>NC_141693.1:1705456266-1706656266 GCF_964263255.1 Lissotriton vulgaris | reverse complement strand
GCCCGGCTTGCTTGAATCCTGATGGAGCAGTGAGAAAGGGACTCATGTCTGAGTATACCCTGCCACACCTATAGTGGCCAAAATCGATTTACAAAAGGGGGTGGTGATGAACAGAGTGTCTGAATTGAGCAGACCACTCTTACCCAGTCCAAAGATCAGGGCTTGATCCATCACCGTTATTTATCTCACTGCCCCATCCCAGCTCAGAACCTGGCTATATGCAAATCAGTCTGTCCCTGGCCCAGTGCATCATGGGAACAGGGCAGACTAAACTACCAAGCCAATTCTTTACCAGAAAGGAGACAAGCTACCGGGGACCGGTTTCTGGCATTTCAGCCTCTTCGGCCCGGCTTGCTTGAATCCTGATGGAGCAGTGAGAAAGGGACTCATGTCTGAGTATACCCTGCCACACCTATAGTGGCCAAAATCGATTTACAAAAGGGGGTGGTGATGAACAGAGTGTCTGAATTGAGCAGACCACTCTTACCCAGTCCAAAGATCAGGGCTTGATCCATCACCGTTATTTATCTCACTGCCCCATCCCAGCTCAGAACCTGGCTATATGCAAATCAGTCTGTCCCTGGCCCAGTGCATCATGGGAACAGGGCAGACTAAACTACCAAGCCAATTCTTTACCAGAAAGGAGACAAGCTACCGGGGACCGGTTTCTGGCATTTCAGCCTCTTCGGCCCGGCTTGCTTGAATCCTGATGGAGCAGTGAGAAAGGGACTCATGTCTGAGTATACCCTGCCACACCTATAGTGGCCAAAATCGATTTACAAAAGGGGGTGGTGATGAACAGAGTGTCTGAATTGAGCAGACCACTCTTACCCAGTCCAAAGATCAGGGCTTGATCCATCACCGTTATTTATCTCACTGCCCCATCCCAGCTCAGAACCTGGCTATATGCAAATCAGTCTGTCCCTGGCCCAGTGCATCATGGGAACAGGGCAGACTAAACTACCAAGCCAATTCTTTACCAGAAAGGAGACAAGCTACCGGGGACCGGTTTCTGGCATTTCAGCCTCTTCGGCCCGGCTTGCTTGAATCCTGATGGAGCAGTGAGAAAGGGACTCATGTCTGAGTATACCCTGCCACACCTATAGTGGCCAAAATCGATTTACAAAAGGGGGTGGTGATGAACAGAGTGTCTGAATTGAGCAGACCACTCTTACCCAGTCCAAAGATCAGGGCTTGATCCATCACCGTTATTTATCTCACTGCCCCATCCCAGCTCAGAACCTGGCTATATGCAAATCAGTCTGTCCCTGGCCCAGTGCATCATGGGAACAGGGCAGACTAAACTACCAAGCCAATTCTTTACCAGAAAGGAGACAAGCTACCGGGGACCGGTTTCTGGCATTTCAGCCTCTTCGGCCCGGCTTGCTTGAATCCTGATGGAGCAGTGAGAAAGGGACTCATGTCTGAGTATACCCTGCCACACCTATAGTGGCCAAAATCGATTTACAAAAGGGGGTGGTGATGAACAGAGTGTCTGAATTGAGCAGACCACTCTTACCCAGTCCAAAGATCAGGGCTTGATCCATCACCGTTATTTATCTCACTGCCCCATCCCAGCTCAGAACCTGGCTATATGCAAATCAGTCTGTCCCTGGCCCAGTGCATCATGGGAACAGGGCAGACTAAACTACCAAGCCAATTCTTTACCAGAAAGGAGACAAGCTACCGGGGACCGGTTTCTGGCATTTCAGCCTCTTCGGCCCGGCTTGCTTGAATCCTGATGGAGCAGTGAGAAAGGGACTCATGTCTGAGTATACCCTGCCACACCTATAGTGGCCAAAATCGATTTACAAAAGGGGGTGGTGATGAACAGAGTGTCTGAATTGAGCAGACCACTCTTACCCAGTCCAAAGATCAGGGCTTGATCCATCACCGTTATTTATCTCACTGCCCCATCCCAGCTCAGAACCTGGCTATATGCAAATCAGTCTGTCCCTGGCCCAGTGCATCATGGGAACAGGGCAGACTAAACTACCAAGCCAATTCTTTACCAGAAAGGAGACAAGCTACCGGGGACCGGTTTCTGGCATTTCAGCCTCTTCGGCCCGGCTTGCTTGAATCCTGATGGAGCAGTGAGAAAGGGACTCATGTCTGAGTATACCCTGCCACACCTATAGTGGCCAAAATCGATTTACAAAAGGGGGTGGTGATGAACAGAGTGTCTGAATTGAGCAGACCACTCTTACCCAGTCCAAAGATCAGGGCTTGATCCATCACCGTTATTTATCTCACTGCCCCATCCCAGCTCAGAACCTGGCTATATGCAAATCAGTCTGTCCCTGGCCCAGTGCATCATGGGAACAGGGCAGACTAAACTACCAAGCCAATTCTTTACCAGAAAGGAGACAAGCTACCGGGGACCGGTTTCTGGCATTTCAGCCTCTTCGGCCCGGCTTGCTTGAATCCTGATGGAGCAGTGAGAAAGGGACTCATGTCTGAGTATACCCTGCCACACCTATAGTGGCCAAAATCGATTTACAAAAGGGGGTGGTGATGAACAGAGTGTCTGAATTGAGCAGACCACTCTTACCCAGTCCAAAGATCAGGGCTTGATCCATCACCGTTATTTATCTCACTGCCCCATCCCAGCTCAGAACCTGGCTATATGCAAATCAGTCTGTCCCTGGCCCAGTGCATCATGGGAACAGGGCAGACTAAACTACCAAGCCAATTCTTTACCAGAAAGGAGACAAGCTACCGGGGACCGGTTTCTGGCATTTCAGCCTCTTCGGCCCGGCTTGCTTGAATCCTGATGGAGCAGTGAGAAAGGGACTCATGTCTGAGTATACCCTGCCACACCTATAGTGGCCAAAATCGATTTACAAAAGGGGGTGGTGATGAACAGAGTGTCTGAATTGAGCAGACCACTCTTACCCAGTCCAAAGATCAGGGCTTGATCCATCACCGTTATTTATCTCACTGCCCCATCCCAGCTCAGAACCTGGCTATATGCAAATCAGTCTGTCCCTGGCCCAGTGCATCATGGGAACAGGGCAGACTAAACTACCAAGCCAATTCTTTACCAGAAAGGAGACAAGCTACCGGGGACCGGTTTCTGGCATTTCAGCCTCTTCGGCCCGGCTTGCTTGAATCCTGATGGAGCAGTGAGAAAGGGACTCATGTCTGAGTATACCCTGCCACACCTATAGTGGCCAAAATCGATTTACAAAAGGGGGTGGTGATGAACAGAGTGTCTGAATTGAGCAGACCACTCTTACCCAGTCCAAAGATCAGGGCTTGATCCATCACCGTTATTTATCTCACTGCCCCATCCCAGCTCAGAACCTGGCTATATGCAAATCAGTCTGTCCCTGGCCCAGTGCATCATGGGAACAGGGCAGACTAAACTACCAAGCCAATTCTTTACCAGAAAGGAGACAAGCTACCGGGGACCGGTTTCTGGCATTTCAGCCTCTTCGGCCCGGCTTGCTTGAATCCTGATGGAGCAGTGAGAAAGGGACTCATGTCTGAGTATACCCTGCCACACCTATAGTGGCCAAAATCGATTTACAAAAGGGGGTGGTGATGAACAGAGTGTCTGAATTGAGCAGACCACTCTTACCCAGTCCAAAGATCAGGGCTTGATCCATCACCGTTATTTATCTCACTGCCCCATCCCAGCTCAGAACCTGGCTATATGCAAATCAGTCTGTCCCTGGCCCAGTGCATCATGGGAACAGGGCAGACTAAACTACCAAGCCAATTCTTTACCAGAAAGGAGACAAGCTACCGGGGACCGGTTTCTGGCATTTCAGCCTCTTCGGCCCGGCTTGCTTGAATCCTGATGGAGCAGTGAGAAAGGGACTCATGTCTGAGTATACCCTGCCACACCTATAGTGGCCAAAATCGATTTACAAAAGGGGGTGGTGATGAACAGAGTGTCTGAATTGAGCAGACCACTCTTACCCAGTCCAAAGATCAGGGCTTGATCCATCACCGTTATTTATCTCACTGCCCCATCCCAGCTCAGAACCTGGCTATATGCAAATCAGTCTGTCCCTGGCCCAGTGCATCATGGGAACAGGGCAGACTAAACTACCAAGCCAATTCTTTACCAGAAAGGAGACAAGCTACCGGGGACCGGTTTCTGGCATTTCAGCCTCTTCGGCCCGGCTTGCTTGAATCCTGATGGAGCAGTGAGAAAGGGACTCATGTCTGAGTATACCCTGCCACACCTATAGTGGCCAAAATCGATTTACAAAAGGGGGTGGTGATGAACAGAGTGTCTGAATTGAGCAGACCACTCTTACCCAGTCCAAAGATCAGGGCTTGATCCATCACCGTTATTTATCTCACTGCCCCATCCCAGCTCAGAACCTGGCTATATGCAAATCAGTCTGTCCCTGGCCCAGTGCATCATGGGAACAGGGCAGACTAAACTACCAAGCCAATTCTTTACCAGAAAGGAGACAAGCTACCGGGGACCGGTTTCTGGCATTTCAGCCTCTTCGGCCCGGCTTGCTTGAATCCTGATGGAGCAGTGAGAAAGGGACTCATGTCCTACGAAACTCAGGCCTGTTATTTATTCATCTGCTAGAATTAGCATATTGCTGAGAGATATCACAGAGAGGGTGTTAAGGGCTATAAATTGTGATGTTACAAGCGTTTCGTGTTTTCACTGTTATTGAGAAGCTTAGCTGCTTTTTCTCTTCTGTGATGTTGCCAATACTATGTGCATTTGATCCCAGCATTTTCAAATAACTATTTTTAAATACATATGTTGAAATACATATTCAGTTTCTAGTGATCCTGGGCGTATAAATCATTAATGAATGATAGTTTGGATTACCACTGCTCCCTGTTTGTAACCCAAAAGCATTGCCACTACCACAGTTATGTATTGGGTGCATTTCTGCAGAGCTAAAATAACCACTTTTTCACTTTCAGTACTGGTGCATTTAGCTAAGTCCACTTGTGTTACCAATGGGAGCGAAAACAAACCTTGTAGAGCTGAGCCAAAGACTCAGTTCACGCAGCAGAATTGCCAATTTACATTAGTATATTGGGCCCTTGATTCTTAAGCAAGATCAAGAGAGCTTGTTAAATAATGAGGCAAGGGCAGACTGAAGATGTGGAAGACTTTTAGAATCTCTGCATTACTAGAGAAGTGGTGAATGAACAGGTTGGAGTTAGGTACACTCGGTACTTAATAGAGAATGGAGGGATATTTTTTAGAGAAGTAGGGAAAATGTGATGATTAACAGCAAAGTAGACAGGTCTGTATGGCTGTTAGTGTTAGGGCCAGATGGCCGCGTGCCTGCTTGGCGGAGATCTCTGTGCTGTGAAGGAGCATTGAATGTTTTGCCAATTTTCCACGAGGGCACCATGTTTAAGAGCCCAGTCCGCAAACTTTTTTGCTCTGAGAAAACAACTTCCCAAAGCATGATTTTGTTGTCTCTGAACAAAAAGGAAATGGCCCCAATGCATTGGACAGGGTGACCAGGCATCCCGGATTTTCCAGAACAGTCCCTATTAATCTCCATCTGCCCTGGCAAATTTCAGTAAGGTTAGCCTTTAGTTTTTAGAAAGTGTTGACTGTGTTCCAATGCAGAGTTAGTGAACATGGCTTATCAGAAAACTATGTAGTTAATGTAGATAATAATGTATGCAAAATGTGGGATTTAAATCCCTTTTTGGTGCCTCTCTGTTGTCTATATTGGTGAGCTCTATCAGTCAAGACAATCTGTACCCTTCCGTTGATCCACAATTGTAGTCCTACTTCTATGTTTGAGGGGATCACTGAAATAATATCGACTGACAAAATATCGACTTGCCAAAATATCGTGGACAAAATATCGACAGTCAAAATATCGAGTTTGTATCTACAAACAGGTAAGTACAAAAATATCGAGTTAAAAATATCGTTAACAAAAATATAGATGTAAAAAATATCGACTTTATTAAAAACAGTGTTAAATTAAATTAATATAAAATATTAATTACTAAAATATACTTACAACGACTTAAATTAAATTATAATAATTAAATAATAAATGAAAATAATAAAAATAATTTTTTTAAATCTTATTTGTTGACCCTGAACCCTAAAAATACCCCTTTACCCAAAAACCCAAAACTGACCCTGAACCCTAAAAATACCCCTTTACCCAAAAACTAAAAACTGACCCTGAACCCTAAAAATACCCCTTTACCCAAAAACTAAAAACTGACCCTGAACCCTAAAAATACCCCTTTACCCAAAAACTGAAAACTGACCCTGAACCCTAAAAATACCCCTTTACCCATGAACTGAAAACTGACCCTGAACCCTAAAAATACCCCTTTACCCAAAAACTGAAAACTGACCCTGAACCCTAAAAATACCCCTTTACCCATGAACTGAAAACTGACCCTGAACCCTAAAAATACCCCTTTACCCATGAACTGAAAACTGACCCTGAACCCTAAAAATACCCCTTTACCCAAAAACTAAAAACTGACCCTGAACCCTAAAAATACCCCTTTACCCAAAAACTGAAAACTGACCCTGAACCCTAAAAATACCCCTTTACCCAAAAACTGAAAACTGACCCTGAACCCTAAAAATACCCCTTTACCCAAAAACTGAAAACTGACCCTGAACCCTAAAAATACCCCTTTACCCAAAAACTGAAAACTGACCCTGAACCCTAAAAATACCCCTTTACCCAAAAACTAAAAACTGACCCTGAACCCTAAAAATACCCCTTTAATTTAACATAATTAACAATTAATCTATTAAATAAATTAATTACCAATTACATTTTAATTAAATACCATATATTATTTAATTACCAATTAATTAATTATTACTACCAATTAATAAATTTACATATTTAATTAATTATAATTAAATTACTTCCCACCCTATTCCCCTATAAACCCACAACCCGCTACAGAAAAGACATTATTTTAATTTACATAATTAGAAATTAATCAATTAAATTAAATTAATTACCAATTAAATTTTAAATAATTAACATATATTATTTAATTACCAATTAATTAATTATTACTACCAATTAATGAATTTACATATTTAATTAATTATAATTAAATTACTTCCCACCCTATTCCCCTATAAACCCACAACCCGCTACATAATAAAATGACACAATAATTAAAAAAATCATTAATTAAAAATAATTATAAAATAAAATGACACTTTTCACACATATTATTACATAAAAACACTATAAATAATTAAATATTATTTTAAAAACTATATTTTTTACTATCTAGATTATATACTTGGATATTTTCACTGTCTATATTATTTACAGTCGATATTACTTCACTTACCTTAAAAACGATATTTTGGCTGTCGATATTCTGTCTAGTCGATATTTTGTCCAAACGATATTTAAAACTCGATATTCTGTCCAAACGATATTTTGGAGTCGATATTATGTCTGTGCACCGTTTGAGGAATGCCCCAGTTTTTGTTTTTTAAGATCTGGCCACACTACGCAGGAGCTTTCTCCCAGCACAATGGGTCATTGAACATCTTCCCTGCGCATTTCTTCTGTGGCTCACAACCTAATGATGATGGTAGTCAGTTTGAAGGATGGACTACTGGTTCAGGGATTACTGTTGGTGGAGCCAATCGACGCTCTGTCAACGGACACCCATCCATTTTCTCCTAATCCTAAATAGATTGGGAGAACCATGAGTTTGCCGGAGCATGCCTCCCTTGCTGCCAAAGAAAAAAAAATCTGGAGTAAACCCGTTAACCCTGGTGAGACTTGAAGTTTGTATAAAAACAACAATGTCTCAACTGGAAAACATTTGAACAAGGCAATTCAAATAATATGCATCACAAGGAGCGGAAAGAAGGGAGACCAGAATGAAATAGGTAAGGTGAAAAAGATACCATTTGTAGGTAGTTGCAGCAGCAATACAGTACAATTTAATATACAGTGACCATACCACACAGGTGTCCACTGAATGTGCTAGTGACAGTGAACGGCGCAGTGACACAGGGGTGAGGAACACAGCGTGAACGGCGAAGGATAAGAACAATTGATAATGTGGTCAATAATACAATGCAAATATATACAGTGTCAGTATTTTTGATTTGGGATAAACAGATTGACCACAACAGCGCCAAAGTTCTATGCTGGGTAGTCAACGGCGTTTCAACCTGATCAATTTCAGGTCATCATCAGGACAGAGGCCACTAATTCCAAAGTAGTGCTGAAAATAGCAAAGGAAGGGTCATGCGTAGCGGACTTAAAGGTCCAGCAGAAAGGGAACAAACAATTTTGTTGTCCAGCAAAAGGGATGAATGAATCAAGTGTAGGTGATGCCGTGAGTCAGGGGGCATCCAGTGTGAGTTATGAGGCGGAGGATACGGCATGAGAAAGGTAAGCTGGAGAGAAACCAGGGCAGGGTGCGTCAATCCCCGTTAATTTGGCAAGATCTGGGTTAGTCTGAATGTGGGGATGCGAATTGAGTCAGAGTCGAGTTTCGGAACCGCGTGGTCAGAACACGTACCACCGAGCCCGGAGTCGAATAAGTGAAGGAAGAGGAGGCAATCCTCTGGTTCGAAGGAGGCCAAGGGATGAATGAAGCTCACAACCTAATGATGATGGTAGTCTCATCATCATTACGGTGAGATACTAGTCAGTTTGAAGGATGGACTACTGGTTCAGGGATTACTGGTGGTGGAGCCAATCGACACTCTGCCAACGGAAACCCATCCATTTTCTCCCAATCCTAAATAGATTGGGAGAATGTTGAGTTTGGCGGAGCATGCCTCCCTTGCTGACAAAGCTTAAATAATACCCTTCTTCTTCTAAGATTGCCCCAGCTAATATAGACAGTTATGATAACTCCTGTGTTAACACACATATTGAAATTGTGAATTTTGCAGAACCCTGGCAATTTTCCTCAGGTACCTTTAGGCTGGTCATATATGCTGATATTTACCAGCTTAAAAATGCCCAGTAAATGCCAGGGCATATTGATTTTTGTTGGTGTAAGAACCAAAATCTGGATTTTAAACCCCATTTTCAGGCAAAACTCAAAATAGATCAAAATGTCCTCACCCGTTAAATTTTGAGCATCTAAGCATCAAATTGTTTATCTGGTATGATAATTATCACACCAAATACTGTAGCACTCAGAGCTGAAGCCTATCTGCTCTATATAGCATTAGATATGGACAGAGTTCAATGGAAGCCATGATCTATATCACAGCAGATGAGGGTCCTCTTTTACTAGAGGTGTGCATCCCGTAAGGGGATTATTTCTATGAGAAATAAAATCAATAAGTTTCAACAGATTAGGGATGAATAACATAACAGATCAAAAATAATGATTTGTATGTCATGATTATAGATGTTTCTTTCAACCTCCAGGACATATGTCTCATTCATAGTGTATATGGATCTCTTTCAGAGCACTGCCTCAATCTGGATAGGTCAAAGAGCTTTCCTGTGACACCACAAGGACCCTTGTTATATAATGTGCGATCCATTAAACAGAATACCTTTATCTCTGCCCCCTCTCTTTACTGGTAGCCTGTGCCTTCTAGCCAATGCTGTTCTACTCTCCACACACCTCCCTACTAGAGGTGGGCGGGCCAAGAAATCAACAGGGGGGTGAGCCAAAGCCGAGCCGAGGGTCTGGCTTGGCTTTTAGAGCCCGTGCACGAGCTGAGCCCTGAACAGGTGTGCTATTTAAATCATACAACCAACATTGTATACAACATGGTGAGACTTTTCAAACTTCCCAAAAAAATATTTCTTTAACATGTGGAAGCTTTGACAATAGTACATGAAATACAAACATAGGATTGGGTTTAATGGATAGAGGTTAAAGATCTCATACTGCTGTAGCAAATACGCCAGACCCTTTGTTACATTATGAATAGGTGCAAATGTGAGTAAAAGAGAATACAGAAAAAGAAAACCCTGCCTAAAGCAGTCGACAAGATTGGATCCCACTAAATCGAGGATTACCCCCATCATTTTGTAGCTGCTAAAAGAAACAACTCCCTCACACCTCACCAGGGAAAGAGTTCCCTTGTGTGTCGTGATATAAATCATTGCTACCACTGCACTCTGTCCATCTCTTAGGCCACATAGCATAGGGGTCCTCTTTACTGGCAGCATCCTAGGTAGGACTCTCCTATTTTCAGGTAGCAGAAACCAGTGCTCCCCAAAGGTTCCAGATCCAGAGCAGGTGGGAGACCACTGACAGTACTAGAAGCCAGACTCTGGGGCACTCTGTCTTCTTCTGTCCAGCTAGAACAAATGAGAGTTTATTTGTTTAAAACAATAGGCGAGTTACGCCACGTGGCATAGTCCATGTATTAAGGAAAGAAGGCATAGAGAGCCTGTGTACTAAGTATAGCTTACAGCGCTTGCATTAAGTCCAGCGACAGTCTGTGGTCTGAAAGAAATCTGTCTGACACGTTCCGATTCGGTCGGAAGTGCTCCGAACATAGGGCCAGATGTAGGTCACCCAATACCGGTCGGCAACGGCCGAAATTACCGAATTTCGGCTGTTACCGACCGGTATTGGGCTTTCCAGATGTAGGTGGCATTTTTTAGGGTTTCGGTATTTTACCGAATCGGTAATTTAAGGATTCGGTAACATACCGAATTCTTAATATACCGATTCGGTAAAATACCGAATCCAGGATGTAAGAAGCACTCAAGTTAGTGCATTCCTCAGTTAAGGATTTTTATTTACCACCAACTATGAGTTGGTGGTAAATAATGAACCCCTTGAAAAAGCAGTTTTTTTTGCTTTTCCAACAGTGCCATGTTGCAGAAATACATGCCCTTAGGGCATGTATATCTGCAACATGTGCACCCATACACAATTGAGGGGTGCAACAGGGTGTCAAAGTGACACCCTGCCACCTTTCAATGTTTCCCCCAATTACCGAATCGGTATTTACCGATTCGGTAATTGACATTCATTCCTATGGGCCTCCATCTGGCCCATGGTTCGGAGCCCTTCTGACCGAATCGGAAGCGCCCCCTTAGTGTTAATGAAAGGTGGCAGAGAGGGTCTGCGTCTTAAGTACAGCACACACAGTCTGTATTAAAGTCAGGTGACATTCTGTGAATTAAAAACAGGAGGAACAGACAGTATGCTAAGAACACTTGGTACATCCTGTATTAAGGACAGGGCACAGTCTGTGTGTTAAAGACAGGAGGCACAGATAGTATGCTAAGAACACTTGGCACTTCCTGTATTAAGGCCAGGCAGCAGTCTGTATGTTAAAGACAAGAGACATAGGCATTATTTTAAGGAAACATAAAGACAAGAGACACAGGCCCTATGGAAAGGACATTAGGCATATCCTGTATTAAGACCAGGTGGCAGTCTGTGTATTAAAGACAAGAAACATAGGCAATATGCTAAGGACACATGGCATATCCTGTATTAAGCCAAGGTGGAAGTCTGTCCATTAAAGAAAGAAAGCACAGACAGTATGCTAAGGACACTTGACACATCCTGCATTAAGGACAGGCGGCAGTCTGTGTGTTAACGAACAGAGGTACAGACAGTATGGTAAGGACATGTGGCACATCCTGTATTAAGGCCCGACAACAGTCCATCTATCAAAGACAAGAGACACCGACAGTATCTTAAGGACACTTGGAACAGGCAGTATTAAGGACTGGCGACAGTCAGTACATTAAAGACAGGAGGCACAGGCAGTATGTTAAGAACACCGTCTACTTCTCCCAAAAAATTGAAGCAGCCACTAACTCTTCTAGGGAGCTATTTTTAACAGTGACCAAGCTCACAACAGAGCCAACCAGACCCTACATGAGTGCCAATCAATCTTTCTGTGATTCCATAGCCAACTTCTTCCCTCAAAAAGTATCCAATGTGTATGTTACCTTTTCTAATCCCTGTAGTCTGCTTGCCAACATTAGTACTACCTACAACTTCATCTCGATTGAGTCCAGTTTTGGATCCTTTTCTCCCCCTTTAACAAAAAACAATCAACAAACTGATCTCTAGAGGACCCATGTCCACCAAAGATAGCTACTTCCATCGCAGAGACATTAACAACCTCTCTGACCAGGATCTTCCACCACGTTTCACACTGCTATTTTTCCTGTTAGCTGGAAAAAAGCATCAGTTCTTCCGCTTCTAAAGAAACTATCTCTTGATCCAGCCTAGCCAAATAGTTACACCTCTATGTCGCATCCCCCCTTGCCTGACAAGCTTATCAGGAAGGAAATGAACTCTCAGCTAGTTAAATGTTTCCTGAACAATAACCATCTGGATGAAACTCAGTTTGGCTTCCACTCCGGACATACTATGGAGGCAGCTCTAATTAAGGCAACAGAGGAAATAAGAAAATCCCTCTATCAAGCGGGCAAAGCTGCCTTGATATGCTGCATTGTCCTAGCACACATAAATAAACATGTTTTCTTTGTACATATCACTCAGTGCAGTGAATTATAATAAGCAGAACAATTTCATATGTTGTGGTTGGTTTATTATTCATTCCAGTTGCTCCCGCCAACACGTGGCAGCGAGGGGGGCCATGTAGATATTGAAGAGCGTGGGGCTGAGCAATGATCCTTGGTGTACACTGCAGTTGATTTCCGTGGGTTCGGAAAGGAAGGCAGGTAGTCTGATTCTTTGGGTTCTGCTGGTGAGGAATGAGCAGATCCATTCAAGGGCCGGTCCTTGTATGCCTGCGTCGTGGACTCTGGAGGTGAGTGTTCGGTGGGAGATGGTGTCGAAAGCTGCCCAGAGGTCGAGTAAGATCAGGGCTGCGGTGTGTCCTTGGTCGACGAGGTTGTGGATGTCGTCTGTGTCAGGGAGTAGGACTGTCTCGGTGCTATGGTTGCTGCGGAATCCTGATTGGGAGGGGTCAAGGATGGAGTTTTCTTCAATATATTTTGTCAGTTGTGCATTTACGGTCTTCTCATGACTTTGGCTGCGAATGGGAGGAGGGAGATGGTCTGGTAGTTCTTGGGGTCTATGGGATCAGCTGAGGGCTTCTTGAGCAGGGATCTGACTTCTGTGCATTTCCAGTCATCGGGGAAGATGCCGGTCTTGAAGGTGGCGTTAATGGTGCGTCGTAGTTCTGAGCTTATGGCGGTGGCTACTCTGTGGAAGATGTGCAGTGGACATTGGGGCCCCTGAGTGGATGTCTTTCATGGTGGAATTGGTGTCTTCGACAGTGACCAGGGTCCAGGAGGAGATGGTGGAATGGCTGATGTTGCTGGGGAGGGAAGTGGTTTCGGAGTTAGGTGTCTGATCATTGAAGTTGTCGTAGAGGCTCTTGATTATCAGATGGAAGTAGGATCCAAGCTTGCTGCAGAGGTCCTGGGAAGGGGTGATGTCCTTGGTTTCGCTGGCGGGCTTGGTGAATTCCTGGATGACATTGAAAAGTTCCTTGGAGTTGCTTGAGTTGGCGAGGATTTTGTTTTGCATGAAGGCTTCTTTGGTTGATCTGATGAATTTGTGGTGTTCCGTCATGGAGCTCTTGTAGGCAGTGCGGTCTTCAAGTGTTTTTCTGTTTCTCCAGATCTTCTCGAGGCGTCTGCAGGTGCGTCTGGATTCTTGGAGGTTAGCGGTGAACCAGGTGGCCTTTCTGGCGAGCTGTCTGTCGGGGCAGCATAGGGGTGCGAGCTTGTCTGCGCAGTTGGAGATCCATCTGTGGAGTTCTTTGGCTGCGAGGTTGGCGTCGGTCGAGGTGGTAGGGGCATTGTGGTTGAGGGTGGAGTTGAGTTGCTCCTCAGTGACTTTGCTCCAGTTCATATGTGGAGCTCATGGTGCGGGTTTGGACGGCGTGGGTTTGTCAACGTGGAAGTGTACACAGTGGTGGTCAGTCCATGGAGGTTGCGTGGTGTGGCTGAACTGGGTGTTGTTGCTTCCTGCGAATATGGGGTTGAGGGTGTGTCCTGCCTTGTGGGTAAGCGTGGTGACAAGTTGTTTCAGTCCGATTTTGGTGAGGTTGTCCAGGAGGGTGGTGGAGTTGGGGTCTTTGCGGTTGTTGAGGTGGAAATTTAGGTCTCCGATGAGTATGTAGTTCATGGAGGTTATGGTGTGGGGTACGATGTAGTCAGCAATGGCAGTGGCGAAAGGAGCGCGGGCTAGGGGAGGGGGTCTGTAGACAAGTGCGCCGTGAAGTGTGGTTCTAGGGCTACTCTGGAACTGGAAGTGGAAGTGTTCAGTCAATCAATCAGGTGTTTGTTAAGCGCGACTACTCATCTGTAAGGGTCTCAAGGCACTGAAGGGTCGGGGTTGGAGGATTTAGTCCATCAAGGAGGGGGTCTGTCGAAGAGCTGGGTTTTGAGGTTTCTTGCGAAGATGGTGAGCGATGTTATCTGTCTGAGGTGGAGCGGAAGGTCGTTCCTGGCTTTGACCGTGGAAGGAGCGGCCTCCAGATCTGGTCTCCTGATCTGGTCTTTCTAGTGTGGGGGACCACGGCGTGGAAAAGTAGTTGCTAGTGGTGGAGGTGGAGAGTTGGAGGGAGCTCTTGTGTGCGATGGCAAGTCCTCCTATTGGGTGGTTGGGGCGGTCCTTCCTCTGGATCTTGTATCCATCAGGGATGGCTATGCCGATGTCGGTGAGAGGGTGTCGAGGAGGTCCCAGATCTCTATGGAGTGTTTGTGCAGGGAGCGTATGTTGAGGAGGATGCAGTTTAGGGTTTTGGAGGTGTTGGCGTTCGACGTAGGGGAGGTGTCTGCGGGGGCATGTTTGGAGGCGAAAGTCTGGCAGCAGTGGTGGCAGGAGAACTGGCTGTGGGTGGTGTTTGGTGTGGACAGCTGGCAGTTGTTGTTCTTCACTGGGTTGAGTGCGAGGAGGGCACCATGGTCACAGTGGTGCCTGGTCGGAGATCCAGGGCTCCTGCCGCTGGTTACGGTCGGTTCGCGGATGGGCTTGCCTTTGTCGCACCAGCAGTTCACCAGCGGCACGCCATTAAATAAGGAAGGGGGAGGGAAGCACAGCTGGGAGGCGGGGCGGGGACCGGTGGGGTGGGGGCCGTGGGTCAGCAGCAGCTGGAAGGGTGGCGAGTGGTCACGGAGAACCACTCAACAACAACAATGGGCACAAGTGTATTTAGCAGGCACAAATAATGTACAATAGGGCACAGATAAGGTGCAAATAAGGTACAATAAGACTCAAATATGCCACAAATACCGCACAAAATGAGGCACAAATAAGGACAGGAAACCCAATACAGGGAAACAAAACAAGGCATAAGAACCGAGACGGGCACAGATATGGCACATCCTGTATTAAGGACAGGTGACAGTCTATGTGGTAAAGACAGGAGGCACAGACAGAATGCTAAGGACACTTGGCACAAACTGTATTAAGGACAGGCAGCAGTCTGTGTGTTAAAGACAGGAGGCACAGGCAGTATGCTAAAGAGACTTGGAGCAGACTGTATTAATAACAAGCAACAATCGGTGTATTACAGTCAAGAGACACAGACTGTATGCTAGGGACACAGTATAGTTTGTATTAAGGACAGATGGCACTGACAGTTTTCTGTACATGGACTCTGTATTAAGGAAAAGCGACATATTCAGTGTATTAAAGACAGGTGACACTGCCTAAGTGTCATTTTTGCACTGGTTAACACTGTCTGATGATTAATAGCACCCCATTAGTACCAGTGTAACACCCAAATATAGCAATAAACAAGAGGCAGGTGACTGTCACCCTCTGCAAAGGGCCTTTCACTGCGCAGTAACAGCTGCAGCTCAGTAACTTTTCAATCATTTAGGCTAGAACATTTTCATACCTGCCAACTCACATGGTGCCATCATGTGACTCCCATCACACGGTCTCTCAGTGAGGAGCCGATATCACACATTGGCAAGGAAAGCGAGCTGAAAGCCACAGGAAACAGTGGTCTTCCAGCTCGTTTTCCGAGGCTTTGAACTCTGTCGTCCATTAAGGGGTGTGAAAACACCCCACCCACCCCACCCACACCTCCTTAACCGGTGAGATTGTTTTTTGAGTCGGCAGGTAAGCATTTTTTTGATAAAATCTGCAGTTTATGCAACAGATGATGGATTACGTGTCAAAGTGGCAAATCTATAGTTATGCCAATAATATCACTGCAATCGCACAATTCTAGTGGCTTTGGGCGTTGTTAGGGACAGGCGGCAGAGACCTCATTAACAACAAGCAGCACAGACTCTGCAGTAAAGACATGTGGCTCAGTAAGTATCAACGCAGGTGGCACGGACCGTATTAAGGACAAGCGGCACAGACCCTATTCGGACAGGCCACACCGACCGCATCAAGGACAGGCGGCACAGACCCTATTCGGACAGGCGACACAGACCGCATCAATGACAGGGGCACAGACCGCATCAAGGACAGGGGCACAGACCGCATCAAGGACAGGCTGCACAGACCCTATTCGGACAGGAAACACAGACCGCATCAAGGACAGGGGCACAGACCGCATCAAGGACAGGCGGCACAGACCCTATTCGGACAGGAAACACAGACCGCATCAAGGACAGGGGCACAGACCGCATCAAGGACAGGGGACACATACCGCATCAAGGACAGGCGGCACAGACCCTATTCGGACAGGCGACACAGACCGCATCAAGGACAGGGGCACAGACCGCATCAAGGACTGTCGGCACAGACCGCATCGAGGATAGGCGGCACAGGCCTCATCGAGGACAGGCTGCGCAGACCGCATCGAGAACAGACGGCACAGACTACATCTAAGACAGGCGAGAGAGACTGCATCAAGGACAGGGGGCACAGACCCTATTCAGACAGGCGACACAGACCGCATCAAGGAGAGACGGCACGGACCGCATCAAGGACAGACGGCACAGACCGCATCAAGGACAGGCTGCACAGACCTCATCAAGGACAGGCGGTACAGACCGCATCGAGGACAGGGGGCACAGACCGCATCAAGGACAGGCAGCACAGACCGCATCAAGGACAGGCGGCACAGACTTCATCAAGGACAGGGGGCACAGACCGCATCAAGGACTGTCGGCACAGACCGCATCGAGAACAGATGGCACAGACTACATCTAAGACAGGTGAGAGAGACTACATCAAGGACAGGGGGCACAGACCCTATTCAGACAGGCGACACAGACCGCATCAAGGACAGACGGCACAGACCGCATCAAGGGCAGACGGCACAGACTGCATCAAGGACAGGCTGCACAGACCTCATCAAGGACAGGCGGCACAGACCGCATCGAGGACAGGGGGCACAGACCGCATCAAGGACAGGCAGCACAGACCGCATCAAGGACAGGCGGCACAGACTTCATCAAGGATAGGCGGCACAGACCGCATCAAGGATAGGCGGCACAGACTGCATCTAAGACAGGCCAGAGAGACTGCATCAAAGACAGGCTGCACAGACCGCGTCAAGGACAGGGGGCACAGACCGCATCAAGGACAGTCGGCACAGACCGCATCTAAGACAGGCCAGAGAGACTGCATCAAGGACAGGGGGCACAGACCATATTCGGGAAGGCGACACAGACCGCATCAAAGACAGGGGGTTACAGACCGCATCAAAGACAGGGGGTTACAGACCGCATCAAAGACAGGGGGTTACAGACCGCATCAAAGACAGGGGGTTACAGACCGCATCAAAGACAGGCGGCACAGACTGCATCAAGGACAGGCGGCACAGACCTCATCCAGGACAGGCGGCTCAGACCGCATCGAGAATAGGCAGCACAGATGGCATCAAGGACAGGCAGCACAAACTGCATCTAAGACAGGCGAGAGAGACTGCATCAAGGACAGGGGGCACAGACCGCTTCAAGGACAGGCTGCACAGACCGCATCAAGGACAGGGGGCACAGGCCTCATCAAGGACAGGCAGCACAGACCGCATCGAGGACAGGGGGCACAGACCGCTTCAAAGACAGGCTGCACAGACCGCATCGAGGATAGGCAGCACAGATGGCATCAAGGACAGGCTGCACAAACTGCATCTAAGACAGGCGAGAGAGACTGCATCAAGGACAGGCAACACAGACTGCATTGAGGATAGGTGGCACTGACCTCATCGAGGACAGGCTGCACAGACCGCATCGAGGACAGGCTGCACAGACCTCATCAAGGTCAGGCGGCATAGACCGCGTCGAAGACAGGGGGCACAGACAGCATCAAGGACAGGGGTCACAAACCGCATAAAGGACAGGCGGTACAGACCTCATTAAGGACACGCTGCACAAACTGCATCGAGGACAAACGGCACAGACTGAATCTAAGACAGGGGAGAGAGACTGAATCAAGGACAGGGGGCACAGAACCTATTTGGACAGGCGACATAGACTGCATCAATGCCAGGGGGCACAGACCGCATCAAGGACAGGCGGCACAGACTGCATCAAGGACAGGTGGCACAGACTGCATCAAGGACAGGCAGCACAGACTGCATTTAAGACAGGCGAGAGAGACTGCATCAAGGACAGGCTGCACAGACCGCATCAAGGACAGGCAACACAGACCGCGTGGAGGACAGGGGGCACAGACTGCATCAAGGACAGGCGGCACAGACTGCATCGAGGATAGGCGGCACAGACCTCATCAAGGACCGGCTTCACAGACCTCATCGAGGACAGTCTGCACAGACCGCACCAAGGACAGGCTGCACAGACCGCATCAAGCACAGGCTGCACAGACCACATCAAGGATAGGCTGCATAGACCTAATTAAGGACAGGCGACACATACCACATTAAGGACAGGCGATGCAGTTATAGACCCCATCAAGGACAGTCAGTGCAGACCACCTCAAGGACAAGCACACAGACCACGTATGGGGCAGGCGGCACTGACTGTATGAACAGGCAGCACTTACTGTATTAAGGACAGGCGGCACAGATCTCTTTAAGGACAGTAGGCACAGACTGTAATAAAAACAGGCAGTATCAATTAAGGGTAGGTGGCACATCTAATCAACTTCGATAACTAGAATATGTGTCCTCTAACCACAACTAAAAACACACTTACATTCAGTCAAATTATTTCCTGAGGCTGAAGTGTTTTACATTTAATCATTTCAAGATGATGCTTTATTCTAAGAAAGGCCGGTATTTATTGCTACTACTAGATTCTATATTGTTCCTATGAGCCAAGAGCCTTCTTTTTGACTGGACAAGGTTAAACATGTGCTCTGGGAACCTTTATTGGGAGAGCTCAGTGAGGGGCTGCGGCAACAAGTGGGTGGAAGGAGGGGAGGGCCAAAAAGAGCACAGCCTATTACAATCAGCACATTGGCGTGCTAGTAGTACATATGAATTAATTTTACATACTGTGCCAAAGAAAAAATAAATGCAAAGCAATATCAATGTGTAGCCAGCAACCCTCAGGCTATACCAGTGGTAATATGGCTTACATGGTTAATGCATTTTCTGCAGAGATCTGCGTGCAATGTATGGTCACTGGTTTAAATCTTCATAACAGAGTTGAACAGGTTAATGTGCCTGCAACAGAGCTTTGTGTGTAATATGCATGTCACAGTTTTATAGCCCAGTAAGATAGCACTGTGGGTCACTAAAAGCCTGAATTATAGTTTCACAGACATCACTCTGACCCTCAAAGGTAACAGAAGACATTAGGCCAACCATCCTAATAGGCTACTGACTGTCAAATTCAGAAATTATAGCTGGCCTAGGGGTCCTCTCTGTACATTGAAAGAAAGCTCCAAAACAGCGGTTGCTTGCCATGTGCAAAACGTTTGGTAGACGGCCGTTGATGGTTTTGATGGCAGTTCATCAATGTTTTCAAAGGTTTTTGTTATTCTGAAAGAGGAAGTTTGTGTAAAGAAAATAAATTGCCCCCCTCCCACACACACATAATGAGATGTTGGAAGGGCAGCGAGGAATTTGCAGTAAGAAAGTTTACCTACCAGAAAGAGGATTGCACAGTTAAGTAACTGGTTCTTCTGATGAATAATTTTAACCACAAATTCCTTACCTTTAGAATAAATACCTCAGCAATAAACCCCCAAAAATGAGGGACCAGGAAGTGAATTCAATTCAAGAAGTCCTGCAGGCTGGAGTGGGTGAAGTTGCCCTCCCTTCAGACTTGGCTGCCACAGCAGTATTTATTCATGAACATGCGTTCCAACACACATGCCGCAGTCTGGCAGATGTCCAGAACAGGCACCCCTCCTTGCCAATACCGTAGCAATCTTGGTCCTGGTGGAATGGGCCAGGGGGCTTTCAGTGGTCCCTTCTTGGCAAACACTTACCACATCATTATGTAGAGGACAATCCGCCTCAACAAAGTTATCTCTTCCACCACCTTACCTTTTGTAGCCCCAGCTAAACCCAAAAAGAGCTGATTGTCTACTCAGTGGTCTCTTCTGCAGCCAATGTAGAAACTCAAAGCCCTCTTAGGGGTTTCTCAATGGACCCTCAACTGCTCTTTCAAAGGGTTTTTAGATTAGAAAATACCAGCAGTGTAATGATTGACTGACATGGAAGGGCAATGTCACCTTTGGCAGGAATGCAGCCTGAGTCTTCAGCACTGATTTGTCTAGGTAGAATGTAGTAGAGGGACATTGCACCAAAAGTGGCTACAGTTCACTCATGGAGAGCACAGAATTGGTGGCAATCACAAAAACTGACTTAAATGTCACAAACCACAAGAAGATTTATACATTGGCTCAAATGGTGAGCACGTACGGAACGTTGGGGCCAAATTTAGGTTCCATAGTGGAATGATCAATGGTATTGGAGAAAGCATGTAAGTAAGACGGTTAGACCTGGCATCCTTGGCATGGTTTCCCCTCACTTCTTGCCTTCAAACTTCCTGTTTTTGCTGGCTTTAGGTTTCTGCGCACTTTAACACTGCTGACTAGTGCTAAAATGATTGTGCCCTTTTCCTAAAACGTGATAACATTGACTTATCCACAATTGGCATATTTAATTTACCTATAAGTCCCAGTGAAGTATACTACATGTGCCCAGGGCCTGTAAATTAAATGCTACAAGTGGGCCTGCAGTGATGGTTGTGCCACCCACTTATATAGCCCTTTAAAACATGTCTCAGGCCTGCCATTGAAGACCCTGTGTGTGCAATTTTAAACTGCCATGTTGATCTGGCAAGATAAACCTCTTACTAGGGGGCCGAGCTTGCCTGGCCTGAAGATGGGTGCCTTGTGATAGAGCTCCACCACACACAGTCTCTATCCGGCATATTGTGAGGCTTCATTGGGGCCGATCCTACGAGGGGACGATGGATCTATGGCCCCCTTGACCTGCGGAGGCTGGCGCTGTGCCCAAAGTTGATATTACCAGCTCGCTGCTGACGATTTGGCCGGCAAAGATCGTGATGAGGTGAGGCCTACTTGTCGAGCTGCTGGGGGCAGAGCTTGATGCGGGCGCTGCATCAAGACCTGCGGGTGCCCTATCGTGGCTGAGCCCGGCTGCTGGTCCCCGGGGCTACCTTGTGGGCAGCCGAGGGGGCCCTGGCACTGCTGTCTCCATAGTGGGCCCCTACTGCCGACGGAGCCTGGTTCCATGAGTAGTGCTGCTGCACACGTGGCTGTGGGAGGCCGCAGCTGCTAATGACCCAGTGGACCCAGCGGGCCCCCTGTCAGCCCTCGTCCCGGCCGTGGGTATTCAGCGCCACCTCTTGGCTGCGGGGGAGAGGGGTACCCTGGCGCTTCAGATGGCAAGGTGAGCCCCGTTGCCTGCGAAGTATAATGGCATGAGATACGTGACCGCGCCGTGTTGAGAGGTGTCAGGTCCGTTCTGGACGCTCCTCAGGATTGGATCGATGCTATATGGGGGCCCACCTCTAGATCAACCCAAGTCTGACTGTAATTGTGCCCAGACTGTTAAGGCGATCAAGCGGGGGAAAAGTTGGGTCCGGAGGAGAGCAGCTGGGCACTTGTAACCGTAACCTGTAATTACAGAAACAATGGATAAGTACCACAGAACTCTAAGCTGTAACATCTACTACTTAACAAAACACCTGTTACCTCACCTGTATATCCCACAGGTGTGCCTGTATGAAGGAAGGATCTAAGGGCGGCTTCTATATCCCCTGGCTGTACTACTGGAAAATATAATATAGAGAGCATTAGCAAACCCCCATGTTCCCTCCCCTTCTGGAACGTGAAAGATTAGACCAGCAATGAACACCTACCCATGTGTAGGATAAAGATAACCTAAAGTTGCCCCATATAACCAAATAAGGAAAATAACGATCACATTCCTGGTAAACGGTGGTTGAAAACAAAAGGTCTTTCTCCTCCGAGGAAATGCCTAGAAGAATAACCTCAGGGTGTGCAAGACGCGACTACCCCAAGATCTCTCCAACATTCCCTAGAATGTAGATAACGCCAAAGTTAGGAAAATAAAACATATGCCCAGCGTACAGTATTTATATGTATAGCGTCCCTACAGATCCTGCTCTGTAGGCGCTCCAACAGTGAGTACTGAGTACTGAAAATGTAAGGCGGCACCTATACCCAGGTGTCCTGCGCAAACCGGAGCAAGACGCTCCCTGAAAGTATGCACCAAACAGTTTTCTCAACACACTAAGAAAGCAAGTGCCCCACTCGATCTGAAAACCTGTTGCTGGATTGATAGCAGGACACGGGCGCTTCCTAAGCCCCTCCAGGTAATCCACACTCGAGCGGCAACACTCCAAAGCACACAAAGTTGTAGGCGCTTCCTAAGCCCCACCAGGATATTCCACAACCGGGCTCCGAAAACCACGAACGCTGAACTCCCACGCTGATGACGACGTGTTCCTTCAACGTAAGCCGAAACTTGCCTCCGCCGATAACCAAGGATCCGGAAGGACGGGTCAATAGTACACAAACCTTACACCAGCAGGAATAATCGGCAGCACGTCTTCCGCAAGGCTTCCTGTTAATCCCTAGTCGCGTCGCGTCATAGGAGCGCGCGGCGCAAAGGATCATGGGATATGTAGTTTCCCATTCCGTTTCTCAGAACAGGGCAGGCAGTGATTTACCAGAGGTCGGGGAGGGTGAATCGTGACAGTACACCCCCTCTCACAACACTCACTGACTGCCACCAGGTTTACCAGGATGTGACATATGGAACCTCCGCACCAGTCTAGGCGCATGAACCGCCCCCACAGGTTCCCACGAATCTTCCTCGGGACCATAACCCTTCCAAGACACCAGGTACTGAAGCCTCCCCCTCACTCTACGAGAGTCCAGGATGCGCCGCACCTCATACTCCACTTCCTGCTCTACAGGCGTAGGTGCTGAATGACTCGGACCCTGTGCAGGCTTGACCAGTGAGACATGGAACACAGGGTGTATTCTGAAATGTGAGGGGAGTTTTAGTTTCACCGCTACAGGGTTGACATGACGAATCACCTGGTAAGGACCGATGAATCGGGGATTGAAAACACTGAACCTTTTGAAACGAATGTTCCGAGTGGACAGCCACACCCAATCCCCTTTCTTGTACCCAGGGCAAGGCCTACGATGTCTATCGGCCTGAGCTTTGTACCTAAGCTTAGCTTTAACAAGGTTTTTTCTGGCCTGCATAACGGTCTTCCGTAACTGCACCAATCTTGTCTGTAACTGTGGAATTGGTGCTTCCACTCCTGGCACACTCAAAGGGACGAATCTGGGATGAAACCCATAAGTACAGAAAAACGGGGTACACAACGTTGAGGAATGTATTGCGTCATTATATGCTACCTCAGCCGACCATAACCATTCCACCCAAGCTTCAGTAGAGGTATCCACAAAACACCTCAGGTACTGTTTGAGGGTTTGGTTTAACCTTTCGGTCTGCCCATCCGTTTGCGGATGAAAGCTGGTGGACAAGGAAGAGGCAATGCCCAATCGATCACACCAGACCCTCCAAAATTTGGCGGTGAATTGTGCCCCTCTATCGGAAACAATAACCTTGGGTAGGCCATGCAACCGAACAACATGTATGAGCAGTAACTGGGCTAATTGACTAGCTGTGGGTACCCCTCTACAGGCAATGAAGTGGCCCATCTTGGTCAAATAATCCACTACTACTACTATCGCTGACATCCCATGATCCTGAGGGAGTCCCACCACAAAATCAACTGAAAAGCTTTCCCAAGGACTCACAGGCGTGGGCATTGTTTGTAACAGCCCTTGTGTCGGTCTATGATCGCTTTTGGCCTGCGAACAGACTTCACATCGTTGAACCCAAGCGAACACATCCGGCCGGATGGTGGGCCACCAGTACGTGCGTAGCAACTTTTCCAAAGTTTTCTTCCCTCCAGTGTGTCCTGCGCAAGGTAGATTGTGGCACCACTGAAATACTTGTTGTCTCAATGCAAGAGTGGGGAGAAGCAATTGAGACCCCTTCCTTGGCAACCCTTGACGCATTTTCCATTCCGGGTGTAACCGAATCCATGTTTTCCAAGCAAAGGTCTAGATGCCTTTCTTGACTTTGTGTAGAAATTCTTCCGTATGGATCACCCCTACCACCTGTTGAGGTTTGATAATGCTGGTTTCAAGAGACTCCCTCAAGGTGGGGTTACTGTCTTGACGGGTGAGAGCATCAGCTTTCCGATTGTCACATCCCGGACGGAATGTGACCACAAAATGGAACTCCGAAAAGAAGAGCATCCATCGCAGTTGTCTGGGGGTGAGATGGCGTGCGGCTCTCAGAAACTGAAGATTGCGGTGGTCTGTATAAACCGTGATTTGGTGCGTGGCACCCATTAGCCAATGCCTCCATTCTGTGAAGGCGTCTTTAATTGCGAGCAATTCCTTCTCTGCAATCGTATAATTGCATTCTGCAGAATTCAACTTGCGTGACATGAAGGCAATGGGATGTAGGTGACCGGTATCTTCACTCCTCTGCGAGAGAACAGCCCCCACTGCTAGTTCGGACGCATCAGCCTCTACCACGAAAGGGAGTTTTGGGTCAGCATGAATCAATATCGGAGCAGATGTGAACGCGGTCTTCAACCGATCAAACGCTGTTTGTTCATCGGTTCCCCAGATAAAAGGGGTGTTCTTCCGGGTCAATTTTGTGAGAGGTGCCACCAGATCCGAAAAATGAGAGATGAACCTCCGATAGAAGTTAGCAAAACCCAGAAGTTTTTGGATATCCTTGACAGTGGTGGGTTGTGGCCACTCCACTATGGCTCGTACCTTCCTTTCAGCCATGATTTGCCCTGATGGAGTGAGCATGACTCCCAGAAATTCCACCGTGGTGACATGAAACTCACATTTTGTTAACTTGCAATAAAGTAGGTTTTGTTTTAGAGCCTCCAGCACCTGCTTCACATGTAGGATGTGTTCTGGTTCATCATTAGAGTATATTAGTATGTCATCTATGTAGACGACTACAAAGATGTCCAGGTAGTCTCGCAACACCTCGTTAAGGAAAAATTGGAAGGAGGCTGGGGCGTTGCATAGCCCAAAGGGCATCACAAGATACTCAAAGAGCCCATACCTGGTTTTAAAAGCGGTTTTCCATTCATCGCCTGATCGTATGCGTACTAAATGGTAGGCTCCCCTAAGATCCAGTTTTGTATAGATCTTGGCTGATCTCACTTGTTCCAGTAATACAGGAATCAAAGGAAGTGGGTATTGATTTTTGGTGGTGATAGCATTCAATGCCCTGTAGTCTATACAGCAGCGTAATTCCCCATTAGCCTTTGGAATAAAGAAAAGAGGGGAAGCTGCTGGGGACCTTGATGGTCGGATGAATCCCAAAGCAAGTAGGTTGTCCAAGTACTCTCGTAGGTGTTTTGTTTCGGGTTGTGACAATGCATAGATTCTACCACATGGAACCACTGACCCTGGTGTTAAATCTATACGGCAATCGTATTCCCTATGAGGAGGAAGTACTTTTGCTTTTGTTTTACTGAAGACCTCTTCATACTCCTGGTAATACTGAGGTAGTTCCACCTCTTTTTCCGCGGCTGTGGAAATGGTGTGAGTAGCAGCCAGTACCATAGATGGTCGGGGATTCTCGTGGATGCAATGGTCATGGCAATATGAAGAGGAGAATTCCAAAGATCGCTCTTTCCATGCTATATTGGGTTCATGTTTTTTCAACCAAGGGAGTCCCAATATTATTCCATAACTAGGGGCCTGGATGAGGTTAAACGACAGCTGCTCCTTATGATAACCCCCATACCACATCTCATACTCCGGGGTATGTTGGGTGATAGGCCCAGATTCCAACACATGACCGTCTACTGCAAACACTTCTTCCCTGACGGTTTTATCCACCGGGGTTACTCCCAACTTCCGTGCTTCTGTCAAATCCATGAAGCAACCTCTCGCTCCAGAGTCTACCATGGCACGGACATACTTAGGGTCTTGATCAATCCATAATTCAATGTCTATAAAGAACAGCTGGTTCCCCACTCGGTTTTCTTCGGTTATCGAAGGGATGAAATGTGCACTTGAGTCCCTCCCTTCCTTAGAACTCAAGCATCGGAGTTTTCCGAACCCTTGTCTACAGTGGAGACTGCTCCTTGACCGGTACGATAGCGTCCTCCTTTTGGTTTCACCGGACATTCACGTAGAAAGTGGCCTTTCTTCCCACAGTACAAACACAACCCATATTTGCGACGATGTTCTCTTTCACTGGTAGTGAGGGATGCTCTCACCACACCAATGTCCATAGGTTCGGATTTACCTTCGGCCTTGTCCCCGCTGGCTGGTTTCTCCCCGAACACCAGGGGTTTGTCTCTTCTTCCAGTCTCCCCTTTTCTCTCTCTCAATCTGTGATCCAAGCGTAAAGCCAAATCAATAAAGGCTGCGCATGTGGTAGGCTGGGGTTCAACTTGTGCTATTACATCTTTGAGATTGTCTGTGAGCCCTTGGTAAAACAGAACCATCTGTTTGGCTTCAGGCCAATCAGTTTCAGCAATCAATCTCCTAAAATGATTTAGGTAGGTCACTATATCCGAATTGCCTTGTTTTAGAACAAGCAACTCCTTATCCGCTGAGAAGGTCTCAGCTCTCCTATCGAACGTTTTCTCAAATTCGGCTCGAAACAGGTCCCAATCATACAGGATTCCATCGTTATTCCTGACTATAGGTACAGCCCACTGGGCTGCCTCTCCTCCTAAATAAGAGATCAGAAAGGAAACCCGTGATTGATTGGTCAAAAAACATTTGGGTTTACAGGTGAAATGCATCATCACCTGGGTCATAAACACCTGCACTTTCTTTCTATCTCCCATAAACCTTTCTGGGGGAGCCAAAGGAACTGGAGAAGGCATTTCTACTACCAACGAAGTTGGCTGAGGGGCAGGATTCCCTGCATCAAACGGGTTCCGCTGCATAGCATCCATTCGTGCTTGCAACGCCGCCGTTTCCTGGCGGGAAGCGGCCAACTCAGCCTGAACTAAGCCTAAGGCTGCTACTACCTCATCTAAGGTAGCCATCCCTTGTATCAACCCAACCAGGAGGAGCAGAACTTTTAGGCCGATTATTCTGTCAGGTCCGTTCTGGACGCTCCTCAGGATTGGATCGATGCTATATGGGGGCCCACCTCTAGATCAACCCAAGTCTGACTGTAATTGTGCCCAGACTGTTAAGGCGATCAAGCGGGGGAAAAGTTGGGTCCGGAGGAGAGCAGCTGGGCACTTGTAACCGTAACCTGTAATTACAGAAACAATGGATAAGTACCACAGAACTCTAAGCTGGAACATCTACTACTTAACAAAACACCTGTTACCTCACCTGTATATCCCACAGGTGTGCCTGTATGAAGGAAGGATCTAAGGGCGGCTTCTATATGCCCTGGCTGTACTACTGGAAAATATAATATAGAGAGCATTAGCAAACCCCCATGTTCCCTCCCCTTCTGGAACGTGAAAGATTAGACCAGCAATGAACACCTACCCATGTGTAGGATAAAGATAACCTAAAGTTGCCCCATATAACCAAATAAGGAAAATAACGATCACATTCCTGGTAAACGGTGGTTGAAAACAAAAGGTCTTTCTCCTCCGAGGAAATGCCTAGAAGAATAACCTCAGGGTGTGCAAGACGCGACTACCCCAAGATCTCTCCAACATTCCCTAGAATGTAGATAACGCCAAAGTTAGGAAAATAAAACATATGCCCAGCGTACAGTATTTATATGTATAGCGTCCCTACAGATCCTGCTCTGTAGGCGCTCCAACAGTGAGTACTGAGTACTGAAAATGTAAGGCGGCACCTATACCCAGGTGTCCTGCGCAAACCGGAGCAAGACGCTCCCTGAAAGTATGCACCAAACAGTTTTCTCAACACACTAAGAAAGCAAGTGCCCCACTCGATCTGAAAACCTGTTGCTGGATTGATAGCAGGACACGGGCGCTTCCTAAGCCCCTCCAGGTAATCCACACTCGAGCGGCAACACTCCAAAGCACACAAAGTTGTAGGCGCTTCCTAAGCCCCACCAGGATATTCCACAACCGGGCTCCGAAAACCACGAACGCTGAACTCCCACGCTGATGACGACGTGTTCCTTCAACGTAAGCCGAAACTTGCCTCCGCCGATAACCAAGGATCCGGAAGGACGGGTCAATAGTACACGAACCTTACACCAGCAGGAATAATCGGCAGCGCGTCTTCCGCAAGGCTTCCTGTTAATCCCTAGTCGCGTCGCGTCATAGGAGCGCGCGGCGCAAAGGATCATGGGATATGTAGTTTCCCATTCCGTTTCTCAGAACAGGGCAGGCCGTGATTTACCAGAGGTCGGGGAGGGTGAATCGTGACAAGAGGAGGCTTTGGCCGCGAGTGAATCGCCAAGTCAGCGGGCCCCTTTCAGAATTCAACCCTGGTGTTGCCTCTTGGTCGTGGGGGTGCCTGGGTGCTGTTTGCTACTCAATGATCCTTGCTTCCTGAGGCATTGCACAGCATGTGTGGTGAACCCGAGCCCAGTGAGGTGTGTGCTGTGGGCGGCATCGCACGCTTGGGGCCTGCTGCCGGCCTTGTGGACCTGCAGCTTCGCTGCTCTACTCGCTGCTCACCGACTGATGTGATCTACCTGCAGGCGCTGCCTGGCACAATTCTGCTGACACCATCTTCCTTGTGCTGGTTAACCCGCTGGGAGTCTCCCCCTTGGGAGATTGGACAACGGGGGGATCGCTCATAGCTTGGACGGAGTGGTGCCGATCTGCCTTCTACTGGGTTTGGCCACTTTTGCTGTCAATGGTCCATACGCACTAGTTCCTCTTACAGCTAGCTGAGTGAACCTCTCCTCAACCTCCTTTTTTCTAAGGAGCTGGATGGATCAGTGGAGGGTGTACATCTCAACCCCACCCTGACCCTAGAACAACAGACAGACTGTCACCAGTTGCTGGGGCAGTTTGCCTCTCTATTCTCCTTTATCCCAGGACTCACTACATGGTGACCCATGATATTGATACTGGGGACAGCATAAAATGTACAGGTTGTCTTTTTAATGTGAGAGCCAGCATTAAAGAGGAGGTCTCCAAGATGCGGTTGTTAGTGGTTATTGAACCCTTAAACCGACCATGGTCTAGCCCAGTGGAGTTGGACCCCAGTCCCCAAGGCTGCCCATCCAGGTATCTTACCCGAATGCAGGTTCTGTGTGGACTACTGTAGGCTCAATATGGTCACCAAGACTGACACATTCCCCATCCCCCAAGCTGGAGTGCTCATGGATCAGCTGGGAAAAGCCACGTTCCTCAGTACATTGACTTAACATCTAGGTACTGGCAAATTACCTTGACAGAGGGGGCAAAAGAGAGGTCTGCATTCTTACCCCAGACGGGCTCTTCCAATTCTGGGTACGTAAAGTGCACTACATGTGCCCAGGGCCTGTAAATAAAATGCTACTAGTATGTCTGCAGCACTGGATGTGCCCCCCCCCCCAGTTAAGTAGCCTTTTCAAACTTGTCTCAGGCATGCCATTGCATTGCAGTTTTAAACTGCCATGTCGACCTAGCAAGATAAACCTCTTGCCAGGCCCAAACCTTCCTTTTTAATACATATAAGTCACCACTACCCTAAGAAAGGTCCTGGACAGCCCAAGGGCAGGGTGAGGTGTATCTAAAAAGTTGGAAATGTACTTGCAAGTTTACCTGTCCTGGTAGAGAAAACTCTTAAAGTCATTTTTCACTACTGCATGGCCTATATCTCTCATAGGAAAACATTTGGATTACCTTCTTACATGTTATAAAATTAAATTCCAAATGGGAAGATATAGCGAATTCAAGTTTGGTGTCCCTGGAACCATAATTTAAAATCATAAATTATGGTGAAGTCACATTTTAAATTACAATTCTAAAAACTAGGATTTAAGGAATTTTTGTTCAGCTGACCTAATTGGGTCCCTGTAGCCAGCCCGCATTTCAATCAGTCGCCCTGAACTTGTGACTTTGTCCTGTTCTGGCGCGACCAGATATTCTCCGCTGGCGATGCCTGTTTCTAATCTCTTTTTTATAGTTTATTCTTTAAAAATTCTTAACTCAAGTTCTACTAATTGGATTTCTGTCATTTTGGTCTTGTTTTATTTATTAAAATCAGAACAGCTATGTTTCTAAACTGGCACATAATTATTTTGGTGTAGTGTTTTCACTGTTTTACTGCTTTGACCAAATACTTTACAGATTGCCTCCAAGTTTAGCCTGACTTCTCTGTGCCAAGCTACCAGAGGGTGAGTAGCGGTTAAATTAGGGTGTACTTCTTCCTTACCCTGACTAGGATTGTGGTTACAGCTTGACCAGGGCTTATATCCCAGTCAACCAGAAACACAATTTCTAACAAAGGCCTTTCAGAAAACACATCAGAACAAGTGATTTGTGGAGAGAAGGGCTGTTCTAGTAAATATGGGAAGTCAAAAGATTTCTACTGTTGTGCTCAATCTTCATGCATGGTGGTATAGATTGGGTACATCAACCTCAAAAGACATAGATCCTCCTGCCGCAGGATTCAGGACCCCACAATGCTCTGTTTGTTACAGTATCACATGGTGGTTATATTCTTCATGAGACCTGCACCAGTGTTCTCTTGACTTTTGGCAAAAATGCTTTCAGGGCCAGGAAGATCACACAAAGCTCCAAAAGGCTGATGTGAATCTTGCTCTCTGCTGAAGCCTTCCACAGATCAGATTGACGCTCGCCTGCCACCACATGAGATGAGAAGCCATCTCTTGCAAGATCTGAATCTAGTCAGAGAGGCAGCCCCAGTTTTCGGCCTATTGAAACATGAGATTCCCCTGCAGGTTGTGTATGTGCCATCTGGATTATGACATGGAAAGGATACATGATGCCAGAACCTCAAGTAGCCTCAGAGCGATCCTCACTAACACCCAATATTGAGCCCGAAATTTCAGGATCATGTCCTGAAAGTCCTGGACTGCAGAGGTGGAAATACCATGACCACTACAGTGTCCAGCATTGTTCCTTTCAAGGGTATTTTCTGCATAGGACTCAGGTGAGACTTGGCTTGTTGAAGGAAAACTCCAACGAGATCAAGAGACTGGCCTTGAACAGTCAGTAATCGAGGTGCAGGAATACATGTTTTTATCCCTAAGATGCCATGTGACCACTGCCATCAATTTCATGCACATATGAGGGAATGAGGTAAAGCGTAAGGGCAAAAAGCAAACTGGAAGTGTTCTGATCGCACTTGAACCACGGTTAGCATTTGTGGGGCTGCAGGGCAGTTACATGAAAGTATGGGTCCTGCAAGTCCAGGGACCCATCCAGTCTCCAGGTACCAGAGCAGAAAGCATCTGAGCCAGGATTTTGACCTCTTTTGTCAGAGATCCAGAATTGGCTTGAGGTCTCTGTCATTCTTTAGAATGAGGAGGCAGCATGAATAGCACCATTCTCCCTCTTTTAAACTGGCACCCATTCAATAGCGCTTTCTGCAGTAGGAGGTCGACTTTTTGCATCAATATTGAGGCACAATTTACCTAAATTTGCTCTGGAGTGGGGAAAAACAGAAGCCAGGACGAAATGAAAGGAAGGGCGAAGCCTCTTTGAATGATCTGAAACACCCATCAGTGTGGCGGGAAGGATTTCCAGCTGAAGAGGATATATCATATACAGCCCCCTACCAGCTGGTTGTGGGCTCCAAGGATAATGGGGGAGAGGATATAGCCTTACAGCTAGAGCGGCTGACATCGAAGCAGGAGAACCGGGCTCGAGTCTCGGCAACAAAGCTCAACATCCTGTGATTCTGGGCAAATCACTTATGGCCAGTTGTAGGTAAAAATCATTTACCGATTCTAAAATACTGAATGTTACCGATTCGGTATTTTAGAATGTGTAAATGGTATGTAGGTATTCATTCTGTAATTTTGACCAAATCGGTAAAATTCGGTAAATACAGATTCGGTATTTACCGATTCGGTATTCCCTATTCATTCCTTTGGGCCTGGAGGCCCATAGGAATGAATGGGATTTACCGATTTGGTAAATACCGAATCTGTAAGAGGGGGAGACCTACAAGGGTGGCAGGGTGTCAGATTGACACCCTGTTGCACCCCTGAATAGTGCATGGGTGCACATGTGGCACACATACATGCCCTAAGGACATGTATGTCTGCCACATGGTACTGTTAAAAAAGCACAAAATAGCTTTTTTAACGGTTTTCGTTATTTACAACCAACTTGTAGTTTGTGGTAAATAAGGAATCCTTACAAGTGAAAAGCGCTCACTTGAGTGCTTCCTACATTAACATCTTAAGAGCGTCGAACGTTCAGCGCCCAGTGCTGAACTTTCGACGAACAAATGCTGGCCCGTCGGCCAACGGTCGTGTGCAGCACTGGCAAGGTAGTGCTCGCGACGACCGTTGGCCGAAGGCAGCACTTAAGGTGTTAAGGATGTGGTAATTTTCCGAATCGGTATTTAGGAATTCGGTAATTTACCGATTCCTTAAATTACCGATTCGGCAAATTACTGAATCCTTGAATTAGGCCCCTACATCTCAAATGCCTAATACCGGTCGGTAATGGTCGAAATTCGGTAATTTCGGCCATTACCGATCGGTATTAGGCTTCCTACATCTGGCCCTTAATCTCCCCGTGCCTAACAAAAATGGATTTGCCCTTGTGTAACAAAACTGGTGTTATGTAAAGCGCTCTGATACCCGATATCTTCGGGTTTAGTTCGCGCTATATAAAACTTAAAAAAATTGCAAGAAGCTTGGAGTCCACTGCTTTGGGGAGGAAGATTTGAAAGATTGCTACCCCTTTGGTGTCAACGACCTTTGGTGCCACTGTCTCCTCTGCCTAGAAAGGGCTGAGTTTGCTGCTTCACCAGCTGTGAAAGTTGGTGCTGCCGCTAGTAAAGGTCTCTGGAATAAGCCCTACATTTGCAGGACTTGTGGTGGAACTATTGGCTGGAGCCAAATAACCTAAATATGCTGTACCATTGCTATTTTTAAATCACTCATGCAAAGCACTGAGTTAGCCTTTTCACCAAAAAGTAAAAAAGTTTCAAAGACCATGTCCATGTAGAATGTCTGAATGTTCCCTGAAAATTCGGTTTATCACATCCATTGATGCTTTCTGAGCACTACATATGTGCGAAGAGTGCAGTCTATACAATCAGTAGTGTCTAGATCGGCTCATAACACATAATTTACAGAATCTTGTCCATATTGGCTTATTTGGGCCAGCGAAGCCCAGATGTTTTCCGGGATGTTTTGCAAGCTCTCACTGGCCATGTGCTATAAGGCATGGGTGAACTTGCCCAGGTGGTACACCACATGCAAATATCAAAGAGCTGGGCTCGCTGAGGAAAACAATTTATTTTCAAAGGCATCAATAGGTTTTGATTGTCTGGAGGTTTGCAGGGTAAGGCATCTGGCTTAACTTTACTTGTTAACGCCTGGGCCACAAGGCTTTCATGCATGGGGATTTTCTTTAGAAAGAAAGGGTCCCCAGGGCTGGATTGTGTTGCCTGACCACAGATCGACTAACTGGCAGGGCAGAGGATGGCCTCAATCAAGTAGCCATGAAAGTGTCCAATAGAGCCTCTTAAAATGGCTACCATGAACTAGGACCTGGTTGGAGAATCTCAGTCAGTAGATTGGATTTAGTTTTCAAATTAAGACAGTTGTAAATATAGCATTTCTGTCGTTCTTGTACTACTACAGCAAAAGAAGCACTTCATCCATCGGTGGAGCAGGCGGGGACTACTGTTGGGTCTCTGGGCAGGAATCTTACACACTGGCATTCCATAGTTTTAAGTAAAGCCGCTCATCAGTGAAGTGAGGTGAGGAGCAAATTGTCTGCCTCCTCGTCATTATCAGTGTCATGCGGAACATTTGGTAACATTTAAACTCTGTGAAGTGTAATGGCATGAGATAGGCGACCGCGCCGTGTTGAGAGGAGGCTTCGGCCGCGAGTGATTCGCCAAGTCAGCGGGCCCCTTTCAGAATTCAACCTTGGAGGTGCCTCTCAGTCGTGGGGGTGCCTGGGTGCTGTGTGCTACTCGATGATCCTTGCTTCCTGAGGCATTACACGGCATGTGTGGTGAACCCGAGCCCAGTGAGGTGTGTGCTGTGGGCGGCATCGCACGCTTGGGGCCTGCTGCCGGCCTTGTGGACCTGCAGCTTCGCAGCTCTACTCGCTGCTCACCGACTGATGTGATCTACCTCCAGGCGCTGCCTGGCACAATTCTGCTGACACCATCTTCCTTGTGCTGGTTAACCCGCTAGGTGTCCCCCCCTTGGGAGATTGGATGACGGGGGGATCGCTCATAGCCTGGACGAAGTGGTGGCGATCTGCCTTCTACTGGGTTTGGCCACCTTTGCTGTCAATGGTCCATACGCACTGGTTCCTCTTACAGCTAGTTGAGTGAACCTCTCCTCAACCTCCTTTTTTCTAAGGAGCTGGAAAGGGTCAGTGGAGGGTGTACATCTCAACCCCACCCTGACCCTAGAACAACAGACAGACTGTTACCAGTTGCTGGGGCAGTTTGCCGCTCTATTCTCCTTTATCCCAGGACTTACTACATGGTGACCCATGATATTGATACTGGGGACAGCATAATATGTACAGGTTGTCTTTTTAATGTGAGAGCCAGCATTAAAGAGGAGGTCTCCAAGATGCGGTTGTTAGTGGTTATTGAGCCCTTAAACAGACCATGGTCTAGCCCAGTGGAGTTGGACCCCAAGGCTGCCCATCCAGGTATCTTACCCGAATGCAGGTTTTGTGTGGACTACTGTAGGCTCAATGTGGTCACCAAGACTGACACATTCCCCATCCCCCAAGCTGGAGAGCTCATAGATCAGCTGAGAGAAGCCACGTTCCTCAGTACATTGACTTAACATCTAGGGACTGGCAAATTACCTTGACAGAGGGGGCAAAAGAGAGGTCTGCGTTCTTACCCCAGAAGGGCACTTCCAATTCTGGGTAAGTAAAGTGCACTACATGTGCCCAGGACCTGTAAATCAAAGGCTACTAGTATGTCTGCAGCACTGGTTGTGCCCCCCCAGTTAAGTAGCCTTTTCAAACTTGTCTCAGGCATGCCATTGCATTGCAGTTTTAAAATGCCATGTCGACCTAGCAAAATAAACCTCTTGCCAGGCCCAAACCTTCCTTTTTAATACATATAAGTCACCACTACCCTAAGATAGGTCCTGGACAGCCCAAGGGCAGGGTGAGATGTATCTAAAAAGTTGGACATGTACTTGCAAGTTTACCTGTCCTGGTAGAGAAAAACTCTTAAAGTCATTTTTCACTACTGCATGGCCTATATCTCTGATAGGATAACATTGGGATTACCTTCTTACATGTTATAAAATTAAATTCCAAATGGGAAGATATATAACGAATTCAAGTTTGGTGTCTCTGGAACCATAATGTAAAATCATAAATTATGGTGAAGCCACATTTTAAATTACAATTCTGAAAACTAGCATTTAAGGAATTTTTGTTCAGCTGACCTACTTGGGTCCCTGAAGCCAGCCCGCATTTCAATCGGTCGGCCTGAACTTGTGACTTTGTCCTGTTCTGGCGCGACCAGATATTCTCGGCTGGTGATGCCTGTTTCTAATCTCTATTTTATAGTTTATTCTTTAAAAATTCTTAACTCAAGTTCTACTAATTGGATTTCTGTCATTTTGGTCTTGTTTTATTTATTAAAATCGGAGCTATGTTTCTAAACTGGCACATAATTATTTTTGTGTAGTGTTTTCACTGTTTTACTGCTTTGACCAAATACTTTACAGATTTCCTCCAAGTTTAGCCTGACTTCTCTGTGCCAAGCTACCAGAGGGTGAGTAGAGGTTAAATTAGAGTGTACTTGTGTCTTACCCTGACTAGGATTGTGGTTACAGCTTGACCAAGGCTTATATCTCAGTCAACCAGGAACACAATTTCTAACAAAGGCCTTTCAGAAAACACATCAGAACAAGTGATTTGTGGAGAGAAGGGCTGTTCTAGTAAATATGGCAAGTCAAAAGATTTCTACTGTTGTGCTCAATCTCCATGCATAGTGGTATAGATTGGGTACATCAACCTCAAAAGACATAGATGCTCCTGCCACAGGATTCAGGACCCCACATTGCTCTGTTTGTTACAGTATCACATGGTGGCTATGTTCTTCATGAGACCTGCACCAGTGTTCTCTTGATTTTGGGCAAAAATGATGCTTTCAGGGCCAGGAAGGTCACACAAAGCTCCAAAAGGCTGATGTGAATCTTGCTCTCTGCTAAAGCCTTCCACAGATCAGATTGACACTCGCCTGCCACCACATGAGATGAGAAGCCATCTCTTGCAAGATCTGAATGTAGTCATAGAGGCAACCCCAGTTTTCGGCCTATTGAAACATGCGTTTCCCCTGCAGGGTGTGTATGTGCCATCTGGATTATGACATGGGAAGGATACATGATGCCAGAACCTCAAGAAGCCTCAGAGCGATCCTCACTAACACCCAATATTGAGCCCGAAATTTCAGGATCATGTCCTGAAAGTCCTGGACTGCAGAGGTGGAAATACCATGACCACTACAGTGTCCAGCATTGTTCCTTTCAAGGGTATTTTCTGCATAGGACTCAGGTGAGACTTGGCTTGTTGAAGGAAAACTCCAAGGAGATCAAGAGACTGGCCTTGAACAGTCAGTAATCGAGGTGCAGGAATACATGTTTTTATCCCTAAGATGCCATGTGACCACTGCCATCAATTTCATGCACATATGAGGGAATGAGGTAAAGCGTAAGGACAAAAAGCAAACTGGAAGTGTTCTGATCGCACTTGAACCACGGTTAGCATTTGTGGGGCTGCAGGGCAGTTACATGAAAGTATGGGTCCTGCAAGTCCAGGGACCCATCCAGTCTCCAGGTACCAGAGCAGAAAGCATCTGAGCCAGCATTTTGACCTCTTTTGTCAGAGATCCAGAATTGGCTTGAGGTCTCTGTCATTCTTCAGAATGAGGAGGCAGCATGAATAGCACCATTCTCCCTCTTTTAAACTGGCACCCATTCAATAGCGCTTTCTGCAGTAGAAGGTCGACTTTTTGCATCAATATTGAGGCACAATTTACCTAAATTTGCTCTGGAGTGGGGAAAAACAGAAGCCAGGACGAAATGAAAGGAAGGGCGAAACCTCTTTGAATTATCTGAAAAACCCATCAGTGTGACGGGAAGGATTTCCAGCTGAAGAGGATATATCATATACAGCCCCCTACCAGCTGGTTGTGGGCTCCAAGGATAATGGGGGAGAGGATATAGCCTTACAGCTAGAGCGGCTGACATTGAAGCTGGAGAACCGGGCTCGAGTCTCGGCAACAAAGCTCAACATCCTGTGATTCTGGGCAAATCACTTATGGCCAGTTGTAGGTAAAAATCATTTACCGATTCTAAAATACTGAATGTTACCGATTCGGTATTTTAGAATGTGTAAATGGTATGTAGGTATTCATTCGGTAATTTTGACCAAATCGGTAAAATTCGGTAAATACAGATTCGGTATTTACCGATTCGGTATTCCCTATTCATTCCTATGGGCCTGGAGGCCCATAGGAATGAATGGGATTTACCGATTTGGTAAATACCGAATCTGTAAGAGGGGGAGACCTACAAGGGTGGCAGGGTGTCAGATTGACACCCTGTTGCACCCCTGAATAGTGCATGGGTGCACATGTGGCACACATACATGCCCTAAGGACATGTATGTCTGCCACATGGTACTGTTAAAAAAGCACAAAATAGCTTTTTTAACGGTTTTCGTTATTTACCACCAACTTGTAGTTTGTGGTAAATAAGGAATCCTTACAAGTGAAAAGCACTCACTTGAGTGCTTCCTACATTAACATCTTAAGAGCGTCGAACGTTCAGCGCCCAGTGCTGAACTTTCGACGAACAAATGCTGGCCCGTCGGCCAACGGTCGTGTGCAGCACTGGCAAGGTAGTGCTCGCGACGACCGTTGGCCGAAGGCAGCACTTAAGGTGTTAAGGATGTGGTAATTTTCCGAATCGGTATTTAGGAATTCGGTAATTTACCGATTCCTTAAATTACCGATTCGGCAAATTACTGAATCCTTGAATTAGGCCCCTACATCTCAAATGCCTAATACCGGTCGGTAATGGTCGAAATTCGGTAATTTCGGCCATTACCGATCGGTATTAGGCTTCCTACATCTGGCCCTTAATCTCCCCGTGCCTAACAAAAATGGATTTGCCCTTGTGTAACAAAACTGGTGTTATGTAAAGCGCTCTGATACCCGATATCTTCGGGTTTAGTTCGCGCTATATAAAACTTAAAAAAATTGCAAGAAGCTTGGAGTCCACTGCTTTGGGGAGGAAGATTTGAAAGATTGCTACCCCTTTGGTGTCAACGACCTTTGGTGCCACTGTCTCCTCTGCCTAGAAAGGGCTGAGTTTGCTGCTTCACCAGCTGTGAAAGTTGGTGCTGCCGCTAGTAAAGGTCTCTGGAATAAGCCCTACATTTGCAGGACTTGTGGTGGAACTATTGGCTGGAGCCAAATAACCTAAATATGCTGTACCATTGCTATTTTTAAATCACTCATGCAAAGCACTGAGTTAGCCTTTTCACCAAAAAGTAAAAAAGTTTCAAAGACCATGTCCATGTAGAATGTCTGAATGTTCCCTGAAAATTCGGTTTATCACATCCATTGATGCTTTCTGAGCACTACATATGTGCGAAGAGTGCAGTCTATACAATCAGTAGTGTCTAGATCGGCTCATAACACATAATTTACAGAATCTTGTCCATATTGGCTTATTTGGGCCAGCGAAGCCCAGATGTTTTCCGGGATGTTTTGCAAGCTCTCACTGGCCATGTGCTATAAGGCATGGGTGAACTTGCCCAGGTGGTACACCACATGCAAATATCAAAGAGCTGGGCTCGCTGAGGAAAACAATTTATTTTCAAAGGCATCAATAGGTTTTGATTGTCTGGAGGTTTGCAGGGTAAGGCATCTGGCTTAACTTTACTTGTTAACGCCTGGGCCACAAGGCTTTCATGCATGGGGATTTTCTTTAGAAAGAAAGGGTCCCCAGGGCTGGATTGTGTTGCCTGACCACAGATCGACTAACTGGCAGGGCAGAGGATGGCCTCAATCAAGTAGCCATGAAAGTGTCCAATAGAGCCTCTTAAAATGGCTACCATGAACTAGGACCTGGTTGGAGAATCTCAGTCAGTAGATTGGATTTAGTTTTCAAATTAAGACAGTTGTAAATATAGCATTTCTGTCGTTCTTGTACTACTACAGCAAAAGAAGCACTTCATCCATCGGTGGAGCAGGCGGGGACTACTGTTGGGTCTCTGGGCAGGAATCTTACACACTGGCATTCCATAGTTTTAAGTAAAGCCGCTCATCAGTGAAGTGAGGTGAGGAGCAAATTGTCTGCCTCCTCGTCATTATCAGTGTCATGCGGAACATTTGGTAACATTTAAACTCTGTGAAGTGTAATGGCATGAGATAGGCGACCGCGCCGTGTTGAGAGGAGGCTTCGGCCGCGAGTGATTCGCCAAGTCAGCGGGCCCCTTTCAGAATTCAACCTTGGCGTTGCCTCTCAGTCGTGGGGGTGCCTGGGTGCTGTGTGCTACTCGATGATCCTTGCTTCCTGAGGCATTACACGGCATGTGTGGTGAACCCGAGCCCAGTGAGGTGTGTGCTGTGGGCGGCATCGCACGCTTGGGGCCTGCTGCCGGCCTTGTGGACCTGCAGCTTCGCTGCTCTACTCGCTGCTCACCGACTGATGTGATCTACCTCCAGGCACTGCCTGGCACAATTCTGCTGACACCATCTTCCTTGTGCTGGTTAACCCGCTAGGTGTCCCCCCCTTGGGAGATTGGATGACGGGGGGATCGCTCATAGCCTGGACGAAGTGGTGGCGATCTGCCTTCTACTGGGTTTGGCCACTTTTGCTGTCAATGGTCCATACGCACTGGTTCCTCTTACAGCTAGTTGAGTGAACCTCTCCTCAACCTCCTTTTTTCTAAGGAGCTGGAAAGGGTCAGTGGAGGGTGTACATCTCAACCCCACCCTGACCCTAGAACAACAGACAGACTGTTACCAGTTGCTGGGGCAGTTTGCCGCTCTATTCTCCTTTATCCCAGGACTTACTACATGGTGACCCATGATATTGATACTGGGGACAGCATAATATGTACAGGTTGTCTTTTTAATGTGAGAGCCAGCATTAAAGAAGAGGTCTCCAAGATGCGGTTGTTAGTGGTTATTGAGCCCTTAAACAGACCATGGTCTAGCCCAGTGGAGTTGGACCCCAAGGCTGCCCATCCAGGTATCTTACCCAAATGCAGGTTTTGTGTGGACTACTGTAGGCTCAATGTGGTCACCAAGACTGACACATTCCCCATCCCCCAAGCTGGAGAGCTCATAGATCAGCTGAGAGAAGCCACGTTCCTCAGTACATTGACTTAACATCTAGGTACTGGCAAATTACCTTGACAGAGGGGGCAAAAGAGAGGTCTGCGTTCTTACCCCAGAAGGGCACTTCCAATTCTGGGTAAGTAAAGTGCACTACATGTGCCCAGGACCTGTAAATCAAAGGCTACTAGTATGTCTGCAGCACTGGTTGTGCCCCCCCAGTTAAGTAGCCTTTTCAAACTTGTCTCAGGCATGCCATTGCATTGCAGTTTTAAACTGCCATGTCGACCTAGCAAAATAAACCTCTTGCCAGGCCCAAACCTTCCTTTTTAATACATATAAGTCACCACTACCCTAAGATAGGTCCTGGACAGCCCAAGGGCAGGGTGAGATGTATCTAAAAAGTTGGACATGTACTTGCAAGTTTACCTGTCCTGGTAGAGAAAAACTCTTAAAGTCATTTTTCACTACTGCATGGCCTATATCTCTGATAGGATAGCATTGGGATTACCTTCTTACATGTTATAAAATTAAATTCCAAATGGGAAGATATATAACGAATTCAAGTTTGGTGTCTCTGGAACCATAATGTAAAATCATAAATTATGGTGAAGCCACATTTTAAATTACAATTCTGAAAACTAGCATTTAAGGAATTTTTGTTCAGCTGACCTACTTGGGTCCCTGAAGCCAGCCCGCATTTCAATCGGTCGGCCTGAACTTGTGACTTTGTCCTGTTCTGGCGCGACCAGATATTCTCGGCTGGTGATGCCTGTTTCTAATCTCTATTTTATAGTTTATTCTTTAAAAATTCTTAACTCAAGTTCTACTAATTGGATTTCTGTCATTTTGGTCTTGTTTTATTTATTAAAATCGGAGCTATGTTTCTAAACTGGCACATAATTATTTTTGTGTAGTGTTTTCACTGTTTTACTGCTTTGACCAAATACTTTACAGATTTCCTCCAAGTTTAGCCTGACTTCTCTGTGCCAAGCTACCAGAGGGTGAGTAGAGGTTAAATTAGAGTGTACTTGTGTCTTACCCTGACTAGGATTGTGGTTACAGCTTGACCAGGGCTTATATCTCAGTCAACCAGGAACACAATTTCTAACAAAGGCCTTTCAGAAAACACATCAGAACAAGTGATTTGTGGAGAGAAGGGCTGTTCTAGTAAATATGGCAAGTCAAAAGATTTCTACTGTTGTGCTCAATCTCCATGCATAGTGGTATAGATTGGGTACATCAACCTCAAAAGACATAGATGCTCCTGCCACAGGATTCAGGACCCCACATTGCTCTGTTTGTTACAGTATCACATGGTGGTTATGTTCTTCATGAGACCTGCACCAGTGTTCTCTTGATTTTGGGCAAAAATGATGCTTTCAGGGCCAGGAAGGTCACACAAATCTCCAAAAGGCTGATGTGAATCTTGCTCTCTGCTAAAGCCTTCCACAGATCAGATTGACACTCGCCTGCCACCACATGAGATGAGAAGCCATCTCTTGCAAGATCTGAATGTAGTCATAGAGGCAACCCCAGTTTTCGGCCTATTGAAACATGCGTTTCCCCTGCAGGGTGTGTATGTGCCATCTGGATTATGACATGGGAAGGATACATGATGCCAGAACCTCAAGAAGCCTCAGAGCGATCCTCACTAACACCCAATATTGAGCCCGAAATTTCAGGATCATGTCCTGAAAGTCCTGGACTGCAGAGGTGGAAATACCATGACCACTACAGTGTCCAGCATTGTTCCTTTCAAGGGTATTTTCTGCATAGGACTCAGGTGAGACTTGGCTTGTTGAAGGAAAACTCCAAGGAGATCAAGAGACTGGCCTTGAACAGTCAGTAATCGAGGTGCAGGAATACATGTTTTTATCCCTAAGATGCCATGTGACCACTGCCATCAATTTCATGCACATATGAGGGAATGAGGTAAAGCGTAAGGGCAAAAAGCAAACTGGAAGTGTTCTGATCGCACTTGAACCACGGTTAGCATTTGTGGGGCTGCAGGGCAGTTACATGAAAGTATGGGTCCTGCAAGTCCAGGGACCCATCCAGTCTCCAGGTACCAGAGCAGAAAGCATCTGAGCCAGCATTTTGACCTCTTTTGTCAGAGATCCAGAATTGGCTTGAGGGTCTCTGTCATTCTTCAGAATGAGGAAGTAGCATGAATAGCACCATTCACCCTCTTTTTAAACTGACACCCATTCAATAGCACTTTCAGCAGTAGGAGGTCAACTTTTTGCATCATGATTGAGGCACAATTTACCTAAATTTGCTCTGGAGTGGGGAAAAACAGAAGCCAGGACGAAATGAAAGGAAGGGCGAAGCCTCTTTGAATGATCTGAAAAACCCATCAGTGTGACGGGAAGGATTTCCAGCTGAAGAGGATATATCATATACAGCCCCCTACCAGCTGGTTGTGGGCTCCAAGGATAATGGGGGAGAGGATATAGCCTTACAGCTAGAGCGGCTGACATTGAAGCTGGAGAACCGGGCTCGAGTCTCGGCAACAAAGCTCAACATCCTGTGATTCTGGGCAAATCACTTATGGCCAGTTGTAGGTAAAAATCATTTACCGATTCTAAAATACTGAATGTTACCGATTCGGTATTTTAGAATGTGTAAATGGTATGTAGGTATTCATTCGGTAATTTTGACCAAATCGGTAAAATTCGGTAAATACAGATTCGGTATTTACCGATTCGGTATTCCCTATTCATTCCTATGGGCCTGCAGGCCCATAGGAATGAATGGGATTTACCGATTTGGTAAATACCGAATCTGTAAGAGGGGGAGACCTACAAGGGTGGCAGGGTGTCAGATTGACACCCTGTTGCACCCCTGAATAGTGCATGGGTGCACATGTGGCACACATACATGCCCTAAGGACATGTATGTCTGCCACATGGTACTGTTAAAAAAGCACAAAATAGCTTTTTTAACGGTTTTCGTTATTTACCACCAACTTGTAGTTTGTGGTAAATAAGGAATCCTTACAAGTGAAAAGCACTCACTTGAGTGCTTCCTACATTAACATCTTAAGAGCGTCGAACGTTCAGCACCCAGTGCTGAACTTTCGACGAACAAATGCTGGCCCGTCGGCCAACGGTCGTGTGCAGCACTGGCAAGGTAGTGCTCGCGACGACCGTTGGCCGAAGGCAGCACTTAAGGTGTTAAGGATGTGGTAATTTTCCGAATCGGTATTTAGGAATTCGGTAATTTACCGATTCCTTAAATTACCGATTCGGCAAATTACTGAATCCTTGAATTAGGCCCCTACATCTCAAATGCCTAATACCGGTCGGTAATGGTCGAAATTCGGTAATTTCGGCCATTACCGATCGGTATTAGGCTTCCTACATCTGGCCCTTAATCTCCCCGTGCCTAACAAAAATGGATTTGCCCTTGTGTAACAAAACTGGTGTTATGTAAAGCGCTCTGATACCCGATATCTTCGGGTTTAGTTCGCGCTATATAAAACTTAAAAAAATTGCAAGAAGCTTGGAGTCCACTGCTTTGGGGAGGAAGATTTGAAAGATTGCTACCCCTTTGGTGTCAACGACCTTTGGTGCCACTGTCTCCTCTGCCTAGAAAGGGCTGAGTTTGCTGCTTCACCAGCTGTGAAAGTTGGTGCTGCCGCTAGTAAAGGTCTCTGGAATAAGCCCTACATTTGCAGGACTTGTGGTGGAACTATTGGCTGGAGCAAAATAACCTAAATATACTGTACCATGTCTATTTGTAAATCACTCATGCAAAGCACTGAGTTAGCCTTTTCACCAAAAAGTAAAAAAGTTTCAAAGACCATGTCCATGTAGAATGTCTGAATGTTCCCTGAAAATTCGGTTTATCACATCCATTGATGCTTTCTGAGCACTACATATGTGCGAAGAGTGCAGTCTATACAATCAGTAGTGTCTAGATCGGCTCATAACACATAATTTACAGAATCTTGTCCATATTGGCATGTTTGGGCCAGCGAAGCCCAGATGTCTTCCGGGATGTTTTGCAAGCTCTCACTGGCCATGTGCTATAAGGCATGGGTGAACTTGCCCAGGTGGTACACCACATGCAAATATCAAAGAGCTGGGCTCGCTGAGGAAAACAATTTATTTTCAAAGGCATCAATAGGTTTTGACTGTCTGGAGGTTTGCAGGGTAAGGCATCTGGCTTAACTTTACTTGTTAACGCCTGGGCCACAAGGCTTTCATGCATGGGGATTTTCTTTAGAAAGAAAGGGTCCCCAGGGCTGGATTGTGTTGCCTGACCACAGATCGACTAACTGGCAGGGCAGAGGATGGCCTCAATCAAGTAGCCATGAAAGTGTCCAATAGAGCCTCTTAAAATGACTACCATGAACTAGGACCTGGTTGGAGAATCTCAGTCAGTAGATTGGATTTAGTTTTCAAATTAAGACAGTTGTAAATATAGCATTTCTGTCGTTCTTGTACTACTACAGCAAAAGAAGCACTTCATCCATCGGTGGAGCAGGCGGGGACTACTGTTGGGTCTCTGGGCAGGAATCTTACACACTGGCATTCCATAGTTTTAAGTAAAGCCGCTCATCAGTGAAGTGAGGTGAGGAGCAAATTGTCTGCCTCCTCGTCATTATCAGTGTCATGCGGAACATTTGGTAGACCTCCGACCGCGTTAGAATCAGAGCTGAATAGTGCCTCCAGCCTCTGGTAATACTGGTGCTGAGGAAGAGGCTGAGGCACAGGATATGCTTGCATGAACACTGACTGTGCCTTAGTAATTTCATAAAACAACATTGGCTTGGTGCAGAACATCAGAGACCGGTGTCGGGATCGGATCCAGTACTGGCAGAGTTGGCATCTGTGGATGGAATGTTCTAATAGCATTATGCCCTTCTGCTTTGGGCTATACTGGCTGTTAAAGGCCTTCACCCTTGTTATAGGACTTTGCCTGATACTGGGGTGTATAACTCATGTTCAGGTCCTTTAACTACCTCTATAGCCTTCGATATAGCAGGCTATAATGCTTAAGTAGGTAGGTGTAAATAAAGCAGTTTACACTGTCATCAGATTAATTGCATGGCAAATTTAGGTGAGAGAAACATTCTGCACTCTGGGATATATTTTGCATAATAAAGATTAGGGGACAGATGTACAACCATTTTTAGCAGTCGCAAACGGAAAAGTGGACCGTTTGCGATTGCTAAAAAGGTTTGTAGTATGTACAAACCCTATTTTGCGAGTCGGTAATCTATTACCGACTCGCAAAATAGGGTTTGCGAGTAGCTATAAGGATGGGGCTTGCCAAGGGCGTCACTTCCTAATAGCGAATCGCAAGGGGATGAACTCAATTTACCACCTACATAAGTAGGTGGTAAGCCAGTTGCAAAGGGGAAGGTGGTCCCAGGGGACCCCTACCCTTTTGTGAATGTATGCGAAAATATTTTTTTAGAGCAGACAGTGGTCCCACGGACCACTACCTGCTCTTAAAAGATGAAAACGCATCCCGTTTTTCTTCAAGACAACCGGGCTGCCTTTGGAAAAAAAGAATTGCTTTATTTAAAAAAGCACACACAGATATGATGGTCTGCTGTCCCCAGCAGGCCACCATCCCTGTGTTACTGCACATTCCCAATGGGTCGCAAATTGCGACTTGCATCATGAATATTGATGTGGCACGTAATTTGCGATCCAATTGGGAATCGCTAAATGTGTCGGAGAAACATTAGGTGTAATGTAAAGACGGAGGCCCCCTGCTAATGAGGTATAGTTCCTTAAGGCAGGGCTCAATAACTCAATGTAAATACTTAAGGCAACAATAACAATACAAACATATTACAGTTTAACTAATAAACTGCAAAACATATTGAAAGACAGAACCGACAAGTACTGTTATTCTTAGAAAAGTACAATATATACATTTTATTGATGATCATTTCAACATTAAGAATTTCAATCATAATATTCCATTCATATCTACAATCATACATTTCACACAATCCAACTTAATTAAAAACAATGATTTCATGACAAACAAAATAATCGTAGCGATTGATGCCTGATTTTCATGTCCATAGAAGAACACTGTGGCACAATTACAATTGACTGTTGTGTTCCACGTGTGTTTCGGCACTGGAGAGTGCCTTCGTCAGGAAAAGGCCACAATAAATCAACGGTGAATTCCTATTTTTAACATGGAGGTGACAAGGCTGCGTCTAATGATTGCGCAGCGTGATCTCTCCTTATAGATATGGACTTGGTGGTGATAACTTCAGATACGAAATGTTATTTTGCAGTGACGTCAAGGTCACTCTGATGCTAACGTGAGATACTGTAAAACAATAATCCCATGATGCTAGGTTACTTATCACATTGTGTGGGTTGATTCCCAAAATGAATGATTTTTTTGTTGGTTATGTTCGTTCGCCGGATGAGGGATTCCTCCTCGCGCTGAAAATATGTGGAGAAACATTAGTACCAGGGGCCTCATTTATGAGAAATGACGCATCGCTGCGTGAAAGCAGCGATGCGTCACTTCTCAGTGCGCACTCCTTGCGACATTCCTGATGCGTCATATTTAATGTATGACGCATCATGTCGCAAGGAGTTACAGATACGTCAGTATTTCTGACGTATCTTTAAGCGCAAAAGTTACACATTGCTGGAGTGTGTCACAAAAGTGACGCAACTCCAGCAATGCGTCCTTAAGGGCCTGCATCAGTCTTATGCCTGCTGTGAGGCAGGCGCAAATTTTGACGCAACGGCGTCCTAAAAGTGACACTGTGAAATCTCATAGATTTCACTGCGTCACTTCTACGACTCTTCCTTGCGTCAATACGCCCCCCTTGCATACATTATACCTGGCGCAGGTATAATGTGTCGCAGGGGTTTACAAAGTGACGCATCTACCTAGATGCGTCACTTTGTAAATATGGCGCAACAAGGCGCATTTTTTACGCCACTGGTGCGTCACAAAAAGTGACGCACCGGCGGCGTAAAAGTGACGCAAGGGCTCATAAATGAGGCCCATTCTGTTTTGTGAGGTGCAAAAAATCTCAATTTGCGACCTGCAAAACGGAATGTTCGAACATCTGGATGCAGATTATGTAACATATCAAAAAAAAAGTGCTGCTTGATGGACACAGGAAGATCATCCCTTATACTAGGTAACTTTCTAGAGAAAAAATGTTTGATGGAAACGGTCTTTCTAAATCTGGTTGCGTCCAGCTTGTTAGGGTTCTGTTTCTGCCAAAGATCTGAAGTATTTGAGATACCTTGTTCATGTTCGCTCGTTTTAATAAGCCGGGTAACGTTCCAGGATAAGACCACCCCGAACCCCGCCCCCCCAACCAGGGAATAAGGAAAGATGTGACGAGCTTGATTTGTTTCATTTAATTCAGAGCTTGTTTTGGCTTCACGTGCTGCTCGTGACTCTTGCACGTTAGGTGCCCAATCCTCGGTGGATGCTAGCTTCTGTTTTTGGCCATGTGGCTGTGAAATTAGCCACTTCTTCCTAGTCAGGTTAGCTAAGTATGACCTAAATGTGTCCCCTCTGCTTGGGCAGGCGTTCCCAGCGCGGTGACATTTGTCGCCCTCATACTCCACAGCGATCTGCAGCCTCTTCTTTGAAGGAGAAGCGCGCGCTAATTGAGCACGGTACCGAGGCGTCATGTTGTTCATTCGGAGAGCGTCTTCTGCGTGCGGTGAAGGGCCTGCGCGGCATTAGCGCGTGCAGCTTGGAGTCGCGAGCGCGCAGCAGATCACCTCAGCCTCATAGCTGCCACTTTGTTCTCAAACGCGAGATGCTGAGTCTGTGCCTAACATGCGCTCTGGCCATCTACGATTAAAAGAACTCCTCTTTTACATTGTTTTAGGCAGTGCTTGAAATGTAAAAATAGACGTGCAGGTGCTATGCAACAGGGTACCTGCTTGTTTCTGAAAAGTGGCGGTCCACTCTAATTTAAAGAATTAAGGGGCATATCAACAAGCGGCAGCGATAATTATCGCTGGCCACCCTTAGCGTGAGGAATTTTATCACCGGCTATCTCAGATAATTATCGGCATGCTAGCGCTGTATTACCAACGCATAGCGCATGGCGATAATTATTCCTGTGATAGCGATGTTTTCCATGGAACATCGCTGGTTTTCCAGGGATATTCCATGGAAAATGGGGATATCCTTGTTGATAGGGCTGGGTCAGCCCTATAATCCACCACCCATTGGGCTAACCCTGTTTAGTCAAAGGAGAAGCAGGCGTAAGGAAAGTAGCGATAACCAAGGTTAGAGCTACTTTTCTTATCGCTATGCTTCTTAGCGTGCCCATTGATAATTGGAGAAATGTCATTACACTTCTCCAGTTATTTTGGGACGGAACGCCCACCTTTGCATCTCATTAGAGATGCAAAGGTGGGCGTTACGGGAAAGGGCGTTAAGGCAAGGATTCACGCAATAGTATGACCTTGCTGATAAAGCGATAACATTATCGCCGCTTTTCGTCCGAAAACAGATGCAAAAGCGGCAATCATTTTATAGCGCCTCCTTGTTGATATGCCCCTACGTTTTTCTTGAGAAGTATAGATACTCTTCCTCTCAAAATAGAAAAAAAAGTGCTGGTACTCAATACAGGACAGTTCCGACCCATTTAAAGGTATGGTTTTGGGTTACCCATGGGCCTTATGACCACAGTCATAAATGGACTGCCCACTCACTTCCCTGTTTATCAGCTACCTACCCACATACAGGAGCATGTGTTTCAAGGTGGTGGTAACATCCTTAACAATCCTTGGCAAGGCCATTCGGTCTCGCATTTCGGAACCATTGACTTTGCCAATGGTTCATAGCGTGGGCTGGGAGGCACAGCTGATCAATGGAGGGTGCGTGGTGGCGGAGCGGGAATGGAATCACGAGGCAAAAAGCCAGTGAAAATGCCACGCAGAGATTGGGCGCAGCTTTTGAATTTAAAAAAACGCTCAATGGTGAACCAAGGGGCGACCCGTGATAGAAGCTATAAAAGAGCTACTTCCCCCAAGAATTCACTCTGGAGCACACTGATCTCGCCATTTATTCCCACCCACCCTCCCACACCAAATAACGGTAGTCGCAGACGTAAGGACGGCGGGTAAGGGCAGAGCAGAGGCAGCATAGAAAGGTACTCATGAAAAGAGTAAATTAGATATATGAGGTGCTCAAACAGTACCCTTGGGATTCCTCACGCAGGGGCACAGGTGAGCATGTGACAGCACACTAAGACAGCCAGGATTGAAGGACTGCCCAGCCAGTGCCCTTGGGATGCCACATGGCAGGGGCACGTAGGAGCAGGTGAGCGGTCAGCAAAAGTACTCGCCAGGCGGAACGGCACTTGCAGCCTAGGTTTGGCATAGCAGCCGGCCACGAGGTTGGTATCAAGGAAAGCCAAGAATCCTTAAACACTGGAATAGCTGCAGAACTGACCACCATCCAGGGGTAGTTCTGTCAGCCAGAAAGATACAGAGCAAGTGGGACTTTCTGGACTTTATTGTCAAGAGATGCAAAGGATGACAAAACATGGGTCTCGAATGACCAACCATGAATGTTGTGAAATATTGAGCCATGCTAAACTGTGGCCTTTTTTACACCAAAACTTTGTGTCATTCAAAATTAGTGGGGAGAGGGGGTGTAATGAATGGGGGCCATGACTTGGTAAGGGAGATCGAACACGCCAGCCTGAAAGGGGTTTAGCCATGCGCCACTGCATCCAATGTCTCCAAAGCTAAAAAACATAAAGCTATTGAAGCAGCCGGCCGCTTCATTTTGGAGACAGGAGCCTCAAACGCCTATAAAATTACACAGCTGCTTCTTTTTTATTTTTACAATAACCTGAGTTGGATTGGTAATTACAAAGAAAAAAAATGTGCAAAAGCGTTAAAAAAACAATTAAAAAATCAGGCGCAGAGAAAAAACAGAATAGGTTGGAGGCAACAGAGAGGTCCCAGATGGGGGCGTAAGCAACACAGGACCGTGGGTAGGTGAGGTTTTTTTTTAAATGGGTGGCGGAAGAAGCAACATGTAGAACAAGGGGGCAAAACAACATGAGGACACAGGTAGGGACTGAAACAAAATAGAAGGCATGGTTGGTAGACCAGTAAAACAAATATTCCCTCAGAATATTTGTTTTACTAGTCAATAGTACCCTGCTAAAACAAGGGTTCTCTCTCATTTTTACATGGTTGGGAGACCACCAAGAGGGCATGGGAGGCATGGGGGATCAAATGGTTAATAGAGAGCAACATTTAACATGTATGGAGAAAATATATAGGCAAGAAGGCAACATGGAGGGAGTGGGTAAGAAGCAAAGGGCCAAAAGAGAGGAACTTGGAGTGCAACAGAAAGAAACACACGAGGGACACAGCAGGAAAACACATGCCTACACAAAAAGAAGTAGCACCTAAAAAGTGAGCAGTAGAAGGGCATAATAATGCTTCTATACTACGGGAGTAATAAAACAAGAAGAGGAAGGAACGCCCACACAGCTAACGAACAAGAAGCAGAGAGTGACAATGAAGCCAATCAATGATAAGTAGTGGGCAGGCTCTAAGTTCACTCTAAGATAACAATGGGGCATATTAGCAACAAATTGCGATATTTATCGCTAAAATGAGCGTAGCGCATTTTTTTTATCTCTGTGCATCACCGGATATTATCGCTGAGATAACGTGCTATTAGCAACGTTTATCTCAAAAGCAATAAAATATCCGGCGATAGCTGCTCAATGCGTGAATATCGCTGGAAATCCAGCGATATTCAGGCATTATCGCTAATGGGGTCTTAACCTGAATATCCAACTCCCATTGGATATACATGTTAAGAAGTGGTCTGAGCAGGCATTAAGTTTTGGCGATATTCGCGTTTAGCGTTCATTTTTTTATCGCTTCGCCTGCCTTGCTAATAGGCGATAGCTGTGTTAGCGACTGCTTTCAGTCGCTAACAGGTTGTGTACTCCCACTTTGCATGTCATTAGTGATAAATATCGCTGACATGCAAAGCAGGCCACAAACTGGTCGCTATCGCCTAAAAGCTGTCGCTAACTGTTGTTAGTGACAGCTTGCTAATAGGGCGATAAAATTATCGCAGCTTTCGTGGGAAAAAGTCCAGCTATAGCGGCGATAATGCCCTTGATTATATGCCCCTATAGGCTTTGCACGATAGCGTGTGTTGTCACAAGAGAGTCCTAAAAACTCTGAAAATGCATTTCCTTCCATTAAATCTCGTTCTGGTAGAGCTCTATGCTGCCAGTGGCATCAGTCCATTTCATTATTAAAACTTCTTTCTTTCCTCTCGACATGCTTTCCTTCCCTCCGTCCTCCCCACATTCCTTCCCTCCTGCTTCTCCTACCATGCCCGTCTTGCCTTACATTCCATCTTCCCTCCTTCTCTTCATTCTTACAATCCCGCATTTTTTCCCTCTGTATCCCCTACCATTCATCCACCCTTCATCCCCTCCGCTTCTTTCATCCTCCCTTCCTTCCTGTTTATCTCTCCCCGCCGTCTTTTCATCCTCCCTTTACTCACCTTTTTTCTTTTTCACTCTCCCACCATGCTACCTTCAGCCCTCCCTAATGGAGCTCATACCTCCAGAATTACTGTGTCCCTGTGTCCTATGATTGAATCTGACCAGCACACTTTCTCACCCTCCTTTTCTTGTTTTGGGGTTTCTTGTCTCTTAGTTCTGGTGTCTGGCATTTTCCAAGACAGCAGACTCTAAGAAGCCTCGTTCTTTGGGATTCCCTTTCCTGCTACTGGGGCCTTATATGTAAGTTTCACCATGTACTTCAAACTAATGACGTATATGATTCTCTATTTGCACAGCCCCTCCCCCGATGCACCCCACAGTATCTTGGCCGACAGAAGAAGCTTCGGGACCCAGATTTACTTCTGCTTTGCATTACTTCTCTAATGCAAAACCTATTTTGAAGGTTTGAAAGGGGATGTGGAGACAGATTTTGCAGGCATTATTTAATTAACAACCCAGTTGAATTGAAATATACACCGAGGTTTCTGACCGAATATATATGGATAAAAGTGCTGGGGGAAACAGCATAGGAATCAGACTTGTGGCTTTTGATTTAGCAGGAAAGCAGATAATATCTGTCATGGAGTTGTTTAGCATCAGGAAATGGGCATTCATCCAATCACTGAAGTGAATAGCCAGAAGACGAAGAACATTTGCGTGTCATCAGGATACAGATGATAAAAGAAGGTGAACAACAAGCTAATATGTAATAAGTATTTGATTTAAAGAGAGAAAAGCAGAAAATGCAGAACGGAGACTTGAGGAACATCAACTGGCAGAGGAGTAGGGATAAAGCGATATGAGTACCATGTTATATATGCAGGTTTGTAGGATGCACTATTACCCGGGTGGGTATCCTGGTACTGAGCAAGTGTGAGTCTAGGCCTAGGGCCTAGTGGGACTGCTCGAAAAGCCAGATCTTTAGCTTCATGCAGAATTAAAAAAGTAAGGAGGATTGTGACGAGGCAGACTGTTCCATGCTTTGGGAGCACTGTAAGGCAAGGCTCAACCACCAGATCTGGTTTGTGCAAGTAGGAGTCCTGATGGGTAGACCTGTCTGGATGGTTTGTGAAAGCAGATGTGATTGTTATGGTATGCTGGGCCAGTGTTATGGAGTGCCTTAAAAGTGTGGGTGGGAAGATTGAATTGTGCTTGTTTGTGAATGGGGAGCCAGTGGAGCTCATTCAGGTGTGGTCTGAGTGCAGCTTGGAAGGTTGAAAGTGATTCTGGCCACTGAGTAATGAATGGTCTGCAGCCTTCTGGTGAATTGTTTGTTGATTCTGGCATAGTGGGTGTTTCCATAGTCCAGTTTGCTTGTGACCAGGGCATGCATGACAGTTTTCCAGGTGTTGATTGGGAGCATTAGAAAATTCTCCTCTGCATCTTCAGGATATGGAAGCATGAGGCGGTAACTGCATTGACTTGGGTGGTCATGTCGTGTGTGCTGTCAATTATGATCCTGAGGTTCTTGGTGTGGGTGGTGGGCATCAATCCTAGCTCTGTTGGCCAGCAGGTGGAGTCCCAAAATGGTTTGCTCTTCCCAAAGATCACAATTTCAGTCTTATTGGTGTTCAGCTTTAGACTGTTGTCCTTTTTCCAGTGGGCAATTTCAGTAATGCAGGCAATGAACTTTATCAAGGTACTGGACGTTTTGTCAGTGAGGGAAACAATGAGTTGCATGCCATCAGCATAGAATAGAATGTTGATATTGTGAGGGGAGATTGATGCTGGTTAGAGGGATCTGTTGTACTTTCATACTTTGCTTCTTAGCTTCCTTAGGCCTTTCTCTATGTATGTGTTGAAGAGAGTTGGGCTCAGGGAGGATCTTTGCAATCACGAGACACAAAAAGATTGGTTAAAGAGATAGGAGGAAAACAAGTCAAGTGCTTGCTTGGTAGTGCCTAAAGTAGTATGTAGAAAAGAGAGTAGTGTGGATAATGGTGTAAAATCTGGTGGAAAGGCCAAGCAGTATTAGAAAGGATAACAGTTTTTCATGGTGTGCAGTTGTGATGAAGTTGCACGTGACAAAGTGCAGTTTCAGTGGTGTACTGACTTCTAATTATATTATTAAGGGAAGTAAAAATGCTGTGAAGTCAGTAAAGACAAAGCAGTCGAAGATTCTGGAGAAGTGAAGTTGGTCAACAGGATGATAGTTTGAAGAGGCCTGATGGATTAGCACAGGGTTGCTGATCAAGGTTAGGGCACTAGCTAACGTGAGGCATTGAGGATAAGTACTAGAACTCAGTGAAAAGTAAAAATGTGCCCAGTCTTGGGTTGCTTGTTTTCCAGTGCACGAAGGACCTGCTCTGGCAGTTCAGGCTGGACGGTTCCTATTGAATCAGAGTCTAGAAAGATTTGAAATGGCTGGGTCCAAACTGAGATGGCATGGTGGGAGAAAAACTATGGACTGGCGTGCGACCAGAGCAATTGCGAGTGGCTTAGATTAATTCAAGCATTCCATCCATCACCTTGTTGCTGTTATAGTTAAAGAGCGATGTCAAACAGGATACTGTATGCGATGAAAGAGTAAAAGCTCGAAAGTTTAGGAGTTAAAATGGTCGGATAAGGCACAAGAGGAGATGGCACTCAAGTATAGGAATGGGGTCAGCTGTGGATGTCAGGAAGAGTGCTATTAGTTTGGTTAAGTTAGTCAAAGAGGGAGGTAAAGTGTAACAATATGGTGGCAAGTTGTACAAAGAGTAGGGCTGGGATGATTACACTTTTTCAGCGTTTGAAGGAGAAATTGTGAAGTCCGAGGCTGAGAGGAGGGAGTGAGTTATTGAGAGACGAGGTGAGGAGAGAAGACTGTTGATAGTGCAAGCAAGATTCCACAGGTTGGAACATAGGGGTATTTGGAGGTCTTGTAAGAATGTAGATTTAGCTGTGCTTAGTGCAGAAGTACGCTGGCTCAAGGATAGCTTGCAATCATTTAGGTATGCAGTGACATTTGACTTCTGTAGTGTGGAATGAGATAATTTGTAGTCATCAAGGCATGCTGTGTGGGGTGATGTCATGTTGGAGGAGGAGATTGTCTTGTTTATTTTTTGAAAATGTTTTTATTAACAATTCTCATGAGACCATACAGTACAAAGTAGTGCCAACAGTCCACATTTGGAGATATCACAAAAATGAGCAGGAGGATAATCATGAGGGAACAACAAGGACAATCAGCAATTCCCCTCCCCACTTCCCCTCCATGACTTCCCCAGATTCTCTGTATTTCCGCTAGGGCACCCACACTTCCCTCCTGTTTTTAGCACACACCCTACTTTTGTACACAGGCTCTTCGGCCCTTTGGCCCCAGTCAAGGTCACCCTTCCATTCCTCCAACTGCAGGGGTATCTGAGCTCTACAGCCCCTAGCAGTAGTGTGTTTTGCCACTCCCGAGGTCAGTACGAACCATATTTCCATATACCTAGACCAATCAGTGTCACCTTTGATCATCAATAAGAGCCACTTCGGCTCCATCAGACCTGTCTGCCCCACAACACTAGACATGGTATCAGTGACCTTCGTCCAGAAGGGAATGACCTACGGGCACTCCCACAAGACATGAAAGAAGGTGCCCGCCTGCTGGCATCCCCTTACGCATAACACCGACTGAATCCTGCCCTTGGTATAAAGATGGATGCAGGGATAGTAGGTACGGTGGAGTATTTTTTGTTGCACCAGTCTGAACCTAGAACGGATTGCGATCTCTCTAGGACTCTGAAACGCATCCTGCCAGTCTTCATTGTCTATGCTTCCAAGGTCTTTGGCCTAAGCTGCTCTGAGAGTGACAAGCGGGTCAGGTATGTTGTTTATTAATTTGCGATCGATCGTGGATGTGGGTTTCTCTGTGATGGGGTCAAGCAACAACCTATCCTCCATCGGGGAATATTCCGGAATAGACTTACCACCCTGTACATACGATTGTAGGCCATGCAAGAGTCAGATATGATGGTACCTCTGTGATTGGTGTAGGTTGTATTCCCTTTAGAGGTACTCAAATGAGTGGGGGAATCCCCTTTCCAGACATCGCCTAGATATTCGATCCCTATCAGCTTCCACCCCTTGAAGCAAGTTAACGCAGCCACCTTCCGTAATTGATCACCCTACGACAGTGGGGTTCTCCCGGTCAGTTTGCCCACCCACCCTAGGAGTTTATTAGCCTCTCTCCAGCTCTGCAGTACCACCCTGGTGTGGTAAGGCCACCCCACCTGCGACCTCTGGGCATAAAGGAGAGGTTCGCAATTACCCCTAGGCATAACCATCCTATCCACCCTGTAGGTAGGTTCACTACTGTCTGCATATAACCAGTCGTTTATCACCTGGAGCTGCGAGGCCCAATAACATAACTTGACATCTGGGAGCGTCAGAACTTATTTTTTTTAAGTAGATGGCACCCTAGCTTTTCTGAGTGTGCTATTAGAGAGTGTATTTGGGTTTCCTTTCTGCTTCCTTTGATTTATTTAGAGATCTAGGATGCACATTTTATAAATATATCTATTAATTCATTGTTTGTTATTATGCTGTGTGAAAAAGGTGGCAGGCTTATTTCACAGGCTATAAGACATGCCCACAGTTCCAGTTCACAGCAGTGTAACTGCCTAACAAGGAACCTATGAAAGATTTCATACTCCAGTAGTATTCTCACCATTACCAAGGATACCTCTGTACAAGCAAATTTAAAATATAAATACCAAGGCATCCTCTTTCCCTACAATGCAAATATAAAATAATAAAATAAAGAATTATGAACAAGTACCTATAGAATAACTGTTACAAGGTGCACTAAGATGAGATGGCATAACAAACAAATGACCCCGTACACCAGGGTATAAAGCATAACAAAAAAGTACAAATGCAACACATAGAAATATGTACAAGTCCCTGACTATCCCATATAAACTCACCCAACGTCACGGCCACCCTTCTCTTGGCGCTAGTATGTTCCCTTAGCGCCATTTCTCATTTAACAATATTTTAATCAGAATTCACTTTGGGCGGTTTCTCCCATCTAGAAATTAAACTTTCCACATTCATCACCTTCAGCAGCTACAGTGTGTATGCACAACTTCATACATGTAGGCAATGAAAACAGCCTCATTTTTTGTCTTCCTTTCCAACTACATCCCAAACCCATTTGCACAACTTGAATCTTCTCACAAGATTAAGCCCCAAACGAATCCTCATAATTTTCTTGAGTACTCACAAATCCATTGGCAACCTCATCATGGTCATAACCCTGTAATGTCTGATCACATACTTCTTCATGAATATTCTCACTACCTCTAATACAAGGTATGGAAAATAATCTGCAACAATTACCTCAGAGAAAACCTCTTTCAAAAACAGTCTGTGAAGAAATCTCACAATGTCAGCTGTCCTCACGTCACTGACCAACATGACTTTCGGCCACTTTGAAAGTAGCCCACTGCGACTGTGGCATTCCACCCCAAAGACAACTGAATGGACCTGTAATATTGAAGCCACTCTCTGACACGTCCTCTAGTGTAGCCATAGGGTACCACGTATGTTTCTCTAGCCACCAGGGGTTTATCACATGCAGCACATTCTTCACAATTTCTAACATGCCTATCAGCTTCCTAACCTATCCCGGCCACCAAAAGTCCAATCAATCCCTCTTTTTATCAGTTGATATTCCACCGTATCTCTCATGCAGCATTCAATCAATGTTGCTCTTATCATCACTGGCATTGCAGATCTGCATATGGTGGCTCCATCCTCAGATAATTCTCACCAGATAAATGCATTAACCCCCAATTTTACTGCAATTACCCTAACATTTATGCCACTCATTTGCCAAACTATTACTTACCTCTACCAATTCTACATCATCCTCAACCTCTAATAAAAGGGACGGATTGGGAATTCAAATGAACTCTGGCAGAAATGTTCATACCAGCCACACACTGCATGAGAAGTCATTAGAAGAGGGTCATGGATCCATAGGTGGGTGATGGTAGCGTATACATCATTGAAAATAGCCCATAAGTCTGCAGACCATTGGGAAAATATCAGGGTGCAGAATGGACAGAGTGCTCACTGTTAGCCACTCTTTATCCACAATGACTTTTTCTTCCTCAATAAACAGCCCATACTTAAATTGCGTAGTCTTGGAACACGCTTCATTTCATTTAAGTACTCCTACAACTGGTTTAACCATTTTGCAATGTGTGAGGTTGCTCGGCTCACTCCTTTGGGGTGAGAATCTCAACCTGAAGTGCATGGTTTGTCCTTATTTTAGACCGTGTTCTCCACACATCGGTGCAGTGTTGTACTAATACCATCACAATAGTGCCTCTTTCTCTAAAACAGAATAGCTGCTCTCAGCTCCAATAAAAGTTTTTGACACAAAAATCAACTACTCTTTCTTCTCCCATTTTGACTTGAATCAAGAATGCCCCAATCAATGTGAATTACCATTGATCATTATGATTTCTTATTGCCATGAAAAGGTGTCAACTCCCATGCGTCCCTTATGTCAGTCAGTCATATACTTTATTCGACAATTCAGCCATAAAAGATCAACATTTAAATAACAGTTGGACACAATCATTTCACTCAATTTCGATTAATAAAAACCTTCACACAAATTGATTAGAATCTCACTATACCTTGATAATATACTTGATAAAACTAAATGTACAAATCATCTTAACATTGTCTAAAACAGGATTAAAAACCATGAACGGTACTAAGTGAAAGCTAATTAAGAATATCTCTTTCTAATGGCTAACGGCTCTTTAATATAACTAATCACAGCTCAGTAAACCCCGAGTGATCCTAACTACTGTAAATACATAACGCCCTTTTTATGTGAACTAAAAGGGAGTGAGCGTAAAAGAGGAATAAAAAAACGCATTGTCACAGATTTGTGGTGCGAACAAAAAGCATAAAGTGCAATGTGCTTTGACGTGAATGATTATCACAGGAGCAAGCCGGGAGATTCTCAAACCATGCACCTTGCTGCGGAAAAGCTAAAAGAAAATGCGAGGACCCCGATCTTGACCTGGTCAGATAAAACCTGCATAAGCAATGATAATATTCCAACTCATGGTTAGGTGGTAGAAGGTGGTAATTACCCCAAGAAGACAGCTGGAGTGCATTCTTTCTTCGGGTAAAGTATGCCTACTCCTAAAAGAGGGTCTTTATCTGGGCTTTGGCTTAAGTGGGTATTACATTGGGGTTGGTGAAATACTCAGGTACCCCCAGTGTAATAGAAGTAATCAACATAAGCTAGCAGCCAAGGAATATTAGCCATCTTCTCCAAGGCTAGGAAATCCAAAAAGACTTCATTTGAGAAGACTTAAATCAGGGGATAGCCACATTTTCAGCCACAGCACAAGTGGGGTGAGCCAAATAGAAACTTCCAGGTAATTTATACCCATTTCTGAATGGTAAAAAAAAGGTAGGCGACCCATAGGGGTCCTTTAGTAGTCTACGCAGAAAGCAGTTTTATACTTTTTGAAGGCTAGTACAAGAGATAACACCAAAGCTCGCCCCATAATAAGAAGCAACATTTAGCTTTATACAAGATTAGCATCTCCTTCACTGGCCTGTGGCCCAGTTTTGATGCAAACTAAAAAATGTCTTCAACTGATCTGGACAAATGCTGTGCTCTTAAGGTCAATAGAGATACCCAATGAAAATCAAATCAAAAGGCAGGTAATTAAAACTCTCTACTTTAGAGATAGGGGCACCATCACTAAAATGGGTCTTAGTTTTTGTTCCTTTTGCCGCACAGACCATTACAAAGGACTTCGAATGGTTAATCTTCAAGTTTAAAGCCGTCATGAACTCAGGGAAAGCATCCATCACTCTCTGCAGGCCATTTGTAGTCATGGCTATAAGGATGGCACCATACGCAGATAAGAGGGTCAGGATAAACTGATGAACCGCCCTAGGGAAATCTCGATTTTTCTGTAGTAGATGATCTTTGAGGTCATTTATAATAATAAGAAATAAAAGTGGTGCTACAGTACAGAACAGGCGAACTCCCTGGTTACAACAGATGTGTGACGTTCATTCCCCCATCGAGTCTAAGCAAATCTTCGCTGAGGTGTCCCAATGAGGACAGCGTGATAGGGTAGTTAAAGCCTATTCCACCCTGAGATTATCACAAATCACTCCTAATTTGGAACAGTTTACTCTGTTAAATGCGCATGACAAGTCTATAAAAATGAAGGGCCTCATTACGATGTCAGGCAGAAGGCCATCCGACAGCTCGTCAGTAGAGGTCCGCCCGACATATGAGGCATCAGTCAAACAGCCGTATTACGATACAGGCGGTCCCACCGATGCCTGCAGGGGGAATCCGCTTCACCTCCGACAGAATCAAGAAGACCGTCGGGGCGGTAGAGCGGATTGTAATCATTGAAATGGAGGTGGTGCCTGCCCAGGCACCGCTGTGGGGGGTTACAATGCACCTTTCCAGCAGCCTTTTCATGTTGGTTCTGCTGCCATGAAAAGGCAGTACAAAAGGGGGTGGTGATGGACGGAGCATCTGAATCAATCAAACACTCACACCCAGTCAAAAGATCTGGGTTTAATCCATCACCGTTCTTTAGCCCACTCTGCCACCCACAAGCTTCCGAGGACCAGTTTCTGGCATTCCAGCCGTCTTCAGCCCGGCTTGCTTGAATCCAGTGGCAAAGTGAGCAAGGGACTCATGTCTGAGCATACCCTGCCACACTTATGGCGGCCAAAAGTGGTACAAAAGGGGGTGGTGATGGACGGAGCATCTGAATCAATCAAACACTCACACCGAGTCAAAAGATCTGGGTTTAATCCATCACCGTTCTTTAGCCCACTCTGCCACCCCAGTTCAGACATGGCTATATGCAAATCAGTCTGACCCTGTGCCTCATGGGAACAGTCCAGCCCGAACTGCCAAGCCATGTCTTCCCTGGACTGGAAACAAGCTTCCGAGGACCGGTTCTGGCATTCCAGCCGTCATCAGCCCGGCTTGCTTGAATCCAGTGGCAAAGTGAGCAAGGGACTCACGTCTGAGCATACCCTGCCACACTTATGGCGGCCAAAAGCGGTACAAAAGGGGGTGGTGATGGACGGAGCATCTGAATCAATTAAACAGTCACACCCAGTCAAAAGATCTGGGTTTAATCCATCACTGTTCTTTAGCCCACTCTGCCACCCCAGTTCAGACATGGCTATATGCAAATCAGTCTGACCCTGTGCCTCATGGGAACAGTCCAGCCCGAACTGCCAAGCCATGTCTTCCCTGGACCGGAAACAAGCTTACGAGGACCGGTTTCTGGCATTCCAGCCGTCTTCAGCCTGGCCTGCTTGAATCCAGTGGCAAAGTGAGCAAGGGACTCACGTCTGAGCATACCCTGCCACACTTATGGCGGCAAAAAGCGGTACAAAAGGGGGTGGTGATGGACGGAGCATCTGAATCAATCAAACACTCAACCCAGTCAAAAGATCTGGGTTTAATCCATCACCGTTCTAAGCCCACTCTGCCACCCCAGTTCAGACATGGCTATATGCAAATCAGTCTGATCCTGTGCCTCATGGGAACAGTCCAGCCCGAACTGCCAAGCCATGAAAAGGCAGACGGCAAGGGTCTTTTGGGGCCCTTAGCAGGGGTTTTGTCCCCTGTTGCCCTCCAATATGGACCCTGGGTGCATCTGCGGTGCCCCCTAAATATCCATGCATTGTGTGGCAGGCACCCCATGGTGCCTATCACATGGTACATGGATGTTTCAAAAGTGTATTTTTCCTATTGTAGCAGGCCACAATAGGAGAAATACACTTTCGGACAACCATGAAGTAATTCACATCATAATCATGGTAGCGGGACCCCGACTATTTGTCGTGCGGTCCTGTTTCTGCTGCGATGCAGTTTGCACTCGCGTCCGACTAGCATTGTATTGAGGCCCTAAGTGTGTGTAGTGCATCTTTCTTGACTTAGGTGTGCTTGCCTATTAATAGGGAACTATTCAAACATTATTCAACAGTACTAGATCCTTGTTTAAAACCATATGGCACCTCAGAAAAAATAATATTAGATTTGGCCCACTCCTCCAGTCTTGCTAAATGAACCCTACCAAGAATCTTTGCAGTGGAGTCCAATAAAGATAATGGACAAAAACAGGCTGGCTTATTCCTATCCCCCTTTTTGAAACTGAGGGCTATAATAGCTACTTTCCATGTGGAGGGTAAAGGACAATAACCACAGCTCTAAATACATTTGTAAGCAAACGGGCCCATGGGTCAATGTTTTCTTTAAACAAGTCGGAAGGGATTCCATCAGGGCCCGGTGCTTTTCTTAATGCCTGCTGCAACATCTTCAACGCTGATAGTATAACTAAACTGAAGGGCTAATTCCATGTCTTAGGAGAGAGTACCATAATGTCCTGTTGAGTACAAAGTGAGGTAGATGAGTTAAATGCTTGTGTGAAGTACTCGACCCAAGACCCATCCGGGTTTTAACAGTCTATCTTAGAGGGAGGCTCTTCTGTAAAAATCAGGCGATTCACGACCTCCCATTATGGTCTAGCGTCTCTGGAATCTCCTGTGGCTATTAGGTCAGACCAACCAAGCTCTCCTGATTGGGTGTCTACTCCCTCAGTGTAGCTTTATAGACCGTGTGAACTGTTCTGATGTCCCCCTATCTTCGGGGACACAGGTTAAGGCTACCTTTAATTGTTTATGTGCTTTAGAGCAGGATGCGTTGAAACATCACTGTTGTGGGGAGGGGCTGAATGGGTTACATTTTGAGGTTAACAACTGGGAAATTGAGAGACAAACAGTGCCAAAACCCTTCAGTATAGAGCACGGGGGCCTATCAGCAGACAGACACTTATTTATTGCGCCTACATTTTCAGGAACTACAGATGCTCTGAGATTTTTGTCGGGTCAACCGAATCCCATCTGAGTCAGAGGCCTTTGTTAGAAGAAAAAGCAATTGGGACCACTTTCAGAGTGTCCTCTGCTTAAAGGTTAGACCACTTTAAACAGTACTGTTGATAGGGGTGCCGCTCGCAGCTGCTGTTTGCTGTTTGTTGGGGGCAGACTCGAGAAGGACTACATCGCCCCGGAAGCCCTGACCCTGTGCACACCTGAGGCCGTGGAAGCCCCGCCTCCCTCCACTACTTAGCGGCTCGGGCCCAAGCCCGGACTGGCCATGGAGGGCACCGGGCAATCCCCCGGTGGGCCGCATGGTTGGGGGCCGGTTTTGGGGCCCTGGGGCCGTTTTTGTTACAGGGCCGTTATGCTGCAAAAACGGCCCTGTAACAAAAACGGCCGAAAACCGACCCTGACACAGAGCGCGGTCGCACCTCTCCCCTCTCCCCTCTCCTCCCGGAGGGGGAGAGGGGGGCCGGCCGAGCACTTTGCCAGGGCCGGTTCTGGTTCCCAGTCCGGCCCTGCTCGGGCCCCCGCTACTCGGGACGAGCGCGGGCGCGCGCCGGGCAAAGCCCGGGCCAAGGGCAGGCCCGTCTGAGCCTGTCAGAGACCAGAAGAAGCCCGGCTGGGCCCCCCCTCCAAGCCCTCAGACTCGAAGAAAAAGCTAACACTTTTTATGTAAACTGTGAAGTTGTGGGTCATCCTATCGAGTAAGCCATGTCAACGCGTAACGGAGGAGGGAGAAAAGTAGTGGGATGTTTTTAAAGAAGGTTCCATCTGCCCTCCGCACGAACCTTGTTCGGCCCTGGGGACCCCATCCACCAGGTCCTTTTTTTTTAAAGGGGAGGGGGCCGCATGGCAACCCTCCCCGAGCCTTCCCTGGGGACCCCATTCCCCAAAGCCTTTTTTTATGAAAGGAGAGGGTGGCAGGGTGACCCCCCTTTCCCGAACTTATTAGGTCCTTCGGACCTCATCCCCCAAGGCCTTTTTTTAATTAAAGAGGGGCCGTGTGACCTCCTTCCCCAAGCCTTACTAGACCATGGGGACCCCATCCCCCCAGGGCCTTATTTTTTATGGAAGCGGAGGGGGTAGCTTGACCCCCCTCGCTGAGTCTTAGTAGGCCCAGTGGGTCACCATTCCTTAGGGCATTTTTTTCAAATTAAAGGGGAGAGGGGCTGCGTGGCCCTGCTACCCAAGCCTTCTTAGGCCCTGGGACCCCATCCCCCAGGGCTACTGCTTAAAGTAAAGGGGAGAGGGACTTGTGGCTCGCTCCCTGGGCCTTGTTAGGTCCTGAGGACCTCATTCCCTAGGGTCACTACTACATTTAAAGGGGAGGGGGCTATGTGGGGCCCTATCCCGAACCTTGTTAGCCCCTGGCAACCCCATGCTCCAGGGCCATTTTTTAATGGGAGGAGGCCATGTGCCCCCTAGCTTTCTTCGGGCTTGGGATCCCATCCCCCAATGCCACTTTGGAAATTAAAGGGTAGTGTGATCACATGGCTCCCCTCCCTGAGCCTTTTCTAGCCCACAGACCACATCCCCTGGGTCCCGCACTATTAAAGGTAGGTGCCCTGGTTTCCACCCAGGGCACTTACCATATACTTGTTGGGAACCACGGCGGGAGGCCAAGCCCCTGTGGCCCGAGCCGGCTCCCCGAATGCCGCGGGAGACAGAATTGCTACTGCCCAGAGGGAGCAGCAGCTTCTTACAGATGAGAAGTCTGCTCCCAGCTTGCAGGAGCGTTTTCAAAGCTCCCGCTTGCTGGGAGCAGCTTTGTGTTTGCTTCCACTTAGCAGGAGATTAAAAACACTCCCACCAGCTGGGAGCGAACACAGGTTGCCCTGCTCGTATTGGTGAAGGAAGGGAAATCAACATGACCCTAGGGTGGGCTCCCTGGGACATGGCATGTGTGTCGGCCCCGGTTAATGGCTCAGGGAATGGGGCCAAGCTCCCTTTTCTGAATTTTAGACATTTTGGCCATGGGGTAGGCTCCCTGAGTCCACTAATAACTCAGGGAGTGGGGGACGTGTGGGAAAGTTGACCAGCAAGACATTTAAAGCAACAAGGGCCATATGTAGGAGGCCCAATACCGGTTAACGACCAGTATTTGGCATTTGAGATGCAGGGGCTAAATTTAAGGATTCGGTAATTTACAGAATCGGTAATTTAAGAAATCGGTATATTACAGATTCCTTAAAATACCGATTCGGTAAATTACCGAATCCTTAATGTAGGGAGCACTCAAGTGAGTGCATTTCTGATTTAAGGATTCGGTATTTACCACCAACTAAAAGTTGGAGGTAAATATCGAAAACCTTAGGAAAAGCAAATTTGTGCTTGCTTTTCTAAGAGTGCCATGTGGCAGACATACATGCCCTTAGGGCATGTATGTCTGCCACATGTGCACCCATGCACTATTCAGGGGTGCAACAGGGTGTCAATGTGACACCCTGCCACCCTTGTAAGTCTTCCCCCTATTACCGATTCGGTATTTACCGAATCAGTAATTCCCATTCATTCCTAAGGGCCTCCAGACCCATAGGAATGAATGGGAATTACAGAATCCTTAAATACCGTAAAAATGGTAAAAATGGATTCCCTAAATATGGCCCTTAGTAGGACTTTTAAAGGATGCTAGAGGTCATGATATTACATTTTGTTAGGGAGGGCTGGGTTTGTTGCTGGAGGAGAGAGTGGGAAGACAAGTTGAGAATAGGGTAACTAATTTGTAGGTAAGTTTAGTGGTTTTTGAGAGTTAAAGGAGAGAGGGGGTGGGCCTGTTGCAGGTGGGATTTTAAATCTTTATGTTAATAAATGAGTTTATGTTTTAATGTATTTTTATTTACCATTAGACATTACTGGTTTGTGTAGCATTTCCATTAAACAGAAAGCTCTACCAGTGTGGTAATGACATAGGCCTATCACAAAGCAATTGCCCAGCTTTGTTCAAAACCATCTTTGTCTCTTTAGTCCCTCTCTTCCTAAGCTCCCTTGCCAGGTTAGGCAGATTGCCTTACCACCTCCAGTCTACCCATGCAATCATTGCTAAAACTGACTATCACCATGACCAAATCTGCCCCCTTTATTGGCTTGAAAAGACCGAGCAGCACCTACTTTCCTATCAGTAATAGTGGTATACTTGCTGCCTTTGACCTATCTTTCAGCCACTAATGGTGTCTTCCAACTGCGAGCCAAAACACCAATCCATCCTTTTCATTCTCAAAAATTCCTTTTTTTCCTGAGTAGAACAAATGATGTCCGCTATCTCTCTCATTCAGCCCAGTACATTAATGCAGGGTTTGATCCAAAGGTCTTGTATGCTGGTGGTGACCCGCAGCTAACAGAAAAGACATCAGAGGATCAACAAGGTACTTCCTCTTCTGGATGATGCTGGTGACCCAACCAAATAATTATTATTCTGCATGTGGAGAAGTGTGGCTCACTGGTTAGAGCATTATGAAGAGGGGGTTCCAGTGGGAAATGCTATTAGTAAAGAACAATCTAAACAAACTCAATGAAACCAAAATAACCAGCTATAATGTTTAATTCACATTATAGGGAAAAGTAATCAATACCACAAATTACAGTTGTAACAGTGCCCCTGGGGGGTAAGGGGGACGTGCAGTCGTGAGGGTAGTGTAGGAAGGGATAGTGACAGTAAAAACGCGTATTATTCACACATATAAATGAATTCACATGTCAAAAAGTAGACAATAGGGAGAAAATAAATCAACTCAAAGTACATAGTACACATGCCCCATAGTCCATGCAATGGATGAATATAGGTAGATCGGAGCTGTGTATTGATGTGGGGTAGTCGACGTTTCGACCCAGGTAAGGCAGGAATTAGTGGAGTCCTTGCAAGTGGGTCTTCATCAGGACGAAAGTGGGGATAAGGGGCGGACAACCTGAATTAAATAAATATAATCAGTCAGTTTGTCATTTTTAAGACTGACCGAATCACAATTCGTATAAGGGTATACTGTACTTTATGGCAACATACCTGATATGTATCAGTGTTGGATGGTGCTCATATCAAAGATAAAGGGATTGTTAATTCTGCGGGAAAATTAATAAGAAGCCTTTCAGAATATGAATATTAAACAATTTTCTTGTCACGAGAAAAGGGACAGGAAATTGTATGACTTACTTGGAAAGTCCAATATCCCCAAGGGGGGTATGGCGAAACGATCCGGGCGCTGGACTGGGGGGGGACCACTCTGTGATTACGGATAAAGGGAACATTATTAGGATGGAGTTCTGCAGAATTACAGATAGCTAAGGATAGAACACGAACCGGCAATGGTGGGTAGAGCTTACCGATTATTTTTAAAATGTGTCACGTCCCCCGAGGTCAGGAAAGAAATACCGTCCGTATTATTCAGGATCCGTCTCCTGTTAGGGAAGAGGACACGAGAGGGCGTCATAATTGGCTCGTGGTCCGGTAAGGGGATTGAAAAATTAGTAATGCCCAGGGTTGCAGTACGGTGGCGGTCAGGCTTACCGGTAAACTGCGGCTTAGTGCATGCGCGGCGTCTCTCTCGGCATCCTCGAGGAGAACGCCGAGCTTCCTGTTGTTGCGGTTGATATGGCAACAGGAGGTCACATGGCGATAAAGTATGAAGAAAGACTCTTGTGCGCTCTGCATCCACTTTCGTCCTGATGAAGACCCACTTGCAAGGACTCCACTAATTCCTGCCTTACCTGGGTCGAAACGTCGACTACCCCACATCAATACACAGCTCCGATCTACCTATATTCATCCATTGCATGGACTATGGGGCATGTGTACTATGTACTTTGAGTTGATTTATTTTCTCCCTATTGTCTACTTTTTGACATGTGAATTCATTTATATGTGTGAATAATACGCGTTTTTCCTGTCACTATCCCTTCCTACACTACCCTCACGACTGCACGTCCCCCTTACCCCCCAGGGGCACTGTTACAACTGTAATTTGTGGTATTGATTACTTTTCCCTATAATGTGAATTAAACATTATAGCTGGTTATTTTGGTTTCATTGAGTTTGTTTAGATTGTTCTTTACTAATAGCATTTCCCACTGGGACCCCCTCTTCATAATGCTATACACCCAGGTCCCAGTGACTTTATTGGGTTAACCCTCTCCTTTTGTACTACACTGGTTAGAGCAGGCAGACCCTGAAGCAGAGGTCAGACTCGGGACCAGGGTTCAATTCCTGACGCGGCAGGGTCTTGAGCTCAAATGTCCATGGACTCGATAATTCTCGCTTCCCTTCCTTGTAAATACAGCCCTTCACATGCAGCACTTTGCATTGAAGGGGCATTCCATGGGTGTTGCTGTGGTGTTCCAACGCAACACCCATGGAACAAGTCAAATCTCTAGATTTACGAGGATTTACGAGAAATTGTAAATCTGGAGATTCGTCTGAATGCTATGCCACCCTAGAGGTGGCGTAGTGAGGCGCAACAAGGAGAAATTATTTAATTTCTCCTAGTTTTTTCCTCTTTCAAGGTGTGCTGCATTCTACAGCACACCTTGAAAGAGGAAAATGTAGTGATTGTTTTTCTGCAGGAAGGTGCCCCTTCCTGCACAAAAACAATCTCCCCAAGACGCAGGCATCCTTGCACCATGGTGCAAGGGTGCCTGCGCCAGCGCATGGCAGCAGTTTGTGTGCCCGCGCAGACGGAAGCACAGATATGCTACATATTCTTGTAAACATGTTGCATCCCTGTGCATTGGAAGTGCCGCAGCGTGGCGCAGCCATAGGGCTTGCGGAGCCACTCTGCAGCACTTACTTGTATATCTGCCCCATAGTATAGAATTATTTAATAAAATCATTTTTGTAATTTATTCTCTGCACTATTATGTTCCTTCCTTGCCTCAGTAGGAGGGAACAAATGTGCACATTTGCAGTTTTGTGTAACAGTTGACCAGATTTAACCACATCTGCCCCAAAAACTGTGAGATCTGTTAATGGTGGAAATTACCAGCACAACATTTTGCACAGCTTTGGGCAGGAGGGTTAGGGATTTTATGAACTGATGAATAAGGGGAATTAGGCAAAGGTAAAAGATAGGCAAACACTACATTCATCAAGTCCATGAGCATGTTGCAGAAGGAAGATGACAGGTCAGTTATCAAATTCATTTTTTTTTCTTTAGCAGCCCCCAAATTCCCAAGTTGCCTAATGTTACGTAGGCTGGAAAAATGCAAAATGGGGAGGACCCACCCAGTTTAAAAGAAAAGGGATGCTGTATGTATATAGACGGTGCATCTGCATTCCTCTGACATTGTCCGGCTTGGGTACAGGGGTTAAACCCTGCCCAACAGACCACGCCCCAACCTAGGCATCAACTTGGTCAGCAAGTTTTTTATTTTTTTTATTTTATTGGTTTTCTTAGAACGTACAACAACAAGACACAGCAATGCGGCATGACTTTGCGTTCAGTTCACATTATAGACAAATGATGCTTAATATAAGTTATCATTATACAGAACAAGGGAACCCAGAGGAATTTTAGACAGGGACTTTGGGCAATTTCATGTTATAGAGAACAGTGGTTCCTATTCAGGGGGAATACAGTGTGATAGATAACCATACACTAGAATAGAATGTATGTCTTTTGTCCAGCCGGACAAGAATTTATCTTCATAGTATTTTTCAAAAGTAGTATCAAATAAAACATTCAAATGACATGTGGGCACAGCCGTGACCCACAGAACACAAGACAGAGCAATGAACACAGAATTGGCCAAAAGGCAAGCCAAAATGGGTCTATACACTTGTACTCAGTATAGACAGACACAAATTAATCATTTAACACCGTTGCACAATGTGTTATAGCTTGAGTCTGGTGCATAGGGTGTTTGGGAGTCGACGACGTTTCGATGCCAACATTAAATTTTGGGCATAATCTTCAGGACAAACATATAATGCATTGCTGTCTTGATAATAATGTATCACACCTTTTTAACAATTCTAAGGTGGCAGAGAATCAACGGTTCACTATAGGCGCAAGGGCGCTCAGCATCTGGACTTTGGGGGTTGGTGGCACCAGGGGGATCAATTCTGTTTGCTTAATGGCAGAAAGTCCTGTTGGGTGCTGTGTGCCAGCTGTTGGAGAATGCACGATCGCATTACTTCAGTGAGTGTGGGCAGTATCGCCGCATCTGCAGATGCATCTAGAATTGTTAAAAAGGTGTGAGCCAGCCATATTAGGATGGGGGAACACTGATGCCTTTCCGCGGCAGCTTCTCCGCCGTGGAAAGGCAAACGGAGATATCTTTGGGGGCCTGTTGTGAACCCCCAGGGTGACAGGGGCAGTGGGGGTGCACATGGGGTGTACCTATGGTACCCCCTGCATTTGCGTGCACAAAGCAGCAGGCACCGTGCGGTGCCTGCCGCTTTGTGCATGCAAATGCGATGCATGCATATTTAACAATGCGGTAGGTGCTGCTTCAAGCAGCACCCGCCGCAATGTTAAATATTGAGGATGTGACCGCCAGGGTGGCGGTCACATCCTAATCTGCACGGAAGAACCGCCGCTGCCCCTGCGGATGGTCCCTCCTACTCTGGGGTGGCGGACGACGCAGGTCCGTCCGCCATGTGCATGTCGGACAGCCATGGCAGTTTGATATGTGCTAAAGAGTCAATTACATCCACATCCACTGCTCCGGAGGGAACCGGCAAGTGAACGGGGGTATGCGCCTGCTGGGTGTTTCCAGCACTAGGAGAACCGGAGAGTGATCAGAAAGCGTACGCGATAGCTCCTGGCTGGTGCGGACATTATCACAAAGTGAAGCAGTGGCAAGCCAGTAATCTATGCGAGTGTGGATATTATGATATGCGGAATAGTGTGTGTAACGCCCCGAGTGTGGGTGCTTCCAGCGCCAAACATCACATAGGCCAAACATAACCAAAATACTATCCAACTCCTTGGCTGATGCAGTTGTGCGCCTTGTGGGGCCTCCCGATCTATCCAAGCCGGGGTCCCTGACCAGATTAAGGTCACCCCCCCACAGTTGGGTGACCCCCCCATGACAACCCACCACATGCGCCAGCTCAGTAAAAAACTCTGGATTGTCAAAGTTTGGGCCATATATATTAACCAGCAACAGATCCATAGTCTTCCCTCTTCATCTAGTAAGAGCATACCCCCTGGGTGTATCAGTGGCCAGCGGCGAGATGGTGAGGCCTGACCTAGGGTTGAACCATATGAGGACCCCTCGTGCATGTGTGGTAAATCCCACTGCATGTATGTTCCCCAGCAGACCCCTACAATTTAATATAGAGGAATTAAGCGGGAGGTGCGTTTCCTGCAAAAATGCTACGTCTATGGAGTGCCTCTTCAGGTAGGCGAGAACCTTTCGCATTTTTCTATGATTGTTCAGTCCGCGGACATTCCAAGTCAGTGTATTAAGCATGTCCACCCCCAGGTCCTGCACGTCCTCAGTCACAAGCGTCATGGATTCGTACAAAGTCACCACAGCTGAAAATTACATAACTGAAGAGAACTGTGCAATAGACCAAAATCAGCTAAGGTTAGCATACAACACTGCATGTGCCCCATGTCCATACCTCCCACCACCCACATCAAGGCCCCCCCAACCAGGACATGAAGGAAAAAAGACCCGCCATACCCCAAAAACAAAACAAACATTCTACAATAACAATCAATGCGACCCCCCCACCTTTGGCTTCCCCACTAAGGTGCGACAACAACAAATTTCCCAAGGTGTGATTCACTCGTGGGCGGAGGTTACCACCTGTGCACTAGTAAACTAACCGTTAGGAAAGAGCAGACTAGTCCGCACACCCACACAGAAGCATTACTCAATGGCGTGAGAAAGAATAAATGTATTTAAAATCTATACCGAAACTCCAAGCAGGCACCCACCACTGCGCTCCCAACCTGCAGTACAACCTACAGTCCGAAGGATTAATAGAACCGTTTAAGAAGACAGTACCCCAGTGCAGTCCATGTGAGTTCCAAATAGACCCTCAGCACGCACCCCGGCCCAGTAGACACAGAAACAGTACATTGTAATCCCCCAACCCCTCAATCGCAAAATCCTTATCTGAATGGCGTGCGATCATGCGTTCAGTCTGCTCATCAAGCGATCCTCCGGCAGCCTCAGCGGTCTTCTCAGGGCTTCCCTGTCGCTCCTTGGTCCAGTCTTTGATTGCTTTCTGCAGTGCCTTTGGGTCAGTGAAGATTAGCGACCTGCCTTGTCGACTAATTCTAAGGCGGGCCGGGTACAGCATGTCGTAGTCTATGTTCTGGTCCCACAATTGCTTTCTGAGTAGGACGAACAGGTGACGCTTCTCCTGCACTCTTGCTGTGAAATCAGGAAACAAAGCCAGCACCGATCCCTCGTAATGCAGCGTCTGCTTCTCTCTGTCAACTCTCAGCGCTGCATCACGATCACGGTAATTAAGTCATTTTGCAATGATAGGCCATGGTGGAGCACCTGGGGCTGGACGTGGGCCTAAGGATTGATACGTTCGCTTGACAACGAACATGGGTGAGAAAGTTTCGCTGCTCAGCAGCTGGACCAGCAGTTTCTCCACAAACTGTTCCATGTTTCTGGTGGAAATTGACTCCGGCAGGCCCGTGATTCATAGGTTGCTCCTCAGGGACCTCGCCTCTAAGTCTTCAGCCTTGTCCTGTAGGGACTGTAGCATCTTTTCCATGGCTTTACGGCTATTATCCACATCCATCTGCACTTCCTCCACTTTGGTGATCCGGCGTTCGGCCATGTCGATTCGTTCTGCATGTTTTTCAACCCTTTCGGACTTCCTTTCCCTACGGTAGGAGAGGGAGTCTATCTTCGTGGCCAGCACTGTTAGTGAGGATTGTAGTCCCTTCTCCATCGAGGTCAGCATGACCTTAATGTCACCGTTTGGCGTACCTAAGGTCCTCTTCTCAACAGCACCTCGGTCGCCCGCCAAAATGCACCATCCCTGTGCCTGCGCTGGTCAAAGGACAGTTTCTGCTGCGTTTTATCGGTCCGGCCCATGATAGCTGTCAGCAAGAGCACCAACCTAGTCAATGATGGAACTCCACAGGCCAGCTGATGTTGCCACTGGGAACAGCAGAGAGAGGCGAGCTCAGGGGAAACTGTCCGGAATCCAAGCTAGGTGTAAGGCCTCCTGTTCCTGTAGGGCAGCACAGGTTGTCTTGTCGCGCAATTCCGGTTCCGCCTGCCGAAACGTCGTGGTGCAGATCCCCACACAACAATCCCCAATCTCCGGCACTGGAGAGGACCAAGCATGGGCCATACCCCTCTTAGCAGTTGTGCATGTTGGTAGGCTAGCTATCCGGGCTTATTGAACCCAATGGACAGGATGAGCAAAGTAGGGAATTATCTGGTCCATGGTCCACCAGGGGCTGCTGTGCAAATGCCTCGCTCGCCAGATCTCTAATGCCCCAGAGTTGGGGGAGAGTACCAAGAGCAGTAGTGGCACCATGTGCGTCAATCGCTTTAGGGCGATAACAGGTCTCCCTCAGCACAGCTATGATCGTGTCACATTTACAATGTGATCTGGGTGCTACAAGATATCCCCGACGGGGAGGGGCATGCGGGGGGGGGTGGGTCTATGATGAGCGTGCTAGTGTCCACCTAACCTGCGGTCTCCTCCAGGCTCCGCCAGCAGTCTACGCTCACTGCATCATTCAGGTGCTTTAATTAGCGGGAGCCGCAATCGTGCTGGAATTCTGCTCGCAGCTCTGCCAGCTCAGCTGTCCGCCATTATACTCCTCAAGCTCGGAGAAGGGGGCGACAGTCTGTCACTTCCCCGCGGGCCGGCTGTGCATGTTGGTCTTGATGTACCCGCCGACTCTTCCAGGCGCGCTCACCCAGCCAGCGCCAACTTCCGGCCGGCTGGAGAGATACTTGAGGCTGGGGACTCGCGGCCTACCGCGTACGCCGCAGCAACTCTGTCGCCACGTCGCTATCTCACCGCGTTAGATGGAGCTGGGGGGGGTTCTATTGGTGCCAGGTCCTTGAGACCACACTGGGCCTCTCATTTCAGGAACCAATGTTTACGCCAATGACGGATATGTGCAGCATCGGTGATTTAAGTGTGGAGCCCTTCTATTAGGCGGCCATCATCGACACCGGCAAGCTCCGCCCACCCATCTTGGACAGCAAGTTATCTAGGCAGAAATAGGTACACGCAGTCTCGCCCACCAGCTTCCGCATCTTACGTATGCTTCATAAGATCTACAGGTGGCTCCAAATTGACACCAGAAGTACCGTCACTCAGGCCCTCATCAACAGCAGGCTGGACTACGGTTACACTCTTACATAGGAATCACTGCACGCCTCCTGAAGAGAATACAGACGAAACAAAACACAGCAGCAAGGCTCCTGCAATCTGCTTTCCTTTACCTCACAGACCCCCTGCTGATCTGTTGATCCACCAGCAGAGGATGCTCATTCTCTCACCTGGCGGCCAAAGCCTATCTTGTTCCATTCATCACCTCTTCAACCCCCCTGTCTTTACTTTCTTACGGATTTGAGGCAGTCCTGCCTCACCAGACAACCAATCACCAAGACATACATTTTGAATGATGAGTCTTTCCTTCCTCTTCTCCTCCTGATCTTTTGCGTCTTACTGGCATTCATCAGAAACATCCATGAACAGAGCTGCGGCCACGTCAAGGCATTCCTTTAGAAGAGAGACCGGGTGTTGTGGCACTACTCCAAGGCTGTAAACGGTCCAGCAGGGGGTGCCGCCTTAAGGGCAGCTAGGCTAACGCTGCAGCACACCCCCGCCTGACTGTAACCATGTATGGCCTGGCCAGAGAGTTTGGGGCTGAGCCTCCTGGTTCAGGGGTATAACTGAGCTACTACACATAAGATTCCTGATCTGCAGGGCTATCTGCAGTAATCTAAAGAAGGGAAGTAAGTCACCCTCAGGGGCCATGATCTTTCTGTTCTATGTACTTCTGTATCTTACATTTTTGTACTTTGATTAGGCTATATTGGTCTATATGTTATTGGATGCAATTTGTATTTTTCTTCTTAATTGGTTGGCTTTTCAAGTGAGTTAATCTTTCTGAAGCAATGGGTGAGTATTGCACACAATAGAAGGAGGGAGAAGGGAGTCTTAGAGGATATACATATCTTCTTCCTATTCTGAGGATGACGGTTCTATTCCTGTCAGAAGAAACAGGTTATTGGCATTCCCTAAGTCTTCTGGGGATGAGTCAGCCCTGATGACAGCTGTTCAGGTCCAGAGCATGATTGAGGCAGCTGTGTGCAAAGCCCTCAAAGGCAGAGAGGGGAAGCCAAATGGGTCCAATGCTCTGGAAACACCCTCTCCAGTAGATTTCTCCTCCTCGGATGGGTAATACCATTGACTTCATTGCCCAAATATATAAGACGAGAGGAAGCACCAGAGATATCAGGTCAAATTAGGCGCAACTTAGGATTTCCACCTTTTACGGCCGGGTAAATGAAGAGACTTTGGGGCTTATTTATAAGCCCATTGCGCCGCCGGTGCTTCACTTTTATTACTGCACTGCGAGCGCAATGGGCTTCCCCACATTTACAAGGCCATGTGTAGTAACCCTGCGTAACTATATGTTTCCCTTTCACACATAACTGTGTGTGAAAGGGGCGTTCCATGGGTTTTGCTGTGGGTGTTCCCACACAACATCCATGGCACTTGTCACATTCCCAGATTTACAATCTTGGGATCTGTTTTTGCTTTTAGAGGCATTGAAGAACCCTCCATTTGAACTCTGGGTAAAGTTGAAATGAAGACCTTGACTCTCAAGACTTTCCTTTGGTCACTATCACCTCAGCAAGAAGGTTGGGGGAAATAGGAGCTCTGTCATACAGACATTCTTTTTGTTTTATCTTTGAGGACAGGTTGTCCCTGAGGCTCTTTCATCCTTAGTTCTGCAAATGAATTCCTCCTTTAATAAGGGAGCACAAAAGTGATTCTTCTACCGGTTTGTGCGTTGCCTCAGTTTAAGGAACAAGTAAAACTCTATAACCTGGATGTTCCTTATGCATCTTGAGAGGGTGACTTCCTATAGGATCCCATAATCCATTTTTGTTAACTATGGTCTGGCCAACAGGAGTTATAAGCCGACAGTCTCTTCCTTGAGATGTTGGCTTAGATTCCTCTCTTTGGACAGAAGGATGACAGATTCGCTTTTGCATGTCGGTGTCCTTGGTAGATCCACTCGGAGATCAATGCTGGGTCTGGTGGCTTAGTGAACTAATGAATCCACTGTAGGAGCCTGTGTTTGCCCTCATGGTCACAAGTTCAAATCCCGGCTGCCCATTCAGCCTTTCATCCTTCTGAGGTTGATGGATGATAAAATGAGTACCATTGAGTTTGATAACAGTAAACATCTGTTATTCAATACCTTTGGGTGAACGTGAGCTTTACAAATGCACATTATGTTATGTCAACCTTGATAGCTGAGATGCAGGAAGCCTCAATCTCAGAAATATGCAGAACGGCCACCTGGGTGTCTCCCTCCGTCTTTGTTAACCAATATAGTATTGGTCAAGAGGTAGAGCTCAAAAATATTTTTGCTTCAAAGTGTTATTACAATGAAGCATTAGCAGTTTCACTTTAAAATTGTACATTTCTTTATTGTTTCTCTTATTTGAGCATACAATTTTGAGTTGTTCAGGTTCAGCTTTGCACATCTCAAACCCGCAAGGAAGAAAAGCAGGAGGGGACGGATAGGTAACCCCCCGATTATTTACCGGTAATTGCATCTGCTTCCTAATCCTTGCTTTCATTCCTTACATCCCTTTCTCCCCCCTGGTACTCCATGTCAACTAGGAAGAAGAATTTGGGGTGTTTTTGATGAATACGAGAAGTGGAGGGAGGAGGGGCTCTTCATTCAAAGTCTACATCTTGGTGGTTGGTTGTCTGGTGAGGCAGTACTGCCTCAACCCGTAAGAAAAAAAAGCGAAGGATAGGACTCGGAGTAATGCAATTACCTGTAAGTAACAGTTGCATTCACCCATCTCTTCTCCGAATCTCATCTTTCTCTGAAACCTGTCCATCTCATTCATTCCTTTCACTCTTCACCTCTCCTCACTGCTCCAATTTCTCCTGTTTCCTCACCCCTCACTGCACTTTTTCCGCTCTTTTTTTCAAATTTGATACAGTTGGTGCCTACATTCTTTCCGCGCCATTTATTTTGTGCAGTAGTTATCACCATGCTTGAAACTTTTCTCTCGAGAGAACACATATATTCGAGTTTCAACACTGTGCTGGTTTCAGGGCAAAAATAGGGCTTGTGAGGGATGTGATTCTCTATTTTGGACCACTAAGATTTAGATATGCAACAGCATCTTTATATTACCAAAGTCACCTCTTCCAGAAATAACAAAGTATTATCTCAAGACATAAGGTTTTCATGCTGAGTGTAACAGATTTTGAAAGAAGGGAAGAAGACCGGGAAATTGTGCGAAAAGCAGGCGAAGAGGTGTTATGAAGAAGGCATGTGAGATAAGCACTCACTGCCAGATTGCTAGTGGGTCACTGAGCAGATGCTTGTATTGCCTTCTTTGCTAGAAAGAAAATCCAAAGTCTTCAAACCAAACATTCTGGAATTAAACATTTCTAGGCGTTTCACCTTATTTGCTCGCGTTTTATAGCACGCTAAGTAAGATGTTGCCAAGAATACGAGGAGACGCTTAATGCCTTCAAAAATACAAACATCAAAAACGGGCTTCAGAAAACACAGTCAGTCACCCTCCAAAAGTGAGCACAAGCATCAAAGGGTGTAGGGAAAACAGAGGCCTAGAGTAGGCATCACTAAGATACATACTAGCAATGGTGAAATTGGAGAATAAAGGAGCAGCACAGACAACTGACACCAGGTTTGTGTGGAGAAGGCTGCGTTATTGATACAGGTGCACATCACAAAATAACCTTGGCCATTGTCTTTCAAAATTACAACCTCACTATATAAAGTTAAACACCTATGTTAAGCTAACCTCACCCCTAAACTATTCCCCCACTCCTCCACATCAACTTAATTCAGCAATATCCTACTTGCCTCAGAGCTAACTGCAACTGAGATCTCTAAAATCTCTTCCCTCTTTCCTACATCTATTAACTTCTGTTAGTTATGTTATGTTATGTTAGTATGTATTTATTAAGCGCTCGTACGCCCGGGGGCTTCATGGCGCTATAGAAGAGAACACAACACAGCAGTTAAAAGATGGTAATAATAAAACTCAGCAAAAAGCCTGTGAGAATAGCCAGGTTTTAAGGGAGTGTCGGAAGCTAAGAAGGTTACCGCTCAGTTTCAATTGAAGGGGAAGGGAATTCCAAAAGGTGGCTGCGAGATGGTCAAAGCAGCTACCACCTAGGCGCTTCCTTTTGTAAGATGGAACAATCAGTAAAGATTTTTGAGCGGAACGAAGATTTCAGGATGGATTATATCTGAGAAACAGATCTTTTATAAATTTAGGGCCGGAGTCTTGTAAAGATTTAAATAGGATGCACCCTGTTTTAAATGCGACTCTCTGCGCAACAGGCAGCCAATGTAAGTGTTTCAACCCAGGTCTAATAGATTGCCTTTTTGGGAGTCCCAGAATCAGTCTGGCAGCCTGATTCTGGACCAGCTGAAGACGTTTTAACTCTCCAATTTGGAGCCCCAAATAGAGACTATTGGAGAAGTCCAGTCGAGACAGGACCAAGGCAATTATGACCTGGATGAGGGTGGCCTGTGAGAGAAAGCAGGCTATTTTTCTTATTTTTTTTAATTGAAAGAAACTGGAGGAAACTACCGCGCCTACCTGTCTTTTCAGAGAGAGATCCTCGCTAATTAATACTCCCAGGCTTTTAACTGAGGACGATCTAGAAGGTGGAGCCCCCATGCTAGATGGCCAAAAGCATGGGCTCCAGCTTAATACGCTCTGCCCAGGCAAGACCAATTCAGTCTTGCCTGGGTTGAGTTTCAGATGGTTACAACTCATCCAACCCTGGATGTGTGACATGGTGTTTTGGAATTCCTCCACCGAGTCCTTGGTGTTCAAAGGGAAGATGAGTTGCAGATCATCTGCATAGTTAAAGATGGTAACTTTCGCATTTCTTAGGGAGTACAGTAGCGGGCGCAGGTACAAATTAAAAAGTAAAGGTGACAAAGATGAGCCCTGAGGTACTCCATATGTGGTAGACATAGTGGGGGCTGTAAAAGGGCCCAGTCTTACGGATTGAGTGCGGCCAGTAATAAATGAACGGATCCAGCTCAACGCAGGCCCCCTGAGGCCAGCTTGTTCGACACGGTTGACCAAGATGGTATATTCAACCATGTCGAATGCTGCTGAAAGGTCCAATAAAACCAGGGCCTGGTGAATTCCGTTGTCCGCATTCCGCCTCAGGGTATTTTGAACCGCCAAGATGACTGCTTCAGTTGAATGACACGAACGGAAGCCGGCTTGGTTGGATTCAAGGTATTCTGTTTCTTCTATGAATTTAGACATGTTTGCGCAGACGTGAGCCTCCAGTAACTTAGCACTATAAGGCAGCAATGATATAGGCCTATAATTTAGCGGGTCAAGCGGGTCTGCTCCAACTTTCTTAATCAGGGGGATAAGTAAGGCCTTTTTAAGGTTATTGGGAACTTTACCCTGTAGAAGTGATCCGTTTAATAAAGGAAGCACACCCTCAGGGATAACTGTTCCCACCTCTCTTAAGATGTGCGGGGGGCAGATATCATCAGGTGAACCCGATTTGACCCTGGTAAACAGCTTGGACAGGGTGTTACCATCGATAGGGGGAAAGGATTCCAGCGTAAAAGAGTTATGGTACGCATCATCCAGAAGGGGGGGGCAGAGCAGTAGAAATACTTTGTTTTATGGTGCAGATTTTATTAAGAAAAAAAGAGTTCAATGAGTTGCAGAGGTCCTGAGTAGGAGTGACCAATGGAGTAGTTCTGTCACTACCACTAAGACCATCTACAATATTGAACAGTTCTCTTGATTTATTATGAGAGTTCAGGATTTTCTCAGAGAAATAGTCAGTTTTATGTTTTAGGATAAGTTTCTGATAGTCCTTGCGGGCCTTACAGTAGTTGGCTTTATCTTGTGCCAAATAACCAATTCGCCATTTCTGATAGTCCTTGCGGGCCTTACAGTAGTTGGCTTTATCTTGTCCCAAATAACGAATTCGCCATTTCCGCTCTTTTTGATGGACTTCCAGTTTTTGAGACTTCAAGTGTGGGGTAAACCACTTATGTGCGTCATTAGGGCGGGAACGGGGAATGTTTGAACAAGGGGCATGAGTGTCAGCTGCTTGACGTAGCCAGTTGGAATAGGCTTCTTCGATGCCATCAATGTCCTGGGCCATGGGGGGAAGAGACGACGCCAGAGTATCCAGAAAAGCTGAGATGTCAGTGTTCTTCCATATTCTAACTTTCCCACCAGTCTGGAAAGGCTGCTTTTTACTCTTCACAATGGCAAGTGTAAAGTGTATCAGAAAGTGATCCGTCCAAATGCAGGGAGTAATAGAACAAATAACCAGGGGGATATTCTGGGACCATATTTGATCAAGGTTATGCCCTTTTTCATGAGTTGGCAAGTGAATCTGTTGAGTTAAGTTCAGATCTAATAATGCCTCTTTCAGCTCAGCTGCCTGGGTGTCTAAGGCAATGGCATCAAACCAAAGGTTAAAATCGCCCAACAACACCATTTTTTTGTAATTGATTGTAAGGGAAGCTAGTTGTTCTGCCAATGATGCAGCAAACGTAGGCATAATTTGAGGGGGGCGGTAGATGAGGATCATTAGTAATGATCCACTGTCAGTGTCCATTTTAAAAACAATATTCTCTGACCCTGTAAGGTCGAGGGATGATAGTAATGAGAACTTATAAGTGTTGCGGATAATGGCTGCAACTCCTCCGCCCCTTCTATCAGCAGATCTATTGACATTTAAAATATAATAATCAGAAGGAACGGCCGCCAGAATATATGGTAGGGAGTCTGCATTGAGCCAAGTCTCCGTAAGGAGCAAGATGTCAGGTTGCTCAGTTCGTAGCAGAAGAAATATGTCCATATGGTGTTTGGCCATTGACCTAGTATTCAAATAATAACATTTGAGCATAGTCTCTAGTTCTGCTGAGGGTTGAGGAGAAATGCGGGGGCTGGGATGCTTAACTTTGCCGACTATATAGTTGGGTTTCTTAACCAGTCGTGGCTGCTTCCATGAACCAGCAGTGGGGCGGGGAGGGGGGAAGGAGGAGAATGGAAGGAGGGTTGTTAAAAAACAAAAATAACTTACCTGCCGGCCGGCCCACTCCTCTCTCCAATCCTCTCCTCCTCTTCCAGACTTTATTCGAAACAGAAAGCAACCGGGCTACCATAAGCCAAGCACAACACTGAAATGCAGCATTGTGATTGGTCTGAGCACTGAGGTTTGGCGCTCAGATGGGGAATAGGAGCCTGGGCATGTACTCCACCCAGGCTGTAATGCAGCTTGGGTGGAGAACATGCAAAGTGAATGCCCAATCACCAAACGCAGGTAAACTATGATGTAAACCCAAAATGGCCAATTATGTAGACAAGAGGGCCAGGCAAAAAACATTACCAGTAGGTACCAGTCACTGTGTCACCAAGACAAAATGGTGGCTGGTAACTCAAGATGGATTGATATATACCCATTGGGCTACATACGTAGCCCAAAAATAGCCAAAACCAGAAGAGTCATCTGACTGCTGCACTTCCCCCCAAAAAGCCTCCCTGTGGTTGGCTGCCCTCCATATCCCCCAAGGGGAGGAGGGAAGCAGCACAAACCACTGACACCAGGTTTGTGTGTAAACAGCCACTTTATTGAAACAGGTGCACATCACAAAATAAGGTTAGCCTTTGCCTTACAAAACGGCAACCTTACTATACAAAGTTAAACGCCTATGTTAAGCTATACCCCACCCCTTAGCTATCTCTCCCCTCAACTTAATTCAGCAATATCCTACTTGCATCAGAGCTGGTCAACTGCAACTGAGACCTCTGAAATCCCTTCCCTCTTTCCTACTTCTATTAACTTTTTAACTCATTAAACTTCCTGCATAAATTTAAATTCTTTCACAGGAAACAAGGTTAGGAGGAATCTATGGAGGACTTAGTGGCTGCGCTTAAGAATTTAGCACTAACTTGTCGCTTTGGCACTCTACATGACAAATTTATTCGTGACCAGATAGTGATGTGGGTTTCCAATTCCAACATTCAGGACAAACTTTGGGCTAAAGGGAAATCCTCCCTCCAGAGCGCAGAGTTAACGGAGGTGCTCTAAAGCTCTTTCGTCAGAAGAGAAGAGTAAATCTGGTTCAGATGAGATTGTCACAATTGCCAGAGTAGAAAATGTTAGAAATCTTTCAAGGAAATCCTTAAAAGAGTACGGTCCCAGCAGAATGAACAAATCAAAAATGTTTGCAGTGGGAGCAAATTCCATTTAGCAAATGACAAAAATTGCACTGCAGGCAAGCAAAACTGTTCCAAATGCGGAATTATTCGTCTTTTTTTTTTTAAGTATGCCAAAGTAAATCTAAGAAGGATGTTAATATAAAATTTCAAAGAAAGAGAAATGTGTAGGAAACTGTAGGTATCAGCTGTGGGTCCTTTTCTTCTAGGATGGGTGGATCATGGTGAATTAGGGATAATATTTGATCCTAATAGTCCAGAACCTGTGTTGTGTTTACAATCTGAGGAAAACATTTTCATGGCTATTTTCATGAGGTATCCCATGGTCCTTTCTGGGACAAGTGGAAAATTAAAGGGTTTCTAACATAGAATCCAACTTAAACCATATGCTGTTCCATGTGTACACAAAGCTAGAAACATTCCCTTCTCTATTCAAACTGAGCTGGGGAAGAGTTTCACAAATCGCAAAAAGCTATTGTACCCAATGAGTCAGTGGAGTGAGTAGCACCTTTGGTCGTTGCTAAGACGGCCAATGGGAAACTGTTTATGTGTGGACCTCTGTGATCTTAACAACAATATCCTTATTGATCTGTTCCCTTTACCTACAATAAGTGAGATGTTGTCACATACCAGTGGAGTCAAATGGTTTTCTACCATTGATCTCACTGTCGCTTATCCCCAAATTGAGCTGCATCCCGACAGTAAATGTCTTATCACTTTTGTGACACCTTTTGTGTATTTTGGTAGAAAAGAGTACCATTCGCGTTGGCTTCAACTGCTGCAATGTTTCAAAGACGTATGCAAATCATTTCCAAGGACGAGACAGATTTATTAATTTTTCAAGACAACATCATGCTCATGGGAAGGGACAGTAAAGAACATGATGTTAAATTGGCAAGAATCTTGAAAATTCATAATTATAAAGGTCTTACAGCTGATATTGGCAAGTGTAAATTCACAGAGAGTAAAGTCATCTACCTGGGGCACAAAATTACTGGAGAACGTATTAAACCCAAGAAAGAGCTATTGTCTGCCAATAGGGATGCACAATCTCCCAAAAACAAAGATGAGGGGACAACTTTCTTAGCTCTGGTGGAGTTCTACACTAAATGTGTGCAGGATTTCTCTTCCAAAACTTTTGTGTTAAGACAACTCATAAAGATGAAGAATAAATTGAGCGGACGGATGTGTGCAAAAAAATTTTCTTAAACATTAAGAATGAAATTTGTGAGGCCCCACCTTTGCCAGGTTTTGACTCTTCTTTACATTGCGTTGTGACAACGGATGCAAGTGGCAGGGGTCTGGGTGCGGTTTTATCCCAAGTGGATTTGAAAGGAGCTGAAAGAATCATTGCATTTGCCTCCCGTTCTATTACTCCCACAGAGGAGAGATATTCTGTTACAGAGGGGGAGGCTGTTGCATATGTTTGGGGTTTGGAGTATTTTAGACACTACATCTGGGGGTTCAGAATTACTCTCAGAAGTGATCATAAACCTCTCATAAAAGTCCTAACTCCCAAGGGACTGTAGAGTGCTTCACCTCATTTGGCACGTATGTCAGTAAGAATGATGGAGTTTAATTATAATGTTCAATATGTGCCAGGATTCAAAAATATTGTCACGTATTTCTTGAGTCGCATGCCATTACCCTTGGATGAGGAATCTGTTACAGATTGGGAAACCTTTTGTGTTGCAAATATTTTAGAGGAAGTCCCCTGTATTTCACATGAGGAGTGGATGCTATTCCAGGATTCTGATGCAACCCTGTGTGAGTTGTGCAAGTGCATGAAGGATAGCTGGCCAGAAAAGAGAGTAATTCCTGTGAGGCTGTGCACTTTTGGGGAATCGAGACATGAATTATCTGTTGAGGGTGGCCTCATTTTAAGAAATTGTAAGGTAATACCTCCATGAATGTCTTTGGTCCAAAATTCTAGACATTTGTCATGAGGGACTTTTAGGCATGGGCAAAACAAAGAGTAGAGTGAAGAACTCGTACTGGTGGCCTGGGTTGGATTTGGAAATTGAAAGGAAAGTGAGGGATCGTCCACTTATGGAAACTCAGACAAATCTCAAAACACCTTCAGACCACCATTACAACCCCTTCCTAGTACCAGGATGCACTGGACCAGGTTGGGCATTGATGTAATAGGTTCCATTTGCGAGAATGGTAAACAGGTGTATATCATTGTACTGGAAGACTATTTTTTAAAATGGCCCAATGTAGAGATTGTCGGTAAAGCTGATGCTAGCTCTAGTATATGTTTTTTGCAGAAATTGTTTTTGAGAGAGGGATTTCCCAAATGTATTGTGAGTGACAATGGCCCCCAATTCATTTCCGATAGCTTCAAGAAGTTTATGAAAGACAATGGCATCGTGCACAAGACCATCTCGCTGTACCACACAGCTGGGAATGGAGGTTCAGTTGAAAGATTTAATGGCGTGATCAAAGGTATTGTGCAGGTAGCTAATGATTTGTCATGGAGAAATGAGTTAGTACATAACCTTTGGGCTTTCTGCATTTCTCCATGTGAATCGACAGGGTTGAGCCCTTTCGTCATACAAAGAGGCAGAACTACCATCACCAAAGATAATGTGGTTTGGATGTCTGCGCCACCAGTAGCTCATCGGAGAGTGTGAAGGAGTAATAAGTATTACAAATCTAAACACAGAAGGAAACCCGTTAATATCAAAAGAGGTGATGTCGTTAGAGTAAAAAGAAGTGTTTTTTTTTAAAAAAAAGGACAGAAATATTTTTCACAGCTTATGGTGGTCGAGAAGGTTTTTTGTAATTCTGCTATGTTGAGTGGTGGCAAGGTTTGGCAATGTTCATCTTTGTCATTCTGCAATGGGGAGAAAAGGGCACTGCAGCTGCTGGCAGGTTCTTAATGCCATAGCCACAACCACAAGTTTTATTGGCTTACGGATGATGTGAACATGAATAAAGGAACTTGTAAGGGTGGTGTAGGTGAAGCATTGGGAGGGTTGATTGCGCAGAGCAGAAGTGGGGTGCAGTTTGAGAACATGGACGAAGGAGTTGTGGAGGAGAATGTTGGTGAAGTTTTTGATGATCAAGTGGTGCAGAGGGAAAATGGTATACAAAGTACAAGTGATGAGGTAGCTGGACAGGATATTTCCGAACACAAAAACTTGCGTGCAGTTGGAACTACTAGGGAAGAACACTATGTGAGAAAACGTGCTAGGGAAGTCAAACAACCCGCCAAGTTGCTGGATTATGTGTGTGAATAGCATGTAGATATGTTATTATTCTATCAGGCGTTTGGTGCATTTCCTAAAACAATAATCTCATTCTTTCAGTTAGTTTCTTGTTCATCTTGTAGGTATCAAGGACCCCCTGATATGGATGCGACTCCTGGGTCAGGGACAACAATTTCTTGTAGGGATAAATACCCAGGCAGGCTAGAGAGTACAAGAGCTGGCTGACTATGAAAACAATGTTAAAATGGCACAAAATTATATAATAAAAATGATTTAAGCAATGGACTGGAATGATATCAAAAAGATATACTTTAATATAAATATAAGATAAACGTATACATAAAAAGTAAATAAATTACACAATACACAAATTATTTCATAAAATTCATTTGTTTGTTCTCAAAAAGAGAGAAATTCTTTTCCTTTCTGAACATATGGCTGTATATCGTGTGTCAACGCGTTTCGACAAACTTGGTTGTCTTCGTCAGGACAGAAACGGATGTTCAGCCAGTTTTTCAAAAATGATTAAATGCCAAAAGGATATAGAGTAGTTCTAGGGAGTAAGGCACCTTTCCTTCATAAAATTCAGATTCGGTATGTGATAACTGTTTAGTCAGTGTTCACTGCCTCCATCTTACTACTACCTATCGCTACTCTTCGTCGTTCCTTTTATAATATGGAGACAAGGGAGAGAGATCTCAAGCATTCAGATCCATTTTAGGTCGTCATATAGCGATTAGTGCACAAGGATGTTCAATTTGTAATTTCTCATAAACAAGCGCGATCCCCAACAGCTTCTAACGATAGTCTGAAGCGTGACACAGCAATGGAGGCCGATGTGCGCTTTTACCAACGCTCGCGTTCCTCAGGTAGCACACGCCTGTTGCTTGTTTTGGTCAAAATACGGCCTCTTGGTCATGGTACTGTAGCGCATTGATCTCTCCCACCTTCTCGTCACGGCAAGAATGGTTCTTGTTCATCTACATTAGTTACTATGGCTGAGTTTATTCCAGTGATCTCTCTTCTGCCATGTTCCCCTATGTGTTTTATATTCCACAATGTACGTTCCGGTTTTATTATTTATGTTATATCATCATACCATATGTTTATGTATATCTTTCCCACAAAGCATTCCTTTGTTTTTCATGTATGTTATAGACTTCTCTTTGAATGTATATTTTGTTTCTTCCCTCTGGGGAACCTTCACTTATTTGTTCTGATAAAAGATGTGTTGAGTTTTTTGATGCGTTTACATTCCATTTGGCACCTTGGGCATAGGTAACGGCCAACTGAGACAGTTGGCATGAGATCTGCTCTGAGGACGACACTGCACTTGATGTCAGGGCAGTACTTCAATAAAGATACTAACTTTACTTTGCCTTGTTGTTCCTGTGTATCTTTACACTGCCATACCGGCCAAGAAGTCCACATCAGACTGGGCCCAGACCTATCCTCCATAATTTTACTGGGCCTTTCTGTTGAAATCCATGTTCTTAAAGAGTGAGACTGACCTCTCTGGCTACTTTTCACAGTACGCACTCGCATATATAAGAAATGGCGCCGTCCAATTGTCTATCATCACTGCCACCTTCGGCTGTTTTGGCAAATCCAGTTCCTCCTCTTTAGAGCCCTCTTTGGACCTAAGCTTCCTATGCAGCAGCTTCAGCATTTCAATGTATTCACCCTTCCAGATCTTCTCCTTAGTAGCTGGCATGAGGTGTGACCCAGAGGCTTTGATGTCCCCATATAAGACAACTTTTAAAATTTTACCTCCTTACTTTCCAGAATACATGACTTTACCTGCTCTACAGCCATACCCCCTTTTGTCTTCCCCCTAACCCCGAACCCGTCCCCATGTCTCTGATGTTGCTGGAAGACCCAAATCAATCGATGCCCATGCACCCTTTACTTGTCCCCTCCATTTTATTTCCCCGTGCTCCAAAGGGGAGGTTTCAGTGCTCAGAATGTGGTCTTCTCTACCAACACCAGTTTCCTTCACATGATGACATTTGCTTTGGCGGGACTCCCCACTCTCGTGAGGCATCTTTGCCTCCACCCCTACTGAGACCATGCATGAAGTGTGTGTTTCGGGCCACAGAACCTTACCTAGCACCAAGTTCGGTGCCCGCGGCTTCAATATTTTCTCTTGTCGCCATGTCCTGTCCTCCTTGAAGCTGGTGTGCACCTGTTTCCTGGAAACACCAGAGGTGAGGTTCCGTGAGAATCGTAATGACGTTTTTGACTTGTTCGAATATGGACGAGTTTGGTATCTATGAACCGCAAATGACGAGTTTGGTGGGTGTACGCGTTTTCGCTATGCTGTCTTGAACCATTCGTCTTATTCGTGGGTTTCTTCATCTGAACCCACGGGTTCCATTTTGGATACAGCATCCATTTTGTTTCTTGCCCTCAAGTAGCCTGCGAATGGACACTGTCCGCTTCGTGACCCTGGGTTTCCCAAGCTTTTGCGGAAGACACATGTTCCTTTGAGGGTGTCTTTATGACGAGGGGGATGACACGGCAAAGGCAGATGGCCCTGCTCGAGGCTCATCTTGCCGTGCCGGTCTATTGTTTCAGCCGTGCATGCATTAGGCACGAGTCCTTTGATCCTGCAATCACGCTTCCGATATTGCCCCTCACTCTTTTTCAGACTGTTGTTTCTGTCTTCCCATCACCTGTTTCTGTCCCTTCCTTTAACTCGGTTACAGCTAGAATGGAATGTGCCTAATAGTGGGATACAGGTTTTTACAGTTGGGAACCAGCGATGTTACTGTAATTAAGTTCCGGGCTTCTGATACATGAAAGCGACCCATTTGAAGTTTACTGTGGGAACTGAGTTGTAACCTTTTGTTCGACCTGTTGTGCAATGACGAAAATGTGTATAAAAGGAGCGACCCACATTTGCAATTTGAAGCAGTCTCTCAGAACCTACACGTTGTGTACTTCTCGAGACCTCTGTATCCCTGCAGTAAATAAACGCTGATCTTTGACGCCGAAGGAAGTGTCCCGTGTCTCTGTGATTTGTACACCGGAACAGGTAACCCACGAAGGTTTCAGGTGTTGTCCCTGGCACCGCTGGGTCTTAGAAAAGCCCAGTCCTTCAGTTGGCGCCCAACGTGGGGCGACATCAGCGGTACCGGTCAAAAGCCCGACGATCGTGAGGAACTTCGTGTGAAATCTCCGAGGGAAGGTGCACCCCGCTTCATCGATCCTGTTGTCGAAATAAGTGGTCCGAAGACTTTTCCCGCGAAGATTCCCGCCTCCTGACGGCTGCGACGGACTGATACCCTGACTGTCGACCTGTTTTGGCGCCTGGCGTAGTCCTTTGTACGGCGAGACGATAGACGGGCCTTCCTGGTGACGCCATTGTTCTTTCAGTTAAGTATTCGTGGGTCGCTCCCAGTCCTTAGTATAATTCTTTGGTCACTTTTTGTGACATTTGTTGAAACTTGGTTGTTTGCATGGTTCCATTGCATTTGTGGTTCTTAGTTGTTGGTTCTTAGTTGTTGGGTTTTATTTGACGATTGCAATTGCCAAAAACCAAGGGTCTTGCATTTTTGCGAGGACATCGTAATTCGATAACCCTTGAAGTTTGTAAACTCGGTTAGTGTGCGCGATGCCTGGCCGTAGTACTTTGTTTGGTCTTCTGAAATGCTGCGGTACGGATTCCCGATTGGAGGACTCATGTCCGATACCTCTAGTTGGAACTCCAATTTATGAGCTCTATAGTCGCCACGGAGTGGGTCCTATTGTATACAATGATTACTGGATCCGCTACACTAAAGATGATGGTGCCCTTAGTTGGCCACCCCATGGTAGTTTCGAAACTACAATATTAGATAATCTTGAAGCAAAATTGTTTAAAAAGAAAGCTAGGCCGGCCATGTTTGATTCCTTTCGGTTATGGCGTAAAGAGGCCAAACAGAAAGAAATCAAGCAGATAAAGAAAAATAAGAGAGAAGGTATCATTACGGTGATGCAAAATGCAGAACAATATCAGCGAGACAAAGACGAGAAGGAAAAGGAAGTTTTTTCTAGACTACATCATATGGCGGTGGATAAATGTTATCCGGTTTTACCGTCCAGTTCTGATAAGAAGGGAGAGGAATCGGTAGAGGATCCTTTGTTATCCTATCTACTGAAATCACCACCTCCTTATGCACAGGATACTACTGTCCCTGTGGTTCCTCCTGTCCCTCAACCTGTTGTTCCGGCAGCTGCTGGTCAGCCTGCCGTTGGTCCTGTTCTTCCGTTTCCTCTTGTTCCTCAAGTTGTCCCTGTTCCTTTACCTACCCTTCTTCCTACTGCTCCATTGCCTATACTTTCTCAACCTATTGTTCCCGCTACTTCTTCTGTCTCGGCTACTGCTACTGCTCCTACGTTCAGTCCTCATGTTGTTGCCCCTGTACTTCTCTCCTCTTCTTCTACTGTCCGTAGTTGCATTCCTAATGCTGTGGCTACTCTTTATTCTCCTTTTGGACCGATCCTTGGGTCCGATATTTCCGATGTCTCCCAGAGACGGAGTCAAATTCCTGGTGGTAGGGAGAGTGAGACGTTAGTGAAAATGACACGTAAATGGACTGGGCATCCTGCTAAGTACACCCCGCACATAGTTTTCGACACGTTCTCTCAATTTAATGAGCCCACACAAAGATTCGTGTTTGAGGAAATGTGTAAATCCTTAAGAGAGGAGTGGGATGATGGTGAGGTAGACAATGTACCGCCCGAAATGACTGAACTTCAGAATCAGTTTTCGAACGGTATTATTGTGGGTAGTAATGTTCGACGTGCTCTAGAGCATCTCCTATCTTTCCGATTTACAGTGCAACCTCGAGCATTGTTCAATGACTCCACTGAGGAGTGGATGGCACAACCTGGTCAGTATCCCATGCGAGAAGTTCCCCCAGTGTGGATGCCAGGTGATGCTGCTGCTAACCCTGCAATTTTGCCACACTTCCAGAGAGTTTGGATACACCTCCCATGGAAGCGATCAGAAGTTTTGCAGGTGAAACAATCTTTGCCTGACCCCCGCAAAAATCCGGCTGGTTATTATAAGGAGTTATCTCAACTTGTGGATGCTACTATTATGAACCTTGCCGATATTGACATGCTGTTTGGTAACGTAGTACCTCAACCAATTTGGGCAAAAATCCGTCAAGAGAATCACGTAGCTGAGTTAGGCGGTGATTGGGCTGCTCTTGTGGCGGCTGACGGACGACAAGTTGGTGGAGCTAAGCCTGAACAGTTAATTACGGATCTGCCCCAGAGGATCATTACACTTATGAAGACACTTATGCCAGCAATGAGAGTTAACTGGGATAAATTGTCTGCGTGCAAGCAAAAGAAAGACGAGAGTGTCTCCGATTTCTTTACCAGATTTGAGGAGGCATTTATCGATCACAGTGGTCAGGATATGAGCACTGAGGGAGGTCAGCGATTGTTTGTCAATAAGTTTGTGTCAAATTTGTTGCCTGAACTAAGCAACAAATTGAAAAATTCCGAAAGTTCATGGGCTGTTTCTACCACTGCTCAAATATTAGCTACGGCTCAATATTATGAAAATAGAGAAAAAGAAGAAAGTGATCGTGTAGATAAGAAAACGAAGGAGCTTAAAACTAAGGTTTTGTTGCAACAAGCGTATCCTCCGCGTTCGAATCAAAATGACTCACAACAGCAAAATCGATCGCAATTACAGTCTTCTAGGACGCAGTCACGTACTGATTCCTCTACACCCAGATCTATGTTGGGGTATAATCAATGTGCGTGTTGTAGGGGTGAGGACCATTTAAAGTTTAATTGTCCGGTTTTACGTGATCGAAATAATGGCGTTCCGGCTCGAGGTGGACGTAGTGGTCCTCAACAGGCTTTACGTGGTAGAGGTCGCGGTATCTCTCAAAATCAGAATGAGCGTTCTACTACTTCATCAGACTCGAACAATTGCTTTGACCAGCGAAATTCATCGTCTGGTAGATCTGCACAGTATCATGTGGATGACTATTACGTCGAGCATGACATTGATGTCGATGGTAATTGCTAGGACAGCCACAGACAAAGAGAGGGAGTAGTATCAGTTCCGGTCGATCAGAGAGGGCCTTACGTCGCAGTTGCCACATCGGGCGTAGTTGAGCCTTTTCTGTTGGACACTGATGCAGCGAAAAGTTCTATTATGCATTCGAAACTCCCTGGCGCACCTTTGTCTGGCTTAACGAATGTTTCCGTTGGATTCTCTGGCGCCCCCGTTAGCAATCCGGTTTCTAGCCCTTTGCCCCTTACAATTGGGCCTCGTGAGCTAGAGGCTCCTTTGATTTTAACTACTGGTTGTGGTGAGAATCTTTTGGGCCTGGATTTGTTGAAACGGTTATATGCGACTCTGTATTGTTCTCCTGCGGGAGTGGAGCTTACATTAGGTCAGAGAGTGATCTCTCCTATGTACTTGTCAACTGATAAACTCCCACCGGAATTGAGTTCTCTTCCTGAGTCTTTGTGGGCAACAGGTCCAAATGACGTGGGCCTGCTGGACATATCACCTTATGTTGTTCAATTAAAATCGAATGTACGATTGCCACGTATTCCCCAGTATTGTATCTCTCTTGATGGTGAACGAGCGCTATTAGCGATCATTTATGACTTAATCAACAAGGATGCTATTGAGGAAACACGGGGAAATGTGTGCAATAGTCCGGTGTTACCTATTTTGAAACGAACTGATCCATCCAAGCCTCCTGTGTACCGTTTCGTTATTGATTTACGAGAGGTGAATAAAATTGTGATTCCACAATTTCCTGTGGTTCCTGACATTACGGCTTTACTGACTCTGATTCCAGCCTCTGCCTCTTGGTTCTCGGTAATCGACCTAAAGAATGCCTTCTTTAGTATTCCGATTGCTGAGGAAAGCAGAGATCTATTCGGCTTCTCATTAGGTGGTCGCAGCTTCAGGTTTAAACGCGCTCCTCAGGGCTACTGTGAGAGTCCATCGATCTACAGCCAAGCTCCTAAAAGTCAACTTGACGCATTTGTGTTACCAGTTGGTGCGGCCTTGATTCAGTATGTCGATGATTTACTGGTGGCTGCTGACACTGAACAAATTTGCAAAACTGCTACAGTATCGCTGTTACAACATCTATGTGACTTACATCACAAGGTGTCACCTTCTAAGCTTCAATATTGTTGTCAAGAAGTAACCTATCTAGGTCACTTATTGTCAAAGGAGGGAAGAAGGTTGACCCCAGAACGAATTGCAGCGATCGCTCGAATGACTGTGCCAACTACTCAGAGAGATGTGCGTGCCTTTTTAGGTATCACGTTATTCTGCAGGCAATGGATTCCACATTTTTCATTGCTAGCGAAGCCATTGGTAGCCCTCACGTGCAAGGATGTTCCGACTCCTTTGCCATGGACTGAAGAATGTCAGAAAAGTTTTTCTGAATTACGTGATGCGTTGTGTTCGGCTCCTGTGTTAGGTACTCCTGACTACAGCAAACCGTTTACACTATACGTTCACGAGAGGGAAGGTTGTGCGTTAAGGGTCTTGACGCAACAATTTGGCGATAAGCAGCGTCCATGTGCATATTTTTCCTCGACCTTAGACCCAGTAGCTAGAGCATTGCCGAGTTGTCTGAGGGCGACAGCGGCAGCTGCGGTCTCCATTCGACAGTCTGCAGGTCTGGTCATGGATAATATGCTTACAGTGATGGTTCCGCATGCAATTGACACTCTTTTGAATCGTACAAAAACTCAACACTTGACGAGCGCAAGGTTGTCCGGTTATGAGTTGACGCTTTTGGCAAGTCATATACAAATAAAGCGTTGTAATGTACTGAACCTGGCGACATTGTTGCCGATTAATATGGAATCAGATGATGTACCACCACATGATTGTTATCTACGAACCGAGGAAAAAACGAAGGGTCGTGTTGACCTAAAAAACACTCCATTGGCAGATCCCGATGGTACTTTGTATGTTGATGGTTCGTGTTTTAAGTTGCCGAATGGTGATGTGACGACTGCGTATGCTGTGGTGACGTTGAGTACGGTTGTGGAAACTGCGAGATTGAGTCAGAATTCAGCGCAAGCGGCAGAGTTGATTGCGTTAACGAGAGCGTGTGTTTTGTCTAAAGGGAAGCGAGTGAATGTGTTTACTGACAGCCAGTATGCATTTGGTGTAGCGCATAGTTTTGGTCGATTGTGGAGAGAAAGAGGATTTATGACATCGCATGGTACGAAGATCCAACACGGACAGCTCGTGAACGATCTTTTGGATGCACTTACATTTCCTAAGCAGGTGGCAATCATTAAATGTAGCGCGCATCGAAAGATTACGGATGATGTTGGCCGTGGTAATGCGTTTGCGGAGGAGATTGCTAAGGAAACAGCTAAGAATCTTGCAACTCGAATGTATGTTACAAGTTCAGTAAGGTGGCCGGTGGAGACTGGTATGTGTGAGGACACTGTTGAGAGTGTGAAAGCGATTCAGAATGAGGCCACTGAAAGTGAAAAGACTAAGTGGAAAGAAAGCACGGGAAAGTTAGACATGAATGGATGTTGGATTGATTTGTCGGAATGTCAGCGGTGGATGTTGCCAGATGCATATGTGCTAGCCGTTGTGACTATGGCACACGGCTTGTCACATATTAGCGCGAAAGGTATATGTAAGTTGTTGTCTCCTGTATGGAAGAATGATGGTATTGCTAAGTGTGCTGAGAGAGTGGTTAAGAATTGTATGGTATGTATGATGTATAATCCTGGCAAGGGCACCCCCACTCCACCTGGCAATTTTGCTCCTCCTACATGTCCCTTTGAGGTTATCCAATTGGACTTCATTCATATGGAGAGATGCAATAATCTGAAGTACGTTTTAGTTGTGGTTTGCGTGTTCTCCAGATGGATTGAGGCCTATCCTCTTAAAGATAATACTGCCCTGTCCACAGCGAAAGTCCTACTGAAGGAATACTTTCCTCGGTATGGAATGCCACGGATCGTATGGTCGGATAACGGAAGTGAGTTTGTGGGAAGTGTGATGAAGAGTGTGTGTAAGGGCCTTGGAATTCGACAAAAATTCCATAGTGCCAATCAGCCCCAGTCAGCAGGTTTAGTTGAAGGGTACAATGGTACTCTGAAACTGAAACTTGCTAAGATTCAAGCTACGACTGGTTTGGCATGGCCTGATGCCTTGCCTCTAGCTCTTTTGTCGACCAGGGCGACTGTGCACTCTCGAGTAGGGCTTAGCCCATATGAGATTGTGTTCGGCCGTCCTGCGAACATTTGGGGAGTCCCGAGACCTAAGGCCTTTGATAGTCTCGAATATCCAATGTTAATTGATTATCTTCATGATCTGACTGCTAAACTGAGGTTAATTCATCAACAGGTTTTTGAAACTCTACCGGCACAGACAGAGGGTCCAACCGGGTGACTGGGTAGTCTCCCGCAACTTTAAGAGAAAGCATAATTTGGAGCGGAGATTTGTGGGTCCCTTCCAAGTGTTGCTGGCTACAAGAACTGCAGTTCGGTTGGAAGGCAGAAAGAATTGGGTGCATGCCACCCACACCAAGAAAGTTCCGATCCCTTTGCCAGCAGATTCTTGGGTGAGAACTGGGATCGCCGCAACGGAAACAGAGACCCCAATACGTTTTGTACTGTCTAGTGATGCTCAACCTGTAGGAGACACTTCATTGCAGCCAGATACATTTGTTGAATCGTCAGCGTTGGAGAATTCGAGGTCTGACCTGACATCTGAACCGTTGTTTGAAGAGCAAACTCGACCTGGAAGAAGTCGATATTTTCTTCGTTCACGTGACAAAGACTAATAAAGAGATTTTTTGTTTTTGAATTCATATTACCCCTTACTGCTGCTACGAACATTATGAACAATTGCATCTTTTATTAATTTTTTGAGTTCTTTTTCACGTGTGCTCCTCTTTTCCACAGCTAGGAGATTTGCATTAAAAAATTGAATGTTTATTTGATTAAAACCTTTCATCCGGGTTGACCGTAGGGCCGTGCGGGTACTTCCTTCTGTTTAGCAGGTTCCTGACACTAGGTGGGTTACTTTTGTCGATTCCTGGGAATTCCTGGGGATTGATAATCGCTACTCAGAACGAAGTGCGTCAAGAACGTTACGGACGGTTTTTTAGAGGATGGATTTTTCTAAGTTGTCGGAAGTAGAGAGGATGCTGGCTCAAAGATTGAATTTGCATAGGGTTGTACAAACAAAATGCTTTCTGTTTCAGGTATTCCTGTTGTTTCTGACTGTTTCTATGTTATTGATGGGTGGAGTGTATTTTGGAATACAGTCATTATTGCCTTCCGCTTCACCTACTTCTTCTTCTGAATTGAATTCTATTCCCACTGTTTCTCCACATTCCTTTCATCCTTTGCCCCAACATGAACAGGTTAGACGTGCGGAATTCATGAACAACTCTTTTGTCCAGCTCCTGCATCAGCACCAGTTGGTGATGAATACTACTAACTGTTGGGTGTGTGGGTTAATGCCACATACCACGGATAAGGGTATTCCGTATTTGGTTCTTCCTTACAGCTCCCAGGGGTCAGCTTGAGCATTCCAAATTATGTTCTGTAGTGCACTAGAATCCTACCCCCATCGAGAGCCACGCTCTGCAGACCTTGGTCCCGGCCCGTACCACAAGCCTTTGGCAAGAGCGATTGTTGACTTAGATAGAGACATTTTTGATGCATCGCTTATTCCAGAGGAAGAGGTGCGAGCATACAAGGATCTGAGTGAGGCTGAGTATAGCATGTCAGTGGGTGATAGACAGCTTAAAAGCTCGTCTCCGATCTGGATCGTACCCCACCTCGGTAATTTCTGCCTGCAAGGTCTTGGTCGAAATCCGCGAGCCCAGCTTGGGAAGAGTGCTTGTACGGAAACGTATGTTTTGCCGACGCTCTCTTCCCCTGTTTTCTTGACTGCCAAGGGTACATACTTTGTATGTTACGATCGCGCATATACATGGTTGCCTCGTGACTTCTCGGGCACCTGTTATATTGCGAATCTTTTGCCACCAACTTTCACAGTTGCCTCGGATTATCACAAGACTAGAGTTGTGAGAGGCGTTATTAGCAAAGAAGACACTGCCGGTCAAGAAGCAGGAGACTTCTTTAAGGGTTTCCTGCCGTTTTGGGGACCTATGGTTAATAGTAGGAACCTGAGACAGTTGACTCGTGTGGTAGAATCAACTGCTAATATAACTGCAAGTGCTCTTGGTAATCTAACAGCAGAGCTTCAGGCGGATAGACTTATGATGTTACAGAACCGTATGGTTCTAGACGTTGTTCTTGCAGATAGAGGTGGTGTGTGCAAGGTGATCCATTCGAGTTGTTGTATTTTCATCCCTGATAACGCTCCAACTGTATATCAAGCCATCTCGAAGTTGCATAAGATCTCCGAGTCCATACACGTGGACGTAGGTGATTGGACGCTACTAGGATGGTTTTGTTGCCTGATGTCGACGTGGGGTTGGAAGATTCTGATGATCATCGGGGTTGTTGTGGCGTTTCTGTTCACGTGTTGTCTTTGCGTGCAGTGTGGTCCTGCCTTATGTGGCATCTGTGCTACAATGTGTATAAGACGGCCATCTGTTACCAAGGAAGCATTGATGGATAGAATAATGTTGCAGCAACATCTGAATGATTTGATGAATATCGAGATCGATTCTGATATCGACTAGTGCTTGCCTACATGAGGGCAAAAGGAGCGTCTGAGGTTCAGTGAGAATCGTAATGACGTTTTTGACTTGTTCGAATATGGACGAGTTTGGTATCTATGAACCGCAAATGACGAGTTTGGTGGGTGTACGCGTTTTCGCTATGCTGTCTTGAACCATTCGTCTTATTCGTGGGTTTCTTCATCTGAACCCACGGGTTCCATTTTGGATATGGCATCCATTTTGTTTCTTGCCCTCACGTAGCTTGCGAATGGACACTGTCCGCTTCGTGACCCTGGGTTTCCCAAGCTTTTGCGGAAGACACATGTTCCTTTGAGGGTGTCTTTATGACGAGGGGGATGACACGGCAAAGGCAGATGGCCCTGCTCGAGGCTCATCTTGCCGCGCCGGTCTATTGTTTCAGCCGTGCATGCATTAGGCACGAGTCCTTTGATCCTGCAATCACGCTTCCGATATTGCCCCTCACTCTTTTTCAGACTGTTGTTTCTGTCTTCCCATCACCTGTTTCTGTCCCTTCCTTTAACTCGGTTACAGCTAGAATGGAATGTGCCTAATAGTGGGATACAGGTTTTTACAGTTGGGAACCAGCGATGTTACTGTAATTAAGTTCCGGGCTTCTGATACATGAAAGCGACCCATTTGAAGTTTACTGTGGGAACTGAGTTGTAACCTTTTGTTCGACCTGTTGTGCAATGACGAAAATGTGTATAAAAGGAGCGACCCACATTTGCAATTTGAAGCAGTCTCTCAGAACCTACACGTTGTGTACTTCTCGAGACCTCTGTATCCCTGCAGTAAATAAATGCTGATCTTTGACGCCGAAGGAAGTGTCCCGTGTCTCTGTGATTTGTACACCGGAACAGGTAACCCACGAAGGTTTCAGGTGTTGTCCCTGGCACCGCTGGGTCTTAGAAAAGCCCAGTCCTTCAGTTGGCGCCCAACATGGGGCGACATCAGCGGTACCGGTCAAAAGCCCGACGATCGTGAGGAACTTCGTGTGAAATCTCCGAGGGAAGGTGCACCCCGCTTCATCGATCCTGTTGTCGAAATAAGTGGTCCGAAGACTTTTCCCGCGAAGATTCCCGCCTCCTGACGGCTGCGACGGACTGATACCCTGACTGTCGACCTGTTTTGGCGCCTGGCGTAGTCCTTTGTACGGCGAGACGATAGACGGGCCTTCCTGGTGACGCCATTGTTCTTTCAGTTAAGTATTCGTGGGTCGCTCCCAGTCCTTAGTATAATTCTTTGGTCACTTTTTGTGACATTTGTTGAAACTTGGTTGTTTGCATGGTTCCATTGCATTTGTGGTTCTTAGTTGTTGGTTCTTAGTTGTTGGGTTTTATTTGACGATTGCAATTGCCAAAAACCAAGGGTCTTGCATTTTTGCGAGGACATCGTAATTCGATAACCCTTGAAGTTTGTAAACTCGGTTAGTGTGCGCGATGCCTGGCCGTAGTACTTTGTTTGGTCTTCTGAAATGCTGCGGTACGGATTCCCGATTGGAGGACTCATGTCCGATACCTCCAGTTGGAACTCCAATTTATGAGCTCTATAGTCGCCACGGAGTGGGTCCTATCGTATACAATGATTACTGGATCCGCTACACTAAAGATGGTGGTGCCCTTAGTTGGCCACCCCATGGTAGTTTCGAAACTACAATATTAGATAATCTTGAAGCAAAATTGTTTAAAAAGAAAGCTAGGCCGGCCATGTTTGATTCCTTTCGGTTATGGCGTAAAGAGGCCAAACAGAAAGAAATCAAGCAGATAAAGAAAAATAAGAGAGAAGGTATCATTACGGTGATGCAAAATGCAGAACAATATCAGCGAGACAAAGACGAGAAGGAAAAGGAAGTTTTTTCTAGACTACATCATATGGCGGTGGATAAATGTTATCCGGTTTTACCGTCCAGTTCTGATAAGAAGGGAGAGGAATCGGTAGAGGATCCTTTGTTATCCTATCTACTGAAATCACCACCTCCTTATGCACAGGATACTACTGTCCCTGTGGTTCCTCCTGTCCCTCAACCTGTTGTTCCGGCAGCTGCTGGTCAGCCTGCCGTTGGTCCTGTTCTTCCGAATCCTCTTGTTCCTCAAGTTGTCCCTGTTCCTTTACCTACCCTTCTTCCTACTGCTCCATTGCCTATACTTTCTCAACCTATTGTTCCCGCTACTTCTTCTGTCTCGGCTACTGCTACTGCTCCTACGTTCAGTCCTCATGTTGTTGCCCCTGTACTTCTCTCCTCTTCTTCTACTGTCCGTAGTTGCATTCCTAATGCTGTGGCTACTCTTTATTCTCCTTTTGGACCGATCCTTGGGTCCGATATTTCCGATGTCTCCCAGAGACGGAGTCAAATTCCTGGTGGTAGGGAGAGTGAGACGTTAGTGAAAATGACACGTAAATGGACTAGGCATCCTGCTAAGTACACCCCGCACATAGTTTTCGACATGTTCTCTCAATTTAATGAGCCCACACAAAGATTTGTGTTTGAGGAAATGTGTAAATCCTTAAGAGAGGAGTGGGATGATGGTGAGGTAGACAATGTACCGCCCGAAATGACTGAACTTCAGAATCAGTTTTCGAACGGTATTATTGTGGGTAGTAATGTTCGACGTGCTCTAGAGCATCTCCTATCTTTCCGATTTACAGTGCAACCTCGAGCATTGTTCAATGACTCCACTGAGGAGTGGATGGCACAACCTGGTCAGTATTGTCATATGGATACTTCATTACATATATTGCGTTAAGTTAGCATGAGTGTATTACATGTTTAAACAGCCGTTTTGCCTTCAGGCTTCAGTTTTGCACACGACACGTACTTGTTGTTGTAGCTTTCAGCCTAGAAGTGGTGAGGTGTTTTATTTGAGAATAATATGTTATTCCTATGCTATCAGCTTTGCCTTGTACACTTGGTACAACTGTCTGCACACTGAGAGCTGCACACTCTAAGATTAACCTAACACAAGGTTGCTGGGAAGTCTGATCCTCGCACCACATTAGACATTAGACATAACACAAATAATGTTGATGCCAACATATTGGGCTCTACGCGGGTTTAAGATAGAGTTACACGGAATGAACGCAGACACTTGGTGCTGCGCATGAAGAGAACTGGTAGATGCTGATGTGAACTGCTCCTACTGACATTGAGAGGTATGGGGTCGCCCTGCTAAAACCCGAATGAGACCTTCTTAGATATAATATAATATGCTAGATAGGGTGCGCGAAATATAGGTGATATAGATTTCTATAGAAATTGCATTATAACATGCTAGCACCTTTTGCTTACTATGGATTAGTGACTATGCTGCTAACTCTGATTTTTATAATCTGCATTTTGGTATTATACAAGATACTGCGTTTGAGAACTTTGCATTGAATAATAAATATTTCAAACTTGCACTTGTGTTCTTGACTCTCAGTTTTGGTTTGAAATGATTATATAACGAAAGAGTGTTCATGTGTTCCACGACTCCTGAGGTATTCTAAAGATCATGTTCTGGTTTGTCTAATACATGTATCATTCCATAATGATCCATGAGACACTGTAGCTAGCTAGGTAACTAGATTTCTGACACTGAGATGAGTTTTTGGATCATCCTAACTCACTAAGGTTCTAGATCTCTATGCACAGTTCTGTGGGAGAACGGAAACCCTGCTACATGGCGCCCAACGGATTGGTTGGCCGTATTTCATGACACTCGAGTAGTATATCATTCAGACCTTGACACCTTCATTCCCGTTTCCGGAAAACGGTGGTGTCGGAAAAACCTGCCTATTTATGTGATAGGTGTTTTCAAGCTTGAATTCTTCTAAAAAACGGTTTCTTTGAATTACTACCCAGTTGTGCTACACACAGTTCTTTGTCTGGTTTTTCATCTTCCTGTGCTAACATGGCAGTGGAAATAGCGCAGCATAGCCGCGTCGCGGTTCGCGATCACTTGCGGGGATATAATGTACCCGCTGAAGGCTTAGCTGTGGTTCTAGTTGTGAGTGCGGAACATGCGTACCCGTACGAATTGTTTTATTCCTGGGTGACGTTTCCGGAAGTAGACGCTAATTCGGGTGTCTATCACACATACACTGCCTCAGCAGTACCGGCAGCTTATGCTCCGTACAGGGCACTGGAAGTACCTATTGACGCTTGGCAGCACGGTGTTTGGTTTGGTGGCGCCCTACCCCATTCTTTGAACGCTACGAGGTTAGGTCCTTTGTCCATTCCGGGCACAAATTGGCCCGCCTTGGGTGGATTTACTCCTCATCCTAATCGCGCCACGTGTAACGTGGCTGACCTGAGGCGTCTTCATGAGGTCTCGGTTGGCGTGATTAGAGCGCTTGTTCATTACATTAGTCGTAATATTCAAGGCGCAGCCCCCGCAGGTGCGCAGCTTCGAGCAGAACAGGCTGGTTTAAAAATCAGTCCTGTCTTGGTGAATTCCGTTATGGGCAGAAAGCCAGATACTACGGATGAATTTCCTTACTGGCTTGCCGAGAAATTCGACCAGTTAGAGGCTGTGTTTCCTAATACGACTCCGAGTGAAAAACACCGGATTCTTACGCTTAGTTTACCGAAGGAAATAGCCCCGGACCTTGCTGACTGTGAGACATGGGGTAAGACTTTTGCAGCGGTTTACTCGAGGTGCTTTGGCACACCGTCAGTTTCGAACCTGTCTGCGATCCTCAAGCGTGTTCAGGATGATCACGGACCTGAGTCGGCGGTTGAGTTGGGTATGCGCCTGAACGGTTCATTTGAGACAGTTTGCGGTATTATCCTTGCCAATGTAAAAGGGGATGCAATGAACTTTCAAGTGGCCAATGGTCTGGCGTTAGTACCCGATGCCGAGAAACCCCGTCAGCTGGCAAAAATTATTGTGGCGGCTTATAAAACGGTTGGCCGCAATTCAAGGGGTGCGAAAGTTTTTCTTGAAAAAGAAAAGAAGCAGCCCCAGGGGCAGTCTTCGGAAACAGGTGGACAGCCCAAGTCCAAAAAACAAACTTGGCCGAAAAAGCAGAATAGGGGTAACCAACAGCAACAACAGACACAGGTCTCTAGTCCGACACCTTCGCAACCTGCGCAGTCTGAGCGAGTTTATGAATTGCGCGATCGCGCTACGATTAAATCGCCTGACAGATATCAGGCAACTGACCAACGCTCTCCTCGTTCCTTTCAGGACTCATCGGCTCCGTCAACCGGTGGTGGAGGGGGCGGCAGGGGCAGGGGTGGTCAGCAAGGACGTGGCCAGCCCCGCACGCGAAGTGAAGGGGACAAGCGGGACGACTCTACGCCAAAGAGACCGCAGTTTGCCAAGAAGAAAGTCGCTGCCTTAACGGCGCATCGATATGCCCCAGATAGTGAGAACGCGGCTTCGGAATCTGACGTGGGCTCTGACCTTGCTGGACAGCGCGGCGGAGATTACCATAGTGAGAGAGGCCCTCCGTCCACTGTTGAAGGTGACAGCGACTGACACTTATGTTGTAATCGAAACAGCTGATACACATGTTGCTCCCCCTGAAAGACTTTTTGAAATTGTCCTGTTAATTGAAGGTGACATGCAGCGAACAGTAAAAGGGGTATTTTGGGAAAATCTTTCGGATACGTATGACATTTTGCTTTCGGAGGCTGACTGGCCCCCACCTTTTGTTCTCGCAGCTCCGCGAGGGGAGGAGGTAATCCTCCCCAGTTTCGCGCACACTGTACCGAGAGTGGAAGCGCTGCATTTTGCAGAAGAGTGGGCTCTGGCGCTTGCGCCGGCTGTGTACCGAAATCAGTGTGGCTGGGATAAATTGTCCCCTAGCCATGAGATTCCATTACGGTCACAGCCTCAGCCACAACCCCAGTATCCCATACGGCGTGAAGCTAAAGCTTCGGTCGCGGCTATCCTTGAACAATTGGAATATCAAGGTGTAATTGAAACATGTGTGTCACCAATGAATAATCCCCTTTTTACTGTTAACAAGCCGGACGGCTCTTATCGTCTAGTTTTGGATTACCGGCATTTGAACTCGCATTGCCGTAACTGTGCGGTACAGAATACTCACGGCTCTGCCCTAGTGAATAGTCTTGAGCGTAAACGGTTCAAAACCACGCTTGACATTTCCAATGGTTTTTATGCACATAGATTAGATGGTCTAAGTTCCCAATGGACCAGTTTTACATGCGGCGGCGTACAAAAAATGTTTAAACGACTCCCAATGGGATATAAAAATAGTCCTGGAGTGTTTTCCGCCCGCATTGTCTCTCTTTTGGAGAGTTTCGATCCAGTTGCATGTTCGTATGTGGATGACATTTATCTCACAGACGACGAGCTTTGGGTGCATCTGTGTCGAGTAAACAGCATAATTTGTAACTTTGCAGACATGGGTTACAAGTTTAACTTTGCAAAATCACACATTGCGGAGTACACAGTGTTGTTTCTAGGTTATGAACTTAACCATGAAGGAAAGGGATTGGCTCCTCACTTCCTGGAGAAGTGCGCGCAGTTGCGCTCTCCGACAACACTGAAAAAATTACAGTCTTTACTGGGTTTTTTAAATTTCGGGAGGACATACATTCCGGAATATGCCCAGCGTATCAAGCCTTTATATGCCTTGGTACAACCATCTTTTTCCAAATCATGCTGGCTGCCTGAGCATTCAGCCATTCTGCAGTCTTTGCAGGCTGATTTGCTCACTTCTGACTACTTACAGACCCGTGATAACCAGACCAACCTGGTGATAAGAATTATCCCTGGGACGGTGGGTTTCACGTACCTGACTTTTAACGAGGGGGATACTGTACCTATTGCTTACAAGTCGCACTTGTACACTTCGGCTGAACTGCGTTTTTCCACTGTGGAGAAAGTGTTAACGGCTGTGCAGATGGCAATTCTTAAAGAACGTGCCCTGTCGCAGGGAAAGCGCATGTTGGTTGTTACCCCGTGTCCTGCCTTGGAGGCGGTCACGAAAGCCAGTGTACCTAATTCTAAAGCTTTGCACCCTCGGTGGATTCAGTGGGCTACTTCCTTGACATCTCAGGATGTCACGTTTATTTTTGACGCCGCTTTACGGTCGCAGGAGTATTTACAGTATGAATTTGTTCATCCTGCTCCTTTAGCAATGCGGCCGTTGGAGGATTTCCACTGTATCATTTACACGGATGGTTCGGCGCAGGTTGCGCATGGCTCTAAACATGCCTACGTTTCCGCTTGCGCCATTGTGGTCGGTGCCATGGTGAACGATGAGTTCAAGTCCAGTGTCGTGCACACGCAGACACTTGGAGACTGCACCGCACAATTAGCAGAGCTCCGTGCTCTTATGCTCGCATTGGAGTACGCAGATCCTAGTGTGACAACTTTAATCGTAAGTGATTCTTACTACTGTGTCCAGTCTTACAATGAGAACTTGTTCTTTTGGATTCAGAATGATTTTCGTGATTCCAAAGGTAGCACAATAAAACATAAAATGATCTGGGTCCGAGTGGCGGAACTTAAAGAAAAGCTGCCGCTCGTGTTTGTGATTCATACTCTCGGCCACCAGCGCGTGGGAGTCCACGCTGTTGGCAATTCGCTTGCTGATGAGGCAGCGAAGTCTGCGGTATCAAAATACTTAGTTGCAGCGGTCACGAGGTCCAAGAGCAAAATAGATGACGACATCTTGGCGGCTGTTGCTGCCACGGCGAAGGGAGGTAAATATCCTGCGGGGTTCCCTTCGAAATACACATACCACTTAAGTCCCGATAAGGTTCCTTATGTGAAAATTCCTGAAGTTGGAGAGCGTCTGATTCCCAACTCGGATCGCAGAGCTTCTCTGATTACAGCGGCTCATGAAGGTGTGGCGTCTGCGCATGCGGGCGTCTCAGCCACTGTATCACAGCTACAACAGAGGTTCTGGTGGCGGGGACTGTACAAACAGACGCGCGATTATGTCCTTATGTGTGACATTTGTCAGCAGATTAAGCCTTCTACTGCTGCGCGTCCGCCTCAGACAAAGTTGTACATTTCTAATAAACCGCTTGGTTGTGTTTATTTGGATCACTGCGGTCCTTTTTCTTCTGATACTGCGTATAAATACATCTTAGTAGCAGTTGACTCATGCACACGCTTTGTGTGGTTATGGCCGCATCGCAGCGCTGATTCACGGACTGTCATTAAGGATTTGCGTGTCTTTGTGGGAATCTTTGCTTGTGGTGCTTTCCATTCGGACCAGGGTCCGGCTTTCGCCTCTAAGGCGTATAAGGATGCTATGGTTTCGTTGGGAGTACAGGTGAAGTTTTCAAGCCCCTACAGGCCTGAGGGCAATTCTGTGGTAGAAAGAATGAACCGCGACTTAAAGCAATCTTTGACAGCCCGAGTTATAGGCACTGGTAGAAACTGGCTGACCCACCTCTATGGCGTGCAGCGTGCGCTTAATAATCTCCCTAGAAGGTCTCTGGGTGGGCGGACCCCATACGAAATGCTCTTTGGTATCAAGATGTACGTCCCTGACCTTGATGGTGCAGACTGCCAGGCCCAGGCCGCGGCCTTTGACGTAGATGAACATTGCAATGTTTTACAGGATCTACAAAAGACCAGAGACAGTCTTGCAAAGGAACACTTGCCCTCCACGTCGGATGATGCGTTGCAGATCCCGGTAGTTGGCTGGCTACCCCAAGTTGGAGAACTGGTTCGAGAGAAGATCGATAACAAAAAGGAATTTGGTCCCTCATATCGAGCGCCAGTTCGGGTCCTTGGAGTGAAGGGCACAAGAACAGTCATTTTACCACCACTTCCAGGTCGTAAAGAAAACAGATTTATTTCTATTGACAATGTCAAGACACACAGGGTGGCCGATTCTTCATAGCATGACACCGGCTGTATCCTGTCCTTCCATGGTGAGGCACTCTGTGCTGGCTATTACATCCGGTGCAGATCAGGAGGTGTCCCTCGAGATGCCTGCCATGTCAAGTCCTTTATTAAATACTATTCCTGTTACTAACATTGATGAGGTGACCTATGCAGATCCTGCTGATTTATCCATGTCCGATTTACATGCACGTTTGGCTAACCAGTCCAGATTCTCTTTTGACTCTGTTTCGGAACTTTCAAAGAAACCATCAACTATTGCAAAATATGCCACGTTGTTTAAAAAACATTTTTTAATTCCGCCTTGGACATACGTTTGGCTGATACTATTTTCGCTTTATCTTTTTATGTCAATTGGTTTTGTGTTTTATTTTTTCCGCCTGATTGATGGCCATTATGTGAAAGAGAGAACAGGAATTCGGTACCTTAATGGAACATTGGCCCCACACTCCTCCTCGCATTCAGCACACAGACTAAAGAGAGACTTACATTCAGTACAAATTACTGCTTGGCCTGTCCTTGATGGGATTGTGTGGGATGCGGTTAGGTTTCAGATACATGGCCCCACAGAAGTTATTAATGTTCCTAATGTGCTTAGAGTAAACATGGGAGATGTGATTAAGCAAAATATTCGTTCTGATGATTGGGATCTTCAGGCAGTAGAAACATTGTTCTCTGATTTAAAATATTATGCGGCCTTTGATGATGAGGATTTGTATTTAGATTCTGTCAATTATGGTGATTTATTTTGTTACCAACATTATGGAAATCATTTCTTGCACAAGACAAGTTCCAGGCGGGTTCCTGTGAATTACACTCAGTGGGAACATTGCCCTGCTCCTTTACAGGGGAGCTCAAGTACTTTTTTGGGAAAATACTCTTACTTTACAGATTTTAATCAATCAAATCCTGAGTCGTTTTACTTCAAGGTGAAACAGAAATCAATGCCAAAAGTTAGACTGACTGACACAAAATTGTTGTATTCAAAGTCCTTTCTAGAAAGGTTATCTGTGGATGGCTATGAGTTATGGAAGGATGTTATTGACCTTAAATCGGTTTGGGGTACCAAAGATTGGCAGGTACAAGGCACTGAGGCTTTGCATCGTGCATGTCTCATCCCAAATCACATGTTGTTTTTAAATTCGACTATTTCCCAAACAACGTGTTTTGGATTGGCTACATCTAAAAGATTAAATACTATCCCTGATTTGGAAGAATATTCAGGTTGGAGTAATTTCACTACCTTGTCCATAAATCAGATACAAGCACTTTTGCAAAATTCCTCCTTTAATATTTCCAGTTTTGATCCGGATGGGTGGCTTTTATGGCAAAGAAGCTCTGATTCTTGCCAAAGTCGTTTTTTGGGTTTGTCTGAGGGTTTTACACACATCAGGCCGGATCCCAGGTTTGACCAAGATCACACTGTTACAACTTATTCAGTAGGCAAATTGTGTCAGAACTGGTTACAACATTCCACTTTAGCTGCAGTTAAACTGCATCTGTCCCAGTTGAATGAAAACATAGAGTTAAATGATTTTATAAAAGGCCCAACTATGGGTAGGTCTAAACGCTTTATTTATGCTATTTACAATGAAATTTGGAAATTTTCAAGAGTCGAAGCAGCTAAACGCCTGAGGGCTATTGATCAAGCCAATTTGGAAAAAGTGCTTGCAGTGGTTGATAATAGTATTAACACGCTTTCTTCCAGAATTTACACATTGGATAATATTGTTTCTTCTGTTGTTGATATTGTACATGATGAAGTGTCCACGTTATACCATGGTCAAAATCAATTACGTTCTGTAATGCAGTTTGCCTGGACTCTACAGACAATTAAGGCTGGTCGAGTTCCCTGGACCTCATTGAACGTTTCATCACTTTTTGCCCCTTTTAATCTTACTGATAAACAGCGCATGCTTTCAATGCGTGATGCATCGTTTTCTATGTTACATATTGAGAAGCTAGAATCCTTACCTTTTTCTGTTGCTGAAACCACCACTGCCACGTGGCTTATTCATGGTTTAATTACATTACCATTTCCCTTATATAAATTTACTAACTGTATGCGGTATATTGCTATAGGACGATATGAGCCACTAGGCAATGCATTCCTACATGAGGCATGGTCATTACCATACACATACAGATGTCTGAAAGATGGAAAAGAAGTGAATCTTAATGGTGGGGAATGCACACAGTCACCTGACCATTCATTAATATGCAGACACATTCAGTTACACGGTTCTTGTAATCAGGACCGCCCAAATTTAGCATGTGTTTTAAAAGGCACGCCAGTTCCAGCAGTAGTGCCCACATTTACATTATTAGCTAATGGTAGTTATTTGCTTTTAAACAACGAATTATGTTGTGGTTTATTAATTGGTGTGGCTTATATAGTTACTGTATCAGAGCGTGTAGTGTGCTGCAAGAATGTTCTATACCCACCCACGCATGGCTCTTCAGATGTCTCCATCTGGCCTCGGATCCCAACCTTGGAAGCGAAATTCAATGGTTTAAGCAGAATAAGGGCTCTTTTGTCTCAAAAACAAGTGACCCTGAGTTCGGCCCGGGAAACTTATGTCCTTCACATAGCTAACACCCGCACAGAGGTGCAGGCGCTTTTAAACACTGATTTGCCATTTCATTTCTGCGAGCTGGTACACCAGATTTTTAATGCTTCTTCAACGACTGGGCTGGCACACTTTTTTAAACTAGTAAGCAGTGGACTCGTGACTACGTTTGAAAAAGTTTTTGGTATCATTCCCACGTTTTTCCACACTATTTTTGGGAGTTTGTTTGGTGGAATACCTGTATTGCTGGCTGTGGCCGCAGGCTTTCTGTTGGTGTTTTTCTTCATAAAACATGGATGCCCATCCTGCGCAAGACGCCGTTCAACGCCTCCTGACACTGTGCCGTAATCGGATGCTCAATTACTATGGAACTTTGCCGCTTGCAGCATTAAGCACGGCCTATAGATTGTCATTTCGGTTCACCGACTTCACGTGTGTCCAACCTGTGTTTCACTGCCTAAACTGCGAGTTCGATTGGGCCATTGATTTGTGCCTATGCTTGAGGACTGCTCCTGACGTCGATTTTGATCAGCTAATGCGTCCCGTTGTGGCTCACGAGCTGATCTGTTCTGGCGAGAGGGTTATGGCCTTGGCAGCGATAAATGGAGTTCTGGGCCAATGGGAGATCTCTGCAGCGGCGAATGCCTTTCTGACACACAGCGTTCTGGTGAACCCACCGAGTTGTCCTCTGACGTTGCAGGAGGATCCGATGCTGGAGGAGCACGTATGTTCTTTCCCATTGCTAAATTGGATGGCTGAACTATTTTCGGATGATGGCAGTGATTTCATACTGGAGGCTGTTGCAACTTTCTTTGCATATACTTTCCAATCGTGAGATGCCTGGAAGGAATGCTTTGTTGTGAAATATAACTTTCCCCTCGCTGAATTGGAGGGATGGACTATGTTCAGCTGATGGAGAGTTCGCTCACGTGATGTTGCTGGAGATAACGTCTAAGTGGCACATGACTTTGGATATCGGATGGGTGCCTTGGTTTTTTCTCTTACAAACATTTGAAAGGATGCGACCTGGTCATACATTTCATAATTTTTGAACCGGGCGGAAGACTTTTGGTTCAAGACTTTTGATATTTTTTTAGATTTGATGCCACTGTAGGCATTCATACATATTCATTCATACATATTCATTCATACATATTTTTAGCTTATTTTAGCTCAAAACTATTGAATTTTGCTTTCAAATTGTGTATCTGATTTAGTATTGCCTTTTCCCTTATGATTGGCGGTGCTCGGACCAATGGGGGGGTGTCATATGGATACTTCATTACATATATTGCGTTAAGTTAGCATGAGTGTATTACATGTTTAAACAGCCGTTTTGCCTTCAGGCTTCAGTTTTGCACACGACACGTACTTGTTGTTGTAGCTTTCAGCCTAGAAGTGGTGAGGTGTTTTATTTGAGAATAATATGTTATTCCTATGCTATCAGCTTTGCCTTGTACACTTGGTACAACTGTCTGCACACTGAGAGCTGCACACTCTAAGATTAACCTAACACAAGGTTGCTGGGAAGTCTGATCCTCGCACCACATTAGACATTAGACATAACACAAATAATGTTGATGCCAACATATTGGGCTCTACGCGGGTTTAAGATAGAGTTACACGGAATGAACGCAGACACTTGGTGCTGCGCATGAAGAGAACTGGTAGATGCTGATGTGAACTGCTCCTACTGACATTGAGAGGTATGGGGTCGCCCTGCTAAAACCCGAATGAGACCTTCTTAGATATAATATAATATGCTAGATAGGGTGCGCGAAATATAGGTGATATAGATTTCTATAGAAATTGCATTATAACATGCTAGCACCTTTTGCTTACTATGGATTAGTGACTATGCTGCTAACTCTGATTTTTATAATCTGCATTTTGGTATTATACAAGATACTGCGTTTGAGAACTTTGCATTGAATAATAAATATTTCAAACTTGCACTTGTGTTCTTGACTCTCAGTTTTGGTTTGAAATGATTATATAACGAAAGAGTGTTCATGTGTTCCACGACTCCTGAGGTATTCTAAAGATCATGTTCTGGTTTGTCTAATACATGTATCATTCCATAATGATCCATGAGACACTGTAGCTAGCTAGGTAACTAGATTTCTGACACTGAGATGAGTTTTTGGATCATCCTAACTCACTAAGGTTCTAGATCTCTATGCACAGTTCTGTGGGAGAACGGAAACCCTGCTACAGTATCCCATGCGAGAAGTTCCCCCAGTGTGGATGCCAGGTGATGCTGCTGCTAACCCTGCAATTTTGCCACACTTCCAGAGAGTTTGGATACACCTCCCATGGAAGCGATCAGAAGTTTTGCAGGTGAAACAATCTTTGCCTGACCCCCGCAAAAATCCGGCTGGTTATTATAAGGAGTTATCTCAACTTGTGGATGCTACTATTATGAACCTTGCCGATATTGACATGCTGTTTGGTAACGTAGTACCTCAACCAATTTGGGCAAAAATCCGTCAAGAGAATCACGTAGCTGAGTTAGGCGGTGATTGGGCTGCTCTTGTGGCGGCTGACGGACGACAAGTTGGTGGAGCTAAGCCTGAACAGTTAATTACGGATCTGCCCCAGAGGATCATTACACTTATGAAGACACTTATGCCAGCAATGAGAGTTAACTGGGATAAATTGTCTGCGTGCAAGCAAAAGAAAGACGAGAGTGTCTCCGATTTCTTTACCAGATTTGAGGAGGCATTTATCGATCACAGTGGTCAGGATATGAGCACTGAGGGAGGTCAGCGATTGTTTGTCAATAAGTTTGTGTCAAATTTGTTGCCTGAACTAAGCAACAAATTGAAAAATTCCGAAAGTTCATGGGCTGTTTCTACCACTGCTCAAATATTAGCTACGGCTCAATATTATGAAAATAGAGAAAAAGAAGAAAGTGATTGTGTAGATAAGAAAACGAAGGAGCTTAAAACTAAGGTTTTGTTGCAACAAGCGTATCCTCCGCGTTCGAATCAAAATGACTCACAACAGCAAAATCGATCGCAATTACAGTCTTCTAGGACGCAGTCACGTACTGATTCCTCTACACCCAGATCTATGTTGGGGTATAATCAATGTGCGTGTTGTAGGGGTGAGGACCATTTAAAGTTTAATTGTCCGGTTTTACGTGATCGAAATAATGGCGTTCCGGCTCGAGGTGGACGTAGTGGTCCTCAACAGGCTTTACGTGGTAGAGGTCGCGGTATCTCTCAAAATCAGAATGAGCGTTCTACTACTTCATCAGACTCGAACAATTGCTTTGACCAGCGAAATTCATCGTCTGGTAGATCTGCACAGTATCATGTGGATGACTATTACGTCGAGCATGACATTGATGTCGATGGTAATTGCTAGGACAGCCACAGACAAAGAGAGGGAGTAGTATCAGTTCCGGTCGATCAGAGAGGGCCTTACGTCGCAGTTGCCACATCGGGCGTAGTTGAGCCTTTTCTGTTGGACACTGATGCAGCGAAAAGTTCTATTATGCATTCGAAACTCCCTGGCGCACCTTTGTCTGGCTTAACGAATGTTTCCGTTGGATTCTCTGGCGCCCCCGTTAGCAATCCGGTTTCTAGCCCTTTGCCCCTTACAATTGGGCCTCGTGAGCTAGAGGCTCCTTTGATTTTAACTACTGGTTGTGGTGAGAATCTTTTGGGCCTGGATTTGTTGAAACGGTTATATGCGACTCTGTATTGTTCTCCTGCGGGAGTGGAGCTTACATTAGGTCAGAGAGTGATCTCTCCTATGTACTTGTCAACTGATAAACTCCCACCGGAATTGAGTTCTCTTCCTGAGTCTTTGTGGGCAACAGGTCCAAATGACGTGGGCCTGCTGGACATATCACCTTATGTTGTTCAATTAAAATCGAATGTACGATTGCCACGTATTCCCCAGTATTGTATCTCTCTTGATAGTGAACGAGCGCTATTAGCGATCATTTATGACTTAATCAACAAGGATGCTATTGAGGAAACACGGGGAAATGTGTGCAATAGTCCGGTGTTACCTATTTTGAAACGAACTGATCCATCCAAGCCTCCTGTGTACCGTTTCGTTATTGATTTACGAGAGGTGAATAAAATTGTGATTCCACAATTTCCTGTGGTTCCTGACATTACGGCTTTACTGACTCTGATTCCAGCCTCTGCCTCTTGGTTCTCGGTAATCGACCTAAAGAATGCCTTCTTTAGTATTCCGATTGCTGAGGAAAGCAGAGATCTATTCGGCTTCTCATTAGGTGGTCGCAGCTTCAGGTTTAAACGCGCTCCTCAGGGCTACTGTGAGAGTCCATCGATCTACAGCCAAGCTCCTAAAAGTCAACTTGACGCATTTGTGTTACCAGTTGGTGCGGCCTTGATTCAGTATGTCGATGATTTACTGGTGGCTGCTGACACTGAACAAATTTGCAAAACTGCTACAGTATCGCTGTTACAACATCTATGTGACTTACATCACAAGGTGTCACCTTCTAAGCTTCAATATTGTTGTCAAGAAGTAACCTATCTAGGTCACTTATTGTCAAAGGAGGGAAGAAGGTTGACCCCAGAACGAATTGCAGCGATCGCTCGAATGACTGTGCCAACTACTCAGAGAGATGTGCGTGCCTTTTTAGGTATCACGTTATTCTGCAGGCAATGGATTCCAAATTTTTCATTGCTAGCGAAGCCATTGGTAGCCCTCACGTGCAAGGATGTTCCGACTCCTTTGCCATGGACTGAAGAATGTCAGAAAAGTTTTTCTGAATTACGTGATGCGTTGTGTTCGGCTCCTGTGTTAGGTACTCCTGACTACAGCAAACCGTTTACACTATACGTTCACGAGAGGGAAGGTTGTGCGTTAAGGGTCTTGACGCAACAATTTGGCGATAAGCAGCGTCCATGTGCATATTTTTCCTCGACCTTAGACCCAGTAGCTAGAGCATTGCCGAGTTGTCTGAGGGCGACAGCGGCAGCTGCGGTCTCCATTCGACAGTCTGCAGGTCTGGTCATGGATAATATGCTTACAGTGATGGTTCCGCATGCAATTGACACTCTTTTGAATCGTACAAAAACTCAACACTTGACGAGCGCAAGGTTGTCCGGTTATGAGTTGACGCTTTTGGCAAGTCATATACAAATAAAGCGTTGTAATGTACTGAACCCGGCGACATTGTTGCCGATTAATATGGAATCAGATGATGTACCACCACATGATTGTTATCTACGAACCGAGGAAGAAACGAAGGGTCGTGTTGACCTAAAAAACACTCCATTGGCAGATCCCGATGGTACTTTGTATGTTGATGGTTCGTGTTTTAAGTTGCCGAATGGTGATGTGACGACTGCGTATGCTGTGGTGACGTTGAGTACGGTTGTGGAAACTGCGAGATTGAGTCAGAATTCAGCGCAAGCGGCAGAGTTGATTGCGTTAACTAGAGCGTGTGTTTTGTCTAAAGGGAAGCGAGTGAATGTGTTTACTGACAGCCAGTATGCATTTGGTGTAGCGCATAGTTTTGGTCGATTGTGGAGAGAAAGAGGATTTATGACATCGCATGGTACGAAGATCCAACACGGACAGCTCGTGAACGATCTTTTGGATGCACTTACATTTCCTAAGCAGGTGGCAATCATTAAATGTAGCGCGCATCGAAAGATTACGGATGATGTTGGCCGTGGTAATGCGTTTGCGGAGGAGATTGCTAAGGAAACAGCTAAGAATCTTGCAACTCGAATGTATGTTACAAGTTCAGTAAGGTGGCCGGTGGAGACTGGTATGTGTGAGGACACTGTTGAGAGTGTGAAAGCGATTCAGAATGAGGCCACTGAAAGTGAAAAGACTAAGTGGAAAGAAAGCACGGGAAAGTTAGACATGAATGGATGTTGGATTGATTTGTCGGAATGTCAGCGGTGGATGTTGCCAGATGCATATGTGCTAGCCGTTGTGACTATGGCACACGGCTTGTCACATATTAGCGCGAAAGGTATATGTAAGTTGTTGTCTCCTGTATGGAAGAATGATGGTATTGCTAAGTGTGCTGAGAGAGTGGTTAAGAATTGTATGGTATGTATGATGTATAATCCTGGCAAGGGCACCCCCACTCCACCTGGCCATTTTGCTCCTCCTACATGTCCCTTTGAGGTTATCCAATTGGACTTCATTCGTATGGAGAGATGCAATAATCTGAAGTACGTTTTAGTTGTGGTTTGCGTGTTCTCCAGATGGATTGAGGCCTATCCTCTTAAAGATAATACTGCCCTGTCCACAGCGAAAGTCCTACTGAAGGAATACTTTCCTCGGTATGGAATGCCACGGATCGTATGGTCGGATAACGGAAGTGAGTTTGTGGGAAGTGTGATGAAGAGTGTGTGTAAGGGCCTTGGAATTCGACAAAAATTCCATAGTGCCAATCATCCCCAGTCAGCAGGTTTAGTTGAAGGGTACAATGGTACTCTGAAACTGAAACTTGCTAAGATTCAAGCTACGACTGGTTTGGCATGGCCTGATGCCTTGCCTCTAGCTCTTTTGTCGACCAGGGCGACTGTGCACTCTCGAGTAGGGCTTAGCCCATATGAGATTGTATTCGGCCGTCCTGCGAACATTTGGGGAGTCCCGAGACCTAAGGCCTTTGATAGTCTCGAATATCCAATGTTAATTGATTATCTTCATGATCTGACTGCTAAACTGAGGTTAATTCATCAACAGGTTTTTGAAACTCTACCGGCACAGACAGAGGGTCCAACCGGGTGACTGGGTAGTCACCCGCAACTTTGGGAGAAAGCGTAACTTGGAGCCGAGATTTGTGGGTCCCTTCCAAGTGTTGCTGGCTACAAGAACTGCAGTTCGGTTGGAAGGCAGAAAGAATTGGGTGCATGCCACCCACACCAAGAAAGTTCCGATCCCTTTGCCAGCAGATTCTTGGGTGAGAACTGGGATCGCCGCAACGGAAACAGAGACCCCAATACGTTTTGTACCGTCTAGTGATGCTCAACCTGTAGGAGACACTTCATTGCAGCCAGATACATTTGTTGAATCGTTGGAGAATTCGAGGTCTGACCTGACATCTGAACCGTTGTTTGAAGAGAAAACTCGACCTGGAAGAAGTCGATATTTTCTTCGTTCACGTGACAAAGACTAATAAAGAGATTTTTTGTTTTTGAATTCATATTACCCCTTACTGCTGCTACGAACATTATGAACAATTGCATCTTTTATTAATTTTTTGAGTTCTTTTTCACGTGTGCTCCTCTTTTCCACAGCTAGGAGATTTGCATGAAAAAATTGAATGTTTATTTGATTAAAACCTTTCATCCGGGTTGACCGTAGGGCCGTGCGGGTACTTCCTTCTGTTTAGCAGGTTCCTGACACTAGGTGGGTTACTTTTGTCGATTCCTGGGAATTCCTGGGGATTGATAATCGCTACTCAGAACGAAGTGCGTCAAGAACGTTACGGACGTTTTTTTAGAGAATGGATTTTTCTAAGTTGTCGGAAGTAGAGAGGATGCTGGCTCAAAGATTGAATTTGCATAGGGTTGTACAAACAAAATGCTTTCTGTTTCAGGTATTCCTGTTGTTTCTGACTGTTTCTATGTTATTGATGGGTGGAGTGTATTTTGGAATACAGTCATTATTGCCTTCCGCTTCACCTACTTCTTCTTCTGAATTGAATTCTATTCCCACTGTTTCTCCACATTCCTTTCATCCTTTGCCCCAACATGAACAGGTTAGACGTGCGGAATTCATGAACAACTCTTTTGTCCAGCTCCTGCATCAGCACCAGTTGGTGATGAATACTACTAACTGTTGGGTGTGTGGGTTAATGCCACATACCACGGATAAGGGTATTCCGTATTTGGTTCTTCCTTACAGCTCCCAGGGGTCAGCTTGAGCATTCCAAATTATGTTCTGTAGTGCACTAGAATCCTACCCCCATCGAGAGCCACGCTCTGCAGACCTTGGTCCCGGCCCGTACCACAAGCCTTTGGCAAGAGCGATTGTTGACTTAGATAGAGACATTTTTGATGCATCGCTTATTCCAGAGGAAGAGGTGCGAGCATACAAGGATCTGAGTGAGGCTGAGTATAGCATGTCAGTGGGTGATAGACAGCTTAAAAGCTCGTCTCCGATCTGGATCGTACCCCACCTCGGTAATTTCTGCCTGCAAGGTCTTGGTCGAAATCCGCAAGCCCAGCTTGGGAAGAGTGCTTGTACGGAAACGTATGTTTTGCCGACGCTCTCTTCCCCTGTTTTCTTGACTGCCAAGGGTACATACTTTGTATGTTACGATCGCGCATATACATGGTTGCCTCGTGACTTCTCGGGCACCTGTTATATTGCGAATCTTTTGCCACCAACTTTCACAGTTGCCTCGGATTATCACAAGACTAGAGTTGTGAGAGGCGTTATTAGCAAAGAAGACACTGCCGGTCAAGAAGCAGGAGACTTCTTTAAGGGTTTCCTGCCGTTTTGGGGACCTATGGTTAATAGTAGGAACCTGAGACAGTTGACTCGTGTGGTAGAATCAACTGCTAATATAACTGCAAGTGCTCTTGGTAATCTAACAGCAGAGCTTCAGGCGGATAGACTTATGACGTTACAGAACCGTATGGTTCTAGACGTTGTTCTTGCAGATAGAGGTGGTGTGTGCAAGGTGATCCATTCGAGTTGTTGTATTTTCATCCCTGATAACGCTCCAACTGTATATCAAGCCATCTCGAAGTTGCATAAGATCTCCGAGTCCATACACGTGGACGTAGGTGATCGGACGCTACTAGGATGGTTTTGTTGCCTGATGTCGACGTGGGGTTGGAAGATTCTGATGATCATCGGGGTTGTTGTGGCGTTTCTGTTCACGTGTTGTCTTTGCGTGCAGTGCGGTCCTGCCTTATGTGGCCTCTGTGCTACAATGTGTATAAGACGGCCATCTGTTACCAAGGAAGCATTGATGGATAGAATAATGTTGCAGCAACATCTGAATGATTTGATGAATATCGAGATCGATTCTGATATCGACTAGTGCTTGCCTACATGAGGGCAAAAGGAGCGTCTGAGGTTCAGTGAGAATCGTAATGACGTTTTTGACTTGTTCGAATATGGACGAGTTTGGTATCTATGAACCGCAAATGACGAGTTTGGTGGGTGTACGCGTTTTCGCTATGCTGTCTTGAACCATTCGTCTTATTCGTGGGTTTCTTCATCTGAACCCACGGGTTCCATTTTGGATATGGCATCCATTTTGTTTCTTGCCCTCACGTAGCTTGCGAATGGACACTGTCCGCTTCGTGACCCTGGGTTTCCCAAGCTTTTGCGGAAGACACATGTTCCTTTGAGGGTGTCTTTATGACGAGGGGGATGACACGGCAAAGGCAGATGGCCCTGCTCGAGGCTCATCTTGCCGTGCCGGTCTATTGTTTCAGCCGTGCATGCATTAGGCACGAGTCCTTTGAACCTGCAATCACGCTTCCGATATTGCCCCTCACTCTTTTTCAGACTGTTGTTTCTGTCTTCCCATCACCTGTTTCTGTCCCTTCCTTTAACTCGTTTACAGCTAGAATGGAATGTGCCTAATAGTGGGATACAGGTTTTTACAGTTGGGAACCAGCGATGTTACTGTAATTAAGTTCCAGGCTTCTGATACATGAAAGCGACCCATTTGAAGTTTACTGTGGGAACTGAGTTGTAACCTTTTGTTCGACATGTTGTGCAATGACGAAAATGTGTATAAAAGGAGCGACCCACATTTGCAATTTGAAGCAGTCTCTCAGAACCTAGACGTTGTGTACTTCTCGAGACCTCTGTATCCCTGCAGTAAATAAACGCTGATCTTTGACGCCGAAGGAAGTGTCCCGTGTCTCTGTGATTTGTACACCGGAACAGGTAACCCACGAAGGTTTCAGGTGTTGTCCCTGGCACTGCTGGGTCTTAGAAAAGCCCAGTCCTTCAGAGGCAGATTGGTTGGAAGAACCTCCCCCCTTGCACCTTCATGCCACCAGTTTAATTTTTCAGCCTGCACCTCCTCCTCATCCAATAATTCCCCTTCTCACAAGTTCTTTTCCTAATAATCAAGCATTGACTTTTCCGTTTGTGCTGCAACCACCCTTTGAGCATCTTCCTCTACCCACTCTTGAAGATGCCAGCCTGCATGTATCATGGGTTCATAAACCAAGCTACACAGGGAGGCGTACCGTTGACCTCCCTACCTCTCCACCGATGCAGGACCCATTGTCCCATGCACTCCATGGCTGGAGGGTGCCCCAAATCCTTCTGCTTGTTGCACCTCTGAGGCCACACCAGAAATTCTTGGGGAGGTTATCTTGTCGTCCACCACCATCATTATCCAGCCAGCCACACAGGGCAGGGCCATCTCTTCCCCTCATGGCCAATAAGCAGCATGTGGTTCGAGTCAGCCCCCCTGCCTAACCACTGACCTGAAAAAGAGAACAAAAGCCTGGTGCGCTGATAAAACTGCTAGACCACTGGAACCCCTCTTTTGCCTCACTGCCTGGACAACCGCATAGCCCTCGCACTTCGGCATAACCAGACAGCCGTTTGGCATCTAACTCTAATGAAAAATGTGCCTCCAATGTCACCTCTTTCCACACCACTGGTCTCTGCCCTGACCTTAAATAGCCTGTTCTGCCATATAGCCTGCTCGGGGGCTTCACCACCTCGCCACCTGAAACACTCCATTCACATGGCCTAAAAGATTCAAAATCTCTCCTTGATCCTCTTCCTCTTCTTCACTCCATCCCAGCCTAGCTGCGGACAACACCGGGGGTAAGTTGTCACTGTGCGGAAACACCACCCCAACCCGCGACGTCTCAATATATAGTTCCTGTCTCCCTACTGCTGACCTGTCCTCCAAATGGCTCCTCCCCCTCTATTCTTCCCCCGCCCACTGGACCCTGACCCCATAGGGGCACTCTCAAGCCAAGTCAAGTCAGTCAATACTGTTCAGCCTCCTTGACTGGCTTTGGCTAAGCCTTGCCTCCTCCTCCCCTTCTGTCATGTCTGCACCCTCAGTCACCAGCTGACTCAATACTTCTCTGAAATCCAGTGTAAGGCCAACATTCTATGCCTCAGTACTCTTGTTCAAGACGTGGCCCCTGCTCCTCTTTCCTCCCCACTGGTCTGTCTGGAGCTGCCCTCGGTTGCCTCGCTCCTGCTCACCAACCCAAGTTTACCCCTCCCATTGCGCCAGGCCATGCGCGCATCTCAGGCGGCCCCACCCCACAACAGTGTGGCCTCTCCTGATCTTAGAGCGGCCTTGCATGTGCTGCCACCAACTGCCCGCAACTCACGCTCCTCAGACTTGAACACAGGATGACCGTCAGGCTGCCCAGGCCTGACAATTTCGATGCTGCTCACAGACCACCTCTCTGAGGCCGCTCTCCTCATGCGAGAGTGGCCCGCTTGCTCACTTGAAGAGATTGGTGCTTCGAAGTCCAGCGCAGCAGTGAGCAGGCAATCACCATGGCAGCGACCCCTCCTGCCGCCTTTCTAACAGGGCAACCGCTGCACTGAGGCACCCCCTCGGCCAGAAGATTGAGGCGACCAGCCTCATCCAGCAGCCTCATTGCCTGGGCCGCCTTGTCCCCACCTGCCAATCCTGCCACCGCCATGTCAGGTAGTGCACACAATGAAAACACCAATCTAATGAGATGCAAAGTCTAGCAAAATGACCGCTGAGGACAAAAAACTCTGTGAGAGCTTCCTACCAGCAAAAGACACTACAAGTAGGAGCCAGCCACCGAGTCACAAAATGTTGGATGGTACCTCAAGATGGACAAATATATACCCATTGGACTACATACATAGCCCAAAAACAGCCCAAACCCTGAGCAGTCTTCTGACTCCTCCACTTTCCCGAAAAGCCCAGGGGGGTGACCTTTCTGTGCTCAGCTGCCTGCCAATCCCCCCACCCCCCTTGTAATCACTCATGCATGGAACCACATTGAACATTCTTTAATTTATCTAACTGGACCCTAATAACCCCTTATTAACCTTTTACGCTAGCCATTCCTGAAACCTAAAAATCCTGAACTACCCCATATGCTACGTTTCCCTGAACCCTAAAAACCTCTTAATATCCCATAATGCTACCATTCCCTGAACCATAAAAGACCCTCATTACCCCTTAATGCTACCACTCCCTGAACCCTCACACCCCTTTACCACCCCTTATCAAAACTAAAAAACCCTTCTTAGTTCCCTGCCCCCTCCCCTGCTCACTTTAAATACTTCTCTGTAATTTAGCTGGAGGATGCCCCTTGCCCGTGTTCCCATTACACTTATCTTTTCCCTAAAAGGCTCAACATTTTCCAAATTACTTTTTAGCCACAACTTTTTAATTTTTATTTATTTAGTATGCACAGTTTTGTACGTCACTTTTTTTGGCTACTTTTTTCCCCACAATATTTTTTCCTCAAACTCATACATTCCATCATTCAGTATTGCCCAGTAACTTTCTTATATGGGTGTGAGCCTCAGAAAATTAAACATACAGGTGCTGATGGACAAATGCATTTCTGGGCACAGGAAGTAGTACAACAGAATTACTCTTTTACATCAATCAATCGAACTGCATTTGTAAAGCGCAGTACTGTCACCCCTGGTGGTATCTGGGCAAGGTGTCTCAGTCGAAGAGCCAGACCTTGAATCACTTTCTGAAGTGTGCCAGCGAGGGGGCTGTACGGAGCTGGAGGGGAAGGTTGTTCTAGGCTTTCATTTGAGAAGGAGCAACCACCCCTGCGGCTGTGACAGATTCAGGGGGTGTGTGCGAGGATGAGGTGTCTAGCGGGATGGTGGAGGTTCAAGCAGGTCCTAGGTTATAGAGGGCTTTATAGGTGTGTGTGAGGATATTGAACTGGCATCTTTTCTGGATGGGGAGCCAGTGGAGGTCTCTCAGGTGGGGGGCGATGTGTGTTAGTTTGGGGGGTCCAGGATGAGTCTGGCTGCAACGTTCTGTATGGTCTGGAGTCTTCTGAGGAGTTCATTGAAGATTCTGGCACAGACGGTGTTGCCGCAGTTGAGGCAGCTGGTGATGAGAGCATGGGTGATGGTCTTTCTGGTGTTTGTTCGAATCCATCTGAAGATTCTGCGGAGCATGCCAAGTGCGTGGAAGCTGAAGAGGCGACTATGTTAACATGGTTCATTCACCATTGGCTGTCAAGGATATGCTGAGTTTGTGAGCTTGCTGGGTCTGTGTGTGTCTGAATTCTGTAGGCCACCAGCTGTGGTCCCATGCAGAAGTTTTCTCCCCGAAGATCAGCATTTCGGTTTTGTTGGGTTGGAGGCAGTTGTCTCTCATTCGCTAGACTGGTCATAGCATTAAGGATGTTGGTTTTGGCATTGAAGGGATCCTCTGTGAGCAAGAGGATCAGTTGAGCATTATCTGCGTAGGAGATTATGTTGAGTACATGGTATCTGACAGCGTCTGCAAGGAGGGTCATGTAGATGTTGAACAGGGTGAGATTGAGGGATGATCCTTGTGGTAGGCTGCATATGATGTCTTTGGGTGTGGAGGTGAAGGAAAGCAGTCGGATGCTCTGTGTGTGTCCTGTGAGTAAGTAGGCAATCCACTTGAGGGCGTCTTGCTGTATGCCTACGTTGTGGGGTCTGTTGATGAGGGTGCTGTTGGAGACTGTGTCAAACACCACAGAGAGGTTGAGGAGGATCAGGGACTCCACGGTTTCTCCTTGGTTGAGGAGTGTTCTGAAGTCATCAGTGGCGTCGGTCCGTGCTGTCTTAGTGCTGTGGTTGGCACAGAATCCTGATTGAGAAGCGTACAGTAGATGATTTTGTACCAGGAATTCAGTGAGCTGCTAGTTTATGGCTTTCTCGAGTACTTTGGCTGGGTAGGAATGCAGGGAGATTGGACCATAGTTGTTTAGATCACTTGGATTGTAACTACAAACAATCAAACTACAACACTGGAAAGAAAAAGGGGGGTTACACAACCTCGGCATGACTATATTTATTAGGACACAACTTGGGGAGCTGAGGGTGAGAACGACTTTAGGGATGAAAGTATGGTGATATAGTCTAAGCTGGAAATATAGCGGCCAACAACTTCAAGCAGTACCAGCTGGTTTAGCTTAAGAGTGGGGGGCCGGGGGGAAGGGGTCGGTTGGACAGACAGCAAATAAAATACCAAAAATAATCTTTAAAAAACATACCTGCATGGCATTCTTCTGCTCCAGTCCACTGCAGGCACAGGCTGCAAGACTCCCCTGCGGCCAATCCTGACACTGCTCTCATGCATGAGAGCAGCATCAGGATTGAACTGAGTGCCCTGAATTTTCACTCCTAGTGAGACTGGGAGTCCATGCCTGCTGTCTCCAACCCGGCAACATAGCTCAGCTTCCACCCTGAGACAGCCAGCCAAACCCACATGCAAACTAATATCACTGCATACCACTGCCCCTATAATGACTCCCAAGACTCAGCAAGGAAAGGAAAAATAAAATGATAATAAAAGGTGCTTATTATCGTTTTATTTTTAATTGCCTGCTGTTATGAGGTAGCTGGCAGGGATGAGACTCCTCCGTCACAGTGTAGGGGCCACAGCTGACTTCAAGGTGCTCTAATGCTTTTACAATGGACATAGACATGTTGGGGAGGGTTGTACAGAAGGGTTCAGGAGAGGTAGTTACTTGATAGAGAATGAGGTCTAGAGTTTTGCCCATCAGAGGCACTATTGTTGATACCATTGGATGATGGTCTTATTCTGAATCAAGGGTGGGACATGGGATGCCTTAGTACCCATTCGTTTTCTTGTTTTGTTTTTTAGGGAAATTGGAAAATTTGGATATGAATTATAATACACGTACACGAGGAGACAGATTGGGAGAAGAGCAAGCATAAAGAGGATACCATGATGTTAACGTTCAAGCTTCTCTCCACAAATATAAAGGGCCTTAATCCCCCCAATAAAAGAAATAAGATGCGAGACACATCTGCTAAAGAAGTTATCTACACACAGCATTGGGCTTCCGGGAATACCAAAACAGCATGAAGGCTATCATTTGCAAATGGGATCCTACGCAGCTAGAAGTCACCCATGACCCATAGGGTTGATACTTAATGGATGCACAAGCCTTTCGGTACACATTTATAAACGTGTATGCTCCCAGCTTGCAGCGGGACTCTTAAGCACCATACATGGTGTGCGAATGATTGAGGGGTTTGTGTCCAACCATTCTCATTTAGAGTTACACTTGGGTGGAGGAGGTATAAAGAAAGCACTGAAAAGGGAAGACTGCTTGCAGGGCTACTTAGAAACCTGGTTAACACATCAAAGTTGGAACAGGGAATCCAGGACTATGTCGCAGAATACAACTCACAAGACATGACCCTTCATAACCAATAGCATGTATTAAAATCCATGTTTATGGGCCAGATTTAACCTTGACTTTGTCAACTAGAGCTAGCAAAGACAAGCAACCGGGGGAGACCAATTTATTACAGGAGTAGAAAGTAGGAACAAACAAGCTCCCACCTAGAAGCGGGCAAGGAAAATGGTAACACTTCAGGGCCAGCTATGAATACACTGAGAAAAAGCAGTAGAACATGCACTCTTCCACCTTAAGCAGAGACTCTTTGAAAAATGCAATAAAGGCTATTGGCCCTGAGGCTGGAACTGCTGGGGCTTAGAGGTCTCCAGAGGTTCATCTGGCAACAGAGGAACAAGGAAAAAGGGATATTTTTCTCTATACAGAAAATTGCATACTACTGAACCCTTCAATACAAATGCAATGTCTCAGTTTCTGAACAGGCCCTAATTGCTGCTCTCATCCCAATGGAAGTTGGAATCAGATAAGCCAATAGAAGGACTGGAAGTCTTGGTTGCCATAAAGACTATAAGTGCACAGACAGGCTCGCCATAACTTTTTATAATGGAGTTCATGGTGCTCCTGGTCTCCCCACTGGCAAATCTGCTTGCCTCCTGCATTGTGGGTGTGGTTCTTATGTCTTTGGTAAAGGAGTTATAGGTTGCCATCATTGTGATATTTTGGAAGGGTTAGATGAATTTAAACCCTTGGTGCTATTAAACTCGGATATTACAATTTTCAACGAAGTGCTTATTAAATGTTGCCGTGCAAAAGGGCCTATGGAACAGGATCAGGTGCGACCTGCATGGCCAGGACAATATATGAAAAGGGTCACATTTGGTGGCAAAGGGTCAGAAGAAGTACTTTATAGTCTTGTTCTTAAAAACGAAATGCATTTCAAATGGTTTGCTGGGAGTTCCTGTAAGTGTAAGGGAAAATGGGATTGGGTCCGAGTATGAGTGGGGTGTAGGTTGTCCAACTACAGTGCCTCTAGAGGGGAACAAAGCAGTGCTGTCCCTTGTTACCAATTCTCTTTACCCTGGTCATTAAGCCATTGGTGGTGCATGCACTCTTGAATGTAAAAAAAAGGTGAAACCCATTTGGCAGCGCAGAACACAAAGTAAGCCTTTTTGCGGATGATGTGCTAATCTCTCTCACAAAACTTGAGACCTAATTGCCGATGCTCATGAAATGCCTCAAGAGGTTTGAGAGCATCTTTGGCTGTCAAATGAACGAGCACAAAGCAGAGATCCTGAATGTCTCCCTCCTGAAGGAGAGAGTGTTGGCCTCAAATGCGCTCTATGCAACGAAATGTGCCAAGTCTTCAATTAAAGGTCAGGCCCTCAGACCTAGACTCAACACAGAAATGCATCTGTTAGTTATGATCATGTGAACCTTGTCACATAAGTATGCACAGCAATGTAACACACAGAAAGAGACCGATATTTTCTGAGAGAAGATCACACCTGTATCTGAGATGTAGAATGTTCATCTGTGCATGCAAAGGTAAGGGATCCACTGCTAAACCCATTGATCGTGCTATATAATCAGTTTGCTTCTGTAGAAGGGGAGAGGGGTTAGGCTATTCTGTCTTATAATATGACTGGAGTTTTCATAATATACGGTTTATTGACAATGCTTATGGTATTTTTGCTATCCAATTGTTTTCTGATTATGACACATATACTGAATTCTAGAGCATGATAGTTTAAATAAATATTTCAAACTTCCTTCGTGTCTCTGTCATATCTTATTGTGGAAGGGTACGAATATGCGAGCGAAAGGAGATGTCCTCCCACTGTGATCCCTGAGAGGGTCAGTAGTGTTATGTTCTGGAGTGTCAATTCACTTGTCTATCTTGTTATGGGTAGGAGGGCAAGTGAGACACTATAGCTAGTCGAGCGCTGGCTCATAGTACTGAGGTAGTATGGCGACTCAGTCCCTATCTACTGATGTTCTATGGTCCCAAGCCTACTTCTGTTCCTTAGCAGAATCCTTACAACAGAAACCCTTGTTTACTCCAAATGCAGCAGCAGCGCTAGGCGGATCAGACTAGCCTTCAGGGCAAGGAGGCAGTGCCCAATAGGCTGGTCCGACAGGTCAATGTTAGGGCATTTTATTTGGCAGTTGTGGGCCTGCTTTAGGGTCTGTCGAGCCGGTTTTTACTGTTGACTTCCCTATTATTAAAACAAACATTGCTTACAGTGATCTCAAATCCATGCAGTCGTCCATACTTTGCAAAACACTTATAAAGTGTATTTTTACAAGTTCTATTCTACCCCAGTTTGCAACCATGGGCCACATTTTTTGCTATCTAAATCACTAATGGGGGCCCCTTATATTTTGGTGATCTGGCTTATTTTCTGTCCTAGTCCAAATCTTGCACTAGGGTATATCCATCCTTTCAGTGTCGATGTCTACGGAACTGTAAGGACACACAGATGCACACACACACATGCTTGGTTAGTTTGTATCCCTCTTTTCTACATTGTGTCTGCAGACAGTCACAGACTGCCACATTGCTGGAGAAGAACAGTATTTACTTCAAACTTAATGTCGCTGGGAAATATTCAGGAGACAAGTGGTGGCTAGATGGTGACTTTATTGAATCAGGCAATGATGGCTCCCTGTGAGAAGCCGGGTCAGTATATGGTGCTCACTTATGCAAGTGTAGCACCCTGCACTAACCCAGGCGACCCTTATGGTGATTTTAGGGGTTTAGATAACCATAGAAAGTTCTCTAAGTGTTAGCTGTAAAGAGCAGCCTTCAGACTTAATCTAGAAGGAGTGCAAAGCAGCTCGGTTTACCAATATCCAATCTATTAGTATAGAGTAAATGAAAAAGAACCACACAGTGTATTTCTAAAAATAGATATTTATTATAATCACCCACTAACGCGTTACAATATCTCCTACCCGGAGATATAATCACAATGCACATAATACTTTGGACATAGAACAGCAAGCAGCACCAATACACAGTGGTCCCAGGGGAAGAGGCCAGACCATATAGCAAAATAGTGGGAATCAAACCACGACCTAAGTCAAGACTGGACCCAGAACACATAAAAGATTTGGGTACCCAAGTATCCACTGCAAGTGAAAGTCTAGGAACCCCAAGACGGCCGTGTGCAAAGAGGATATGTGACTTTGTACTCAATACTATTTTTATGCAATGGGTACGTCTCAGTACCAGTCTTACCACCGGATGATGAAAAGAGTCGGTGGAACCCACACGCGAGTTCGAGTCAAAGAGTATCTGAAAGCAAATGGGACAGAGTCAATGCCACTCAGTGGTGACCAGGAGGCACGGAAGATGAAGGTCAATCGAGTTCAAGGATGCAGGTAAGAAGAGATGATGTTGAGCTTCAGCACTGTAGCATCGAGTCTGTAGCTCTGCCCCAGCTACCGTGATGCTGAAGACAACAGAGTCCATCCGTTCCAACCAACCGCATCGGCGCAGATCAGCTATAGAGAGACAGACCCTTTCGATGCGTCCGACTCTGTTGGCACCAGTCGGTCAGGACAACCAATGCAGTTGCGGTGAGGTGAAGCGATGCAACGGCGCAGTGCACAGGGGTTCAGTTGTGGAGACCACAACAAGGGATACTGGTCTCAAATTGATGAGAGGACAGCTCAAGCCTTGAGGGAGAACAGGGCCGCCGCTTGTGTTGCTGAGCCTTGTGGAGTCCGTGGGAGCCCAGGATCAGCCAACCGGTTAGTTGCTTTGCATTGCATTGGGGTGCTTCACTCCAAGGGAGATTTCTTCTTTTGGCTTTGATGTCCACAGGTCTCAGGATGACCTGTACCGAGCACTGGCACAGATGTTGTAGCGAGCTTGCAGGACGAGAAGGCCAGTACAGCAGGGATCTTCCCAAGTGCAGTCTCGGTGCCCAGAGCGAAGTTCAGCAGAGTCCAGAGTACCCAGATGGTCGAAATAGAAGTGGAGTTGGATCTGAATCGAATCCCATGATGAATCTAGGGACCCACCCACAGGTGAGCACATAAGTAACCTAAGGTGATGGTTGGAACGATTTAGGGGTCCTTCCCACAGGAAGGGTTGGACAGTGTGGAGGATACTCCCATATCCTTTGTCCAGTTTCATGCCAAAGCGGGGAGCCAACAGGTTCCTGATCTAGTTTGAACTGGTGTATGCAAGGAGGGCACCAAATGTGCCCTTCCAGCAGACTATGTGGTGCTGGAAAGCGTTCCCACTAGTGGTGGCTCGCATACAGTATGCTGAGGGGTGGTGGGGTGGGGCGGGGGAGTGGCAGGGTCAGAGGGTAGTAAACTCAGACAATTAATGGAATGGAAGAAAGTAATTATTACGTTCCTCCGTTCCGTCGTATGTCTGAGTTTACTACCCTCCATGCTGCCCCACCATTGCCCCGCCGTCCTGCAGCACACCCTTTGCAAGCCGCCACTGATACCTACCCCAGCTTAATACCTTGAGACTTGTCTGGGAGGATGTCACACCTCCCTGTGACAGGAAACCTATTGTCCTACCTTCCCCAACTCAGGCTTGGTCCAGCAGCAGGAGGGCAGAATCGTGTCTGTGGTCGGCAGCAGCCCTAGGTTGCTGTCAGACTCTTTAAGATCAGTCCCGGGAGCATGGAGGGCTGTCCGGAGGTGCCTTACTGTGGATGGAATCATACCTCCAACACTGATTATGGTGTTGGGGTATGCTTCCAATATGTTTGATACCAAACATGTCCAGTTTTGTTCCAGCCAGTTTAGAGATGGTCATCGCGTAATGCTACAGGACCCCTCTTTATTGTAGCTGCTGATTCACTCACAAAGCCTAGAGAATGGAGTCCGGGGTTTGTAGGGGTGATCTGCTCTGCTACTGCTGAGCCACTGTCACACTTGGAACCGAGCACCCAGCCTTATGGACTGAAGGCCTTAGAGGGGTGACTTATAGGTTTCAAGTGCAGTGGTATTAGATATAAGGAAATGTATACCTTCTGTGAGAGGTGTGTGCACCAACTCACACAGGCTTCAATGGCAGACCTGTAGTCATAGTTTGGAAGGTCCCCCTATGGGTGACATAACACATGCTGCAGCCCACGCTTGACCCCTGGTGTACCTAGGCCCTAGATACCTTAGTATCATATACTAGGGACTTACTAGGGCACCCCAGCAGCCAATTAGGGATGTTCCAAGGTACTCACCATAGCCAATTTAGGGAGGATGCACAATGACTGGGGACTTGATTGGCAGGATCCCAGTCACTAGTTCGACAACAGTTATGACACCACCAAAAAGTAGTGGTAACCATGAACGCAGATCCTACTTTCCTACAGTCCTTTAGGTGAAATGAAACACCACTTTATAACTAACACCAATACACCTGCTGAGTCCTTTATGGACAATGCACCTCTCAGACATAAATCTCTAGAGAAAGGACAAACACTAATCAGCTAGGATGCTATACACTTACTCCCTCATTATGGAAGTTGTGCGATTCCCAGTGCACCCGAAATCTGATACTGCAGGTTTCGGTACTTTTCAGGTGCAGTATTACTCACTATAAGGAGACTTCCAGTATGGAATGGGGAATAACTATAAGAATCTGTGTTTCTGCAGCTACTTTGGTATGTTTATCCTACATTTAAGGGATGTTTTCTTGTACACATTTCAGCAGGTTTAATGGTAAAGGTACATAAAAAAGCTACAGAAGTGTTACTGCATCAACTGTAATCACGGTTTGTAACCAGATGATTTGAGAGTACCTCTTTTTGACATGAAAGGAGAATCTTAGTGGAGTATGAGTAACACTGCTGAACAGGTCTTCTACTCCTTTCATTGGGCAGTACCAGGTTTCTTAGCACAGCCAGCACACCCTTAGTAGATTTAGGCCATCATTTCTGAGCTGGGCTATAATCATTGATCAACAGTTCAAATATTTGTCAGCCAGCTGTTGTACTTTTAATGGATCAGTAGTCAGTGGCAGAGCAAGAATGTCATGGGCTCAATAGCAAGCAAGGAAATTGTCATTCTCCAATTCCTGGTTTAGTAGTAAAAAGCAGCCACTAATTGGGGTGATGCGGGCCCCTTATTCCTTGGGAAAAATGAGAGGACAAAATTATTGTACAAAACTGTTGTAGCCTAAATATCAACTACAAATTGTGAAGGTAAGCATATATATGTAAGTATAGTCAAGCATAAATGTACTATTCTTAACTCTACATCTACTCACCTTAAACATATGTTTCGTCATGAGACATGTAAGTGGAGTTAGGTGACATACCACACTGACAGTACAACCTCTTACACTGCCTCTAGTGATCTGCGTTCCTCTACCAAAGCCTACAGGTCACATCTACCCTTCTATGTGCGGCCCTATACGAGTCTCTTCATCTGTCCCAAGCACTGGAACGCCCTGCCTCCTGGCATCCATGCCTGATAACACTTAATAACTTGAAAACCAGTTTCATGAACTTTCGTATGAAATTGCACAAAATGTATGCATAAAGACGACCACCACACCCAAGCTGTGTCCGACTTGTCCATCTTGGCTCTGAGCTCTGTAATCTGTCTATTTGCTGTTTTGTTTCACTGATGATCACACACTAAGCAGTAGCTCTGTACAAATGCTTTGGCGACTCTCTCCGGCTTGTGTTCCCTACCATGACCACAGTTCATGCAATGTGCTGCTTCTGCCCTTATGGACAGCATTTCTGGTCGAAATGTCAGAGTGCTCGATCCAAATAATGAATAAAAACAATTTGTATTGGTGATATTTAGATCACAATATGCCCACAATATTCTGGCTGAAAACCTTTTGCAGCTTTGATGCTTAAGACTCTGCTCTGATTCACTTAAATCCAGGCACCTTTAAGTGAAGCAGTCCAGAAGCTTTTCAGGGGCGGATCTGGGCTCATGGCGGCCCTGGGCAGGGAGCGTAGGTAGCCCCTGGAAGATGGGGTCCGGACGGGGCAGAGCCCCCGGAGCTCAGGAAGGTGTTTTAATAAAACGTCCAGAAAAGGCGTTAGATGACCAGTACCTGCGGCTGCTCCTACTCTTCCGAATTCATCTCAGAACGATAAAATTTAGGAGGAGGAGGACACACGACATGAGGGACTGGCACAGACAGCTGCAGTGCCAGGGCCATGACAGGGGCCCCGGACCCACAGCCCCCCACAGAGAAAGAATCAGTGGCCTCTTTGCCCGGAAACATCCCTGCCAGGGTCCGCCACAAGTATCATTCTGCTCATGGATATCATAATTTTTTTGTTCTTGTTTATGGTCGTCAGCGCCTGTTTTACCTAGTGCATCAGCAGTACACTGGCCGGAGGATTCTCCATCTTTAGGTTTCCCTTGGGTGATAAAGTTCAGGATTGCTCCTTCCTGTGACGCTATGAAAGCCTACTGAGCCGCCTTTCTCTTTCGTTTTGAATAACCAGATTTGTGTACTCAAATTCTCTTCATTTTGCTTGCAATGTTATATACGCCTCTACCAGTGGGCCAGCAGTGAGTAGGGAAAAAAAAGCTTATCAGGAACAGGAGGAACGCATGCAGGGAGGCTAGTGAAGAGGGGGAGTCAGGGTGTTTGGAAGTGGAACAGAGCCGGATGCCGCCAAGTCCCTGCAAGGGCCGCCAAGCAAATATGTATCCATCCTCAGAGGATTATTGTATTAAGAATATATATTGGTGTGGCGGCCCCTGGGGTTTGGCGGCCCTGTGCAGGTGCACAGCTTGCAAATGCCTAAGGCCGCCCCTGAGCTATTGTAGCACAAGTAAGTTAAATGTACAGGCCAGGATACATAAGAACCGCCCAGACAGATCTTTATAGACCCTTACTATACTGGTATCCAGATTCAAAGGCCATGTGTAATAGAGGTGTTGTGGTGCTAAAGGTACTAGAACAACTGAGGGCGTCCGAAGGTGAACTATTCAGATTGTTAATTCTTAAAAAATCTCAGACAAGGACAGCCACTCATGGCATTATTATGGCTCAATATCTAAGGAATGATTGTGCACCAACAGGTCTCATAGTCACTAACACCCCTAGACTATTTCTTAACGATAGAGAGTTCTTGAAGAACTGGGCCTTGATTGCCTGGAGGTGCACCAGAGACTGGTTAATTCTGATCATTCAAACTTCCAAGCGCATAGCGGATACCATGCTTGTAGAAATCCAAGTTCTAGAGTCTAAGATAAAGACCACTATTGCCCCTAAGGTCTTCACTAAGAACCTTGATGATACTAACAAAAATAACAGAGATTTTAGGGAGCATACCCTTTCTGTCAAGATGGATAAATTCAAGAAGGATCTTGATAAATTCCAGTTTGAGAGGATTTACCCCTATTCTAGTGACACCTATACTCCTCCAGACTTTGGGAATAACAATCGCAGAAAAGGCTCTTCCTACAGTACATCCAGCTCTGGTGATAATTCATCAGGTAGTGACACTGGGAGCGACAATTCCTACCCACGAGGCAGGGGTCAGGGTAAAAGGAACTTTAGGAGCAATTGGAGGGGTAACCAACAACAACAGTGGTGGTCACCCCATCCCTGGCACTTTGGGGGTATGCAACCTTTTTTCCCACCACAACAACCAGGACCGTTCCCACAGCCGATGGGTCCCAACATGCCCAGTTTTCCAACTAACTTTCAAGGTAATTCCTTTAATGGGCAGCCTTTTTTAGGGTTTGGCCGGGGGAGGTCCCGGGGCAGAAAGAGAGGGAACCCTCAGCCACAGGTACATTTCAGCCCCCCGTCAACGTCATCAGAAGGGAGAACTCTGAGGAGCAACTCCTCCAAGAACAAAGAGTCAGGGCAGAGCAGTGCAGCCCCAGTATAGTGATCAATTTGAGCAGTCATGTACTGACCCCACAAGAGGAAGAGGCCTTAAATAAAGGCTTAGGCTTTGTACCTACCCACCATAATGACGAGTTTGAAACCAGGCTGGAACTAGCCAAGTTCCTCAGAAAAATTAGACTACACTTCTTCTTCTCTGATAAAGAAGAGAGTACACAGATGGAACAAGACACTAATACAGGTCTTAAGTGCAAGTCTACTTTTACCCCCCCTAGTCACCTGATGCCTCCGCAGGTCCTGGCTTATGAGCAGGCTCTTGAGAAGGAGATGGATGAGCTCTTTAGGAGTAACCACAGAGCATATAACAACTTACCAAAAACTTTACATACAGCGCTGAGATTCTTGACTGACAACCAGAACCTAACCATTAAGCCAGCAGACAAGGGCGGTTCAATCGTGGTAATGGACACTCACGTGTACAGAACTGAGTGCCTTAGACAATTGAACATAAGACAATCATACGCCCTAGTTAATCATGATCCAACAGAGGAGCTGATAATGAACATCAAAACCATGGTGGAAGAGGCCTCTACTGAAGGCTGGATTACTCCAGCAGAGGCCAAATATCTTTGCAGTGAGCACCCTAGAATGCCTTACTTTTACACCTTGCCCAAGGTCCACAAGGAGCAAAGACCCCCCCCGGGGCGTCCTATCATTTCCGGGATAGGGTCAGCCCTTGAACCCCTCTCCACTTTTGTGGACTATTTCCTGAGACCTATGGTACAGGAAATGCCCACTTATTTAAAGGACACCACTGACCTCCTCAGATTGCTACCTAACCTGGAGTTTGACAGAGAGACTGACCTCTTAGTTTCATTCGATGTTGAGGCACTTTATACCTCCATCCCACAGGATGAGACACTGGACGTGATACACCATCTTCTAGAGTCCAGGGAGCTCAACAGCATTACTCCTGTCTCATTCATAATGGCCTGTGCCACACTGGCCATGAAGCAAAACTTCTTTAAATTTGAGGAACAGATTTACCTTCAAATCTCAGGGACCAGCATGGGGAGCGTTTACGCTCCCAGTCTGGCCAATCTGTACGTCCATTCCTTTGAACAGAGTCATGTATTGAACCAGACCAATCCCTATATCCAGCATTTACAAACTTGGAAGAGATACATTGACGACGTTTTCGTCGTGTGGAGAGGTTCTAGTGAAAGTTGCCTTGAATTCTTGGGGTGGCTCAATAACAGGAATAACCATCTTAAATTTACCATCGAGATCGGAGGGACACAACTAGCGTTTCTGGATCTCCTCATCACAGCAGGACCACATGGCCTACAATCAGAGCTATACAGGAAGCCTACTGCAAGGAACTCCCTGTTGTTGTTCGACAGTAACCACCCGCGAGCACTCAGAGAGAGCCTTCCGTTTAGTCAATTTTTACGGTTACAAAGGAACTGTTCGACTAGGACAGCTTTTGAGAAACATTCTGAAGACCTCAGCAGGCAACTTGTGGCACGTAAATATCCTCCACAACTGGTCAAGAGGTCTATGAAAAGGGCCAAGAATAACAACAGGGAAGCACTTCTGGAACCAAGACCCCCTAAACCGGATCTAGAACGTCTCACCTTTGTTCATACCTTTGGTAGTCTTTCTAATGGCATCCAGAAGGCGGTTAAAAAGCATTGGCCTATTTTGAACTCCGGGCGTCTTACCCTCCCACGCCCACTTGTCTCATTCAAAAGGGGTCCAAACTTGAGGGACAGATTGGTTCATACTAGGCCACGCGAAGAGATGCCTAGAGCAGTGGGTACTTTGTGGAATCTTCCCCCTGTACAGGGGCATCATCCCTGCGGGAATTGTCAGGTCTGTCCCCAAACTAAAAAATCACTGGAAGTAGACATAGGTACCAACAGACCATGGAAGCAAGTTAAGTTCACTAACTGCAATAGCGACCACGTGATCTACCTTATCACCTGCCCTTGCGATTATAGATACGTCGGTATGACAACCAGGAAGATCCGCACACGGATATCAGAGCATAAGAGCACGATCCGGTGTGCGAGACAAGCCACTAAGCTAACTGCCCATTTCCTGGAAGCTAAACACCAAGCCACTGATTTTCTTTGGACTGTCCTAGAACAGCCGTTCATTCCAGCACACACCACAGATGTGGCCAATTATCTGCTGAAAAAAGAACAGAGATGGGTTCTGAAACTGAAGACACACAAAGAGGGACTTAACGATGACATCCCGTGGTCCTCTTTGTGATTGCTTTCGTATTCAGGCCGTCTACGACCACATTAGTAACTGTAGGCTACAGGAATAACACTAGTGAGATATGTCACCCTATCACTATTGAGCCTTGATGAGATAGGCAACTGTTTAGTCTATTGAGTTCTACAACATAGACACTACCGGCGCTTGACATTTATTTTTCATTTGATGTTTGTAAGCTACAGGAATAATACTACCAGCGCTTGACATTTATTTTCATATTGATGTTTGTAGGCTACAGGAATAATACTAGTGAGATATATCACCCGATCACCACTGCAGTCCGTTTACTCATTGGTATTTTACCTTCACTGCATATGATGAATATCAGTCTTTCGTGCGCACACTTAGCACGCGCTTATTTCTTGTCTTCTCACAATTCTCGTTTGTTTATTTACCCGTCTCTGTTATCCTCGTTTCCGTGGTTACTATTCACAGGTCCGTAAACGAGCGCCTTACAAGTTTTTTGATAGGCGCGTGACCCACGTGACGGGCCAAGGCGTTGTCCAATTGCAACACGCGAGAGAGACGCGAAGCGTTACATCTCCGCGCACCCAATAACAGCACGATGACAAGTGAAGGCTTCCTATGGCGCCCGTGTTTACTAAGCTTAATCGGCAATGCATATGCCGTACGGCGCATTTCCAGCGCTGCTGTTCATTCGTCAATACGCTACCCCACGTGACCTTTTCTCTCAATCACGATCAAGCATAATAACACCTCCTTGCCAATGGTCGGTACCTCCCCAGATGGCCAGGACGCCGGCCAGGAGTACCGACGGTTAGGTAAGGAGGGTGTTCACGTGTTTGTCAGGGGGGTTAAATATATTGCCCGGCAGTGCCTTTTTACCATCAATTTCTGTAACTGGTCGAGTGGACCGTGTTTTGTTTGCTTGTCTAAAGCATAGGGGCAACTTTTATTTCGTGTAAGTGATGTTTTAATCTGTGTTTTCACATATTTCCTAGAGCGGTGCTTCATTCTTCCCCTGAGCCACAGCCAGGTGGGGTGAGGCCATCTTACCTTACATGTCTAGGTAAGAGTTTATCAACCTTTGGCATTTAAAACTTTTTTCCAAGTGGTGTTGTACTAAGCTTGCGCTAAGGTAGCGCTTTTTAAGAACATACTGTTATGTTTTAGTCCAAAGCATAGATTTATGGTTAGACTTTGTGGCCCTCCATTACTTGTTAACCTTTCTCTCATCCTCTTCCTATAGTGTGTACAGACTGTAAGGACACCCTGAACATCCAGGTGACTGATTGCACTTGTTGTGTGTTCTTCTGGGTGTCACTGGTTTTACCTACTTATTTCTTTCACATGGTGTAGTAGCTTGTTTTGATTTTCGGTCCTGATGAAAGCAATTGACAAAATCAGTCGCTAAATTGCTGAAACTAGTAGACCACACTGCCCTGAGGCTGTCCACATCATTGGTCAGTGAGCAGGCGTATTGTTTTTAATATTGGTACGGTGAGCACGATTGGAATAAAATCTTTGTTGAGTGCTTAGCCCTAACCAATTTTAAACCCACTTCTTTTGGTTTTTTTGTTCCATCACATCTTTTTGTGCACTACACACCCCAGTCCCATTTTGTTTACCACTTACTAACATCAAGTGGTACACCACACGTTCGTCCTCTTATTCTAGCGAGGCTACCCCCTACCACCGGGTTGACCTCCTAAGAGAGTATCGTTAAATCTCTGACGGGTGGTTCGGATAAAATTCCCAAATGATGAAGGGCGGATCCGAATGGTGACTGATGGGTACTTGTCCTCATCCACGGAGAGCTCTCTGTGTCATTACTTGGTTTTAGGGGTGAGTCCCGGTTTGGTTTCTTGTATATGGGCACACCTACCTTAGACCCTCTGGTACCTTTGGTATGTATTGGAACTATTCAGGAGCCTGCTTGAAAAACCATGTTTTCAAGGCTTTCCTGAATCTAATAAAATAGGCCTCTAGACTCAACTGCAAGGGGACGGAGTTCCAAAAATTGGGTCCTAAAACCGAAAAGCTCAGATCAGCCATAGGCTCCCTCCTTTAAGTTGGGAACAACAGGAAGAGTCCTTCCTTCTGGCCTGAGTGCACGACCTGGCTTAGACTTCCTAATTCTCCTTTTGATAAAGAAAGGAGCAAGGTTATGTTATGATGATTTAGAGGGTAGGCAGCAGATTTTAAAGTCGATCCTCTGCCTGATCAGTAACTAATGGAGTTGTTGCCAAGTAAGGTGGACTCTTCTGCTCCAATCAAGAAGCAGGGAGCAGCCTCATTTTGGATGACCTTTAACCTTCTATTGGACTCATCTAATGGGCTTACTAATGTGGCTACCGTATGTTTGCAATCACAATTTTACAAGAAAAGAATTACTGATGTGGCTTTTTTACTACTGACTTTAAAATAAGAAGCCTTTAATCTGCGCCATGTGTTTCATTATTATTATTTGTGAAGGAGACAGGAATACATCACCACCTAACCGAATCACAGGCAGATATAATGTCACAATATCAGTTAAAGGCTTTATAACAACTTTAAAAAGAAGAAAGCAAATAAATCACCATCAAACTGGCACCGGAAGTGGAGGCAAAATCAATAGCTACTTTGTCCAAGTAATAAAAGAGTACATTTTTTTTAAACACACTTAGAACTACCGTTGTCAATGTGTGAAATAAACAATTTCATGTGGATATAAACAATGTGCATAGGTGTTGTGCAATCAGTGAAGTGAAGGCAGCAAATGGGAATAGTGGGCTGACACATTGCTCTATGCTGTATGCTGTGGTAGGCAGAAGCAAACTGTGAATTGCAATTTAAGTGACCTATGCGTGATGTCTGCTGACCAAAACACCATCTGTATGTTTATGTATGATTTTTTTTTTTTTTTTTAAAGTCAGTAGTCTAGAGAGATAGCTAATGATGTCTCAATAACCGGCCCTAAAAACAAGAATTGGTATGTGACAGTTGCTGATGTATTAATGAAGTGGTACATGGACGAACGTTTAAAACAAGGGGGCATCTAAAAAATATAAATCAATGACAGGTTATGAGCAGTTTCCAGTCCTAGCCTAGTGGCTGTAGAGTTTCAAAGAAGGATGAGAAGTAGGAGCACTGCAGTATCTGTTTTTCAGGTAGGAGAAGTTATGTCTTATAGAGTTAGGAGATGTCAATCTTGTAGATGGGTTGTGACTCATTGTCTGTTGTGTTCCCATTACATCTTTGATCCTTTAATCTGGTCTGAATCAGATTCTATACAAAATAGCATTCTACGTACATAGCCTCAAGTACAAGATGCCTCTTGGAATTAGGGGGTCCATTAGGATGGCGAGCGGATTGCCCCCGCCAGGCTGGCGGTAGCCACCGCCGGCCTGAGACCTAAGACCTAAGACCGTCCGCCGCTTTTTTGCCCCGGTCGCAAGGTGACCGGGACGGAAAAGGTATAATATGGTGGCGGTGTCTATCAGACACTGCCAGCCATATTATGATGGGAACATTTCAATGCCTTTCCGTGGCGGCGATGTCGCCACGGAAAGGCATGCGGAGAATCCCTGCGAGGCCCGTTGTGGGCCCCCAAGGACTCCGGGGGGTGAGGGGTGCACATGGGGGGTACCTATGGTACCCCCCCGCATTTCAAAATGCAACATGGCAGGCACCGCACGGTGCCTGTCATGTTGAGCTTTGAAATGCACAATGTGCATTTTTACCATTGCGGCCGGCGGCGCTTTCAGCACTGCCCGCTGCAATGGTAAAAATACAGGATGCACCCCCCAGTGTGGCGGGTGCATCCTAATGGCCAAAGCGGGACCGCCGCTCCTATGGCGGGTGTTCCCGTTTTCACGGGGCAGGCGGGCGGGCAAAGTCCGCCCGCCATCCTGATGGGGGCCTAGGTCTGTGCTATACGATATACCTAAATTTGCTTCAAATGACAACTGACCCTTCAGACTTTTTCTCAGTCAGACCTACAACCACTGAAACTCGTCATCAGTATTTCTCAGTTATACTGTCTGCCTATTCTTCCCACTCTTTCTTCCTCCCTCTCAGTTTTCTGCTTTCTGTAAGGTGTGACTTTATGGGAGAATAGCTATACTTTTTTGGTGTTCCTCCCCACCAAACAAGTGGTTCCTCCACCCTTTCTAAAGGCGGGGGAACTGTGGGTTTAGATGGTGGATCCTCAGTTGGCTTCCTCGTCATAAAGTAGTAAGCAAAGTCGTTGTACAGAGTTCCCCAGTGGGAGCCAAAGAATTGGCTCAAGCTAACCTTTCTCTCACTAGGTATGACAAGGGAAGTGCATGATGTGAACCCTTTTCGGAATAAAAGGATACCTCACACAGGTTACCGGTTGGACGACTACTGTCATCCCATCCGATGGCCGTCCAGCGTCATCATTGGTATCCTGCTCCTCGTCATAAACCCATGACCAGCTGCTCTTCAGCCACGGGGCGATAGCCGTATGAATGAGTGTAGCTGCACCTTGCTGACATTTTGTTTCTGCCCACCAAAGCATAAAGCATAGGGCAATGGGTTAGCCCACTTTTCCAACTGGCTGCCTTCACTTTGCGTGATTGCTCAGAGCCTTTTGACATTGAATACATCCACCTCAATTAGCTTCTTCCACTCATTGACAAAAGGAAGTCAACGAGATCAAAGCTGGGTGGAAAAGTAAGGTGGGTAGTCTGCTATAGAGAGGGCAAAGGTGGAGCTTGTTATCCTGCAGGCAGGCAAACGCCCCGCCCCCACACAAGGAGGTCATCCTTACACAATGCCACTGCAAGAGCGTTTATAATAAATTGAATTAATGCCATTAACGTGTAAAGTTTAAGTGTAGGCCAAAAGAGAGAAGACCCATTCTTAAAAGACAAATGAGGGCACTAGGCTTCCATAGCTATTCATGTTAAGTTGGAAATGCTTTTGAGTGCAGTTTTCTTTTTGATTTGTACTGACCTTAGGCCAACATTCTTAGTAAAGGTGAAGATGTGAAGAGTTCAATGATAAAATGAGCTGAACTAACATGATTTAATAGAAAAAGAGAGTTTTCATCCTTCCCATAGACATATGTTTCATAGAATACAATAGGATATTAAATAATGTAGTTAATTTTTTGCTTAAATGTTTTTTCATGAATAGGATTTGTAAGTTAAACTATGTGAGAAAGAAATTCTTTCATTTGTGGAATGACAGGCCTAACCATGAATTGTTTTGTTGTGCACATTATGAACCAGTGGGAACCAAACCATGACTTGTACAATGTTGTCAGTAACGTTATATATAATACTTACTATCTGTGAGTCTTTGTTTCGAGACAGAGTAGATTTCCGTTCCCATGAAGTCATCGTGCTCCACTTGGTGGAGAAGTTGAACTGCTGCAACATTTGTTTTAGTTATGGATATCAAAATGTTACATTAGTGTGTGTCCCTAAACTAAGGTAGAACTTTTCTTTTGAAGACCCAGACTTTCTATGCTCTGAAGCTCTGTGCTCTGAGTGGGCCTATTCATTTCCCCATGCGAGAATCTAAGCCACATTTCTAAAACTCCACAACATTTCCTGAACTTCTCTTCATGAGAAGTGCTATTTGATTCGCTTAAAGCTTTATACTTTCACCTCTCGTTTCCAAATTCTGTATGGGTTAAAGATACTTTTCTCATCTTAAGATTTAGAATAGGAATTTTACATATATGGGAATGCACTTTATGCTTTATGTTCTGTATTGTTATTTGAGAGGAATCAATTGATGATTAATAAAGAAATACGTACTAAAAGATTTGAATAAAACCTTTTGAACTCACATAAAAATCTCATAATTTGTTCCCAATAATCGATATGTAATTGTGATGCATAGTTTGAATTTTGATTTACATCTGCTGATTTATTCTTTACCTATGTCCAGAGATCAAGGGGCCTAGTAGGGGCAGGGACTTTATAATCAGGTATCTTGAGACACAATTCTGAATAATAAACCAAATATTTATTAGGGCCGCATTCTCTACCACCACACACACAGTTTCTCTATCTTCCCCCTCACATTCCTCCTTATTCCATCAATGATGATTATATGATTTAAAATGTATTAGGCACTCTAATCCTGGAATGTGCCCAGTAAACAAATAAAATGTCAATAATAAAAGTAAGACACTTGATACAAAACAACCATCTTTTCAGTTGTTTCCTAAATGCTAACTAGCCGGTTGTGTAAAAATATGAAGAAGACCAGTACTCTACATTCTGGCAGAGACCAAAGAAAATGACAAGCCACCAATCAGGAGCACACAGGCGATGCAACAAACAATTGAGGTCTATCAGAAGATTTCACAGTTTGAACAGGAGTACAGTGTCAAATCTGTGGCGTAAGAACATTGAACCTTCACAAGCATTTACAGTTTTGAACAGGGAAGCATTGCAGCTTAAGCGGAAATAAATTAACATTTAGAAAGACTCTGGATGGATTTCATGTACTCAGGCAATCCAATAGGCAAGCATTCCTGTAATCAGGATAGGTGGTTATACCAGGCTGATATTAAAGAAGGAGAAAAAGATGGACGTGACATAGTTGCTGTGGGGTATCAAAAACATATTATTGTCCATAACAAAACTCAGATGCCCATCCTTTGCCACAGGCATAGGTGGATGTCACCAAGAAACTGTTCACCAGTGGTAAGCTTGATGGTTGAGGGATCCCCAATCACCGCAGTCTTGCAATCTTTTCACATGAGCAAGTTGTCTCTTTCATCCGTTGAGCAATAAACGCTGTGTCAAGGTCGCAAGTGGGGACACCTACGTCCAGCAGGGCTCCAAGCGGTACCCTGAGTGGCTCCACCTGTTGGTGAAAGGAAGGATGATTTGTGCGGGGACATACAGACCACTTGAAACTAAAAGAAAAAAAGCCACTTGAATGCAGGGACTTTAACACACTCCTTCCATTAGGTTGTGGCTATCTTCGGACAGTTTACTGTAACACAGGGGGCCGAATGATCCAACTTAACCAAAGCTGCCTTCTTCTCTTTGTCTCAGAAGGTACAACAAATGGCCAACACAGTGCGTATTTGGTACGATGTGGTGAATGTAAACCTGGTTGAACTAGATCCTTTGCAAAGATAACCAGTTGTAGACATATTGGTCAGTACTTAGTCAACATTGCTAGGTTAGTTGTAGGTTTTTGAATAGGGGATAACCATGGACATCTAGAAATAAATCGAACCTCTCCATGCTCAAAGTAAATGTTGAGAGGACCCATCATAGAAGGTGCAATGGTCTTGTCTACACCTTTCAGCTCAATGCACACAGGACTGGAATCCTGAGGGCACCCAATTTGTACTAAATGATTCTCTTGTCCACTTTCTTGATAATAAGGTACTTGAAAGCAGGCAAGCATTCACCAATCTCAACCTCTTGCATAAATGGAGTACTAGGGTCGACCACTCTTTGGGCAGAAAACTGTTTTCTAACATCAGTAACGTTTTGAATAAAAATGTATGAGAGAGCCCCATAATGTCAGTGATGGTATAATTCAGGGTTCAATACATACCAGATTGGAAAGCGTATTTGAGAGAAAATAACCTCTTGATGGTTTTCTCAATCAGATTGCGATGGTAAATTGAGTGACTTTTACTATCTTACCACATTTATGGATTCTCCGTAAGAACGTCTGAGCAGCAGTTTTAGTCTCCACTACAAACCCCAATCACGTTTACCCCTTTCAGCTTCACTGTGTCACAGCTGTGCCACTCTGCTCAAGGCAAAGCTCTCCAGTTTTAATACTGTAAAATGTGTTGGCCACTGAATGAACCAATCAAAATTCTGCGTGGTACAAAAACTAAATTCAATGCTGGGACATAAAGTGAGTTGAGAAAGACAGCTTTGAGCACTCTGGTTTGAACCATTTACCAAAGTCCATGTTGAACATGAGCTGTAGTGATTATATTTCTCTTGCCCTCTTTGACGTCCATATCAAACAAAATCATTGAATTGAACATTAGTTTTTAACATAAGAAAAGAAAAGTGATGTCCAGAAAATGGTCTACTCCAGGCTTGAGGGCTGCAGTTTCTTCAAGTCTCATTACTGTGCAGGCGTCCATCAGCGAGCCAGCAGTAGAGCTTGGTCAACGCTGCACAGTACGCAATACACGCAGTTGAGATGCATTAAGTACTAACCCTGCCCTGGCGACTAAAAAAGTCACCACACTTCTCTGCTAGACAAAGAGGACAGCAGACATCAGCAACGAGTATCAAACCTTTTGATAACCAAATTATTTAGATGTTTTAAGGTAACAGCACACAGTTAATCAATTTCACATTGCAATGGAATAGGCATTTAACCTGTTTACCTATAATATTAATATCCCTCGCCCAAACTATGATATTCCCACCAATTGCCCCAGATCTTGTCATGCTTACGAGGGCATCCCCCTGCCTCATAGATCGGTCTTTCCTGGCGAGCACACTAGTCCACACCTCTCCTTATTCTACCAATGAAGTGTAATCCAGAGATTTCCACTTATAGGCGATGTCTATTTTGGCCATCAACGGGGTCAGCCAACCAAAGTTTCTTTCCATCCTTTGCCCCCCAACCTCTTCCAATAGACCGAACAGTGCCGCCCTGGGAGTGATTTTACCCAGACGTCCTAGGATCATAGATAGATCTCTTCCTATACCCTCCCAGAAGGGGATCAGTGCCTGGTAAGTCCAGACCATGTGGGAAAAGTCAGCTTTAACCAGGAAGCATCAGGCACAGTCAGCTTGGGAGTTTTGCTAGCTCGATGTAATTGGGTCAAATAAGTGATGCCTAAGTAGATAATTTGGATCATATGAAGGAGTGCAGGAATAGCTAGTTCTCTGGGCGGCCGCTGGCCCTCACACCACTCATCGTCATTGAGTTCACCCACTTATACCTCCCAACTTTGACACAGTGCTGAAAAGCGGTTTAGGGAATTGATGACTACAGAACAATAGGTTTTAGAATTGGGTCCTTTGCCAGTCTCCCAAATAGGATCTTTTTCAAGGGTGTTGAAATTGAATTTTTGTACCTATGGGAACATGCTTCAAAAGGGCATGAAGTAGTTGAAGGTATTGGCAAAATTGTGTGCAAGAGAGTTAGTAGTGCTCCTGTAGATCTTGAAACAACATCAGGGCATTGCCTCACCAGATGCCCACTAGGTGAGTGATCCTATTCTATTCCTTTGCCTGGTAAGCCATCTACATGATGTACCTGGGTACCCTGCCACAGCAGGGTCATCCCAGTGAGTTTACGGTCCCATGTAATGAAGCGAAGCACCTCTTTCCAACAAAGCAGGGCCACTCAGGGAGTGATTAGGCAATTGGGGTCTCATGAAGCAGGATCAGGAGGCCATCCAAGCCCAGAAGGTGCAGGTCCATTCAATAGGTGAAGTCACCCCAACCCTCGTTAAACCACTCATTTATCCTCGCAGCTTGGGCAGATAGACAGTAACTATAGGGAACTGCCATTCCCTGACCTCCGTCACAGAGAGAATGTCTGCCATTCATAAAGGCCACTCGGTGGCAAGCTCCAGCCCATAAAATGGTAGAAATTTTTTATGTCATTGTCAGGAACCACTTACTAGCAGTGGCGGCTCCTTAACAATGGCGGAGAAGCATCGGCCCACTGCCTGGACCAGAGCCAGCAAATGTCAAATAAAACAATGTTCTTGCACCATTTAAATTTACATTTGCTGGCCCTTATTCAGCTGTGTTGGGAGGGGTGGGCCGAGGCATGGGAGGGAGGAGGAGGAGTGCTAGTCCACTCCACTCCCTATGTGCTCATGTGTGTTTGGCCTGCCGTCTCAGGCCAACCAAGACACACATACGCACTTAGATTTTCTCCAGCCCACCTGCAGCATTGAGCAGCCGGGCTGAAGAAACCCCACTGTCTCCCTGGTCTGAGCAGGGGGTCTTTCCTGCTTACTCAGACCAGTCCCTGTGCCGCTGTCCCAGGGGCTGCTGTGAACAGCAGGCAGAAAGAGGAGAGGCGGCATGACAGAAGCGGGACTGAGTGTCCAGCGGCAAAAGGTATGTTTTTCTTTTTTTAATATTTTATTTTTCAACCCCGAATGACGCATCCCAGCGACTCCACCCAACCCACAACCCTTCCTTTATGGCGGCCGTCGCTGCTTCCTAGAAATTGGATGGGAATAGTTCATGAGCACATACAAGAAATGTGGAAGACTCATCATTTTAAACAATGATACCCGCCGCAGGGGATTCATGGGCAAGTGCCTCCAGCTTTGCAGGTCCGTAGTCAGTCCAAATGTAAGGGGTCATATGTTTAGGAAGCCTACCCTCCTCAGCACTGACTCCAAGAAGGTCCATGTGATGGTGTTGAATGCCTTCTTGAAGTCAATCAAAAGTAAAGCTGTGGGGTTGTTGAAAAGATGTGCTTAGGATAGGGCTAGCTGAACTCTACGGACACAATATTGAGTGGTCTTATTCGGCATGAACTTGCATTGTTTGGGGTGGATCAGTTGGGGAAAGGCCAGGATTTGTCAAGCTGCCAGGATCTTTGCAAATACTTTAATGTCGGTGTTTACGAGGTAGATAGGCCCATATGAGGAGCACCGGTCGACGGACTAATCAGTCTTTGGTATGACGACAATGGTGGCTGTATCCAGTTCCGGAAGGAATGACCCACGTTTTTCCACTTCTGTGAAGAACGCAAGGAGATGGGGAAGCAGAAAGGACTGGTAGCGCTTGAGGAAATCGATTGGGAACCCATCTGGCCCCGGTGTCTTACCCGGGGCCAGGTCCAATAGGGCCTCGCTTATCTCCTCAGTTGTGAGGGGCTGGTCAAGGTCATAGGCCAGAGACGGGGGGATTGAGGATAGTAGGATTTCCTTCAGTAGCAGGGATTCAAATTCTTGAGGGGCGCGGGTCTCTTTGAGATGGTGTTTGGTAATAGTCAGCGAAGACCCGTGCCACCTCTGTCGTATATTTATGGATGGCCGGCACAATTCTGAATGTTGTGTCCCTACTGGACAACCAGTGAAGAAGTTTACCTGATTTGTTTAAATATACCTGCCCTCCAACATTGCCTGGTCTCCTCCAGGGAAATCTATTTGAGCCTAGATCTCGCTGCTGCCATTTTGCAGGCAAGATCTGCCAAGGGCTGGCGATGTGTCTGCCGCTCCAATAAAAGGATCTTAGTCTCTGGGTCTGTCATTTGTGCCTGCTGGTATGACTCTTTGCCCCAAATGTACCCTTTGATCAGGCCCCTAAGGGAGGGTTTGCTGGTTGCCCTCAGGGTCGCAGCAGATTCCACTGTGTTATAATTCACTTCAAAGAATGTCCTAACTTCCTCTTCCTCAAAGTTGGCACAGTCCTGGTCCACAAGGAACAAGTATCGAAATGTATGAGAAAACTGATACTGTAGCAACAGAATATCAGCATTGTCAGTGAAGTCTCACTTAGGTCTTATGGCCTTAAATATGGTTCTCTCACAGCATTAGACCAGATATCCTGATTGTAAACACATGGTGAGATCTGACCAGGTGTGCCCACTCAGCTAGGTTTCAGGAAGAGCTATTCGAGCCTACGGTCTCCAAAGTTTGAATAATACCTCCTTAGCCCTGATTATAAGTCAGGTGGGAGAAATCATCATATGGAAATATGTACTGCCTCATTTTGAGTGGGAAAGTGTTGCCACGCCTGTTTTTCCCAGATATTTGAACAGATTTTACTGGGGTTTAATTTGGGCTGGAGAAGTTGCATGAGGCTTTGGCTGCAGCAGCAGCCAGTACCTTTCCCTGTTGTGTCCTTTCCGGAAGTTTCCCCTTCTCTATCCAATCTTCATACTTTTCTACCTGTACCCCGACCTACACTGACACAGCATATATATACCACCAACTCAGAGCAAGCAGTAAATGTGTGTATGAATGTATGCATGAATGTTGTATTTCTTTAGTGCTAATCTAGCCAAAAGGCTGTACATGGTCAATGGCAACCTTAAACTTTGCACATATTAGGCAAGGAAGCAGGGCTGTGGATGGTTAATGCACTGTGATGTAATGTTCTTGAAAGAGATGAGTTTTCCATTCCTTCCTAAACTGGAGCAGCGGTGGGGTGTCCCTGATGGAGATGGGGCTGTTGTTGCAGATCGTGGGTGCATAGATGAAAAAGGCCTGTTGTCTTTTTTTTTCCTTTTTAGGTCGAGCATTTGAGACCTTTTGTGTATACTTCAATATATACTTATATGTGTTTGTACTTTGTGGCTCTGGAGATCAGCCCTAGGACTTGTCTGCTTCCATTTAGGAACTATTTTTCTGTTCAACTGCCTCTATTTAACTGTCTTGATAGAAAATGACCAGTAGAGGTCAGTAAAATACCAGAATTGCTTTCTGCTGAGGGACTTTTTTTAAAATTTTCTGGCAACTGCCTCTGTTTAACTTTCTTGATAGAAAACGACCAGCAGAGGTCAGTAAAATACCAGAATCACTTTACCGTTCTCTAGATTCCAGTCCATAGAAATTGTCTTCCAAGAGCACCCGTAGACAATAATTTTTTTTCAAATCTTGTATTTTCAGTGATATAACCACTGAAGGCCCAGATTTTATATTTAAAACAAAGTTTTGGACTATACCATTTCCCATTGAAAGGCAATATTATTCTCCATGTGTTCCCATACCTGGTGTGTCAAGCAGAGTGGTGCTTACTTGCCCTCCATGATAAAGAACTGTAGATGTTTCAGCACCCAGGCTAATGTGCTGCATAGATAAATAAATATAAAATCCCAAAGGCGAGACCAATTGCATTGCAAATGTTTGTTTACACTTCTTAGTCTGCAGTCTTATGATTTCTTGGCTGCATGTGTGCCAAAATGTTGAGTTTGTCTACAAGATAAACAGGAGTGCTGTTTGTGATGGTTTTGAAAATGATGCAGCCCATTTTGAAGATGCTGTGGGCTGGCAAGGGGAGCTAATGGAGTTCTACCAGGGTGGGGGTAATGTGATCATATTTCTTCAGGATGTGGTAAATAAAATTATTTACACTGCCGGAATTTCTATAGATATCAAAGAAGAGTTAATCCATAAAATGAGGAGCAGAGTCCGTGGTCTTCGAGTAAAAGGGCTTTATTTCCAGAACTCGAGTTAAGGGAGAGCTCCTTCACCAAGCGGGTTCAGGAGTAGTCTGCTTTACTTGAAACATGACAGCACTTATATACATTACTTGCACAATCAAAAGAAGGAGTTCCCCGGGCATGATTAAATTATCCGTGATACAATCATGCAGAAGACATGGCAGGCTTGTTTTCGTTTAAAGAATGGCTTGAATCATATTTGTTAGACATAGACAAACACATGGCATCAGGGTGATTGCGGTGACAAGTTACAGAGTTACTAGTGTCTGGGGGCAGAGAATCGAGGTATTGTTACAGGGTCATTTCTGTCGGAAAGGGTAAAGAGAACGAGGCATTGTGTGCTCCCTACTTCCACACAAGGGCGGTGATGTTTCACAATGGTATGTGTGTATAGCTGGGAAGAAGGAAAATGGGCCGTGGTTAACTATTCTCTTCGTGTCTGTCTCGTGTACTTGATCAGTTTACTCTTGATTGTTGACCCAACCCGTGGCTGCCCCCGCAAGCTGAGAGATCATTGATGAGCGAGAGCTGCTCGTTCCTTGATAGAGTTAGGGAGAGGGGAGAATTTGACGAGGCAACCATCTAACTGACTCCGTTCTGTTTTAAGGAAAATATCGAACAGGGTGGAAACCCGTAAGATACATGATGGCTGGCCATCATTCTTTGCATGTGCCAGTACAACGAAAAGAAGACAGGCAAGAGAAAGGGTATAACAGAATTCATGCTTAAAGTGGAAAAACCGGCTTGCCTGGTCGGTGTTAGGATGGATAGGGTGCTTGATGGGACACCAGGAAGAAAAGAGAGTTTTTAGTCAACTTTCCACATTCCCCCCTTGTCCCATAGAAACCCTATTGCAGAAATTCTTAATCAATTTCTACGTTCATTAAGTCATACACTTGTTCTTGCAACATGATCATTTAATTTTTCTTTCCTCTGTTTCATGGACGAGGAGTACAGGTAGTGGCACACAACCCACAAAGGGCGGGGCCACACTGGACACAGAGGCAGCACGTGAAAATAGTAGCCAAAACGAGGCCCAGGACTGTTAGTGCCTTCCACCCCCAGGTAGACAGGAGGTCCCACAACCAGCCGGTCAGGGACCATGTGCCAGTGTCCATATCCAAGTTATTGGATAGTACGTGGAGGCGGGATATAGCAGAGTAAACTGATGGGGCGTTGTCGGGAATAAATACACAGCAACTGGACCCTATTACCTTACACACACCACCACGGTCGGCTAACAGGACATCTAAAACTATACGGTGCTGCAGGGTCATGAGTCTGTCTGCAGATACTTCAGCTGTAATGTTATTCAAGGCGTCAGTTGTTTCGTCTATGGCGGCCTGAACTACACGAGTTAATTGCCGGATGTGGCGACTGTTGGCCATGGGTCCCCAGAAAGGGAGGAAACCTTTGAAAAAATCTCCAGCTTCTTGTCCTGTAGTATCTTCTGCATCTATGACTCCCCTTCGTTGTCTTCTAACTTGGGTCAGAGGGTCAATCAGGTGGTAATCGGCAGGGGCTGTGTAAGTTGGTGGTAAAAGGAATGCGATGTAGCACTTTCCAGACCAGCCTTGGGGCAACCAAGTACGCGCATGGGGTCCACAGATGAAATAGGTGTTTGGGGCAGTTACTATGGTCGGAAAATCGGGAGCGGGTAGTGTATATGTCCTATCACACTCGCTGTTCCCCATTACTTCCCCTTTTCCTTTCCCTCTTATACAAAACAGGCCGGGTTGCGGTACTACCCAACCTCCTTGATCCGTCTGTCTCTGATTGACGGAAAACATTTCCCTGAAGGAAGCGATGTCATGGAACTGAGAGTAACTGATATTTTCGTGATCCTCGGCCCTTCCCCAGGTCACAGTAAGATCCACCATTTTAGAAACAGCCTTTACTATTTTAGTTTTTACTTCGTTCCAATTACTTTCATTTTTCAATTTTGTCGGGGGAATGTTTCTGACTGAGGCAAAAAATATCATAGCTAATGCATAGGCGGACCCTGAATAACCGAACGGGAGGGAGAAAAAGGGCATTCCCTTATGTACGGAATGTGGCATCAAGCCACAAACCCAACAGTTCGTCTTGTTGACAATGAGTTGGTGTTTATGGAGAGTGGAAATGAATGTATTATTTATAAATTCCTTTCTTCTGTCCTCAAGATGTGGGGGAAGATTAATATGGGAATGCATAGTTATGTTCTTTACAAGCGTGGAAGAGGGTGGAGGGAAAACTGTATATAAGATCCAACCCAGACAGGCCGCTAAACAGCAAACAAGTAACATTATTAATAAAAAAATCGAGAACCTGCTATGCAGTAATTTCACATAATTAGCCCTTTTCAATTTGCGCATTATTATTATTATTATTATTATTATTATTATTTATTTTTGTAAAGCGCGTAGTCACCCGGAGGTATCCCAGCGCTAAAAAGAAAAAATCCTATCTCCTAAGTACAGTGGGACAAGGGAAGGGGAGAAGGAAAGAAGGACGCGCATCATGTCATTACTCCTCATAGTGTCTATTAATTAATACCCAAATGTATCTGTACACGAGATTAAACGCTTCCCAGTAGCCACTTCACCAAGAGCTTGTTCCTGGACTTAGTTAGCCACCGGTTCGTTATGATCAGGTGTAATGTCTTTAGTCTATTTTTGGTGAGATCGCAGCCGCGATCTGTATTCCTGCTGAGGAGTGAGTTCTGGAAGTGGTGAAATATTTATTCGGGGCATTATAGCCGCAGGACAGGGCACATTGTCAGTTAGTATTGGTCCAAAAAACTTCTTGCAGTGGCTGGCGTGGAGCCAACCTTATCGTCCTTCCACTTTGACTGCCGTCCTCGTGGTCAGAAGAACCAGTTTAGGGGACGTCCACCTCTTCTCCAAGGGGCTGGTACGATCGAAGTTCCGTACGAGTATCCAATCACCAGGCTTGATGGTATGTTCCTCAGGTGTAGTGTGATCTGGAAAAGCTGCTGCAACCTGTGAACGACAAGAGTGGAGTGCAGACATCAAGGAAGCCAAGTAATCTGTCAACATGTTAGAGTCAATATCAGTTAGTTTCCTAGGAGAAGGGACACCCCAAATGTTAGGAGGCCTACCGAATGTTACTTCGAAAGGAGACAGTCCCGTCCGGGAATGTGCCACCATCCGCATGTAAAAGAGAGCGACCAGAAGGGCAGTAACCCAGTCTATCCCTTTTTCTGCACATATTTTGGCTAGTTTTGTTTTCAAGGTTTGGTTATGTCTCTCTACTAGGCCAGCTGCTTGGGGGTGTCGGACACAGTGAAATCTCCAGGAATATCCCAGTAGAAGAGAAACAGCCTCCATTAGTTTAGAAGAGAAAGGCTGTCCATTGTCTGAATAGATGACCCTTGGTAACCCATACCTGGGGAAAAATTCTCTCACTAATTGTTTAGCTGTTGTCTGGGCACCATAGTCCGGGACGGGGTATGCTTCAGTCCATCGTGTCAGTGTACACACTACCACCAGTACATACTTGTATCCTCTACATCTGTCCATTGTGATGTAATCCATTTGGAGGACTTCGAAAGGATGATCAGGAGGCTGGAACCCACCCTGTTCTACTGGTACTCCTTTACCAGGATTGAATTGGCAACATATCATGCAAGTTTTTACTTTTTGTTTGGCTGCAGTTCTTAGGTGTTTGTTAAACCAGATGTTCCGTAAACTGTCTAGCATACCTTTTTCGCCTAGGTGGGCGGGGCTATGGACCGTGTCAATTATGACTTGTACCATTGAGTCAGGTAGAAACCATACTGTTTGGTCTTTGGTCATCCAACCCTGATCAGTCTGGACCCCTCCTTGTTCAGTCCATTTCTTTATCTCGTCTGCGGTGGCATGTGTCTGTATGTCTCGTACATCTTTCAAGGGATCCCTTATTACCATAGTGACAGTCCGTGCTGGTACCTGAGAGTCTGTTGTGTTCACTGGACTCTGGGCTGTCTGTTTAGCAGTCCGGTCCGCTAAGTCATTTCCTTTGGATATGGTGTCTGTAGCTTTGTTGTGTGCTTTGCACTTCAGAATAGCTATGGCTGTAGGTAAGTGTATGGCATCTAGTAGGGCTTGAATCAAGGGGCCATGTTGTATCTTGGCTCCATGTGAGGTAAGGAAACCTCTTTCTCGCCATAACACTCCAAAATTGTGAACTACACCAAAAGCGTATTGGGAATCAGTGTAGATGTTAACCTTCAACTGTTTTGCCCATATGCAGGCCTGTGTCAGAGCGATGAGCTCTGCTGCTTGGGCTGACAGGGTGTCTATTCTCTGTGTCTCTATAATCTTACAGTCCGTGGTTAATGCATAGGCTGCCAATAACTCTCCAGCGTTTGTTCTCATGCACGATCCATCCACATAAAGTGTTACATCAGGATCTGGGAGTGCAACATCTGTTAGGTCTTGTCTTGGTTTTGTCACTACATCGATCATCTCCACACAGTCATATTGTATCGTGTCATCTGAGCTTGAGGGCAAAAGGGTAGCGGGATTCAATATGTTGCATCGCCTTATCTCAATATGTGGTTGGAACAGCGTTAATTCATATCCTGTCAGTCTTGCTATAGTCAGGTGTTGTGTCTGTGTTCTGTTTAGAAGGACTTCCACGGCATGTGGCACTTGTACTTTCAGGGGATGTCCTAGCACTATTGAATCACTTTGTCTTATGGCCAGGGCTGTAGCCGCAACAGATTTCAGGCATGCAGGCAAAGCTTGTGCTACGGGATCCAATGTGCTAGAAAAATAAGCACAGGGCCTGTTTCTTCCTGCTTGGTCTTGTGTGAGGACGGATAGTGCTGTTCTGTCACGAACAGGGTAAAATGCTTGCTGTAATTTGGGGTAGCTAAAATGGGTGCTTGACACAGACCTAGTTTTAGAGCTTCAAATGCTTGGGAGTGTTCTGATGTCCAAGGGAGGGTTGTAGAAGTGGCTGCTTCCACTGTAGTTAACTGTATGAGTGGTTTGACTATGTGGGCATATTGAGGGATCCATTGTCTGCAATATGAGGTGAGACCAATGAATGCACGCACTTCTTTTTGTGTCTTTGGCTGTGAAATCATTGAAATCAATTGGATTCGTTCTTGTGTCAGTTGCCTACCCTCCTTGGACAGCAAGTGCCCTAAGTAAGCCACTTGCTCTGCACAGAACTGTAATTTTGAGGGAGATACCTTGAGACCTTTGTCTGTCAGAAAATGTAGAACTGTGAGGGATGCCTTTTCACAATCTTGTTCTGTCCTTGCTGTGATGAGAATGTCATCTACATACTGTATCAATGCTGTGTTGGTAGGCATACTGATACTGTCAAGTTGTCTTTTTAGTGCTTGGCTGTAAATGCTTGGACTCTCCGTATAGCCTTGGGGAGCTCTAGTGAACCTGAAACTCCGTCCTTTCAAACTGAACCCGAAAAGATACTGACTGTCTGGATGTATAGGAATGCTGAAGAACGCATTCTTCAAGTCGATGACTGTGAAAAATGCAGCTTCGGGATCTATGGCAGTCAATAGTGAGGAAATATCTGGGACCACTGGATATTGTGGGATCACATATTTGTTCAGTTCTCGAAGGTCAACCACCAATCGGTAGACTGGGGGTGCCTGAGGGTCAGTCCTTTTGAGGACTGGAAGAACTGGAGAATTGCAAACATTTGAATCCGTCTCCACCACCACCCCATGTTCTATGAGTTCCTGAATTATTTTTAGTAAGGCTTGTTCAGCCTCGGGTGGAATCTTATACTGTCGTATACGGGGTAGGACCAGTCCCTCCTTGAGTGTGACCTGGTGTGGGGTAATGTCCATGTATCCTACATCAGTCGAGCTTTTTGCCCACAAATTTTGTGGGATGTCATTAAGTCTGGGGTCGAATTCTTTGACTGTGAAATGTCCTTTGAAATCTCGTAGAAACAATTTTATTCCCTCCGGTGAGCAGCATATTACTGCTCCTAGTTCTTTAAGTGTCTTGATTCCCAGTAAATTCTCTGGGCACGTTTCTGTAAGGACTAGGTCAGTAGTGCGTGTCAGAGGACCCACTCCTAAAGAGACTTGTTCGGATACTTTGTTTATTATTGGTTTGCCAGAAAAGCCCAGAGATATGTTATGTGAGCCAGAGAGAGTAACCTCTGGGACTTCCTTATGACTTATGGTAGTCCTACTTGCCCCTGTGTCTATGAGGAATTTTCTATCTTGTCCCAGTAAATGGGCTTGTACATATGGACCTTTTAGATCCACTGGAACTGGGATAAGGGGCAAGTCACCTTCTCTCTCAAGGCTGTTTCATGAATATGGTGCAAACTCGGGGTAATCTGACTGTGCATACTGGTACATCTGAGTGTCAGCGGCAGCAGGCTTCTGAACCTGCGGAGGCGCAATAGTCTGAGGCTGCTGGGTGTTACCTGGTCTGGGAGTGTGAGGGCGTTCTTTCGTTTTTCCTGTCACTATGTTGTGTTTCAGGACTGGACATTCCCTCACAAAATGGCCCTGCTGCTTGCAGTAGTTGCAAGTACCTTTATTGGCCCCCACATTACCTTTGGGGCCAGTGTTTACTGGTGCCGTCTGTGCAACCAATACCTTCATTTTTTTGTCTTTTACTCTTTTCTTTTCTTGTTCCTGTTCTTCCCTTATTCTGTTATGGTGGTACTGTAACATTTGTAACATTTGTGAAGGACTATTTGCTTGCCAGGTGCTCTCAATTTTTAACACCCTATTTCTGATGGGTGGTAAGGCGTTGTCCACCAATTTAGAAACAAAAAGGTGGGGATATGCCTCGCTACTATGTGCGAGTCCACTGTTTATAGAGAAACATTTCTCCAACCTGGTGTAATAATCACCCGTATCTTCGTCTGGCTTTTGTTTACAGGCAGAAATGGCATCCCAATCTTCCTTTTTGGTTGTTAATAATAGAGGCAAGACCTGTATGAGGAGACTGGGCAATTCTTTTACGCATTCACCCAGACCTTCACCTGGCTTTCTGTCTGTCTCCTCTTTTTCTAGGGCGGTCCACGTAATCTTTTTACCACCCACCTCCCAGTCCTTTTCCTTTAGTTTGTCGATTATGCCTGTAGGTAAAATTACTTTAAGGAGTATTAATATATCTGGATATGTGAAACTACCCATTTGGTAGGATATCCTTTCACTCTCTATGGAATCCTCCCGGATCTTTTTCATGAGAGGGCACCATTTTTTTCATTTCCAATATTTCTAACTTGGTGAGGGGAGTATACACATGTATTCGTTGCAATGTGCCATTTGGCTGTGGTATGGGGTGGACTTCTCGCAAGGGATATTGGCCTATACTGTAAGTTTCATGATCTGATGTGGCTAAGGTAAGTTGTTGGTAACGGAGGCGCAGGTCCAGAATGGTATTGATCAATTCCGGTCCCCGAGACCTCCATCTATCTGTCACTACTTCTTGTAACAATTTGTATTGCTTATCTGGTCGGTGGGAGTTATTCTCGTATAAGGTAGCCAGGTGTTGGACCATATAAATGCCTGCTAGCCGTTGTTCTGTTCGGGAAAGAGCCAGAAACATTTGTGCTACTATATCTGGGCCATATACCCGGTGTTGTGATATCCAATGGGTGGCAGACCGAACCAATTCTTTTTCGTGCTGGGTAAGGGGAGGCTCATTGTCAATCCATTCATCTAGGGCTCTTTCTGTGGACTGAAAAAGGTCCTCCGAGGAAGGATCTAATCTTTTAACTTTCTGTGACACTCGCGGGGGTCGCCACTTGGAGCCATGACAATGCCGTGCTACACCCAGGAAATTCATCCTACCTAGTGTCGGACCCTCATCTTCCTCTGAGTTGTCTTCCTGTGTAACTTTCTCAGAGCGAATAGTGACAATTTTCTTAACCAGTCTTTTAGTTATTTTGTCGATCTGATGTCCTAGATCATGTGCCCCTCTGTGTATCTGATCACTAAGGTCTATTAACTCAGAGTCTACGCTCCCATTACCCGGGTCTAGTTCCCGGATCAAACAATTTATGGTGAACCGCAGGAGCAGTCCCCTGATAGGAACTTTTCTATTCTTCATGACCTGGGCCAGAGTATCCGGACCTTCCCCTGTTCGTATAAATTCATAAACTCTATCCAAATGTTTCGTTATGTCGGGGACCTTTTGGAGTTGACCCAGGGCTTGTCTTAATCTCTCTGATATCGTGGCCATTGGGCCACTACCGGGTTCGGGGTCATAGGGACATTCAAGAGGCGGGACAATATCTTTATCCTCAGCCCCGTTCCCGGGTGCTCCCAAATCAGAGGTGGAACCACCGGCTACTAGTTCAGGTGCACGTTTAGACGGGCGTGTTCTTGGTGTGTTAACATAAGCGGGGTGGTTCTGACAGATAGGCGGGGAGAACATTTTCGGGGACAGTGGGAGTTATTTTCACTGGTGATTTGGGGTGTTCTTCTATAATTTCCTCTGACAAAACGGGATAAATGCCAGTAACAAGGGCTCTTCTCTCTCTGTCTACCTGTTCAGTTAATACTTTCTCACCTTCTTCCTGTAATTGCTTTTCTTTAGCCTGCTCCGACATTCTCTTACTTTTCTCAACTTTCCCAAGTTCCTTCTGGACCCTCCTATGTGCCTCCTTCCGCCATAACTCAATGGCTTCTGTCTGTGAGGGCCTCGCCTTTCTTTTCCATAACTCTTCCTCCACTCTTGTAATACATTCCATGTCCCATGTACCTGTGGCAGGCCACCTATGCATCATTTCTAAATTCTCTGTATAGTCTACCCAGTGGTCTAAGAACAATATAGCACTCAGTCCATGTTTGTTATACATGAAATGTCCAGGCGTGTCTCTGGGCGGGACTTTAACTGGTTTCTCTAATATATTCTTTTTGGTGCTTATCGTACGTAATTTGGAAAACAGAGGCATTTTCAAACTTGACCAATTATGGTTAAAAACTTGAAATATACAAAAATACTTTATACACTAAAGCATAGTGCAACCATACCGGTCCCACAAATGAGACTCTTCTTTACCGTGTTCCCAAATGGAACCCGTCTTTATACATTCCCAGTTGTACTCACCGAGAAGCAAAACTCGAAGACCTGGTCATCGGACTCTTGACGCTTGCGCAGGAATATCGGGGCTCAAAAGACCTCGGACTCGGCGCTCTCACTGGTCGGGCTCTGGGTTGGGACGCTCTGCTATCTTCTTCACTGCCTCGTGTGGATGATCAGTCGCAGTCCGTCTCCTCCTCGTCTCGAGGTAGTTAGCGGGAACACCCCGCTGTTGTGCACTTGAAGTCCGTCGAAAGTATGGAAGGGACAAGGACCCGACTTACATCGCCGGCGCGTAGGGAAGAGGGAGCGTCCCTGTTCAGGCGCCAATTAATGTGGTAAATAAAATTATTTACACTGCCGGAATTTCTATAGATATCAAAGAAGAGTTAATCCATAAAATGAGGAGCAGAGTCCGTGGTCTTCGAGTAAAAGGGCTTTATTTCCAGAACTCGAGTTAAGGGAGAGCTCCTTCACCAAGCGGGTTCAGGAGTAGTCTGCTTTACTTGAAACATGACAGCACTTATATACATTACTTGAACAATCAAAAGAAGGAGTTCCCCGGGCATGATTAAATTATCCGTGATACAATCATACAGAAGACATAGCAGGTTTGTTTTCGTTTAAAGAATGGCTTGAATCATATTTGTTAGACATAGACAAACACATGGCATCAGGGTGATTGCGGTGACAAGTTACAGAGTTACTAGTGTCTGGGGACAGAGAATCGAGGTATTGTTACAGGGTCATTTCTGTCGGAAAGGGTAAAGAGAACGAGGCATTGTGTGCTCCCTACTTCCACACAAGGGCGGGGATGTTTCACAATGGTATGTGTGTATAGCTGGGAAGAAGGAGAATGGGCCGTGGTTAACTATTCTCTTCGTGTCTGTCTCGTGTACTTGATCAGTTTACTCTTGATTGTTGACCCAATCCGTGGCTGCCCCCGCAAGCTGAGAGATCATTGATGAGCGAGAGCTGCTCGTTCCTTGATAGAGTTAGGGAGGGGGGGGGAATTTGACGAGGCAACCATCTAACTGACTCCGTTCTGTTTTAAGGAAAATATCGAACAGGGCGGAAACCCGTAAGATACATGATGGCTGGCCATCATTCTTTGCATGTGCCAGTACAATGAAAAGAAGACAGACAAGAGAAAGGGTATAACACAATTCATGCTTAAAGTGGAAAAACCGGCTTGCCTGGTCGGTGTTAGGGTGGATAGGGTGCATGATGGGACACCAGGAAGAAAAGAGAGTTTTTAGTCAACTTTCCACAAGGACATGGGTGAGACACACTGTGGTGTGTAGGGATGCCCCTAAGGTGTGCCAGCATAGAGTCTGGATGTCCATTGAATAGGGTATTACCACTATTCAGTTGCAAGGGTATGTATGAAATAAACCCCACTAAATTGGGTTTTCAATGCAATTTTACACCCGGTGAATCTGGTTCCAAACAGTTATTCCCCATTCATGGGGTTTAACTCATAATTGCACACCACTGCTATGGTGTTACTACTGCACAGTGATGTAACTTTCACAAGTGGAGTTTGCACTGCGCCAGTTCTGTGCAACTTGCAATCGGGGCCTTTCAGCTGTTCTAATGAACCAGCATCGGCAAGCATGGATTCCAGCATAAGGAGTGGCTGGACGGGGTCATTCAAGTAGTTCATGAGCAGTAGAGCCAGTGGTGGAGACTAAACCGATTGAGTCATTCAGCTCCAGTGAAAGGGGGTCAGCGGGAGAGGGTATGGACCAAATATTGATAAACAGCGATATCCTAGTCCTCAGTGTTATTAACAGGTATCAGGAGATCTAATGCAGGTTACCCGCGCTACCAGTGGTCATATAGACCCCTCCACGCCAACAGTATTAAGAGTAGGGTGACCAACCGTCTGTAAATTTCACGGACCGTCCGTAATTGGGACCTCACGTCCGTTGGCCGTGAGGATCCCTTTTACGGACGCCTTTTGTCCGTAATTTTGGCCATCACAGGGAGCAGCACTGCTCCCCGTGACAGGCCTCACCACCCCTTGATGGGGCGCCTCGCGCTCCTCCTGGAGCACAAGAGCAGCCCCACCCGCCCATTGTCATTCTGTAAGCCGGCTAATTGCCACATACAGAATGACAATGTGGCAGTCTGGGGGTGCTAAAGCATGTGGCGGCCTCCTCCTACCTTAGTGTAAGCAGGGCAATCTGTTAGAAATAAGGTAAAATGCCCATGCTGCAACGTGAGAAAACTGTTTATTTAACCACATCGCTGCTACAGGAATTTTCCTGCTGTGCTGCTTCTTTATGAACAGGGTGTGGTCATGACGGAACCATTCCGTCATCAGCACAGCTCAACTGTGACTGATGACGGAATGGTTCCGTCATCAGCATCGAAGGGGTTAAAGAAGCCTAAAAAACAAGTTAAAAAGAAGGGGTTATTGTTCTTTTACTGTCCCATCATTTTAGAGTGAGGTATTTTCAATATTATATTCAACAAAGCCCTGATTACTGCTTTTTTATTTTAAGCAACTAACACCCATTGACAAAGCCAATAGTCCTGGCTTCTTGTTGGTGTAATGGTGCTTGCTGTATTATACATCTGGATCCAATGACAGAAACAACATAATACCAGTTGGGCGGAATACTATGCAAAGCACAGATTTTTTGCCTAGTTGTTTTAAACCACGCCCTTAATTACACTCAATTACATCGAACACACTCTTTAAAGAGACCCCCACATTTTTTACACCACTTAAAACCTTGGAAACAACACCATGTCACAGTCACCTCACATCCTGGCACTGTGCATCATGCATGACTCATTACTTCTACGTTTTCAGATTGCCTATGTTCAGGTGGCATAGTGAACCCACCCCTTGCTTTAGGAACTACAGCAAGGTGAAGTTCTCGATGGGCCTCTTCTGTCTGCGACTCTGCAGACAAAGGCTCAGCTCATAATGTGAAAAGGTGGGAAAGTAAATAAGTAAAGGAATGTGCGAATGGCTGGATGGATTACTGAAAGGATGAATGGATGAATGGATAGATAATGAAAGAAAGGATGGATGGATGAGTGAATGAGTGGAAGTATGGATGAGAGAAAAGGTAAATGGATGTATGGGTGGAACGGTAGATGATGGTCAAGTGAAAGGGTGTATGGATGAGTAAGTGAATGGATAGCTGGATGGGTGAAAGGGTAAATGGCTGGATGGGTGAGTGAATAGATTGATGGGTGGAAGAGTGGATGGATGACTGGATGGATGGATGGGGTGAAGGGGTGGGTAGATGAATGACGGAAGAGTGAAAGGGTGGATGAAGGGATGGATAAGTGAAATGATGGATGGAAGGATATATAGTGGATAGGTTTGCAAATGGTTAAATATGTTTGGATATAGATGGGCACACAGATGGAAGGACAGAATGAATGGTGAAAGACTGAATGATGGATGAAAGAATGATTACACCTTGTAGCACCCATTATCTTCAGTGACATTTCCTATACATTGACTTTCATGTTTATATGAGTCCTTGTCTCTATATGATGTGTGTGTGATGTAACACACTCTGACACCCTGTCCTACATACTTGGGATCAGTAACACTATAAAAGAAATTAAATACACATGAGAGGCGGTCTAAGTGAAGATGAGGGGCACCAATGGAGGGTGGTAGCAAGGGTGGACCGGGCATTAGGTGTTTCACTGGGAGGCGGAAAGGGGGGTAGAGCCATTTTGTTACTGGGGGCTGGCACTGCAAAGCTCCTTGTATATCAGTAGTTTTCAATCAACAATAAAAGCGGCCTCACTTATATCCAGGTGTTGTTCACCATTGTCTGGTGACTTAAGTACCTGCTGGAGTGAGATGCAAATTTTGAATCGTCTAAGGTAGCAAGCTGCGGCCATACTGAAAAACCGTGACCTGCACGGTTGTCTCAACCTAATATAGACTTATTTTGACTTGTACTTAGGTGGTTGTCTATTTACTTACTTATATACTATTGCGCTACCACCTCTGACGTGTCTGTAAAACGTAACGTTTGTCCCGAAGTTTTGTCCTGAATTTTGACCCTTTGTCCTGAATTCTTGTCCTGAATTTTGACCCTTTGTCCTGAATTTTTACACTCACCGTCCTGAATTTGCACCTATGCCAGTTGGTCACCCTAATTAAGAGCCTTATGCCAGAACTCTGAGAGGGAGCACACCACCAGACGTCATCTAGTTGTTTCCCCTCCAGGATATCTTTTCTCTCTCTCTCTCTCTCTCTCTCTCTCTCTCTCTCTCTCTCTCTCTCTCTCTCTCTCTCTCCTCTCTCTCTCTCTCTCTCTCCACCCCCTTCCTCCCTACCTCAAGCTTTCCATTTATTATTCATTCTCTGTGTTACGTTCCTCGTGCCCTCTTGCTTTGCTCATTCTCCCACACTTCCGCTGCTCTCTCAGTTCCCCTCTTGCTCCCCCCCCCCCTTCGTATCCTATCCTTCTGTCTGTCTGCTTCACCAATCCCATCTCCTGCTTCCCTCCTCTGCGTTCTTTGCCTCTCATCTGCGCCTCTCCTCCCACCGCCGTCTATCAGCTCCCCCTTCCAAGTCTCCCTCCGCCTGTTCTTATTTTCCGTCCTGTTTTTCTTGGTTTCTGAGCCATTTCCTTATTGCATTAAAGTGTTTAGGCTTCAGAAACTGAGATGTGTCGCTTTCCATCAGAACGTTTGTCACATTATCTCCGTGTTGGGCCTGCTCTCCGCTCCCAAGCCCCCCAACCCTTGCTCGCTTCCACCCCCTCGCTGTAATGTTTTTCCCTTTTCCCTTCTGCTTAGTTTGCTTGTCATATACTATTGTACAGGATGCAGCCGGCACTTCTTGGGAACCCTATTAAAATTGAGAATGTGTCTTGCAATCACATCAAACACAACTGTATTAAATATCTTCTTTAAGGAACATAAAGCAGCATCTTACAACGCTGTACCTTTTAAAGTGATGACATAAGAGGTTAGACCTAGGTACAAACTACATCTTTCCCCTTTTTTTTCACTTTTCTATGGCACAAATTTGTTCCAATGGTATTAGAGGGCGTTACATGAGCAAAGGCAATAGAAAAAAAAACTGAACGACCCTTGGGCCATCTCCTTGGTGGTAAACTCATTTGTATGTAACCTCTGGTTTAGGCCTACCTGATCTGACTGCTTTTGAGCTGCTTCTCTATAAGTGACAAACACATTTAGAGTCAGATGTAGGTATCCAAATACTGGTCGGAAACGGCCGAAAATACCGATTTTCGGCCGTTTCCGACCGGTATTTGGATATTGAGATGTAGGGGCATGTTAAATTACAGAATCGGTAATTTTACCGAATTTGTAATTTTTCCGATTCGGTAAAATACCGAATTGGTAAAATTACCGATTCTGTAATTCAACATGTAGGTAGCACTGTAATCAGTGCTACAAGGGTTTAAGAATTCGTTATTTACCACCAACTAGAAGTTGGTGGTAAATAATGAAAACCCTTCAAAAAGCATTTTTTTTTTTTTGCTTTAAAAAACGTGCCATGTTGCAGACATACATGCCCTAGGGGCATGTATGTCAGCAACATGTGCACCCATGCACAATTGAGGGGTGCAACAGGGTGTCAAAGTGACACCCTGTCCCCCTTGCAAATTCAGTAATTTTACCGAATCGGTATGATTCGGTATTTAAGAGTAGGTAAATCGAGATTACCTACATCTGGCCCGTAGTGCATTATTTAGAAATTGGAGAATAGGATAATCCATTACAAATGTGCCGGACATCTTGTCCACGTTATTACAAGTGCATTACAGCCTATGACACTTCTAATACAATGCCAGTTTTCGGCAGAATATCCTGTTCGTCAAACTCTAGCCTTTTCTGAAACAGGGACCCACCTTGCACAAGAAGAAATACACTCCAAGAATTAAGTATTCGTTTTTTAATAAAGTAAGTCCATGTTCTTGGTTAAATAATTCATTGATTCAATAAAATCTTTATGAATAAAGGATTTGTTTTCCAGTGTATGGAATACCTTATAAAAATAATTGAAGGAATTTACCAAAAAAAGGATGCTATGACTCCAGGGGGGAGGAGGTGTTCATCTGCCAATAGATGACAGTACATAGATGCATAGGTATTAAGGGCAAGGATGTTACGTGTTGTGTGTCACAATATCGAGCACAAAAATGTTGTGCTACAAAAAAATTATAGCCAGAATTTTGACTATAAAAATATTGTGAACTTAAGTATTTATAGTTAAGCATTGGTTTGGTGCACTTAACTTCTCATCTATGTACCTTGATGATAATATATATTATACCTTCACATATATATAAACATATCTGGTACATATATCTTGAAGGGGGGCGTGGTTTGGGAGCCAACGACGGCGGACACGTGAGCCGGGAGCTCTGCACCAAGCCACCGATTCTCCTGACTAACGTGGTGTCCGCCAGAGCCCAGGGGCACGCTGTTGTGTGCCTGACCGGCTACTAATAGCTGGGACCCTGTTGGTGCTGCCAGAGGTCCGGGAGTGGAAGAGGGTCATGAAAGTAGCTGCATTGGTTGGTGTCCCATTGTGGAGTGAGGCCTTGGAGGCCCTGGCCTGGCTTGGACATTTGGTGAGAGCTGAGCGCCCTATTGGTGGCACTGGAGGCTGTAAGGCACATAACCTGGAGTTGGCTGGCACACACACTGAAGCTGAAGGGGGTGCGAGCTCTACTCGGAGCACATTCGAAACAGGACTGGGGAGTGCATCGCTCTCCGAATTTTGGAGTTGTGTACAGCACCTGCATGCTTCCCCAGATCACGGCCTAGGAGCAGCGCTGCAGCGGGAGGTGGCAGTACTTTGTGGCCCCCATTGTCCCTGCCACCTGATTGAGATGTTCTAGGCACCGCGAGGGCAGGACAGGGGAGTGAGCCACGAAAGTTGCGAACCAGCATTCCCAGGGGGCGCACAGCTAGGTGCAGGGTGCAAGAACAAGTACTCCAAGGTACAGGAACTTTGTGTCTCTGCCCTGGAACAGTGGGTAGCTGACATCCTGGCAGCTGCCCCCTGACCGCCTAGAGAGGAGCGTACCAGATCCTCTGTTGGGTATTCCACCCCGCTGGCAATGGGGAAACCTAGAGGGAAGCAGATGGGGCCTCCCCCAGACCACGACGATGCAACATCCGACTTGGTTTACAAGGAGTCGGAAGGTGAGCCCCCGGAGGTCCCTGTCCAACAGCAACTGGCCAAAATCCTAGCAGTCATTGCTGACATCAAAGCGACATTGAACCAAGAAATCAGCATTGTGACAGTGGGTTTGGGACTGTTGAGGACAGAGCATGCCAAGCTAGCCAACAGGGTCAAGCAGACTTAATCCTCCCTGGTAGTTATTGCCCCAGCACACGAGTCCTTGTCTACTGCAAATGGGGGACCTGTCCAACCGAGTGGCTATTCTGGAGCAGCGGGCTGAGGACGCAGAGGGACAGAATTGATAGAATATCGTGAGAGTCCTGGGTTTGCCGGAAGGAGTCAAGGGTACCAATATGATCCAGTACCTGGAGGGATGGCTCCGTGATGTGGTTGCACCGGAGGGCCTGTCACAATTTTACACCTTGGAGAGGGCACACCACGTCCCGGCCAGGCCGCCAGCCCCGGGGAGACCTCCGCGCCCAGTGGTGGCTAGATAGCTCAATTTCAAGGACAGGGATGTGCTATTGCAGAAAGCGTGCACGGAGGGACCATATGTGGTCGACAATAGCAAAGTATCCTTGTTCCCTGACTACACGTTAGAAGTTCAGAGGCGTCGCTCCTCCTTCCTTGTAGTCAAAAGGGCACTGCACGATGAAGGGATCCAATCTCCTTGATGTTCCCTACTCGACTGCGGATAGTGCTGGGCGGGAAGACGCACTTTTGTGAGGATCCTAAGGTCACTTGGGAGTGGCTGGAGACCTATAAGATGGAGGGTAGGCTCGTGACTCTCTCAGAGGTGGCTCGGCCTGCAGCCAGGGAGCCCAGGAAGTGACTGCGAAGACAGAAGCAGTGGGGGAGTTCGAAGAAACCGAGTCCGTCCCAGACTAAAAAGGAAAGAGCAGAGGCATTACAGGCGGTGGCAGTTATGATACAGAGTCGGCGATCATTGTCGGATGGTGGCACGGGTTCAAAGAAAGGGACTGATGAATTAAACTCCGATGCATCCCGCAGTGACAGTGTTAAGCTGCAGGTTGTGACTCCGAACACAGCAGATGATATTATCTAACCTGTGAGATGTTTTGAGTGTTCAATTGGCTTCTCCTGCACCCTCCTCCTCCCTTGTGCTGCATCTTCCTCTCCCTCCCTTCTGTTTTGCGCATTTGTGCCTGCTTCCAATGTATGGGGTCTTGCAATGGGTGGTGACAGTGGTAGGGTGCGCTACAGGGGGTGGGCTGGACTGGCCTATCGCGACTGATGCGCTTTGGGTGAATATTGGTGTGTTGGTTGGACGCCCGTGGTGACTGCCACACTTCCCTGAGGTCCTAGTCTTGTTTCTTGGGGCCTTCTCTTGCTGATGCTGTTTTGTCTAGGGTTTGGGTGGATGGCCATTGCTAGACTGTCCTGGGGTCAGGGAGTTGTCCTGTTCCGGATATTGTTTTTTTTTCTCTGTTTCCTGCATGCGGGGGGAGTGGGACTGCGAAGATTGGAGAGTTGATCATTGTGGGGGCGGTGGGGGTGAGTAGGGGAGGGGGGGTGAAATTACTTTGACCAATTCATACTCCAGTCAAATTCATTACCTGGAACATACGGGGGATGGGGCCTATGGCCAAGCGCTATAAGATTTATGTGCACTTGAACAGGAGGGTGTGCATGTGGCTCTCCTACAGGAAACTCATTTGACTGGAGCTGAAGCGGCTAACCTACGCAGGAGGTGGAGAGGCTGAATTTATGCCACCACTTACTCTGCTTTTGCTAGGGGAGCACTGATATGGGTGAGGCCTGGGGTCCCCTTTGAGCACACCTGCACTAAGGTAGATAGTGAAGGCAGGTATGTTCTGGTGGCTGGGAGGTTGGCTAGGAGGGAAGTGATGTTTGGGAGTGTGTATGCGCCAAATGTAGATCTGTTGGTATTCCTCGCCTTACTTTCGGCTCAGTTGGTCAAATATGTGGGGGGACATACTGTGATTGGTGGCGATTTTAACTGTGTGTCGGATGTTGTGGTGGACAGATCCCACCCGCCACTGTTGGGGGTCCAGACGCCCCGGGTTGCAGCAGGGTTTCGGAACTGGATTAGCCACTGGGGCCTGGAAGATGCCTAGAGGCTACACCATGCAACAGACAGGGAATACTTGTATTTCTGACCCATGCATCAGGTCCACACTATGTTGGACACCTTCTTGTGCACTCCTAGCATTAGTACCTCTGTCATGCATACAGAGTACCTGGTTAGGACCCTATCGGATCATAGACCCCTGCTGTTGACGTATCAGTCTCTTGGGAGGCAGACCCTGATTCCGATGTGAAGACTGAACCCGCTGGCGTTGGAGGACGCACCCTTCGGGACTCTCTGAAGTCCCTTGTTGAGACATATTTTTGAGTTAACGCTGGGTCTGCGTCCTCTTTCTTGGTCGAGTGGGTGGCGTTTAAAGTGGTGGTACGTGGCCACTGCCTGGGGCCATCAATTGGTGACCAGCGGGAAATTAAGCAAGAATTGTTGGATATGGAATCTCGAATCCGTCATCTGGACAAGGTTCAGGGGTTGGAGGCTACTGCTGCTGAGCATCCTGCAGGAGGCCCACGCCAGCTACAACAAAGCGTTAGGAAGATTGAGGTGCCACAGTTACCGTGAATATCTTGACAGGGTGCAGAGGGAGGAGGGGAGGGCCAGGCGACTCTTAGGGTGGTTAATTAGGCCTGAAAGCAGGAGAGCGCCGATCACGCAGGTTCAGACGGACACAGGGGTGTTGCTCCACGACCCCAAGGCTGTTAACGCCCAGTTTAAAACCATTTACGAGACATTATATTCTAGCCCTGGGCCGGTCTCTCATTCAGATATTCAGGAATTTCTGGAGGCGCTGCCATTGCAGGCACTGGATGATCAGGTGCAGGAGGATCTGGGGAACCCAGTGACTCTACAAGTAATTACGGCAGCTATCACAGCCATGGCAAAGGGGAAGACGTGGGGCCAGATGGACCTCGGAGTAGTTTTACGTGGCCTACATTGATCAATTGGCCCCTAGACTGGTGACTCTATACGCAGAGTCTTTGCACCGAGGTGCCCTTCCTGAGTCGACCCAGAGTGCATCAGTGATAACTCTCCCCAAGTCTAAGGAGGCTAATGCTCTGGGGACAGAATATAGACCTCTCTCAATGCTTACCCTTGGTTTCAAGGTCCACCACAAAATACTCGCAGTCCGGTTGCTGCCGCATATGCACTCCATTATCCATAAAGACCAAAACTGCTTTATCCCCTCCCATAATACCTCTTATAACTTGTGCAGGTTGTACTATGTTCTGTTCCATGAGCAAGTACGATCGCTGCCCTGAGAAGCTGGGATGTCAGTGGACCTGGAGAAGGCCTTTGATACGGTTGGGCGGGAGTACCTTTTTGAAACTATGCTACTGTTGGGCCTTGGAGAGGGGTGGGTGAAATGGGTTTGACGGCTATATGCTTCCCCAACTGCACAGGTCAAGATCGGGAAAACTGAATCCTCCCAGTATTATGTACAGCAGGGGACCTGACAAGGGTGCCCTCTTCCGCCCCTGTATTTTGCACTGGCGATAGATCCACTTGCGGAGCTGATTCGTCAGGGTGGTTCAGGGCTAGGTATTACATTGGATGGGTGGAGGCATGCAGTTTGATTGTATGCCGATGATCTGTTAGTATACCTGCAGGCGGCAGTGCCTGGTACGGCAGCAGTGCTTTCACTCTTGGAGCGCTTTGAGGCGCTGTCAGGCTTGAAGGTTAACAAAAAAAGACCTTACTGTTTTCTTTAGAGGGTCCGTTGCCTTGGCCAGCGTGTCTCCCAGATGACATCAACTGGGCATTCCACTCATTTAAATATCTTGGGATTTATGTCTTTCAGTCTCTATAAGACCTGCGGGGTGGGAACTTGGACAGGGCGCAGCGGTCTCTTAGGGCGTGCGTGCACTTCTAGTGCACTCTACAGCTGTCTGTCATGGCAAGATTTTCTCTGCTAAAGATGATCATGCTGCCACGGTTGCTGTCATTTTTTGTTAATCTGCTGACATGATGCCCCGGGGACGGGTCAGTCCTCTGAATGCCCTAGGGAGGGACCTGATCTGGGGGGATGATAGACGCCGGGTTTTGTTGCAGATGTTACAATGTCCGATGGAGCATGGAGGTTTGGGGATGCCACATTTCAAACTATATATGATGGCTGCCCAGTTGCAATGGCAAGCGCAGTGGATCGAGGGTATGAATGCAGAGGGGACCTGGCTAATGGGACCAGATGGTGATCCGGCTCTTTTGCTGGCTAAGCTTTTGAGACCAGAAATTAGTGTCCCATACAAGTCGGTGTTGCAGCTCACAGCAATACACACATGGAAGCGCTGTGTCCCGGAGGTATACCCCCATGCTACCTTTGGTAGGGTTACCCCATGGAGACCCGCTGACGGTGTTTATGGTGGAGCAGCTGTGGGTGTGGACGGAGGCAGGGTTAGATTCAGTGGTGACTGTTACCAGGATGGCTGTCTGGTCCAGTTTGCAGACCTGATGGATGCCTATGGCCTCTCCTCCGGCCAGTTTCTGCAATATGAAGCACTGGTTCATACCTTTAGACAGCTTTGGAGTGGAGGGCGGGAGCCACCTGGTGCTGCATGCATTGAATACGTTGAGCACAGCCGGGCACCAAATGCGTTGGCACCATGAAGCATTGGTTGCCATAGCTACAGGCCCCATGACAGGTCTTCGGGGTAAATTGGAAAGGGCGATTGACAGGGAATTTACGTATAGTGAATGGGGAAAAGTATTGAGATCTCACAAGAAAATCTCAAGAAACACTAGACTTAAACATACACAATTTAATGATGTGGTATATATGACGATTTAGAAAAGGGGGTGGTGATGAACAGAGTGTCTGAATTGAGCAGACCACTCTTACCCAGTCCAAAGATCAGGGCTTGATCCATCACCGTTATTTATCTCACTGCCCCACCCCGGCTCAGAACCTGGCTATATGCAAATCAGTCTGTCCCTGGCCCAGTGCATCATGGGAACAGGGCAGACTAAACTACCAAGCCAATTCTTCACCAGAAAGGAGACAAGCTACCGGGGACCGGTTTCTGGCATTTCAGCCGTCTTCGGCCCGGCTTGCTTGAATCCTGATGGAGCAGTGAGAAAGGGACTCATGTCTGAGTATACCCTGCCACACCTATAGTGGCCAAAAACGATTTAGAAAAGGGGGTGGTGATGAACAGAGTGTCTGAATTGAGCAGACCACTCTTACCCAGTCCAAAGATCAGGGCTTGATCCATCACCGTTATTTATCTCACTGCCCCACCCCGGCTCAGAACCTGGCTATATGCAAATCAGTCTGTCCCTGGCCCAGTGCATCATGGGAACAGGGCAGACTAAACTACCAAGCCAATTCTTCACCAGAAAGGAGACAAGCTACCGGGGACCGGTTTCTGGCATTTCAGCCGTCTTCGGCCCGGCTTGCTTGAATCCTGATGGAGCAGTGAGAAAGGGACTCATGTCTGAGTATACCCTGCCACACCTATAGTGGCCAAAAACGATTTAGAAAAGGGGGTGGTGATGAACAGAGTGTCTGAATTGAGCAGACCACTCTTACCCAGTCCAAAGATCAGGGCTTGATCCATCACCGTTATTTATCTCACTGCCCCACCCCGGCTCAGAACCTGGCTATATGCAAATCAGTCTGTCCCTGGCCCAGTGCATCATGGGAACAGGGCAGACTAAACTACCAAGCCAATTCTTCACCAGAAAGGAGACAAGCTACCGGGGACCGGTTTCTGGCATTTCAGCCGTCTTCGGCCCGGCTTGCTTGAATCCTGATGGAGCAGTGAGAAAGGGACTCATGTCTGAGTATACCCTGCCACACCTATAGTGGCCAAAAACGATTTAGAAAAGGGGGTGGTGATGAACAGAGTGTCTGAATTGAGCAGACCACTCTTACCCAGTCCAAAGATCAGGGCTTGATCCATCACCGTTATTTATCTCACTGCCCCACCCCGGCTCAGAACCTGGCTATATGCAAATCAGTCTGTCCCTGGCCCAGTGCATCATGGGAACAGGGCAGACTAAACTACCAAGCCAATTCTTCACCAGAAAGGAGACAAGCTACCGGGGACCGGTTTCTGGCATTTCAGCCGTCTTCGGCCCGGCTTGCTTGAATCCTGATGGAGCAGTGAGAAAGGGACTCATGTCTGAGTATACCCTGCCACACCTATAGTGGCCAAAAACGATTTAGAAAAGGGGGTGGTGATGAACAGAGTGTCTGAATTGAGCAGACCACTCTTACCCAGTCCAAAGATCAGGGCTTGATCCATCACCGTTATTTATCTCACTGCCCCACCCCGGCTCAGAACCTGGCTATATGCAAATCAGTCTGTCCCTGGCCCAGTGCATCATGGGAACAGGGCAGACTAAACTACCAAGCCAATTCTTCACCAGAAAGGAGACAAGCTACCGGGGACCGGTTTCTGGCATTTCAGCCGTCTTCGGCCCGGCTTGCTTGAATCCTGATGGAGCAGTGAGAAAGGGACTCATGTCTGAGTATACCCTGCCACACCTATAGTGGCCAAAAACGATTTAGAAAAGGGGGTGGTGATGAACAGAGTGTCTGAATTGAGCAGACCACTCTTACCCAGTCCAAAGATCAGGGCTTGATCCATCACCGTTATTTATCTCACTGCCCCACCCCGGCTCAGAACCTGGCTATATGCAAATCAGTCTGTCCCTGGCCCAGTGCATCATGGGAACAGGGCAGACTAAACTACCAAGCCAATTCTTCACCAGAAAGGAGACAAGCTACCGGGGACCGGTTTCTGGCATTTCAGCCGTCTTCGGCCCGGCTTGCTTGAATCCTGATGGAGCAGTGAGAAAGGGACTCATGTCTGAGTATACCCTGCCACACCTATAGTGGCCAAAAACGATTTAGAAAAGGGGGTGGTGATGAACAGAGTGTCTGAATTGAGCAGACCACTCTTACCCAGTCCAAAGATCAGGGCTTGATCCATCACCGTTATTTATCTCACTGCCCCACCCCGGCTCAGAACCTGGCTATATGCAAATCAGTCTGTCCCTGGCCCAGTGCATCATGGGAACAGGGCAGACTAAACTACCAAGCCAATTCTTCACCAGAAAGGAGACAAGCTACCGGGGACCGGTTTCTGGCATTTCAGCCGTCTTCGGCCCGGCTTGCTTGAATCCTGATGGAGCAGTGAGAAAGGGACTCATGTCTGAGTATACCCTGCCACACCTATAGTGGCCAAAAACGATTTAGAAAAGGGGGTGGTGATGAACAGAGTGTCTGAATTGAGCAGACCACTCTTACCCAGTCCAAAGATCAGGGCTTGATCCATCACCGTTATTTATCTCACTGCCCCACCCCGGCTCAGAACCTGGCTATATGCAAATCAGTCTGTCCCTGGCCCAGTGCATCATGGGAACAGGGCAGACTAAACTACCAAGCCAATTCTTCACCAGAAAGGAGACAAGCTACCGGGGACCGGTTTCTGGCATTTCAGCCGTCTTCGGCCCGGCTTGCTTGAATCCTGATGGAGCAGTGAGAAAGGGACTCATGTCTGAGTATACCCTGCCACACCTATAGTGGCCAAAAACGATTTAGAAAAGGGGGTGGTGATGAACCGAGTGTCTGAATTGAGCAGACCACTCTTACCCAGTCCAAAGATCAGGGCTTGATCCATCACCGTTATTTATCTCACTGCCCCACCCCGGCTCAGAACCTGGCTATATGCAAATCAGTCTGTCCCTGGCCCAGTGCATCATGGGAACAGGGCAGACTAAACTACCAAGCCAATTCTTCACCAGAAAGGAGACAAGCTACCGGGGACCGGTTTCTGGCATTTCAGCCGTCTTCGGCCCGGCTTGCTTGAATCCTGATGGAGCAGTGAGAAAGGGACTCATGTCTGAGTATACCCTGCCACACCTATAGTGGCCAAAAACGATTTAGAAAAGGGGGTGGTGATGAACAGAGGGTCTGAATTGAGCAGACCACTCTTACCCAGTCCAAAGATCAGGGCTTGATCCATCACCGTTATTTATCTCACTGCCCCACCCCGGCTCAGAACCTGGCTATATGCAAATCAGTCTGTCCCTGGCCCAGTGCATCATGGGAACAGGGCAGACTAAACTACCAAGCCAATTCTTCACCAGAAAGGAGACAAGCTACCGGGGACCGGTTTCTGGCATTTCAGCCGTCTTCGGCCCGGCTTGCTTGAATCCTGATGGAGCAGTGAGAAAGGGACTCATGTCTGAGTATACCCTGCCACACCTATAGTGGCCAAAAACGATTTAGAAAAGGGGGTGGTGATGAACAGAGTGTCTGAATTGAGCAGACCACTCTTACCCAGTCCAAAGATCAGGGCTTGATCCATCACCGTTATTTATCTCACTGCCCCACCCCGGCTCAGAACCTGGCTATATGCAAATCAGTCTGTCCCTGGCCCAGTGCATCATGGGAACAGGGCAGACTAAACTACCAAGCCAATTCTTCACCAGAAAGGAGACAAGCTACCGGGGACCGGTTTCTGGCATTTCAGCCGTCTTCGGCCCGGCTTGCTTGAATCCTGATGGAGCAGTGAGAAAGGGACTCATGTCTGAGTATACCCTGCCACACCTATAGTGGCCAAAAACGATTTAGAAAAGGGGGTGGTGATGAACAGAGTGTCTGAATTGAGCAGACCACTCTTACCCAGTCCAAAGATCAGGGCTTGATCCATCACCGTTATTTATCTCACTGCCCCACCCCGGCTCAGAACCTGGCTATATGCAAATCAGTCTGTCCCTGGCCCAGTGCATCATGGGAACAGGGCAGACTAAACTACCAAGCCAATTCTTCACCAGAAAGGAGACAAGCTACCGGGGACCGGTTTCTGGCATTTCAGCCGTCTTCGGCCCGGCTTGCTTGAATCCTGATGGAGCAGTGAGAAAGGGACTCATGTCTGAGTATACCCTGCCACACCTATAGTGGCCAAAAACGATTTAGAAAAGGGGGTGGTGATGAACAGAGTGTCTGAATTGAGCAGACCACTCTTACCCAGTCCAAAGATCAGGGCTTGATCCATCACCGTTATTTATCTCACTGCCCCACCCCGGCTCAGAACCTGGCTATATGCAAATCAGTCTGTCCCTGGCCCAGTGCATCATGGGAACAGGGCAGACTAAACTACCAAGCCAATTCTTCACCAGAAAGGAGACAAGCTACCGGGGACCGGTTTCTGGCATTTCAGCCGTCTTCGGCCCGGCTTGCTTGAATCCTGATGGAGCAGTGAGAAAGGGACTCATGTCTGAGTATACCCTGCCACACCTATAGTGGCCAAAAACGATTTAGAAAAGGGGGTGGTGATGAACAGAGTGTCTGAATTGAGCAGACCACTCTTACCCAGTCCAAAGATCAGGGCTTGATCCATCACCGTTATTTATCTCACTGCCCCACCCCGGCTCAGAACCTGGCTATATGCAAATCAGTCTGTCCCTGGCCCAGTGCATCATGGGAACAGGGCAGACTAAACTACCAAGCCAATTCTTCACCAGAAAGGAGACAAGCTACCGGGGACCGGTTTCTGGCATTTCAGCCGTCTTCGGCCCGGCTTGCTTGAATCCTGATGGAGCAGTGAGAAAGGGACTCATGTCTGAGTATACCCTGCCACACCTATAGTGGCCAAAAACGATTTAGAAAAGGGGGTGGTGATGAACAGAGTGTCTGAATTGAGCAGACCACTCTTACCCAGTCCAAAGATCAGGGCTTGATCCATCACCGTTATTTATCTCACTGCCCCACCCCGGCTCAGAACCTGGCTATATGCAAATCAGTCTGTCCCTGGCCCAGTGCATCATGGGAACAGGGCAGACTAAACTACCAAGCCAATTCTTCACCAGAAAGGAGACAAGCTACCGGGGACCGGTTTCTGGCATTTCAGCCGTCTTCGGCCCGGCTTGCTTGAATCCTGATGGAGCAGTGAGAAAGGGACTCATGTCTGAGTATACCCTGCCACACCTATAGTGGCCAAAAACGATTTAGAAAAGGGGGTGGTGATGAACAGAGTGTCTGAATTGAGCAGACCACTCTTACCCAGTCCAAAGATCAGGGCTTGATCCATCACCGTTATTTATCTCACTGCCCCACCCCGGCTCAGAACCTGGCTATATGCAAATCAGTCTGTCCCTGGCCCAGTGCATCATGGGAACAGGGCAGACTAAACTACCAAGCCAATTCTTCACCAGAAAGGAGACAAGCTACCGGGGACCGGTTTCTGGCATTTCAGCCGTCTTCGGCCCGGCTTGCTTGAATCCTGATGGAGCAGTGAGAAAGGGACTCATGTCTGAGTATACCCTGCCACACCTATAGTGGCCAAAAACGATTTAGAAAAGGGGGTGGTGATGAACAGAGTGTCTGAATTGAGCAGACCACTCTTACCCAGTCCAAAGATCAGGGCTTGATCCATCACCGTTATTTATCTCACTGCCCCACCCCGGCTCAGAACCTGGCTATATGCAAATCAGTCTGTCCCTGGCCCAGTGCATCATGGGAACAGGGCAGACTAAACTACCAAGCCAATTCTTCACCAGAAAGGAGACAAGCTACCGGGGACCGGTTTCTGGCATTTCAGCCGTCTTCGGCCCGGCTTGCTTGAATCCTGATGGAGCAGTGAGAAAGGGACTCATGTCTGAGTATACCCTGCCACACCTATAGTGGCCAAAAACGATTTAGAAAAGGGGGTGGTGATGAACAGAGTGTCTGAATTGAGCAGACCACTCTTACCCAGTCCAAAGATCAGGGCTTGATCCATCACCGTTATTTATCTCACTGCCCCACCCCGGCTCAGAACCTGGCTATATGCAAATCAGTCTGTCCCTGGCCCAGTGCATCATGGGAACAGGGCAGACTAAACTACCAAGCCAATTCTTCACCAGAAAGGAGACAAGCTACCGGGGACCGGTTTCTGGCATTTCAGCCGTCTTCGGCCCGGCTTGCTTGAATCCTGATGGAGCAGTGAGAAAGGGACTCATGTCTGAGTATACCCTGCCACACCTATAGTGGCCAAAAACGATTTAGAAAAGGGGGTGGTGATGAACAGAGTGTCTGAATTGAGCAGACCACTCTTACCCAGTCCAAAGATCAGGGCTTGATCTATCACCGTTATTTATCTCACTGCCCCACCCCGGCTCAGAACCTGGCTATATGCAAATCAGTCTGTCCCTGGCCCAGTGCATCATGGGAACAGGGCAGACTAAACTACCAAGCCAATTCTTCACCAGAAAGGAGACAAGCTACCGGGGACCGGTTTCTGGCATTTCAGCCGTCTTCGGCCCGGCTTGCTTGAATCCTGATGGAGCAGTGAGAAAGGGACTCATGTCTGAGTATACCCTGCCACACCTATAGTGGCCAAAAACGATTTAGAAAAGGGGGTGGTGATGAACAGAGTGTCTGAATTGAGCAGACCACTCTTACCCAGTCCAAAGATCAGGGCTTGATCCATCACCGTTATTTATCTCACTGCCCCACCCCGGCTCAGAACCTGGCTATATGCAAATCAGTCTGTCCCTGGCCCAGTGCATCATGGGAACAGGGCAGACTAAACTACCAAGCCAATTCTTCACCAGAAAGGAGACAAGCTACCGGGGACCGGTTTCTGGCATTTCAGCCGTCTTCGGCCCGGCTTGCTTGAATCCTGATGGAGCAGTGAGAAAGGGACTCATGTCTGAGTATACCCTGCCACACCTATAGTGGCCAAAAACGATTTAGAAAAGGGGGTGGTGATGAACAGAGTGTCTGAATTGAGCAGACCGCTCTTACCCAGTCCAAAGATCAGGGCTTGATCCATCACCGTTATTTATCTCACTGCCCCACCCCGGCTCAGAACCTGGCTATATGCAAATCAGTCTGTCCCTGGCCCAGTGCATCATGGGAACAGGGCAGACTAAACTACCAAGCCAATTCTTCACCAGAAAGGAGACAAGCTACCGGGGACCGGTTTCTGGCATTTCAGCCGTCTTCGGCCCGGCTTGCTTGAATCCTGATGGAGCAGTGAGAAAGGGACTCATGTCTGAGTATACCCTGCCACACCTATAGTGGCCAAAAACGATTTAGAAAAGGGGGTGGTGATGAACAGAGTGTCTGAATTGAGCAGACCACTCTTACCCAGTCCAAAGATCAGGGCTTGATCCATCACCGTTATTTATCTCACTGCCCCACCCCGGCTCAGAACCTGGCTATATGCAAATCAGTCTGTCCCTGGCCCAGTGCATCATGGGAACAGGGCAGACTAAACTACCAAGCCAATTCTTCACCAGAAAGGAGACAAGCTACCGGGGACCGGTTTCTGGCATTTCAGCCGTCTTCGGCCCGGCTTGCTTGAATCCTGATGGAGCAGTGAGAAAGGGACTCATGTCTGAGTATACCCTGCCACACCTATAGTGGCCAAAAACGATTTAGAAAAGGGGGTGGTGATGAACAGAGTGTCTGAATTGAGCAGACCACTCTTACCCAGTCCAAAGATCAGGGCTTGATCCATCACCGTTATTTATCTCACTGCCCCACCCCGGCTCAGAACCTGGCTATATGCAAATCAGTCTGTCCCTGGCCCAGTGCATCATGGGAACAGGGCAGACTAAACTACCAAGCCAATTCTTCACCAGAAAGGAGACAAGCTACCGGGGACCGGTTTCTGGCATTTCAGCCGTCTTCGGCCCGGCTTGCTTGAATCCTGATGGAGCAGTGAGAAAGGGACTCATGTCTGAGTATACCCTGCCACACCTATAGTGGCCAAAAACGATTTAGAAAAGGGGGTGGTGATGAACAGAGTGTCTGAATTGAGCAGACCACTCTTACCCAGTCCAAAGATCAGGGCTTGATCCATCACCGTTATTTATCTCACTGCCCCACCCCGGCTCAGAACCTGGCTATATGCAAATCAGTCTGTCCCTGGCCCAGTGCATCATGGGAACAGGGCAGACTAAACTACCAAGCCAATTCTTCACCAGAAAGGAGACAAGCTACCGGGGACCGGTTTCTGGCATTTCAGCCGTCTTCGGCCCGGCTTGCTTGAATCCTGATGGAGCAGTGAGAAAGGGACTCATGTCTGAGTATACCCTGCCACACCTATAGTGGCCAAAAACGATTTAGAAAAGGGGGTGGTGATGAACAGAGTGTCTGAATTGAGCAGACCACTCTTACCCAGTCCAAAGATCAGGGCTTGATCCATCACCGTTATTTATCTCACTGCCCCACCCCGGCTCAGAACCTGGCTATATGCAAATCAGTCTGTCCCTGGCCCAGTGCATCATGGGAACAGGGCAGACTAAACTACCAAGCCAATTCTTCACCAGAAAGGAGACAAGCTACCGGGGACCGGTTTCTGGCATTTCAGCCGTCTTCGGCCCGGCTTGCTTGAATCCTGATGGAGCAGTGAGAAAGGGACTCATGTCTGAGTATACCCTGCCACACCTATAGTGGCCAAAAACGATTTAGAAAAGGGGGTGGTGATGAACAGAGTGTCTGAATTGAGCAGACCACTCTTACCCAGTCCAAAGATCAGGGCTTGATCCATCACCGTTATTTATCTCACTGCCCCACCCCGGCTCAGAACCTGGCTATATGCAAATCAGTCTGTCCCTGGCCCAGTGCATCATGGGAACAGGGCAGACTAAACTACCAAGCCAATTCTTCACCAGAAAGGAGACAAGCTACCGGGGACCGGTTTCTGGCATTTCAGCCGTCTTCGGCCCGGCTTGCTTGAATCCTGATGGAGCAGTGAGAAAGGGACTCATGTCTGAGTATACCCTGCCACACCTATAGTGGCCAAAAACGATTTAGAAAAGGGGGTGGTGATGAACAGAGTGTCTGAATTGAGCAGACCACTCTTACCCAGTCCAAAGATCAGGGCTTGATCCATCACCGTTATTTATCTCACTGCCCCACCCCGGCTCAGAACCTGGCTATATGCAAATCAGTCTGTCCCTGGCCCAGTGCATCATGGGAACAGGGCAGACTAAACTACCAAGCCAATTCTTCACCAGAAAGGAGACAAGCTACCGGGGACCGGTTTCTGGCATTTCAGCCGTCTTCGGCCCGGCTTGCTTGAATCCTGATGGAGCAGTGAGAAAGGGACTCATGTCTGAGTATACCCTGCCACACCTATAGTGGCCAAAAACGATTTAGAAAAGGGGGTGGTGATGAACAGAGTGTCTGAATTGAGCAGACCACTCTTACCCAGTCCAAAGATCAGGGCTTGATCCATCACCGTTATTTATCTCACTGCCCCACCCCGGCTCAGAACCTGGCTATATGCAAATCAGTCTGTCCCTGGCCCAGTGCATCATGGGAACAGGGCAGACTAAACTACCAAGCCAATTCTTCACCAGAAAGGAGACAAGCTACCGGGGACCGGTTTCTGGCATTTCAGCCGTCTTCGGCCCGGCTTGCTTGAATCCTGATGGAGCAGTGAGAAAGGGACTCATGTCTGAGTATACCCTGCCACACCTATAGTGGCCAAAAACGATTTAGAAAAGGGGGTGGTGATGAACAGAGTGTCTGAATTGAGCAGACCACTCTTACCCAGTCCAAAGATCAGGGCTTGATCCATCACCGTTATTTATCTCACTGCCCCACCCCGGCTCAGAACCTGGCTATATGCAAATCAGTCTGTCCCTGGCCCAGTGCATCATGGGAACAGGGCAGACTAAACTACCAAGCCAATTCTTCACCAGAAAGGAGACAAGCTACCGGGGACCGGTTTCTGGCATTTCAGCCGTCTTCGGCCCGGCTTGCTTGAATCCTGATGGAGCAGTGAGAAAGGGACTCATGTCTGAGTATACCCTGCCACACCTATAGTGGCCAAAAACGATTTAGAAAAGGGGGTGGTGATGAACAGAGTGTCTGAATTGAGCAGACCACTCTTACCCAGTCCAAAGATCAGGGCTTGATCCATCACCGTTATTTATCTCACTGCCCCACCCCGGCTCAGAACCTGGCTATATGCAAATCAGTCTGTCCCTGGCCCAGTGCATCATGGGAACAGGGCAGACTAAACTACCAAGCCAATTCTTCACCAGAAAGGAGACAAGCTACCGGGGACCGGTTTCTGGCATTTCAGCCGTCTTCGGCCCGGCTTGCTTGAATCCTGATGGAGCAGTGAGAAAGGGACTCATGTCTGAGTATACCCTGCCACACCTATAGTGGCCAAAAACGATTTAGAAAAGGGGGTGGTGATGAACAGAGTGTCTGAATTGAGCAGACCACTCTTACCCAGTCCAAAGATCAGGGCTTGATCCATCACCGTTATTTATCTCACTGCCCCACCCCGGCTCAGAACCTGGCTATATGCAAATCAGTCTGTCCCTGGCCCAGTGCATCATGGGAACAGGGCAGACTAAACTACCAAGCCAATTCTTCACCAGAAAGGAGACAAGCTACCGGGGACCGGTTTCTGGCATTTCAGCCGTCTTCGGCCCGGCTTGCTTGAATCCTGATGGAGCAGTGAGAAAGGGACTCATGTCTGAGTATACCCTGCCACACCTATAGTGGCCAAAAACGATTTAGAAAAGGGGGTGGTGATGAACAGAGTGTCTGAATTGAGCAGACCACTCTTACCCAGTCCAAAGATCAGGGCTTGATCCATCACCGTTATTTATCTCACTGCCCCACCCCGGCTCAGAACCTGGCTATATGCAAATCAGTCTGTCCCTGGCCCAGTGCATCATGGGAACAGGGCAGACTAAACTACCAAGCCAATTCTTCACCAGAAAGGAGACAAGCTACCGGGGACCGGTTTCTGGCATTTCAGCCGTCTTCGGCCCGGCTTGCTTGAATCCTGATGGAGCAGTGAGAAAGGGACTCATGTCTGAGTATACCCTGCCACACCTATAGTGGCCAAAAACGATTTAGAAAAGGGGGTGGTGATGAACAGAGTGTCTGAATTGAGCAGACCACTCTTACCCAGTCCAAAGATCAGGGCTTGATCCATCACCGTTATTTATCTCACTGCCCCACCCCGGCTCAGAACCTGGCTATATGCAAATCAGTCTGTCCCTGGCCCAGTGCATCATGGGAACAGGGCAGACTAAACTACCAAGCCAATTCTTCACCAGAAAGGAGACAAGCTACCGGGGACCGGTTTCTGGCATTTCAGCCGTCTTCGGCCCGGCTTGCTTGAATCCTGATGGAGCAGTGAGAAAGGGACTCATGTCTGAGTATACCCTGCCACACCTATAGTGGCCAAAAACGATTTAGAAAAGGGGGTGGTGATGAACAGAGTGTCTGAATTGAGCAGACCACTCTTACCCAGTCCAAAGATCAGGGCTTGATCCATCACCGTTATTTATCTCACTGCCCCACCCCGGCTCAGAACCTGGCTATATGCAAATCAGTCTGTCCCTGGCCCAGTGCATCATGGGAACAGGGCAGACTAAACTACCAAGCCAATTCTTCACCAGAAAGGAGACAAGCTACCGGGGACCGGTTTCTGGCATTTCAGCCGTCTTCGGCCCGGCTTGCTTGAATCCTGATGGAGCAGTGAGAAAGGGACTCATGTCTGAGTATACCCTGCCACACCTATAGTGGCCAAAAACGATTTAGAAAAGGGGGTGGTGATGAACAGAGTGTCTGAATTGAGCAGACCGCTCTTACCCAGTCCAAAGATCAGGGCTTGATCCATCACCGTTATTTATCTCACTGCCCCACCCCGGCTCAGAACCTGGCTATATGCAAATCAGTCTGTCCCTGGCCCAGTGCATCATGGGAACAGGGCAGACTAAACTACCAAGCCAATTCTTCACCAGAAAGGAGACAAGCTACCGGGGACCGGTTTCTGGCATTTCAGCCGTCTTCGGCCCGGCTTGCTTGAATCCTGATGGAGCAGTGAGAAAGGGACTCATGTCTGAGTATACCCTGCCACACCTATAGTGGCCAAAAACGATTTAGAAAAGGGGGTGGTGATGAACAGAGTGTCTGAATTGAGCAGACCACTCTTACCCAGTCCAAAGATCAGGGCTTGATCCATCACCGTTATTTATCTCACTGCCCCACCCCGGCTCAGAACCTGGCTATATGCAAATCAGTCTGTCCCTGGCCCAGTGCATCATGGGAACAGGGCAGACTAAACTACCAAGCCAATTCTTCACCAGAAAGGAGACAAGCTACCGGGGACCGGTTTCTGGCATTTCAGCCGTCTTCGGCCCGGCTTGCTTGAATCCTGATGGAGCAGTGAGAAAGGGACTCATGTCTGAGTATACCCTGCCACACCTATAGTGGCCAAAAACGATTTAGAAAAGGGGGTGGTGATGAACAGAGTGTCTGAATTGAGCAGACCACTCTTACCCAGTCCAAAGATCAGGGCTTGATCCATCACCGTTATTTATCTCACTGCCCCACCCCGGCTCAGAACCTGGCTATATGCAAATCAGTCTGTCCCTGGCCCAGTGCATCATGGGAACAGGGCAGACTAAACTACCAAGCCAATTCTTCACCAGAAAGGAGACAAGCTACCGGGGACCGGTTTCTGGCATTTCAGCCGTCTTCGGCCCGGCTTGCTTGAATCCTGATGGAGCAGTGAGAAAGGGACTCATGTCTGAGTATACCCTGCCACACCTATAGTGGCCAAAAACGATTTAGAAAAGGGGGTGGTGATGAACAGAGTGTCTGAATTGAGCAGACCACTCTTACCCAGTCCAAAGATCAGGGCTTGATCCATCACCGTTATTTATCTCACTGCCCCACCCCGGCTCAGAACCTGGCTATATGCAAATCAGTCTGTCCCTGGCCCAGTGCATCATGGGAACAGGGCAGACTAAACTACCAAGCCAATTCTTCACCAGAAAGGAGACAAGCTACCGGGGACCGGTTTCTGGCATTTCAGCCGTCTTCGGCCCGGCTTGCTTGAATCCTGATGGAGCAGTGAGAAAGGGACTCATGTCTGAGTATACCCTGCCACACCTATAGTGGCCAAAAACGATTTAGAAAAGGGGGTGGTGATGAACAGAGTGTCTGAATTGAGCAGACCACTCTTACCCAGTCCAAAGATCAGGGCTTGATCCATCACCGTTATTTATCTCACTGCCCCACCCCGGCTCAGAACCTGGCTATATGCAAATCAGTCTGTCCCTGGCCCAGTGCATCATGGGAACAGGGCAGACTAAACTACCAAGCCAATTCTTCACCAGAAAGGAGACAAGCTACCGGGGACCGGTTTCTGGCATTTCAGCCGTCTTCGGCCCGGCTTGCTTGAATCCTGATGGAGCAGTGAGAAAGGGACTCATGTCTGAGTATACCCTGCCACACCTATAGTGGCCAAAAACGATTTAGAAAAGGGGGTGGTGATGAACAGAGTGTCTGAATTGAGCAGACCACTCTTACCCAGTCCAAAGATCAGGGCTTGATCCATCACCGTTATTTATCTCACTGCCCCACCCCGGCTCAGAACCTGGCTATATGCAAATCAGTCTGTCCCTGGCCCAGTGCATCATGGGAACAGGGCAGACTAAACTACCAAGCCAATTCTTCACCAGAAAGGAGACAAGCTACCGGGGACCGGTTTCTGGCATTTCAGCCGTCTTCGGCCCGGCTTGCTTGAATCCTGATGGAGCAGTGAGAAAGGGACTCATGTCTGAGTATACCCTGCCACACCTATAGTGGCCAAAAACGATTTAGAAAAGGGGGTGGTGATGAACAGAGTGTCTGAATTGAGCAGACCACTCTTACCCAGTCCAAAGATCAGGGCTTGATCCATCACCGTTATTTATCTCACTGCCCCACCCCGGCTCAGAACCTGGCTATATGCAAATCAGTCTGTCCCTGGCCCAGTGCATCATGGGAACAGGGCAGACTAAACTACCAAGCCAATTCTTCACCAGAAAGGAGACAAGCTACCGGGGACCGGTTTCTGGCATTTCAGCCGTCTTCGGCCCGGCTTGCTTGAATCCTGATGGAGCAGTGAGAAAGGGACTCATGTCTGAGTATACCCTGCCACACCTATAGTGGCCAAAAACGATTTAGAAAAGGGGGTGGTGATGAACAGAGTGTCTGAATTGAGCAGACCACTCTTACCCAGTCCAAAGATCAGGGCTTGATCCATCACCGTTATTTATCTCACTGCCCCACCCCGGCTCAGAACCTGGCTATATGCAAATCAGTCTGTCCCTGGCCCAGTGCATCATGGGAACAGGGCAGACTAAACTACCAAGCCAATTCTTCACCAGAAAGGAGACAAGCTACCGGGGACCGGTTTCTGGCATTTCAGCCGTCTTCGGCCCGGCTTGCTTGAATCCTGATGGAGCAGTGAGAAAGGGACTCATGTCTGAGTATACCCTGCCACACCTATAGTGGCCAAAAACGATTTAGAAAAGGGGGTGGTGATGAACAGAGTGTCTGAATTGAGCAGACCACTCTTACCCAGTCCAAAGATCAGGGCTTGATCCATCACCGTTATTTATCTCACTGCCCCACCCCGGCTCAGAACCTGGCTATATGCAAATCAGTCTGTCCCTGGCCCAGTGCATCATGGGAACAGGGCAGACTAAACTACCAAGCCAATTCTTCACCAGAAAGGAGACAAGCTACCGGGGACCGGTTTCTGGCATTTCAGCCGTCTTCGGCCCGGCTTGCTTGAATCCTGATGGAGCAGTGAGAAAGGGACTCATGTCTGAGTATACCCTGCCACACCTATAGTGGCCAAAAACGATTTAGAAAAGGGGGTGGTGATGAACAGAGTGTCTGAATTGAGCAGACCGCTCTTACCCAGTCCAAAGATCAGGGCTTGATCCATCACCGTTATTTATCTCACTGCCCCACCCCGGCTCAGAACCTGGCTATATGCAAATCAGTCTGTCCCTGGCCCAGTGCATCATGGGAACAGGGCAGACTAAACTACCAAGCCAATTCTTCACCAGAAAGGAGACAAGCTACCGGGGACCGGTTTCTGGCATTTCAGCCGTCTTCGGCCCGGCTTGCTTGAATCCTGATGGAGCAGTGAGAAAGGGACTCATGTCTGAGTATACCCTGCCACACCTATAGTGGCCAAAAACGATTTAGAAAAGGGGGTGGTGATGAACAGAGTGTCTGAATTGAGCAGACCACTCTTACCCAGTCCAAAGATCAGGGCTTGATCCATCACCGTTATTTATCTCACTGCCCCACCCCGGCTCAGAACCTGGCTATATGCAAATCAGTCTGTCCCTGGCCCAGTGCATCATGGGAACAGGGCAGACTAAACTACCAAGCCAATTCTTCACCAGAAAGGAGACAAGCTACCGGGGACCGGTTTCTGGCATTTCAGCCGTCTTCGGCCCGGCTTGCTTGAATCCTGATGGAGCAGTGAGAAAGGGACTCATGTCTGAGTATACCCTGCCACACCTATAGTGGCCAAAAACGATTTAGAAAAGGGGGTGGTGATGAACAGAGTGTCTGAATTGAGCAGACCACTCTTACCCAGTCCAAAGATCAGGGCTTGATCCATCACCGTTATTTATCTCACTGCCCCACCCCGGCTCAGAACCTGGCTATATGCAAATCAGTCTGTCCCTGGCCCAGTGCATCATGGGAACAGGGCAGACTAAACTACCAAGCCAATTCTTCACCAGAAAGGAGACAAGCTACCGGGGACCGGTTTCTGGCATTTCAGCCGTCTTCGGCCCGGCTTGCTTGAATCCTGATGGAGCAGTGAGAAAGGGACTCATGTCTGAGTATACCCTGCCACACCTATAGTGGCCAAAAACGATTTAGAAAAGGGGGTGGTGATGAACAGAGTGTCTGAATTGAGCAGACCACTCTTACCCAGTCCAAAGATCAGGGCTTGATCCATCACCGTTATTTATCTCACTGCCCCACCCCGGCTCAGAACCTGGCTATATGCAAATCAGTCTGTCCCTGGCCCAGTGCATCATGGGAACAGGGCAGACTAAACTACCAAGCCAATTCTTCACCAGAAAGGAGACAAGCTACCGGGGACCGGTTTCTGGCATTTCAGCCGTCTTCGGCCCGGCTTGCTTGAATCCTGATGGAGCAGTGAGAAAGGGACTCATGTCTGAGTATACCCTGCCACACCTATAGTGGCCAAAAACGATTTAGAAAAGGGGGTGGTGATGAACAGAGTGTCTGAATTGAGCAGACCACTCTTACCCAGTCCAAAGATCAGGGCTTGATCCATCACCGTTATTTATCTCACTGCCCCACCCCGGCTCAGAACCTGGCTATATGCAAATCAGTCTGTCCCTGGCCCAGTGCATCATGGGAACAGGGCAGACTAAACTACCAAGCCAATTCTTCACCAGAAAGGAGACAAGCTACCGGGGACCGGTTTCTGGCATTTCAGCCGTCTTCGGCCCGGCTTGCTTGAATCCTGATGGAGCAGTGAGAAAGGGACTCATGTCTGAGTATACCCTGCCACACCTATAGTGGCCAAAAACGATTTAGAAAAGGGGGTGGTGATGAACAGAGTGTCTGAATTGAGCAGACCACTCTTACCCAGTCCAAAGATCAGGGCTTGATCCATCACCGTTATTTATCTCACTGCCCCACCCCGGCTCAGAACCTGGCTATATGCAAATCAGTCTGTCCCTGGCCCAGTGCATCATGGGAACAGGGCAGACTAAACTACCAAGCCAATTCTTCACCAGAAAGGAGACAAGCTACCGGGGACCGGTTTCTGGCATTTCAGCCGTCTTCGGCCCGGCTTGCTTGAATCCTGATGGAGCAGTGAGAAAGGGACTCATGTCTGAGTATACCCTGCCACACCTATAGTGGCCAAAAACGATTTAGAAAAGGGGGTGGTGATGAACAGAGTGTCTGAATTGAGCAGACCACTCTTACCCAGTCCAAAGATCAGGGCTTGATCCATCACCGTTATTTATCTCACTGCCCCACCCCGGCTCAGAACCTGGCTATATGCAAATCAGTCTGTCCCTGGCCCAGTGCATCATGGGAACAGGGCAGACTAAACTACCAAGCCAATTCTTCACCAGAAAGGAGACAAGCTACCGGGGACCGGTTTCTGGCATTTCAGCCGTCTTCGGCCCGGCTTGCTTGAATCCTGATGGAGCAGTGAGAAAGGGACTCATGTCTGAGTATACCCTGCCACACCTATAGTGGCCAAAAACGATTTAGAAAAGGGGGTGGTGATGAACAGAGTGTCTGAATTGAGCAGACCACTCTTACCCAGTCCAAAGATCAGGGCTTGATCCATCACCGTTATTTATCTCACTGCCCCACCCCGGCTCAGAACCTGGCTATATGCAAATCAGTCTGTCCCTGGCCCAGTGCATCATGGGAACAGGGCAGACTAAACTACCAAGCCAATTCTTCACCAGAAAGGAGACAAGCTACCGGGGACCGGTTTCTGGCATTTCAGCCGTCTTCGGCCCGGCTTGCTTGAATCCTGATGGAGCAGTGAGAAAGGGACTCATGTCTGAGTATACCCTGCCACACCTATAGTGGCCAAAAACGATTTAGAAAAGGGGGTGGTGATGAACAGAGTGTCTGAATTGAGCAGACCACTCTTACCCAGTCCAAAGATCAGGGCTTGATCCATCACCGTTATTTATCTCACTGCCCCACCCCGGCTCAGAACCTGGCTATATGCAAATCAGTCTGTCCCTGGCCCAGTGCATCATGGGAACAGGGCAGACTAAACTACCAAGCCAATTCTTCACCAGAAAGGAGACAAGCTACCGGGGACCGGTTTCTGGCATTTCAGCCGTCTTCGGCCCGGCTTGCTTGAATCCTGATGGAGCAGTGAGAAAGGGACTCATGTCTGAGTATACCCTGCCACACCTATAGTGGCCAAAAACGATTTAGAAAAGGGGGTGGTGATGAACAGAGTGTCTGAATTGAGCAGACCACTCTTACCCAGTCCAAAGATCAGGGCTTGATCCATCACCGTTATTTATCTCACTGCCCCACCCCGGCTCAGAACCTGGCTATATGCAAATCAGTCTGTCCCTGGCCCAGTGCATCATGGGAACAGGGCAGACTAAACTACCAAGCCAATTCTTCACCAGAAAGGAGACAAGCTACCGGGGACCGGTTTCTGGCATTTCAGCCGTCTTCGGCCCGGCTTGCTTGAATCCTGATGGAGCAGTGAGAAAGGGACTCATGTCTGAGTATACCCTGCCACACCTATAGTGGCCAAAAACGATTTAGAAAAGGGGGTGGTGATGAACAGAGTGTCTGAATTGAGCAGACCACTCTTACCCAGTCCAAAGATCAGGGCTTGATCCATCACCGTTATTTATCTCAATTGGCTTCTGTAGTTTGGTTTGTCCTGTTCCCATCATGCACTGGGACAGGAACAGACTAATTTGCATACAGTCAGGTTCTGAAACTGGGATGGTGCAGTGAGCTAAAAAACGGTGTTGGATCTAGCCCTGATCTTTTGACTGGGTGAGAGCTTTCTGCTTAATTCAGAGACTCTGTCCCTCACCACCCCTTTTTGTAAATATTTTTGTCCACCCTAAGCGTGGAAGGGTATTCTCAGATGTGAGACCCTTGCTCATTGCACCATCAGGATTCAAGCAAACCGGGCCGAAGACGGCTGTAATGCCAGAAACCGGTCCCCGGGAGCTTGTTTCCTTCCCAGTGTAAGAATTGGCTTCTGTAGTTTGGTTTGTCCTGTTCCCATCATGCACTGGGACAGGAACAGACTAATTTGCATACAGTCAGGTTCTGAAACTGGGATGGTGCAGTGAGCTAAAAAACGGTGTTGGATCTAGCCCTGATCTTTTGACTGGGTGAGAGCTTTCTGCTTAATTCAGAGACTCTGTCCCTCACCACCCCTTTTTGTAAATATTTTTGTCCACCCTAAGCGTGGAAGGGTATTCTCAGATGTGAGACCCTTGCTCATTGCACCATCAGGATTCAAGCAAACCGGGCCGAAGACGGCTGTAATGCCAGAAACCGGTCCCCGGGAGCTTGTTTCCTTCCCAGTGTAAGAATTGGCTTCTGTAGTTTGGTTTGTCCTGTTCCCATCATGCACTGGGACAGGAACAGACTAATTTGCATACAGTCAGGTTCTGAAACTGGGATGGTGCAGTGAGCTAAAAAACGGTGTTGGATCTAGCCCTGATCTTTTGACTGGGTGAGAGCTTTCTGCTTAATTCAGAGACTCTGTCCCTCACCACCCCTTTTTGTAAATATGTGGTATATATGACGCCACATAGTCTAAATGTTACATACGGGGTGAGATGCGGAGATGCCCGAGGTGCGCTTATGTAGATACTAGTTTTATACATATGACATCGAATTTTGGGGTAGTGCGTTTGTACTGGGAGGGAGTCCTGGCTAAGATTAGGGATAAACTGGGGAGGGATCTGGCGCTGTCCATAGTGGTCTGTTTGCTGGGGCTCTTCCCGCGCCCACTTAAGCGGAAGGTAGGGACTCGGTTTATAGACCTGGCTCTGGGGTTAGCAAAGAGGCAGATTGCACTGAAACAGAGAGGTTTGTTAGTTGGGCGGGAGCAGAGGCTAGGGCCTTGGGTTATGAAGAGGTGAGGGGCATCTGGACAAGACCAATTGCAGATTTATGGAAAGAGGTGCTAGTGAACTAGGAAAACCTGGAGCAAGCTCACAGCAATAATGTGGAGGAAGCAAGTGATAGTGTATGACACACGCATGGGTGCACAGTTAGGTCAAGTCGTGGTGGCCTAGACGGCACATAGCCTCCCCCTTCAGTAGGAGTGGCTGGACGACACCAGCGTTGAATGAGTGTAGGCGGTAGGCCTGGGGCTGGGGTTAGCGGTGTAGGGGCCACTCCCTGCCTCCCTCCCTTCCCGCCTGTCCATTCCCCCCTCCCTCTCCGCCCCCCCAGGGAGTCACAAGGGAGGTATGGCATCCATTGTAACTGTTGGTATTCATGCCTTCACCGCTGGATACTATTGCGCTCCTATCCCCTCTTCGCATGCAGAATTTTATTGGTTCCTTATTATTTGTTAGATATTTGGAGTTTGTTTTTTATGTTATTGGATTATATGTTCCAGTCCAACTGGTTGTGTGCAAAATCGTTTGGGGTACAGCCCGATCTTGGTATGGAGCCAGAGTTGCCCACCGAGGCAGAGCGTGGAAGTAGAGATGCGCAGGGTGCAAGTTAGTACATGCATGGGGTGATGGGACAATGGCACGCAAGGATAAGCAGGCTCTAAGCTTATATAGGAATTTCATGTTGTTGCGTCCTACCCCAGGATTCCGATTGAAATGTATACCACACTGCCTAATATGGTAATTAAGAGCTGCACTGAAACTCTGATGTAAACATTTTGTCTTGAAATCGTGGCAATAAAAACCATCTATGTTAACAAAAATATGTTTAAAAAATATATATATCTTGAAGGTCAGTAGTTTTGGAGTTAGAAGCGATAAATATATACTTCCCTATATGCACTCCCCACTTGATATTTTCTCCGCCGATATTCTGTCCTCGATATTCTTGTTCCATGCTATTTTGGGTGTCAATATTCAGTCATACAATCGTAAACATATACTTTCCTACATTGATTTACCTTAAAGATATCTTGCTAGTCGATATGCTGGCTATGATATATTTGTAGCTCAATATTTAAAACTCAATATTTTAGTAGTATACCTGTTTCCCAGCTGACTTTAGCAATATAGATTTCACATAGTCTCCAGATATTTCTTTGCTTTCACACTGAAATCGCAGTTCTGTATCTCTATCAGTCCTTTTTAGGTCGAAGCCTAACTGAAAGCGCAGTTGTCTGGTGTGCTAAATACATCTTAGGGACATTCAGAAAGCGGACTTAGGAATGCATTCTGCCCGTTGCTTACCATTGCGTTTGTGGTTTGTAACTCACATTTTCTGGCTTTCCATTTGCTGGCTTTATTTGGTTTCGGCTGTCCAGTTTGATTTCATCCTTCCCGTTACCCAAACTTTGTTTACTGTATTCAATAATGAACTCACTTTCTGTAAACAGGTCTTTTAATCTTGCTCTTATCTTGCTACATTTGCTGTTCATTTAGGGTCAGAGGTCACATGTCCCTTCCCCCTCCCTCTCCGCCCGCCCCAGGGAGTCACAAGGGAGGTATGGCATCCATTGTAACTGTTGGTATTCATGCCTTCACCGCTGTATACTATTGCGCTCCTATCCCCTCTTCGCATGCAGGGTTTTATTGGTTCCTTATTATTTGTTAGATTTTTGGGGTTTGTTTTTTATGGTATTGGATTATATGTTCCAGCCCAACTGGGTGCGTGCAAAATCATTTGGGGCACTACCCGATCCTGGTAAGGAGCCACAGTTGCCCACCGAGGCAGTGCGTGGAAGTAGAGATGCGCAGGGTGCAAGTTAGTCCATGCATGGGTGATGGGACAATGGCACACAAGGATAAGCAGGCTCTAAGCTTATATAGGAATTTCATGTTGTTGCGTCCTACCCCAGGATTCCGATTGAAATGAATACCACAATGCCTACTATGTTAATTAAGAGCTGCACTGAAACTCTGATGTAAATATTTTGTCGTGAAATTGTGGCAATAAAAACCATCTATGTTAACAAAAATATGGTTAAAAAATATATATATCTTGAAGGTAAGTAGATGTGGAATTAGAAGCGATAAATATACACTGCCCTATATGCACTCACCACTTGAAATTTTGTCCGCCGATAATCTGTCCTCAATATTCTTGTTCCATGCTATTTTGGGTGTCAATATTCAGTCATACAATCGTAAACATATACTTTTCTACATTGATTTACCTTCAAGATATCTTGCTAGTCGATATGCTGGCTATGATATATTTGTAGCTCAATATTTAAAGCTCAATATTTTAGTAGTATACCTGTTTCCCAGCTGACTTTAGCAATGTAGATTTCACATAGTCTCCAGATATTTATTTGCTTTCACACTGAAATCACAGTTCTGTATCTCCATCAGTCCTTTTTAGGTCGAAGCCTAACTGAAAGCGCAGTTGTCTGGTGTGCTAAAGACATCTTAGGGACATTCAGAAAGCGGACTTAGGAATGCATTCTGCTCATTGCTTACCATTGCCCTTGTGGTTTGTAACTCACATTATCAACATTATCAACTTATCCAGCGGGTCCCTAGCCCCACACATGTTGGTGGGCATTTGCTAGACCCTATCTTTTCTAATATCGTTTCCGCTACTGTGGCGATTCCCACTCCTGTGGGCTGGTCTGATCATTTCTTGGTAGAAATGTCTTTTCTCACATCTGAGCATTCTGATAAAGCTGTCCCGCGATCTGTCTTCAATCGCCCATGGCGAAAATTGAGACCTGAGGATTTTCATGCCCTCCTCATTGCCGACCCTCTTAGTCTTTTTAATAATGTGGAATTAGGTTATGACATGTTTTGTGACTGGATTACCCGGGCGTTGGACTCTCTAATTCCGGCGCGTAGGTGTAAGGGTCGTACCCATGAGTCTAGTCCATGGTATAATGACTCGTTGTCTATTCTAAGGAAGGCATGTAAAAAAACAGAACGTGCTTGGAGGAAAGAGTACGACCCGGGATTTAAAAAACAATATCTGACCGAACTTAAACTATATCACAGAGGTGACTGTAAAGCTCGGGCAGCTTATTATACCAATGAGATTAATCTCAGCCCTAACCCTGCTAAATGTATTTTTAAGATTTTAAAAGACCTTAGAGTCAGAAAAAATTTGGTGCTTGTAATTACCTCAGAATTGCAGTGTGAAGAAGTGATCTCCTCTCCTTTTCCGTTGAAAAGGTGCAGGCTATATATGTCTTTTCCGACTAAGACCTCTGCCTCTGGTCTGATTCTTTTAAAGTCCGGCCCAAGCTTTAGTCTCATGGTTATTCCTGAGATTTCGCATGAAGAACTTATCAGGCTAAGCACGAAAATTAAATCTGGTTCCCCAGCAGATCCTTTAAAGCCGGCGCTTTTTAAAGAATCTCTTTCATTGTTTTTAACACCACTCCGCCAGATTATCAACTTGTCTTTTTCCTCTGCTTTGGTGCCTACTCGGTCGAAACAGGCTTGGGTGTCTCCCATCCTTAAGAAGCCTGCACTGGATCAGGCTAAGCCTGAAAACTTCAGGCCTATATCTCTTCTTCCTTGGGTGGCGAAAGTGGCGGAATCCCATGTTAACACCATATTAACCAACTTTCTGCATTCCAATAACATTCTGGATATGTCACAAAACGGTTTCAGTTCCCGACACAGTGCCGAAACTGCCCTCCTGACCATGACTGAGCATTTATGCACCATCCTGGATGCAGGTCAGACGGCGGCACTGATCCTGTTGGATCTTAGTGCCGCCTTTGACACTGTCTCACATGGCATTTTGATACAAAGTCTGGAGGAGGCAGGTATTAAGGGTACGGCTCTGGAATGGTTCAGTTCCTTTCTGTCTGGGAGATCCTTTCGGGCTACCGCTCCACCCTTTCTATCTCAGGCCCACTCTATTGAACAGGGGGTACCTCAGGGCTCTGCCCTGAGTCCCATTCTGTTCAATTTATATGTTCAGCCACTAGCTGCGGTCGCCAAGCAGTGGGATCTTTCCATCGTCTCATATGCGAATGACACGCAGCTGGTTGTGGCTCTGACAGAGGGGTCCACTATGCATGCCTCTAAATTTAGAGATGGTGTGACTTCCAATTACCTACAATTAAATGCTAGCAAAACTGAGGTTTTGATAACTGGTAAGAATGCCAGTCTGTGGGGTGAACATTGGTGGCTGAGGGCATTAGGGAAAACTCCTGAACCTAAGGTGGAGGTGAAGAACTTAGGGGTGTGGATGGACTCTTCCCTTAGTTTTCGGTCTCACCCAAAAAAAGTTTCCAATACTTGTTTTGGTTTATCACGGGGGCTCAGACCTCTCTTAAAGTTCTTTGAGGCCGCAACACGTCAGCTGATTGTCCAGTCAATGATTTTGTCTCGACTGGACTATTCTAGCTCCCTGTTTTTAGGGGCTAATCAAGCCAAGATTGCTCGATTAAAATATACACAAAATATGGCGGCACAAATTTTGTTAGGGCTTCCTCGGTGTTGCTCTATCTCCAAGAGTATTAGGAAACTTCACTGGTTGCCTATGGTGGAGCGTATTAAGTTTAAAACTTTGTGTCTTGGAGGAGGAGCTACGTCACCAACTAAGATGGCCGCTTAGGCACCCGGCTCCGCCGATCCTGCAACTTATCCTGCAATCATGCCCGATCTCTAGGGAGATGAAGCCTTGCTGAATCGTTTGGTTCAATCTCCAGACCTTTGTCGCCAGAATTGACGGAGTTATGTCGTCTTCTGGATCCTGGCCTAACGCAGCTTGTAAGCCGGGGCCTCGAGTTTGAGCCCAGCCAGGACGTAGTTGAACAACATCGGCCGTGTGACTACGACCGGTCTCAGCAGTGGAAGTCTCCAGATCTGATTTTGATGGCAATCAACGTAGTTTTCTTGATGTCGTCGGACAATTGACCTGAGCGTCTGTGGAGGTTCTGGGACTCCTGGCCCGGGGACCCGGTTAGACATCGCCTGGGTCCGCTGGGGTGGGGCCCTCGCCCGCTGTTCAGGGCCACTTTGTCTACAGGACGCCCTCAGTTGTGACCAGCTCCGCTCTGTCATGGCCCCCCCAGGAGGACCGGGCTCCTCGGGCCTACCACTATGTAATGTGTAATGTAATGTGTTGTGTAAAGCGCACTGCTGCCCTGAGGTGTCGTGGCGCTGTAGACCGCTGGGGAACCCGTCCTTGCTATCCCTGTGAGATGGTCCCTACTGGGTAGCTCCAAGGTGAAACCAGGCATCCCTGGCGAATGTGGGGGGCCGTTGTAGAGATGAGGCAAGCTAATGCCCAGAGTTGCCAAGTGTGATCACTGGTTAGAGTAGGCACCGAGGCGAGAATTATCAAGTCCTCTGACCCTGGTCCACGACCCTGCCGCGTCGGCAATTGAACCCTGGTCCCGGGCCGTTCTCTGCTTCCAGGTCTGCCGCCTCTAACCAGTGAGCCACACCACTCCACTATGCTTGTGATCGGAAGAGCGGAGGAGGATCTGACGAATAAAGAGCCGACATTGCGGACCGTGCTGGCCGCCGTCATGTAGCTACAAGCGCATATTGAATCTCGACTCGATAATATGCTTGCCGATGGGTCTGACGTGGACTGTTTGGGACCGGGCTCTGATCTTCCACTACGTCTACCGATTTCGACGCTTCCCGTGAGGTCTGGGAGGGCCAATGATGACCGCCCAGGGCAAAATGATCTGGTGCAGCCCTTGAGTTGTGTACCGACAAAGAGTAGCGAACTTGGTTCCCCGGAGAGTTGGTCGCACCCGCCATTGTTGTCTCCTGGGGTGGTTCCGCTTGGCCTCTTTATCCTGGAGTTTCCCGTCGGAACCGACTGGATTGCCACAACATCTCTGCCTTCCCAGTTTGCTTTGCCGCTTCTGCGGAGGGAACATCACTTGGACAGGGTGCCAATGATAGAGGGCCTATTGATGATCGAGGCTGGTAATGACTTTGTTTTTTGGGCTCTCTGTGGACTATCCTCTTCGGTACTCCTCTCGTATCCTGGATCTACAATGCCTGCAGTGCGGCTGCCGGATGGTGTTTGCGTGCAAGATCGGAAGGGCCAACGATGAGACTGCTTCGATGGGTTTGACTTTGGGGCCATGGCGAACATGGGACTTGGATCTGGTATTAGAGTGAGGTCGGGCGGGGTTTAGTGATTCCCTGGTATTTTCACTGTCATATCTCCTGGTATTATCTGTGCTATTCGTAGGGGTGGTTGGTGTCCGGCTGGGGAGAAGGAGACCGGGTGCTTATACGCTTCCTCCTCCTCCACTTCTTCCTACTTTTAGGGTTTTAGTTATTCGGGGCAATAGGCACGCTGCTAGGGGGGTTAGGCTGTAGCCAACTGCAGGGGTGCAGGGTGGGGGGCTGGAGGGGGAGGGGTTTGTTTTGCCTTTATTTTGTTTCTATGGCCTTTTTCTTCCTTTCCTTTTCTTCCTTTTATTAGTATAGTTGGCGAAACGATCTGATTGGTATCGTGTATCCGTATCGGGTGCTCTTGCTTTTTTCATTATCCTGATCTTTGGGTGGACGGGCTCTGAGGACTGGCGCTTAATGTAGACTGTGTGTTGTATGGTTTTATATCCTGGATAGTATGCTTTAACGCCAGTGTCTCAATTATAGCTGTTCCGGATCTGCATATCCTGTTGCTCTGCCTGGCCACCGTATTAGTATTTTCGATTGTTGGCACCCGATACGTTTATTTAGTTAATTAAAAAATAAAACCTTTATCTCATTCTGTGACTTAATTCTGCGTTTAATACGAACTTTATCCTGAATCGCTGCCGCACCTCAGGGATGTCGGCTGAAGAGCTGTGGCATACCGTAGTATACTTGCTCCTATTTTTGATTAGCATCCGGCCCCTGTGGTTGTAGGCCCATGCCTGTAATGTTATTGAAATGAACAATAAAGGTTTTAAAAAAAAAAAAAAACTGTGTGTCTTTTTTATTTAAGATACTAAAATTTGCTTCGCCCAGCCTGCTTTGCAACATGTTGACCCCCTATGTTCCATCTCGTGCGTTGCGCTCTTTTGGGCAGCATTTAGTTACTGTCCCCCGATTAAAGCTCTGTGATGCTGGGGGGTGCTCATTCCGCTATCTAGCGGCAAAATTATGGAACTCTCTGCCACTTGAGATCCGAGGCATGGACGGCCTGCTGGACTTCAGGAGAGCGATCAAAACCTATCTTTTTCCACCACTATAGCTCTTTCATTGGCTCATTATCTGAATCCCCTGTTTTTTGGCTTTCGGGATAGGTATGTGTGAGTGAAAGCGCCGGAACGCCCCTTTGCTGGGGCAGCTGAGCGCTATATAAGCCCATATAACATAACATAACATTTTCTGGCTTTCCATTTGCTGGCTTTATTTGGTTTCGGCTGTCCAGTTTGATTTCAACCTTCCCGTTACCCAAACTTTGTTTACTTTATTCTAAAATGAACTCCCTTTCTGTAAACAGGTCTTTAAATCTTGTTCTTATCTTGCTACATTTGCTTTTCATTCAGAGTCAAAGGTCACATGTCAAGCTCTCTCAGAGGTCACATGTCAAGCTCTCTCTTCCAAGGGAGCTTGGTGTTTACTTTTCCTCTCTGACTTCAAAGTGAGAGAATTTATGTGACAATCCTGCTGAGTATCCATATAAGAGAGGGTGTAGGATATTTTTTTCTAGCACACGCACAAAAGGATTGTGGTGATGTTTCCTAATATATCAGAATTAGTACAAATGAAGCACATTTTTTTTAATTCTGAAATGTGGTGGAAACTAAAATTTGATTATGAAAAAAAAACATCAATAGACTAGGTGATAATGTTTACACCCATTATCGTTTGTGTGCAGTAAAAGTATATTTTGGTGCAAATGTAATTTCAATTGACAATATTTTGTCTGTAATGATATTGCACTGCCACACCATGCATACTCCACACTACACCACTCCACTCCATGCCCTTCCACTCTACGCCACACCACTCCATTCCACGACACGCCATTCTATGACATGCCACTCCACTCTACGCCCCTTCACTATAAGACAATCTACAACACACCATGCCACTCGACTTCATGCACTACAATCTACGCTACTCACTTCACATCACACAACATGTAGCTCCACTCTACACCCCTCCATTCCACATCACTTACCCAACTCCCCTCAACACCACTCCACTCCAATCTATCCCACTCCAATCTATCCCTCTCCAATGTAGCCCAATGTATCCCACCCCACTCCACTTCTCTACAATTCACTCCCCTCCAATGTACTACACTCCAGTCCACCCAATCTACCCCACCCCACTCCAATTTACCACACTCCAATCTATCCCACTCCAATGTACCCACCCCAGTCTACCCTACCCCACTCCAATCTACCCCACTTCAATCTACACCACTCTAACCCAATTTACCCCACTCCACTCTGATCTATCCTAATCCACTCCACTCAAATCTACCCCACTCTGTTCTAATCTACCCCAGTCTACCCTACTCCACTTTAATTCTCCCTCCAATGTACCCCAATCCATCCCACTCCAATGTACCCCACCCCACCCTAGTCTACCCCATTCCAATTGACCCCACTCCAATCTACTCCACTACGATCCAGTCTACTCCACTCCACTACAATTTACCATACTTCAATCTACCCACTCCACTCAGCTTCAATATACCCCCCTCCAATCTACTCCTCTACACACCAATTTACCCACGTCCACTCAATATAACCCAATCAACCCTACTCCAATCTACCTCACTCTACCCCAATTTACAGTACTCCACTCAAATCTACCCCTCTCTGCTCCAATCTACCCCAGTCTACCCCACTCTACTCTAATTTAGCCCGCTCCAATCTACTTCAATCCACCCCACTCCAATGTACCCCAATCTGACCCACTCCTCTCCAATCTACCCTACTCCACTCTACCTCAGTCTATTTTGACCCAAATCATTCCAATTTACCACACTCCACTCCAAACTCCACTGGAATCTACCCAACTCCTCTCCACACTAATCTACCCCACCCCACTCAACTCCACCTCATTCTCCTCCACTCCAATCTGCCACAATATACCACACTCCTATCTACCACTATCTACTCAACTCGAAAGCAATCTACCATACTCCAATCTAGCCCACTCCACTCTACCCCACTCCACTATACCTAAATCCACCCCACTCCACTTCTCTTCAATCTACTACACTCCAGTCTACCATACTCCATTCAAATCTACCCCATTCCACTCCAATCTAACTCACTTCATCCCAATACACCCCACTCCAATCTATTCCACCCCACTTCACCCCAATCTACAACACTCCAATCTACGCCTATCTACTTAATTCCAATTTACTCCACCCAGTCTACCCTGCTCTACCTCAAACTACCCCTCTCCACCCACTGCAATCTACCCCACCTGACCCCGCTCCAATACAACCCACTCTACTCCAGTCTCTCTATTCCACTCCAATCTCCTCTACTCCACCCTCATCTACCCCACTAGATTCCAATTTACCCCATTGCATTCTTCCCCAATCTATCTCACTCCACTCCAATGTATCCAGTTCCACTCAACCCTACTCCACTTCACTCTACCCCAGTCCACCCCAATCTACCCCAATTCAATCAAACCCACTCCCATCCACCCCAATCTACTCCACTCCACTCCAATCTACCCCAATCTGCCCCTCTCTACCCATTCCACCCCAATCTATCCCACTCCCCAACCTACTCCAGTCCACTACACCTCAATGTACGCTACTCCAAACTACCCCAATCTTTCCCCACTTCATTCCATTCTATTCTACCCTACTATAAACCTCTGAATCTACCCCACTCCACTCCAATCCACCAGTCTCCACTGCAGTCTACCCCAATCCAATCTACCCCTATCCTCCCAATCCACTCTCCACAATCTACCCACTCCACTCTGATCTACCCCAATATACCACACACCACTCTACCCTAATCTATTCCGGTCTACCCTACTCCTATCTACCCCACTCCAATCTACCTCACTCTAATCTACCCCAATCTACTCCACTCCACTCCACCCCAATCTACCCCAATCCACCCCAACTACCCCAATTCAATCTATACCACTCCAATCTACAATACTAATCTACCCAACTCCCCCTCTCCAATCTACCCCACTCCAATCTACCCCACTCCACCCACTCTAATATAGCCCAATCCACCCCACTCCAATCTACCCCACTCTAACCTACTCCACTCTACCCCCACTCCAATCTACCCCAGCCTACTCCACCCCACTAACTTTTAGCCATGCAGGATAGCACCCAAGCTGGTGCATAACATGGATAAAACACACTGTCAAAGCCAATATCTCTTGTATAGGCAAGACGTATTGGTTTTTCCAATGCTTGTTGAATTTTGTTACTGATTTGTCCTAGTCACTGTAATTTGTTTCGAGTGCATTTATTTAGTTGCATTTTTCTTTTAGATGATTTTTTTGTTCATAGCACACTTATTCATAAGAGAAAAGGAGGAACCTTGTATGCCAATCGACGAAGAAAACAGCGGGAAAGAAGGTTTCTGCTGATTAAAAGGGTGGGTGCCTCTGGTGTAGGCTGTAAGCCTGTAACCTACATGTGGATGGGGCTGTTTGGTTTTAACTACTAATGCGGCCTCTGGCGAGTTTTATTAAAAGGCCCCTCTGCGCTTGAACCACTCCTTTCCTACATTCATAGTAACTGTAAATAATCTGATTTACAAGTGCAAATTCAAAATTTGTGCACTGCAAAAGATAATTTGCATTTATAACTCAAACCGCATCACCGTTCCCATATTCCACGTTATTGCAACGCAATTATTTCAGTTACTCAAATATGCACTTTTATTAATTAGATTTAATTAAATTCATTTAAAACATTTCTTCAGTTTTATGCAATACATGTAATCCACTAACAGCTTATCTTTGTGTGTCTTGTGTTTACATTTATCCTACTAACATATTCGTCCATAATATCTGACATTGTTTTAATTTCCAAAGATTATACACTACTTATTAATCTCAGACAATGAATTAATGGGGCATATCTTTACAGGTTATTTGTCTGTCTCTTGCAAATGAGTTCCAGTCAATTATTCAATGATGCACCTGTATCCTACTTGCCTGAAGGCACCTTCTTAATTTTTCAGGTTTGAAAGCTGAGTGTTATTATTATTATTATTACTATTATTATGACATATAGTACACAGCACAACCCCCACTGCCTGCAGTCTCTAGAATAATGCCTGTTAATAATGCCTGTTTGAAAAGGACTTCTTTTCTTAACCTCAGAAGGATACAACGCTGAGCCAGCCTCACTGTGATTTGAAAGTTTAACCCTGGAGATGGCTGGACGGGCACACGCCTGGGTGTGTGTATATTCTGGACTCTCTCTAACGTAGGGGTGACCAATTTAGGTCCTGTAATTCTAGAAAAAAAATCCAGATTGTCAAGATTAGCATTGGTTACATTAATTATTTCAATTTAGAGTTAGTGTATGCAATTTATTGTCTCATATCCTTCGAGGTCAGAAGCAAAGGAAAAATCAAGAAAGGCATATGTTCCCAGTACTATTATTATTAATAATAATGAACATCTGCACCAGAAAACGTATGAGAAGGAACGTATGTATACAAACATCTGTATTGTTTGATTGGGGGTGGCGAGAAAGACATGATGAAGATGTAATTTCAATGCCTCAGGGTTTAAAGAGGCAAAGACGGGGCATGAGGCATCTCTTTATATTTAAGAGGAGTAATTCCACTTCCATAGCTGGCGTTTCATGGTACGAGCACCCTTGGCATTAACTAACAGGCTTGTGGGTATTCCTGAACATTTCAAGGACTAGTCACTACCCCGGAAGAAGGCTAAGATTAACCTTGTTAAGGACAGGAAAATAAATATTTCCAGAGAGGGAATTTCCAGTAAATGCCCTCAGAACTCGTGGGTATACTAGGGAAGATGTTTTTCCCAAGGGAAAATAATTTTCCCATTAGAGGACAAAAATACAAATGTATTAATGCAAAACGTTCAGGTGCACTAATGCAAAGAACGCAACATTCCCTCTGAAACTGTACAATATGTACAATTTCATAAATGCAAATCGTTTTGCATTGAAATCTGAAATCCCAGAAATACTCCTGGAAAGATGTAACTGTCACTGCTTTCCAGAAGTACTTACGAACCTGTGTGAATGCCAAAGATGTGGAAATTGACACTGAAAATGAAAATGTCCACCTACGATTGTGGGTTTTAAAATGTGGTTGAAAAATTGCCCTGTTGTTTTAATTTTGCAAATGTTCATCTGCAGTTTGCTTCACAAACGGATATATATTTCACATAAATAAATAAATAATTGATCAATCAAGTACAAAGTTTATTATTCGTTTATCAGGTTATATCAGACTGTCAAAACTGATAGGAGAACATTGACTGTAAGGCGCTGAATTACTAAAAAATTGTCAGAAGTCTGCAACTGAAAAAGTTTTAACCAGTGGTGCACCCCAGCACAGCAAGCAAAGTGCTTCACTGTTGTGTCACCTGGGGGAAGCAGAGTTCCATCACATCTTCCAAGAAATGGTTCAGTTCTGCTCTCTCCATGCACTGGTGCACTTTGTGCTGCTTGTGCAAAGGCAGGAGCTCTTTCTCAATAGTGCAAGGGTGCCTGCGTTGTGGTCTGGCTAGTTTTTAGGCAGGATATGGTACCTTTGTTTACAAAAACTAACTTCAAGGCTATTTCCTCTTTGTATGTGTGCTGCAGAACACATGCAAAGAGGAAATAACAAGGACAAATAAAGATATTTCTCATCGTCATGCCGGCCTCAGGGAGGCTCAGGATTTTGGTGCAGATGTATGTTTACATCTCTTTGTAAATATGAATGCGCCAAAATCGATGGAAGCCTTCTTGGCGTAAAATAATGCAGGGCAGCTCAATGTGCTAGGTTGCCTTAAGCTTTCTTTTCTTTTTTAAAGCATTGCACATAACAGTTTGTGTTGCTTTATGGATACAAAAAAGGTCTTTACGTTGCTTCTGCAATATAAAGTTAGGCAAACCCAATGTAAAACTCTTGTAAACCTGGGCTTTAACCTCTCACATTTTCCTGATAGGAAAGGAACCATATATTAGTTCATGAAGTGTTGTGAATGCTCACAAACTCACAGGGGATACCTACCTTGGCACGGCCACTTTCTGCGCCTGAATTAACTCAAACAGGTATGAGCAACTCTAGCTTAGTGAAAGAAAGCATCTTATCATAACTTAAAAAGTAAATACCAGCATTTACTCCATGTCTAAATTACTAGCCTCAGTTGCTTTGAGAATCAGACCATAAGGATTTAGGGGGTCGTTGCCCTTAATCAGAAAAGAAGTATGTGATTCAGTTGGTCAGTTCCAAATTATTACAGAATGTTAAAGTTTTTTTTCTAAATTCTTCTACAAAGAAAGGAATTCCAGAGAATCAGTCCCTGGACTTATCTTCAGGGCTACAATGTCTGGTGTCTCTGCAGCTTGGTAGAGGAGACTCTGTGCCACATTCACCGAGGGCTAACACTGGCAGTTGCATGGTGGAAATACCTCAAAGCAGTGCTTAAAGTGTAAAAAATAATAAGTGCCAGGGGTCCCCGTCAGCAGGCCACTGCAGCTTGCACTACACATTGCCCCCTGCTGTGCTGCCAATGATAGTAACAACACAACTGATAACCATCACAATCCTACAAGTGTGACAATTCGGACTATTGCTGGCCCCCAAAGCTGTAAGAATGGCTTGGGCGGCAGGTAATAGTCATTTTTAATGTATATTGAACTAATAATTAACTGGTGTGTACATCTCTAAATTAGCCAGACAGTGCCCCCTTGTGGTAGACTGCCACAAGCGCGCTGTTGACAATTAAGTGCCAGCGCCGAGCTCCAGAAACCACTGGCTCAAATTAAGCACTGCCTCAAAGTGACGCCAATGGCAACACTGACCATCATTCTGGTGCTTTGAAGCATGTCACCAGCTAGTGGTGAGTGAGGGTCCTTCTACAAAAGGGAGACCCCTGTCCTGTTTTACAAAGTGGGATACAGGTGCCCAGTTGTAGTTACAACCCAACTGGGGGAGGTGTTTGCTATTCCTGTTGAAGGTTTGGTTTTTGACACACTGCTTTTTCATAGCTTAGTATTATAATTTGAGCACTGTGCTATTCACTCCTCTGTTGTTATTATACATCATTCTGGTGCTACATGTTTTTTAGTGTGGAAAATTGACCCTTGCACAGAACCAAAACCACGTTGTGCAGTAAAGGTCCAGCCCATGGTTCATTCTGCAAAAGGAGGAGGGTATCTGGGAGGAACACAGTAAACACCACTAGGTTTTGGCACGCAGCCACTGAACTGAAGTAGTATTGTACCAGATCCTAACTGTGAGTTAAAACAGGGGCAAGCAGTGTATTGCTTCATGTACCTATGTGTAACATGTGCTTTAGGAGAGCTTTAGAGGCTGATACCGGACACAGGTGGTGGGGCTGGGAGGAGGGGTGTTGGGGGTAGAGGGGAGGAATGTTTTTTTTTTTACAACAGACTTACCTTTAACGGCCTCCCGCTGCCTTATCTCCGTCCTCCATTTTCGTCCTCATTTGTCCCGGCCGGCGGCAGCAGGGAGCACCCAGGCAAACAGGCTTCCCTAAGCCAATCAAAATGCAGCAATGCAGCGTTGTGATTGGCCTGAGTGCCACGCTCAGACTTGAACAGGGAGCCTGTGCATGTTCCTGATCAGGCTGTGTAATGCAGCCTGGTAGGAACATGCCCAGTGCGCATGAACTGTTTGCTCGACCCAAGAGTGTCGACCAAACAGTTCATGCTCATTTAGGAAGTGCACAGCAATCCTACCCTGATCTGCCCAGCCCCACTCTACACTGCACACAGACAATAGGAAAAATAAAAAGACAATAACGATAAGTTATTGTCATTTTATTTTTTATTTTTGCGTTGTGAGGCAACGCTCCTCCGCCTTAGGGGAGGACCTGCCACTGGAGGAGAGAATAAAGATCTTACATGACTGAGCCCTGCGTGGTTGGCTTTGCATAGTCATTTGAACTGAGGAGTGCACCTTGAGCATAAATCCTACACTGCACACCGCTGGCACACCTATACAAGACTGATCATCACACAAAACAGACATTTTCAGCATGAGCGTGGTTGATGACCTCATTATCTACTGCCTCACACATTTCTATCAATCATGCACAGTGGCGGCTGGTGACATTTGAAAATGGTGAGGCATAAAAGATCGGATGAGTGACGTGTGGCGAGCGAGTGCAGCGAGCAAGCCCAACTGTTATAAAGGGTGGATTGGGGGGCGGTCTTCCCCTAACAGCATTTTGAAAAAAGCTTGGGCAAATGGTGCATTCTCAAGCAAATTTGAGAAAGCAAGCAGGTTAATAAGGCAGTTGTGAAAGCGTAGTTATGACATCAATAAAAATATTTTATATGATAATGATATACATAACTGCTTATTCAGTATAACCACAGAATGACATCACTTTCTCTAGGATATACACTCAATTTATTTTGGCATATGCTACCTTATTTTCAATACATAACAGCCTGCATCCATGCTAGTCATTGCTTTCACATACTAAAGTGCCACATCACACACCAATCATTATCATCATGTGCACAGTTACCCCATAATATGGCATACATCCGCTCCATATAACCAATTAACCACCACAGACCATTCAGTGCCACAAGGATGCGTTTCTTGTTTCCCACATGTTCCCCCATGCCCTGATGTACTCCAGGGATTTCCCATTTGCCAATCAACCCCATGGTGTACCCTATCTGCCATTTAGTGCCATGATGTGCCGCAGACTTCTGCCTTGCAACACTTAGAGCCATACTGTACTCCAGGAATCACCTCTAAAGCATTCTATGGATATAATGTGCCAGGAATATTCTGAAATGCCTTTTAAAGCCATGATGTGCTCCAGGTAACCAATGGCCATAACGTGCTCCAGATATTTTTCTCTATTCCAGTTAATGGCATGATATGCCCCAGGTGAACGTCATATGCCAACCAACCTCCTGATGGGCTCCTGTTACTGTGTTGTGCTAGCTAGTTCCCTTGGTGCGCAGGTATTCCTCTACAAACCTGACAGCATAGTGATGAATCCCAGGTAACCCACACATGCTAGTCAATGAAACATATTGTATAATCCATGAATTAATGTATTCAAATCCACAGCCACACATGTTCTCTGCAGCATAAACACGTACCAACACCTCTCACCAACATAGATATAATAAAAGGCATGCACAAACGTAAATCACATCCATTCAACCACACACTGTCACAAGTCCTCAAGTCTCCCATGTTCTCTTATGTTTTGGTGGATAGTACTCTGAATAGAGAACGGACATCCAGTGCAGCTTGTGGTGCTGAAGAAGGTAGTTAAAGCTGGTTTGCAATTTTGCTAAGCTTATTACCAAGCAATAGGTCTCGCAATGGCAAGTTTTAGAGCTATTGGTATTGTAAATGGTATTGTAAATGACAATGCCTTTAAACCATGTTGTACAAACCAAAACATAAATAAAAGGCATTGTCATTTACATCCACCAGCATCAGACATCCACTAGTGTCAGGCATCCACAAGCGTCAGGCATCCACAAGCATCAGGCATCACACATCCACAAGCACCAGACATCCACAAGTATCAGACATCCACAAGCATCAGACATCCAGAAGCGTCAGGCATCCACAAGCATCAGACATCCACAAGCATCAGGCATCAGACATCCACAAGCATCAGCCATCCATAAGCGTCAGGCATCCACAAGCATCAGGCATCCACAAGCGTCCGGCATCAGACATCCATGCGCATCAGGCATCAGACATCCACAAGCACCAGACATCCACAAGCAACAGACATACACAAGCGTCAGGCATCCACAAGCGTCAGGCATCCACACGCGTCAGGCATCCACAAGCATAAGGCATCAGACATCCACAAGCATCAGGCATCAGACATCCACAAGCACCAGACATCCACATGCGTCAGGCATCCACAAGCGTCAGGCATCCGCAAGCGTCAGGCATCCGCAAGCGTCAGGCATCCGCAAGCGTAAGACATCCACAAGCGTCAGACATTTACAAGCTTCAGGCATCCACAAGCATCAGACATCCACAAGCATCAGGCATCCACAAGCATCAGACATCCACAAGCATCAGGCATCCACAAGCATCAGGCATCCACAAGCATCAGGCATTCACAAGCCACTTGTGCACACACTACTGTCACAGAGTATACGGCGTGCACGACATCGCAGCCGTAGAGGGAAACGTGTTGCAGGACATGTTACTTGAAAGCAAAAGTGCAATCCAGCCTTTGAAAGGAGGTTCAGTGTAAAAAACAAGAAAAGAAAAGAAGATTAAAAGGGAGGCAAACTCAGAAAAGCAGAGGGATGTTTCCCAAATGTGCAGCTGCAGGAAGCGCTGGTTATTCACGGGTCAGTTCCCGGAGGAGGCTGGACTGAAAGTGCTTCAGGTCGGGGCCTCGTGAGGCGCAGTGCGTCGACACTGGGTTAGAGTAATGGTAGGAAATAGACAACATTTTTTTGGGTACACAACAATTGTGCAAACCGATGGATGGAAATCCCAGAACTGTATCAAAATGGCGGTCAAATTAAGAATGTGCTTCAGGGCTGTTCTACTGTTTGAAGGCGCTGTGCAAATGGTAATAGCATACCAAAACTTAACATAACTGAGTCTGACATTTCCAAGTCCTCTTGGCGCTGTTTCTAGCTGAATGGCACGTGTTGCTGAGGCGTGCCCTTATATTAGGGGCCCCAGACGACTTTCCTGAGCACCTGAATACGTTGACAGTCTACATACGGAGGTCACATTTCTGGAACATCAAATGTCACCAGCAAGCCTAGGAGGAAAGTGTGTCCTCCCTTTTTGAAACATCCAATTTAACAAATTCCGGTATTAATGCTACTTAGAGAAAGTTAAAGAGACGACAGAGTGAGAGAGTTATTGATAGCCAATCAAGGGCCTTTAATTGAGTTGCAGTTTCTGAGAAAAAAAAGAATGTCAGTTCGATCACCTATTTTTTTTTACCATATTCTTATTCGTGGTATCCTGGCAAGGTGAACAGAGATAAGTCAGGCTTAAAGGCAGTGTTGTACAAAAAAGACAGCTAAAATGGCATCACCTGGTTATATTGTCTCTTTTTAGATATCAAACCCATTTCAAAACAATAGCATGCTCTGCGTGGGAACACGATTTTGAGCGTTAATTACCAGTAGGAACCTAGGCTGCGATTTGGAAAAGGGCAGCCGAATCTTTCATATGTATGCAACACAATAAAAATGCCTACACAGTTCTAACAAAATGGTACCTCTTCCCTACAAGAATGAAAGCTTTTTTTTTGGAGGTTCAGATCGTTGTTGGAAAGGTTGTAGGGAGAGGGGGTGCATTGATGCACAAGTGATGGTCCACTGTTCGGATTCCGGCATTCTGGCATTAGATTCTGTCTCATATTAGAATCATCCGAGGAATTACACTTCTGCTTCAATTTATGGTGTTAATTCTTGGGCACCCAGGCAAAAATAGCATTTACCAAGCCACCGCGCCAAAAGGAAAACTGATATCACATTTCTTGTTGGCAGCGAGGTCAACCATTGCACAGGTTTGGAAACAGCCAGTAGTATTGATGGCGGGTTGATAGTGGGGAAATGTATGGTCCCTTTATGCAACTGAGAAGCTATCTACGACAATTAAGGACCAGGAGCATAAATTCGGGAGTCTGGGGGACATTTATCACTCATAAGAGAAATTCCCAGGTATTTGGTGACGACCCAATCACAATGTCTGCTACAGTTATCGTTCCCAACTGTATATTATGTGCGCAGATAATAAAGGAACGTTTCTGATCTAAGTCTGATAATTCCGGGGCAGGATGGTAGCAATATGGTTGTGATCAATATGCAAAAATCATCATCATAAACTCATATTTATCGGATGTTTATTTCAGGAACGTTGCAATTCATGCATTTCGACAATGAAATGTACTGCAGTTACCCCGAGTACTAAAACTTAAATGAAGTTGTTTAAAAGGATTTTGTTAGCCACAAATTACAGACCGTGGCGATAATCACCATTCAACATTTTCAGGGCCTGGATTGTATTCCATCATCTCGGTCAGCCTCGTTGTTTGAACTCCTAGAGAGGGAGCATTCTTCAAAACCATCACTTGAAAATGGGTTTATCCTTCGCCTCCTTGATAGGTAACTGCTGAATCCTTGTTCAAGAGAAAGCTTCGAAAGCCCGGGTGTGGAAAGGTAGGGCCAATATTGACCGATAACCTTTAAGTATTGCCCGGCGTTAGCCGCCTCTCATACCACTCGAGATTATCAAACAGAGAGGCAGGCGCTGGAGACTGGAAGGCAGGAAACAGGAGTTTATTCCGACGGAGCAGAACACGTCAAATCAGACAACAGGGTATCTTCTCGAGGTGCTCTGTCAGCATCTCTGAGGCCTGGCCTCTTATACACAGGTTTATGGTCTTTATTACAGTTTATTACATGTGGCACATTCCTGCAAATACTTTGAAGTACGGAAAGACATCCTCGGAATCCCCGCTTCAAACCCGTTCCCACACACTTTTACAGTAGAAGTCCCCACCCCGATCTCAGTAGGTGATGACTGTTGCGCTGCTGGACATTCCGCCGGTTCCCGGAATGTGTGCGGTTGATCGGATTTCATGGGGTGGGGGCTTTGATCAGTTGTAGATCCTTTGAAGAGGGAAGCTTCCTACTGTATGGGGACAATAAACTGTATCCGCAGGGCCAGGTCGTGGCCTGGGAACGAGCAGGACAATCGGGCACAGAGGAAAGGGGGTTCATCAAAGGATGTATGATTATGAAAGGGATGGAGGTAGGTGTTGGCTGGGTACGGGATGTGGCTCCGAGGCAGGGTCACACCGAAAGGGAGGTTTTATGGCCCAAGTATGTGAGAGCGGGGGCTGTCAGCGTGTGGGGGGGTGTTTGCGAGGTTCAGAGGGAGAGAGAGACGCGCTGGCTATCGGCAGTGGGCAGAGAGGCCATGGCATTGAAAATGGCTGCTACTTACGCGCACATACGAGCCTGAAAAGGGACAAGATGGCGCCGATAATGATGATGTCGCAAACTAGATTTTAACAGGGGCCCTGCGTCGGGTATCACTGGTTATCGCCAGAACAGTTGTTATCACCAGAACAGTGCTAGCATTAAGTCCTGCATGGCTGCTTTCTTAGTTTATGAGGGAAGAAAAGGGGATCGAGCACGGCCCTTGCTGAGAATGATTCACTAGCGGCGGAAGCGCGCTGAATTTAAGATCAGTATTCGCACAACATGAATGATACAGTCTGTTTATAATGTGAACTGCGTCCTCATAGTCATCCATGGTCCACAGTTAGCAGATTTCGGATTACTGGTTGTCCACAAGGCAAGTGTGTGATGTGTGTGATTTGGAGGAATCCTCATCAATAGCATTTTCATTCTACTTTGATTGGTTGAAAATGGCAAACTGCAGTGAATTATGGTGACCACCTCAAACCATGTCATTGCAGACACGTTTTTCAGTCCTGACTTTTGTGTGTCAGCCTAATGCATTCTGGACTTTATAGTCTTAGTTTGTTACATTCGAACCAATCAAACAGACATACCGGATAGCAATGATTTGTAGGTGGAAAGTTAAGGAGTGGAAGCAGGGAGGAGAATGTGATAATATACAGAATAATGCATATAGGTCCTAGAATAACCCTCTGATACAGATAGAGCGGGTTGGTACTATTGGACTAGTTGTTGGGTTTTGTGCGAGGTAATATTGATCACACACTGGCAGGAGATGCATGGGGTCCTGATGATTATAATCCATTTAATTGTATATTGAACAAGGAGGACACAGGCCGTTTGACAGACCAAAGCATGCACCTGCCCTGGATTCCGACATGGCGTCATGTGTTTGTGCTGGCAGCGTGGCCCCTGGCTACACATGGCTTTTTCAACTTCCTTTTCCACAAATGCGCTATGTCATGTTGACAGAGGCTCTAGCCGGAACGCCTTTTACAGGGTGGGGTTTCGCATTCCCAGCCCTTTTAAGAGGAAAATATGAAACCGAGAATTGTAAATAAGCCCGGCAGTAGTTAAACAGAAGCAAACATGCACTAGCGTTCGATTGGAATCCCAGAGAACCAGGAAAGGGGTGCCCAGTCTAAGGCAGCATACAGGCAATCCATTTAAAGAAACAGCGCAATATAGAAACGAGGATAACAAAACACTAAGTCCACACCATTTCTCCATCAAGCATATGACCCCAACTGTGCAGAGGTGTCTGCCGAACAGAGATTGTCAGCTGCACTTTAACGCATTGCTGGAGCCGTTCTTAACATGTTTTCAATGGAATGTTAAAAAAAAATATGACAACTGGCTGGCAGTGAGATATGAAACCGAGTCGACGGGAGGAGGGAAAGTGAAAGTGCGCGAGGCGCGCTCAGCCAGCCTCCGGGACAGGAGATGTGCACGCAATCGGAGTGCACATCTCCTGTCCGCTCGTGCCACCTCCTGTCTCCTTTCGGGACAGAAAGCGGCAGCAATAGTCTCGCAAGCGAAACAGCGCGTGCACTGCATTCGCACGCGAAACCTTAAAACTTACATGAAGTTGCGAGACATTCAGCTTTGCAACTTGGCCCACCCTGCAAATTGGGGATTTGAAGGGGTATAAATCTAATGAGAACTAGCAAGGCAGATTTTAACGCTGCTGAAACTAGGTCAAAGGTTCTTTGAAAAAGGAAACAAAATAGAACTGCACCTCGCTAACAACCTTCGCACCCAGAGGGGCAAAGGTACACATTGATCAAATTAGAAAACAGGACGGCACACTCGATCAAGGAAGAAAACAAGGAGCTTTCAGGAGATTCTTGCTGAAACTATACAGTAAGGAAGGAGAAACAACAGACAACATTAGAAAATATCCTAGGCAGGCCCAGCTCCCTGTCTTATCCCAGTCAAGTGTTGATGAGCAATAATGACCTATAGAACTGGGGGAACTGTGGGAAGCCTTAACAAGATGCTGACAAATATAATTCCTGGGCCAGACAGTTTCCCACGCTCATTTTATTACACTTTCAGTCCCCAGTGGGGCAAACACTCAATAAACCTGTTCAATCACTTCAGAAAGGCTTGTGTGGTGACGCCCACAATGAGAGAAGCAGATGTCCCTTTAATCCCAAAGTCAGGAAAAGATTCCACAAATTGAACCTATTAGGGGGCCATTGTTGTTTTAAACACAAATGTCAACATATATACCAGAATCCTGGCCTACGTATTGGAGAGCTGGATGTCTTGCCTGTTAAGTTTGGATTTGGTGGCTTTCAGGTTCAACAGGGATGGGCAAGGGTCATACAATACCCGCAGCATGCCCCGAATATGTATGCTGTACTCAGTTCCACCCCCCTGCCCCCACCCGCCCGTCATATGCCGGCCGTGACTGCGTGTTAGGTTTTGAAGTTAATACAAAGACTTTGTATTAACTTCAAAACCTAACATGCAGTCATGGCCGGCATATGATGGAGGGTGGGGGGAAATGGGGTCATCGTGGGGTGGGGGAGTTTGGGGGGAGGCGGGAGGGGTTTATTAAAAAAAACGTACAGGCCCGCGGCACCTCAGCTCCCGCCGTCCTGCGTTTTCGAATTCCAGCAGCAGGCAGCAATTCTTGTCATCAGGACAGGGAGCTTCCCTCCCTCCCCTCCGACAATCACAACAGGTGAGGCGCATCGGGCGCGCCCCACCTGGGCCATTTTCTCTATGTAGGCAGCCGTAGGCAGCAGCATACATAGAGAAAAAGTGAGTGGGTGGTCCTGACGGCCTGAGGCCGCCCAAACAGTCAGTATGAACAACAGTGGGCAAGCCGCTCCCCCCTGCCCTCGAGCAGGGGCAGCCCACCCCCAAGCTGTGTAAGAAGGCAGAAGCAAATGGTAGTTATCACGGTAATAACTACCATTTGTTTCTGCCTTCTCGCACTGGGAGAAAGCAGGAGGGCGGGACCCAAACACCCCTATAGAGGAGCCGCCACTGATCACACAGCACTGCAATCCTTCTCACAGCACTCTGTTGAATGAAAAAAGTAAGTTTCCGAAATGGCTCAGGAAACAGCATAGAGCCACAAACACCAGAATGCTGAGACCTCTCACAATTACAGCCTAATTGGAGAGCTGTAATATTATCTATATGTATTATAATTTGAGGAGTTAGACAAAATAGTAATTATGCTCTTGAAGAACATTTTTTAATTTTGTCTTATTCCCCTTTCGGTTTTTGTTACTGAACAAAGTTAACACCTTCTCACAACTTGCGAAAGGGTCTTCGTGATTCATAGAAAACCTGGAGGCAAAGCAGACAGCAGCAGATTGTAAAGTGTTGAATGACACGGAAATGCCATAGATAGGGCAAGCGGAATTAAATAACTGCCACCACTTCAAGAAGGAATGTATGAAGCCGATAATGAGAAAATAAAATTATCTTAAAAATATCTCATGTATCAAAGCCTCTAGAAAAGCATGCCCGAGGCCTTTAACAATTTGATTTGGAAATGTTCACTCCACAAGTGAATGCAGCGGGATTAATCCCCCACACCCTCTACTTTGTAAAGTTCTCAACTACTTCAAACCATCTATTGGGCCGACCTTACCCATCTGGACTACCGTAACATCATTTATACTTGCCTCCAGAACATTTTCAGGCCCACGCTACCAAGGTTACAACCATGGCCGGTCTGGCCATAGTGGGCCAGAGGGGTGGGCCCGATTTTGTGTGCATGGGGGCGGCTTTGTGCCTTTGAGGGATGGTTTTGTAGCACTGCTGCAATATCGGCCACTTGCAACAAAAGTGGGAGCGGTGCTTCTTGCTAGCCCCCCCCCATTACCCCCTGCTCCCAAGGCCGGTTGAGCAGCAGCAATATGCCAGGGATGTTTACTGTTCTCAGTCCGGCCATGGTTACAAAACCAGGCAGATTTAAACCTAAGCACACAGGGCCACTACAAGCTTGCACTAAAAGTGCTACTTGTCAAAGAAAAGATCAAATTCAAGGTTCTATGCACTGTATACAAAGCACTGAAAAAGGAGCAAAATACTTGCAAAACATTGCTCCGCACCAGGAGTGGCTCCTCCGTGAGAGCAGAGGAGCGTCACCCCCGAAAAGAATATGCCCTAGAGCAGCTAAAAAATAATATGGTAATACAGTTTATTTATTACCATTTTATATTGAAGCAACCCGTCCTGAACTGAGTGTCAGGACGGGGCGGCAACAAGGAGCTGTGCACTTACGTTTAAAGTAAGCATGTCTCCTTGGCCAGCCATCTTGAGATGGCCAGCCAGACATGCAAAAACGTTTAAACTTCTGTAACCTAGCTCTCTTAGACAGCTAGATTAGAAAAAAGCGTAGGCCTCCAGTGCTCTAAGGAGTGTTGGGAGAGGCTGCTCTCCAATCCTGACGCGGCTCTCATACTGAGCGACGTGCCAGGATTGGAGAGTGCAGTTTCCTGGTCCGGACTTTCCAGGACCAAAGACACCCACACGAGGAGGACATTGTGTGGCCAGTCTGCAAGTGCCTTTTTTTAATTATCTTAAAGCTACCTGTATGTGGCTCACCCCTCCGGCCTAAATATATGCCAGCGACCACTGCTCCGCACCACATCCCAGCCAGAACCTCTTCTCATAGGCTCCTAACCTGATCCAGCAACGGTTGTTCAAGAGGCTGAAATATGAAAGATGAAATCTGAAAATTTAACTATTCAGACTCACTTTCCAAACAGACCTTCCTGGCTCCAAGAGCCTGTGATCACAGTCCATCAGGAGCGATTCCACCACACCTGACCGGGCATGCTTTCCCCCTATATCATTGCTTTTCCCAGTGCGGACAGTGTTTGTATTGCATCTGAATATTGAATTAACCGTAAGGTTACAGGTGTATTACAAAACTCCTGCATAAATATTGCGTGAGTGCCAGCAAAAACTGGAACTCACAGTTGCTGGCTAGACCATGTGGAGGGACAGTTACTGAGTGATGCTAACCAAATAAATAATTAAATTATGTCAACATTACTATTAACATTTATGAACGATATACACATGAAGCAGCACCAAGTACCGGATAAAGTGCCACAGAATGACTAACAGATGTACCATATTGTAATTATACTCCTGCAGAACTTAGCACTGCAGTTATAGGGTTCCATACAGTGGCGGCTCCTCTATAGAGGTGTTTGGGCACCGCCCCCCCTGCTTTCTCACCGTGCGAGAAGGCAGAAACAAATGGTAGTTATTAGCATAATAACTACCATTTGTTTCTGCCTTCTCACACGGCGAGAAAGCAGAAGTTCCTGGTTGGGGGTGGGCGGTCCTACTCGAGGTCAGGGGAAGTGGCTTGTCCACTGTTGTTCATACATGGCTTTTGGGCAGCCTCAGGCTGCCCAGTCAGTATGAACAACAGTGGGCAAGCCATTCCCCCCTGCTCTTGCGCATGACCGGCCACTCCCTTTATCTCTATGGATGCTGTTGCCTACATAGAGAAAATGGCCCAGGTGTGGCGGGCCCTGATGCGCCTCATCCGTTGTGATTGGTGGAGGAGAGGGAGGGAGGCGCCCTGTCCTGATGACGAGAGCTGCTGCTGGAATTCAAAAACGCAGGACGGCGGGAGCTGAGGTGCCGCGGGCCGGCAAGTTTAAAAATTTAAAAAACATAAATAAACCCCTCCCACCCCCCAACCTCCCTACCCTGCGATGACCCCATTTGCCTCCCCCCACCCTCCCGTCATATGCCGCCATGACTGCGTGTTAGGTTTTGAAGTTAATACAAATTCTTTGTATTAACTTCAAAACCTAATACACAGTTACGGCCAGCATATGACGGGCGGGTGGGGGGTAGGGGGTGAAACTTGGTACAGCATACATATTTGGAGCATGCTGCGGGTATTGTATGACCTTTGCCCATCCCTGTTGAACCTGAACGCCACCAGATCCAAACTTACCAGGCAAGACATCCAGCTCTCCAATAAGTAGGACAGGATTCTGGTATATATTTTGACATTTGTGCTTTAAACAACAATGGCCCCCTAGTAGGTGCAATTTGTGGAATCTTTTTCTGACTTTGGTATTAAGGGGTCATCTGCTTCTCTCATTGTGGGCGTCACCACACAAGCCTTTCTGAAGTGATTGAACAGGTTTATTGAGTGCTTGTCCCACTGGGGACTGAAAGTGTTATAAAACGAGCATGGGAAACTGTCTTGCCCAGGAGTTATATTTGTCAGCATCTTGTTAATGCTTCCCACAGTTCCCCCAGTTCTATAGGTCATTATAGCTCATCAACACCTGACTGGGAGAAGACAGGAAGCTGGACCTGCCTAGGATATTTTCTAACATTGTCTGTGGTTTCTCCTTCCTTACTGTATAGTTTCAGAAAGAATCTCCTAAAAGCTCCTTGTTTTCTTCCTTGATCGAGTGTGCCATCCTGTTTTCAAATTTGATCAATGTGTACCTTCGCCCCTCCTGGTGCATGGTTGTTAGCGAGGTGCAGTTCTACTTTGTTTCCTTTTTCAAAGAACCTTTGACCTAGTTTCAGCAGCTAAGTTCTGCCTTGCTATTTCTCATTAGATTTATACCCCTTCAAATCCCTATTTGCGGGGTGTGCCAAGTTGCAAAGCTGAATGTCTCGCAACTTCATGTAAGTTGTTAATAAACTTAGCAAAATTGCAAACCAGCTTCGAGGGTGCACCCTGCACGGCAATCTGGAAAAGCGTTCTACCACACTGAGAGCAGGAGGCGAAACCCCGGGGCTACCTGCATCCTCCCTTCTACCCCCGCTCCTTCCCGCTGGTCTCCTGAGTGATCTACCGGACACTGGCTGCTAAAAGGATCCTGCACAGAACTTAATCCTATCTTTTTAAAACCGTCCAAACCCCAACCCGAGGCCCTGACGTCCCAATATCTGGAACCCGTGACTAACCGTGTTTCGGGACTGTCTACCTCCTGAAGCCTATCGGCTTGCCACGCTAAAATCTTCTGATGCACTGAACCGCCCAGCTAGCAGTGGACCTCGACCTGCCTTGCTCTTTGCTTCCCCCTTTGAGATAATACCTCTCGTCTGTGGCCCTCCCTCTCCTGTCTCCTCACCCTTGCCCTGATGAAGGTGTAGCCCATCCCGGTCCAGACACCGAAACGCGCGTCGGCATTTGTTCCAACTGTGGAACCCATATAATCCCGAGGGACTCTATGGCATCTGTCCCATATACATCGGATACATCTGTGGCTATTGTGTGAAATGTTGTATGAAACTTGAATGACTGTGTTTGTGTGTTGGTGATGTGAATCGTGGGAACTTGGGCTATAACTTGTAAATAACTGTCTTATCTGCTATTTTATATTATATATATCATTGTCCTCCTTGTATATGTCTATTCACACTAATGAAATATCAAATGAAAATAAGAAAAAAAATGAACTATAATAACTTATAATAAACTGTCTTTGATACAATGAATGTGTTGATGTATCTGTGAGATGTTCATGTAGGGTTCAGAGTGGTACATGATTCTTCGGACCTCCTGTAGGCCGACCATAAAAATCACTGGGCAGGTCTTCCTTCCTGTTTTGATATTGTGTGACCCTTGCCCATCCCTGTTGAACCTGAACGCCACCAGATCCAAACTTAACAGGCAAGACATCCAGCTCTCCAATAAGTAGGACAGGATTCTGGTATATATTTTGACATTTGTGCTTTAAACAACAATGGCCCCCTAGTAGGTGCAATTTGTGGAATCTTTTTCTGACTTTGGTATTAAGGGGTCATCTGCTTCTCTCATTGTGGGCGTCACCACACAAGCCTTTCTGAAGGTGATTGAACAGGTTTATTGAGTGTTTGCCCCACTGGGGACTGAAAGTGTCATAAAACGAGCGTGGGAAACTGTCTTGCCCAGGAGTTATATTTGTCAGCATCTTGTTAATGCTTCCCACAGTTCCCCCAGTTCTATAGGTCATTATTGCTCATCAACACTTGACTGGGATAAGACAGGAAGCTGGACATGCCTAGGATATTTTCTAATGTTGTCTGTTGTTTCTCCTTCCTTACTGTATAGTTTCAGCAAGAATCTCCTAAAAGCTCCTTGTTTTCTTCCTTGATCGAGTGTGCCATCCTGATTTCTAATTTGATAAATGTGTGCCTTCGCCCCTCCTGGTGCATGGTTGTTAGCGAGGTGCAGTTCTACTTTGTTTCCTTTTTCAAAAAACCTTTGACCTAGTTTCAGCAGCGTTAAGTTCTGCCTTGCTATTTCTCATTAGATTTATACCCCTTCAAATCCCTATTTGCGGGGTGGGCCAAGTTGCAAAGCTGAATGTCTTGCAACTTCATGTAAGTTGTTAATAAACTTAGCAACATTGCAAACCAGCTTTAACTACCTTCTTCAGCACCACAAGCTGCACTGGTCGGCCGTTCTCTATTCAGAGTACTATATGCCAAAACATAAGAGAACATGGGAGACTTGAGGACTTGTGACAGTGTGTGGTTGAATGGATGTGATTTACGTTTGTGCATGCCTTTTATTATATCTATGCTGGTGAGAGGTGTTGGTACATGTTTATGCTGCAGAGAGCATGTGTTGCTGTGGATCAGAATACATTAATTCATGGATTATACAATATGTTTCATTGACTAGCATGTGTGGGTTACTTGGGGCACATCACTGTGCTGTCAGGTTTGTAGAGGAATACCTGCGCACCAAGGGAACTAGCTAGCACAACACAGTAACAGGAGCCCATCAGGAGGTTGGTTGGCATATGACGTTCACCTGGAGCATATCATGCCATTAACTGGAATAGAGAAAAATATCTGGAGCACGTTATGGCCATTGGTTACCTGGAGCACATCATGGCTTTAAAAGGCATTTCAGGATATTCCTGGCACATTGTATCCATAGAATGCTTTAGAGGTGATTCCTGGAGTACACTATGGCTCTAAGTGTTGTAAGGCAGAAGTCTGCGGCACATCATGGCACTAAATGGCAGATAGGGTACACCATGGGGTTGATTGGCAAATGGGAAATCCCTGGAATACATCAGGGCATTGGGGGAACATGTGGGAAACAAGAGATGCATCCTCGTGGCACTGAATGGTCTGTGGTGGTTAATTGGTTATATGGAGCGGATGTATGCCATATTATGGGGTAACTGTGCACATGATGATAATGATTGGTGTGTGATGTGGCACTTTAGTATGTGAAAGCAATGACTAGCATGGATGCAGGCTGTTATGTATTGAAAATAAGGTAGCATATGCCAAAATAAATTGAGTGTATATCCTAGAGAAAGTGATGTCATTCTGTGGTTATACTGAACTAGCAGCCCGGCCGACGTTGTCCGGGTATGAATTGCTGCCGGCCAGTAGTATATTGTTGTGTAGGATTTCTTTTTGATAGCATTTCTTATCTGTGACAGGCCTGTGAAACGCTCAGATTCACAGTGCACAGCTGATGCACTTAAGAGTGCCCGTTCAGTACTGTGTGAACTCGAGTTTCCCTACTTTATTTTTCCTTGCAATATTATATAGCGCAAACTCGACAACACGGCATGAGCACAATTTATATTACAGAAGATTACATTCATTTGTGGTAGGCACGGGCAGACAAAGCGATTTGCCTGGAATCACAGGATGTTGAGCTGATGCAGAGAATCGAACGTAGCTCCTCAGCTCTAAAGTTCGCAAATTCCAGTCGGTGCTGGCCATCAATGAGAGAGCCCTGTGCATTTTTCAAATGGGTGGTGAAAAAATATGAGTATGTTGCTGGAGATGTGGGCCGCCGTGCCACCAATGTACTTACCGGGGAAGGGTAAACACTCATTATTCCGCAACTTTCTTTCTGCATACCATGACTTCACATACTTTCATTACGAAACTACCATGACTCCGCAATGCCGTTATAAAGCATGGCATTACATTTTATATGCTTTTACCACGCATACATTTACAACGAAATTCGTTGTAAATGCATGAATGGTAAAAGCATGGCTTTTTTTAATGTTTGGATACGGTAAGTATGGGTATCGGGGTATATATGTTTTGGGGTACTGAGGTATATGTTTTGGGGTGTTTGAGTATTTTAAGGGTTCAGATATAGTTTTGGGTTATGGAGTACAGGGGTAGTTTTAGGGTTTAGGGATAGGTATGTGTTTTTGGGTTACAGGGGTATTTTTAGGGTTCAGGGCTAGGTGTGGGTTTTGGGGTATAGGGGTATTTTTAGGGTTCAGGGGTAGGTTTGGGATTTGGGGTACAGGGGTATTTTAAGGGTTCAGGGCTAGGTTTGAGTTTTGGGGTACAGGGGTATTTTTAGGGTTCAGGGATAGGTTTGGGTTTTGGGGTACAGGGTATTTTAGGGTTCAGGGGTACATTTGGGTTTTGGGGTACAGGGTTATTTTTAGGGTTCAGGGCTAGGTTTGGGTTTTGGGGTACAGGGGTATTTTTAGGGTTCAGGGGTAGGTTTGGGTTTTGGGGTACAGGGGTATTTTAAGGGTTCAGGGCTAGGTTTGGGTTTTGGGGTACAGGGGTATTTTAGGGTTCAAGGGTAGGTTTGGGTTTTGTGGTACAGTGGTATTTTTAGGGTTCAGAGCTAGGTTTGGGTTTTGGGGTACAGGGGTATGTTTTGGGTTCAGGGGTAGGTTTGGGTTTTGAGGTGCAGGGGTATTCATAGGGTTCAGGGCTAGGTTTGGGTTTTGGGGTACAGGGGTATTTTTAGGGTTTAAGGATAGGTTTGGGTTTTGGGGTACAGGGTATATTTATAGGGTTAAGATGGGTTCGTGTTTAAGGGTGTTGGGGTATTTTAAGGAGTAAGGGTGAGTTATGATTATGGGAAGCAGGGGTATTTAAAGGGAGCGGGGTGGGATTAGCACACGATATGAGACATCGCATGAAGGGCAGAATGTACCATACACCCCCAGCACACGCCCACAGCACAACGCAGTCATGCCCACAAGGGACTACTTTGCTGGCACAGTTCTTTTACCTTTCAAGTGTAAATGGTGGGCGTCTGCATAGCCTATGTCCTTCCACTGCAACTGCTCTTTCCAACGCTGTATTGGGTGTTGTGATTGGTGCTGTGGTTCCTGAGATTACCCGCCTCAAAGGTTTGGGCTCTCTCTTTATTATATTAGTATGGATAAGCAGCTATGTATATCATTATCATATGAAATATTTTTATTGATGTCATAACTACGCTTTCACAACTGCCTTATTAACCTTCTTGCTTTCTCAAATTTGCTTGAGAATGCACCATTTGCCCAATCTTTTTTCAAAATGTTCTTAGGGGAAGACCGCCTCCCAAGCCCCTCTTTATAACAGTTGAGCTTGCTCGCTGTACTCGCTCGCCACACGTCACTCATCCGCTCTTTTACGCCTCACCATTTTCAAATGTCACCAGCCGTCACTGGTTCCATAGACATGAAGTATAACTTGTCCCTTGTTGCGGCATCCAGAACAGTTACTATTCAGTGAATGCAACCACCTTAAATGAGATGCGTATCAAGAGAATTTAATATTTGAGAGTTGTGACAGAAATAACAAACCTGCCAGAGGCGTACAGCCACTTGACTTATTTTATTAAAGTAGGAATTTGAGTATCTGTGATTATCATAGATAGGGAATTGGCTCAGTCCATCATAGACTTGATGAAAGCACCAGCATTTAATAGAGGAACTGAGAAAAAATGGGCTGTCCCCAGAGGCCCCTCATTAGACTAGGGATGTGGAAGGTAATGTGTGATGACAGCTCCATGCTTCCCCCTCCAGTGTCCACCTGATGCACCTCCTAGGACATAGTAGAAATGCACTGAGTGGTGGAACCCTCTCTCGCGTGGCCTCAAATAAGGGTCACTGCAAAGTAAAATAACAAACATTAGCAATGCCAACGGTTTTGATGCACGCACTTAAGCGATGACAAAAGCAATAAAAAAATGCCTGCTGCAGTGCAATGCTATTAAAAAAGGATTGCTTTGTGTATACAATGCACGGATGAGAAAAACAATGGAATTTGTGATAACAAATTGTTCTTTTCAGTTGTAAAAAGGTGCCTTGTGCTTTACAATGGAGGTAAAAGGATACATCTAAAAAGCCAATAAAAAGAAGGTGAGACTAAAATACTCCTGTGGTGTGATCAAATACGTGATTGACAATGTCTCAGGTTAATGGCTGAAGGCTCCTGAGCTCAAAACACCAGTGGCTGAAGGAGGCTAAGCCAAAGCCTCATAGATTATGTATAAAATATAAACTGTCTGTTTGCCATGAACAGTGCAAGTGCCATTACTCTTCGTCTAACTCATCCGCATCACAGTCATTACTTTTAAGGTGGGCTAACAAAGTCTTTCACTGTTACTCTCTAACAATTACCACTCCTACTATAAATATGTATATCCATGTGGAATTTGAGGCACACTAAAAATAAGTGGCACTGTTCAATATTAGTAATGAGAGCCACATTTCAGCATTCAGGACTATTAACTTCAAAAACCCAACATGAAACAATATCAGTGTCAATGATAATGGTTAACAAACATATTGTTCGAAGACCAAGTTGCCGCCCTACAGATCTTATTAATCAAAACACCCTGTAATTCAGCGCAGGATGCCACCATTCCCCTTGGGGACCTGCCCTGAACCACATTTTGAAAGTTAATCTGGTTTGCCTGGTTGGTTGTAGCCATAAGCCATCTGATCAGGGTCATCTTTGCCACGTTCCTCCCTTTCCCTACTGGACCAACTGTAAAAAACAAATGTCAAAAATAAGATATTGGATTTCCTGAATTAAGGTGGCCTGTCAAGATAAAGTAATAAAGCTCTTTTAACATCCAAAGTGTGTAAACAATGTTACTCTTCTGAAGAAGAAGGATATGATAATGTAATGAATTTATGATAAATAAAAATAAGAGTTAACTTTAGCTAGGAAAGATGGATCCGTTTTTAAAATCACTCCATCATCAAATCACCTTAAGAAAGGAGAATTAGGCCAGCCTGATTGGTTGTAGGCCCGTATTTGTATGCTTCCATCTGCACAATAAAGGTTTTAAAAAAAAAAAAAAAAAAAGAAAGGAGAATTACTAAGTAAAGCTGAAATCTCTCCAATCCTATGAGTAAATGTTATGGCAGCTAGAAAATAAATCGTAAAGAAAAAGAACTTAAGATCTACTGTTTCCACAGGCTCAAAGGGGGGACACTGTAAAGAACTCAGAGATGAAATTGATTTTCTGATTTAACATCCTTTAAAAACTGTCATTAATGCATCAATTTCCTTCTGGAGTTGGACAAAATCCCTGCATACTTTGATGGGAAACCATTGTGATTTCAGAGAGGATTGTGAAAGATTAAGGTGAAAACCGTCTAAAGAAAATTACACTACTAAGGAAAAAGCACAAAATGGATCTGAAGAAAACCACCTATCAAAAGGCACCCAGTCTTTGTAATAAGCTTTTAAGGTGGGTGAGCGAGAAGTTTGAATTATTTCACCCAATTTGACTGGGAGACCGCTATTTATTAATCTCAACCTTTCAACTTCCAAACCAACTGTAGGAAACTGCCCTTTTTGGACTGTCACTCCCCATTTTTTGCTCTAAATGCTGATGGTTATGACTCTGATAGTGCACTGGAGTCTGCAGCCCAGATCCCATTGCCTGTGCTCTCATCCAAAACTGTTAGATTTGGGTAGGTAACCCCAAAGTGGCAAAAACTTCCCTCCCTTATAAGTTCTAGGGGATAGGTGGTAAAGCGGTCCTGGGCTGCAGCACTATTTTGTGTCACCCTGGGTGCCCCAAGTAAACTTCTGACAGCAGGCCTGCTGTTGCAGATTGCAGGAGCAGTGCAAATTGCTCAAAATCGACTGTGTCCTTACCATGTGGGGAACAGTCAATCACTATTTTTTATATATGTCAGGCACCCCTAAGGAAGCCCCCCTCAGCCCAGGGTCCAGGGTAAATTATATTAAAGGTGAGGACATATAAATGCAAGCCTATATGTCCCTATAGTGGCATTCCCCTATTGGAAGCTACTACAAGTGTTAGCGGTCCATAGGATAACATGGGCTGCAAATCGGGCATTCTAGAGGTTAGCAGCTCCGTTATAGCACCACCGAAATATGTGATGTTTGATATCAAACAATCTGCCTTCACACCCCTGACATGAATGTTATGTCGAAGGTGATGTGGCATGCACCCAGGTAGCTACCTTACAGGCTGCCCACATGTTGTCCCAGCTTAGCTTGCTCTGACTGACAAACCTGCACTTCCCACATTTCCTGTTGAAGTAGGTCACATCTACCTCCTCACAAACAGGCTAGTGAAGTGGCACATCAAGGCGGTGAGCTTCAAAGGCTGCATCGCCTCTAATATGCATCAGGGCTGACTCCGAGTGAAGGAAACAGCCCTCCCCCTGGCACATTTTCACCCGGACAGGCCGGAAATTAGTCAGTCAAGGTTGTGTTCAACCGCAGAAGGCTACCCACAGTTTCAAGGGGAGCAGCCTGGTCTGTACACTAAAATTCGATTTTAGCCATTTTTAGAAGTGGCAGTATAGAGGGTTCTGGGTAGGACAGGTGGTCCACACCCCTGGATGTGGTCACCTGAGGGGTGGACTAGCTGCAGGGACTAGCCACTCATTCACTACTAGCTCTCACACCCCTAACTCCCCTAAATGTAGGATTTAATGGACCCCTCTAACACCAGAACCTCAGTCCTGAGCAACCTGCATTAAAGAGGACAGAAGAAGAGACCCGTACCAGCAACAACAAGACTTTCACAAAGCAAAAGAGGGGTACCGTGCATCTATTGCAACACTCTAGGAACAGCCTCATCGAGACTTGTCCTAGGCTATCTCTCGGTTTCCCCAGAGGGTCTTCTGTGGAAGCCTGAAGCACTCTCAGACTTCCTTAGACTACTAGCACTAGTACCCTACAAACTAAAGGTAAAATAACGCTCCAGATCCAAAGAACCGCTGGCCATCAGGCCTCTGAGGGATCACCAAATCCAGATGGTCTGGTACATTGTGGGAACTGTAGTCCTGTACCACCGGACGTCGAAGTTACTTTCAGCTCTACTTATCACTGCCAAGGCTTGTTGGTCGCAAGTCTAGCAACTGATCCCTTCACTCAATGCTTCATTAAGAGGGCACTCCCTCTGACCTTTGACTGACATCAGCAACCACTCTGTTGTTGTCTTTTTGCATCTTTTTCCCCTGCAGCCCCATTTCACTGGTAAAAACAGCTCTCACGCAGCTCCCACTGAGCACCAGGGACAGCCAGGACAACTCTGCACCTGGGCTCCACGGGCCAATTAACACTAAGCTGACTATTGTGGCTTGGTCCTGGGGCCCGCATCACCTTTACCCTGAAAGGGTACAATGCAGCTCGGCCTGCAAGTGACCAGTTGTCACTAGTAGTTTTTCCCATTGATCGCAATGTTACATTTTTGGTGTTTTATTTTGCATTAATTTTCAATTACTACTAAAATCTATCACTCTGGTTGCATGTATGCAATTCTATTTGTTTTGGTATCTAAATTAAGATAAAAATACACTCTATTTTTAAAAATTGGTGTCTGATTTCTCTCAAATCATGTCAATTACCTATCGTCCATGTTGGCACTCTGAAATGCTTAGCGCATGTTCCTCTAGTAAAGCCTGGCTGTCTTTGCCACTCTACCAGGATAGAGCTAAGGATTTATTAGCATCGATCCAAGGACCATCTTTGGGGTACTGTGATAGTATTGCGTGGTGAGGACTAACTCCCACACCATTGAGATAAATCGAAATTGAGGCAAGGCATAGAATAACCTCTTGGGCCACTTCAATGGGAGTGGATCCACCTTCCTCCTCTTAGAACATGGAGCAAAATTTGCATAAAGAGTGATTGTTCTTTGACACAAAAATAGGTCCAGGTAAGAAGTCCCAAACCTCTCCCAGACCTTCCTGAATATAATCCTTGACAGTGATAGGTTTGGAGATGGTGGGAAGCTTCCACTCAACAGATCTACTTATTTGTTGTGTTCCCCCCTTGATTTAAATTACTGAAAGGCTTAAAAGATTTTTTCCTGCCCATAAATATAGATTTGATTCAGGTGTCCTGACCAAAACATCCTTCTGTTGTCAAATGGTCTGGAAATGTTTAAGAGCTCAGTAGATTCCAGTTGACTCTCGCCAGTTGAATGGTCTCCTATTCTCTAATGGTGACTATTTAAACTGGCAGGAATTTCAGTTGAGAGTGGATTGCCAACCTATGTGACAGACATTCGTTATTAAGATCATAAGGTGCTGAGGGTGTATATTTATCCATTTTGAATAAAATCTCTGTCTACAGTCACCAATTCAGTTCCTGCATGACCTTGACTGACAGAGGAAGTGACATCTCCAATGACTGAGTTGATGGAGACTAGGGCGTGTGCCGGTGCTGCATCAGCGAGAGGACATGAAGAATGGTGCATTGAAAACATGAACTACCAAATACCCTTGGCTTTCCATTCAGGATTGGGTTGAAGCTTTCTGCATGCTCAGTAAATTCTGGATCAGCCTTTGAATTCAAAGAATCTGCTCTTTTGGAAGAAATCAGAACCCTGCTGCAATAAAGTTCAAGTGTCTCATATCCCGGCAGGTCCATTCAGCCTTTCATAGAGCTGAGGTCGATAAAATGAGTACCATTGAGTTGGGTAACATTAAAGATCTGTGATTCAGTGCCAAGATGCCTATGGGTGAAAGTGAGCTTTACAAATACACATGTTATGTTATGAGATTAGCACGTGCGTGCATTGAGAGGGAATCCCAATTTATTGATCACAGCCTTTGTCTAGTCTAAAATTAGAAGAGCGTGTTCCCTGAAGAGATCCACCAGTCGCTTAGGCAGGGGTAAACTGGGATTTGCTGGAGATGAACAATCACTGGGGCTACCACCTTTGTAAAGAAACTTGGTGTAGATTAGGTTAGAACCATAGACCACAAGTGTTGTTTCACCACACAGAAGCTCAGATACTTCCATTGATTCTTTCCATGAGGCACGCATCCACATGTCTAAGCGTAATCACAAAAGGATTTAATGGGACTAAAGGACGTTTTCTGAAGTGTCTCCGTTTGGAATTGGATATTCTGCACAAAAACGTTCAATTCCTTCAGGTCTACTACCAGGCAAACTCCTCCTGTAACTCTCTGGGTTAGACATATAATGGATGAAATACCTAAATCTATGTCCTGTGTTGGGTCTGGACAGATTGTTCCCTTCTGCATTAAGGCTGATACACTTCTTTATCTTAAACCTCTGCATTCTTCTCACCTCGATTACATACTTCTAGAATAAACTGATGAAAATAAAGGCTCGAACTTGCAGGTCTCTGAACTACCTGAGGAGAGACTCTTGAGAGGTACTTGGTCTTTCAGTAGGCAGAAAACCCAAGTTCTCCCTTACATGGGACATCCTGCTGCATTTTCTGTGAAATATATTTACTTTTTTGTTCAGAGACAGGAAAGGAGTCTTCTAATATCCAAAGAAATATCAGATGTCGAAAGCATTTCACATGCAGGTTTCGTGCTTGTTTCACATATGGAATTGATTTTTGTAAAAGTCAAATCCTTGCAATACTTCCATTATATTTCCCGGTGCTCCTTCTTGTTCTCTTGGGCAAGTTAGGAGATACTGCAGAGGCGTGAGAGGCCTGTCGAGAAAGGGAACAAAAGGGAGATGCATGGCTTCTTTTTTTAGGGATGTTTTCTAAATACTTGCAGCAAAAGGAACTAAAATAATATAGAAAAATAACCAGTAATTCCCTAAAAGGCTACTCTTTATCATAAACAGGTCCCACCTTCCAGTCAATATGTTTAAATACTGCAAGTGAAGCATGTGCCTTCCCATGTCCCCGGGCATTAGGGAAATGTTTTGATGACACCTTGCTTGCCTATCATCTGGAACGGTAAGGAAGCAGAGCCAAGATTCTGCAAATCACCGCCTCCTGGCTTGGTAAGTCCAGAAAGTTGTCTAGACTTCGAAAGATAACACCAGAATGATCTTAAAAATCAGTAGCTTCTCAGATGCAGGGAAGTTCCCACAACCCCATTTGGCAGGAAAGCATACACGAATGACTGGGACGAGGAATGGAGAGATCATTACCTCCTTGTATGTCTTCCTCGTGAAATGATTAACGTAGCGAAGGTCAGTGCCACAACAGAACCCTCCAAGCAATTTAGCACTCTGGGCCTCCCTTCCCTCCCTAACATGGCCGACCTCCTTCACCCTTGACAGAGTACAAGAGGAGGCACGACCCACCCCACTTCCTGGACGAGGGATGGAGAGGTCATTATTAAGAACCAATACAATTGTATGCATAAGTGTATGCATTTCATCAATCACCTATGGAAGAAATTCTGATTGGACCCATTGTGAGCGAACATAAACCCCCAGCAGCGAAAACATTAGCCCACTGTAAATGTAAATGTATGTAAATGTATAGGCATTTATATAGCGCACTACTTACCCGGAGGGTCCCAAGGCGCTTCGACCGCTGCGAAACCCTTCCTGGCTTCCCTGAGAGATGGTCCCTTAATGGGTATCTTCAGGGTGAGACCAGGCATTCCCGGCGGTCTGGTGGGGCCGTTAGTGAAGATGAGGCAAGCTAATGCCCAGAGTTGCCGAGTGTGATCGCTGATCAGAGTGGGCACCGAGGCGAGAGAATTATCGAGTCCGCTGACCCTGGTCCAGAAACCTGCCGCGCCGGGAATCGAACCCTGGTCCCGGGCCGTCCTCTGCTCTCGGGTCTGCCGCCTCTAAGCCATCAGCCTCGAGAACTGAACAGTAAGAAGCCCATTAGGATCTCAGGCAGATCACCACCGCGGTGGTGGTGATCCCCCCGAGATCCTTCCCCTCCCGCCACCCATTTCCCCCGCCATATGGCGGGGGGATTGCGGCGGACGGAAAGACCGTCCCCCACTTTTCCACTCGGTCAACGAGTTGACCAGGCGGAAAAGGGTTTAATATGGTGGGGGTTTCTGTCAGACATCGCAAGCCATATTACCATGGGTGCGGAAAGATGCCTTTCCGTGGCAGCATTGCCGCCACGGAAAGGCATGCGGAAATAGACTGTGGGGGCCCGTTGCGGGCCCCCAGGGACTCTGGGGGGTGGAGGGTACACATGGGAGGTACCTATGGTACCACCCAGCAGTTCCATGCACAACATGGTAGGCACCGCGCAGTGACTGCCATGTTGTGCATGGAAGTGCACAACATGCCTTCCTGGCATTGTGGCCGGCGGTGCTGAGTGCACCGCCCGCCACAGTGTTAGGAATGCAGGATGTGCCTGCCACTGTGTCGGCTGCATCCTATTGACAGCCATGGGACCCCTTATGGCGGGCGGATTTTGTCCGCCCGCCATCCTAATGGGGCCCAAAGTGTTTAACATGCTCGCTTGCTCGTGTTTGGGGCAAACTGGCTGTGACTAATGCAGAGCTCCAATCGACCGCAATGACAGCCTTCTATTGTACCCTGTCATAGGGGTGCAGCATAATTTGGTGGCGCAACCTTGTCACAAACTGTAAATGCGACACGAGGTATTGCCACACAATTGACTAACCTATCCACCGCTCAACTTAATTTGATATTTCACTATACTAATTCTCCACTAATCCTTTATGGGTTGGGTTCCGAAGGAGTGTGCTACTTGCTGAAAAAGCGCTTCGACGCCTCTTCAGGGGTAGTAAGCGCTAAATAAATACAATTACAATACAATTAAGGGAGGGAGCCGAGACACGGTAAACGTGGCCGCTCTTCGGTTGCGGCAGTAATCCCGTGTGACGTTTGAGGTGCTCGTTTTACCGTGAAGCTCTGAACAGGCGCTCGAATGTATGAACTGTAAACAGTCTGTTAAACGATGAACTTCCTGCTGCCGCCGCCTCTTTTCATCCTTTCCGAAAATCGAACAGTCCCCGCTTTCTCCAAACAACTCCTGGCTCGGCTCCGCCACATTTCCTTCGCAGTAAACAAGCCAGCCGTCACTTGGAACAAAGCTGCTCGCCCTCTCCCAGAGACCGGCTCCTGGCTCCCTCCCGAGGCAAAATGCGTTTCTGAAGATTTGGAAGAGTCTTCGCATTTGGGCCAGTCCTGTCGCTCTCCATCTAATTAGGCGCGGTGCCGCTGTGCTGTTCGCTATACGTGACAGGCGCGCCTGATGTTGTGCGAGTATAATAGACGCAAGAATCGGCTTGACGGAAGACGCAGCCGTACAGCGGTGGCTAACGGTGTACAATTGTACATCCTGTCTCAGGGGCACCGTGGGGCCGGAAGAAAGAGTGTAGTTTGCGATGTCAAACACGTGTACCTGAAGAGGCCTGCAGACAGAACGCGCTGCATACTGGATGACGGGACTGTAAGGCGCTGTATGTGGCCAGAGGATAGAAGGTGCTGCAGAGCACACACTGAGTCTGCGTAGCCGCGTCAACTACAAGATTTTCCTAACAACTCACTTAGCACCCAAAGAAGAAAGCCCCCATCAGCCACCGCGCGCAGACGACATCATTTGCACCCGCTCCAAGCTCCCCTCGCTTTCAGAATGCTTCTCGTCGCTATCAACTGCCTCGCATCAATGTATATCAAAAGTATGCTAAGCCAACATCATCTTACATCCCACCTCCAAGATGCTCTGACAGAACCCCCAGGTGTTGCGGATCCTTGGCAGGCGGGCAGTCTTTCTGGTACCAGGCTCCAGCCATCTGCAATCCTGTCCCAAATACTGTCCCAGGGACACTCCTCGAGCTGCGTCATGAGTGGCCTTCAGGAAAATCCCTTAGGAACTGCCCAAGTTCATGATAACTAAATTAGTAGAAGGGGCGCGTGCCCTCTCCACACACGCGGACACACACAGACAGACACGATCGCTTACACATAGTTAAAACTATAAACATAAAAACAGGACAAAGGCGCATAGCATAATGTAACGTGCATTGTCTTTACAGGACAGCGATATCTGTAGACGTAACTTTCTATTTAGCATCCAAACTGCCTATGCAGCCGTGAGGTCTGAGCAGCAGAGAAGCTGTATACAGTGTATTAAATCAACGAATCTAAGAGTAAAGTGCTTTAGGGCTCGCCACAAAAATGGCCAAAAGATGCGTGATTTATTTGTATAGTGCTTTGAGGTCGGCAGGCATAATAACTTGCTGTGTACTGTGATGAGAACAGCGCATTAGTAAAAGACAGTGCTGCGGTTTGAACCCGCTGGTCCATCCCTCCCAGTGGGTGGACCGAGCACTGTTTGAAGAGGAGAAGGCATCCATTTACAGTTGGGCACAGTGCATTATGACACTCCCTGGCAGGGAAATGCCTCAGGTGTCCTTCTGACCTCCGTATCCCGCTCCCCACAGGTTTCTTTCGGGTCACAGAGTGTGCGCCACCTCTTTGTGGCTAACAGCTTACAGCCTCTTTGCCTCTGTGCCCAAGTCTGTAATACCATGCAAGCACAAACCTGCGGGCAAAAAGGGTTCTGTCATTTGCAAGGGTCACAACCTCGTGCAAATGAGGACACACACCCTTGAGAACCTGCCTTGAGATCATCTTACGAAAGGGACTAGACACACATCTACGATCCCTTCTGGCATGCAAAAGGGCCCCCAGGCTGCAAAAACCAAGAGCAAAAGCCCGCTGCGTCCTGGCGGCACATTCGATAGTAACCCAGACTCACATGTTTTACCAAACTGTAGGTCTGCCTTGCCAGTAGGTAAGTGTTCTGGTCAAGAGGGTTCCAGACAGAAAGGAAAAAAGAGAGGGTAAAATCCCTCGATGGTAATCCTATAGCTCTTGGTTGTAGATGAAGATCATAGTGAAGTGATTAGCGAGGCACAAAGGAGACTAGAACCAAGAAAGGAAATTCAGAAGTAGAATCCAGTAAAAGCTCCACCTGCTAGAGGCAAAAATCAGGGACAAAAATAGTATCAACAGGGAGAAGAATGTGATGCAAAATAACAGAACAAATAAGCACAAAGAAATGACTAATCTTAAACGATTTAAACAGGAGAATTTGAGGAAAAGGCTCTATTTCACCTTGGATTGGAAACTTTCGAAAACCATTGTATGGACAGACCAGCGTCTTGGAAGGTTAGCTTATAAGACTTGTCCACACCCCTTTCCAGAGAATCTTGGCCTTCCTTTCGTGCATGAAGAAGATGCCTAAGTTTCACATCCTTCACCCAGTGCTGAATTCCACAGCTCAACCGCCGCCTTTTATGTCTGGCTTTCGAGATACCTTGTGGACCCACCTCCATGTGACCGTTGGAGAGGTCCAGGGGGTGCAGATGTTCAGCCCTGTGCTAAGAAGGCATCTGCCTACGCGCTGCCCAACATTCAAGGAGCACTTCTTCCTCTCCCGAACGCATGCAGGCTCTTGTAAATTCTTAACACTGCTCTTAGTAAACATCTAGACTTTGTAGGCGTCCCATGAGGTCGATAGTTTTTGTTGTTACTAGCTTTTGAGGGAACAAGTGACCTCACCCTCCTGCACGGACTGGCCCCAGAGCACTTGGGGCCAGATGTAGGTAGCCCTTTACCGATCGGAATCGGCCGAAAATACCGATTTTCGGCCGTTTCCGATCGGTAAAGGGCTATGGAGATGTAGGGGCACATATTCGGTAATTTTACCGAATCGTTATTATTACCGAATCGGTAAATTTACCGATTCGGTAATATTTACAGATTCGGTAATATTTACCGATTCGGTAAAATGACCGAAAATGCTATGTGGGTAGCCAATTTTCCATTGGCACATGGCTTACAGAATCGGTATTTTACCATGGAATACAAATCCATGGTAAAATACCGATTCCTGTGTACATGCACATTTGTGCATGTACACATGTGCCATGTGACAGACAGACGTGCCCTTAGGGCATGTCTGTGTGCCACATTGCACAAATGCCCGTTTTGGGGGTGCTAGAGGGTGTCAAAGTGACACCCCCTGCACCCTTGACAAATTCGGTATTTACCGATTCGGTAAATACCGAATCGGTATTTGAATTGAATCCTATGGGCTTCAAGGCCCATAGGATTCTATAGCAAATACCGATTCGGTATTTACAGAATCGGTAAATACCGAATTTTTAAGGAATCGGTAACTTATCCAGATGTTGGGACCTACATCCCATTTACCGATTTTGAAATACCGAATCGGTAAAATTCGGTATTTCAAAATCGGTAAATGGGATTTACCTACATCTGACCCTTGGATGCTCACTCACATATTCCGCAGATCGGACCATCAATAGATGAAGCTAAAAAAAGCAAGAATGTGAACTTCAGAATCCACAAAAGGGCACCAGCTCAAACTTTTTTCAAGGGTTAAATATGTATGTTATGGCATCTACCAACTTAAAGAACCTAATGTTCTTTACATAGATTATATATACCTACCTTTTATTATCTAGCAGCACAGATTGAGTTGGCGTGAGGCCCTTGCCTCAGTAGTGTGCTGGGCTCCACATTAGGATGTATATCACACAACCCTACAGAACTACATTTTTCGAAGAAAGTTCTCTCAATTAGACTAATAAATGGTGCAGTCGGTATCCTCTTCAAACCCAAATACATGGTACAGTTTCCATCCTCTTTAGCCCTCAATAAATGGTACAGTCCTCATGCTCTTCAGACCAAATAAATAGTGCAAACTTCATCCTCATAAGCCCTCAAATTAACGGAACAGCCCTGCTTCTCTTTAGCACTCAAATAAATGGAACAGTCTTCATGTTTCGGCCCTCAAAGACATTTTTTATTCCTCATGCTCTTCAGACCAAATAAATGATACATTTCTCATGCTTTTTCACCCTGAAATAAAGCATGCACTCATCCTTTTCTTTAGCCCTCAAATACATGGTCTAATAACCCTCTTTAGTGCTGAAATTAATGGTACAGTCCTCATACGCCACAGCCATGAGATTAATAGTGACATTCTCGTCCTCTCTTGCTCTCCAATAGGGCACCCCTCATCCTCTCAAGTCCTCAAATAAGTGTTACAGTCCTCGCACTCTTTAGCCCATAAGTATATGGTGCAGTCCTTATCCTCTTTATTCATCAAATAAAATGCATAATCCTCATTTTTAGCCCACAAACATGCACAGTCCTCTTACACTGTAGCCCCCTTATAAATAGTGAAGTCCTCCTTTTCAGTATCCCTCAAATGGTACAGCTCTCTTCGTCTCTAGCCCTCAATTAAATGCTAATGTTTGTCACAATCCTAATAATCATTAGCCCTCAAATGATGAACTCATAATTTTTTCACAAATAAATAGTGCAGTCTTCATATGCTCTAGCCCTCAAATAAATAGTGCAGTCTTCCTCCACTCTACCCCTCAAATAAATGGTGCAGTCCTCGCCCGCTCTACCTCTCAAATAAATGGTGCAGTCTTCATCCACTCTACCCCTCAAATAAATGATGCAGTATTCACGCACCCTAGCTCTCAAATAAACGATGCAATCTTCCTCCACTCTACCCCTCAAATAAATGGTGCAGTCCTCGCCCGCTCTACCTCTCAAATAAATGGTGCAGTCTTCATCCACTCTACCCCTCAAATAAATGATGCAGTATTCACGCACCCTAGCTCTCAAATAAACGATGCAATCTTCCTCCACTCTACCCTTCAAATAAATGGTGCAGTCCTCGCCCGCTCTACCTCTCAAATAAATGGTGCAGTCTTCATCCACTCTACCCCTCAAATAAATGATGCAGTATTCACGCACCCTAGCTCTCAAATAAACGATGCAGTCTTCATTCACTCTAACCCTAAAATAAATGATGCAGTCTTCATCCACTCTACCCCTCAAATTAATGGTGCAGGCGTCATCCACCCTAGCCCTCAAATAAGGGTGAAGTCCGCATATGCAGTAGCCCTCAAATAAATAGTGAAGTCGTCCTCCTCTTAAGCCCTCCACTAGCGCAGCCCTCATAATTTTTAGTCTTAATAGACTATGGTGCAGTTCCCATGCACATTGTCCCTCAAATAAATGCAACAGTCCCCCTCCTATCTATCCCTCAAATACATCTAATGGAAATAAAAGAGCAGGGCTATTATTCCCCATATTCACATATCTGGTCCAGTCCTCGTGCTCTTTAGCCTCCAGCGAACGGTTCCGCTCTTATGCTCTTTAAAGATGCATAACTCAGAATTTACATTATTGAGTACATTGTTGTACTGGTTCGTGATATTAAAGGAAACTAAACTATGAAAACAGTTTGATTATACAACATTTTCTAGTATAAAAAATACGATTTATGTAACTGCTTCCAAAAACATATAATTTGAAATTCAATATCCAAATCAACATTACATTAGGAAATTAATTCACCCTTTCATAATCAGCATTAGGTTAGGCATAGTGAAGCCCTCCAGGGAGATGAAAGGGTTTACTCAAACCTCGTCAAGCTGACCATCCAGAAACAATTTGTAAATTATTTTGACAACCATAAGCTTCAGGTTGCTGCATTGGCTTTCGTTATCTAACTTCGATTCTACAAAATGGACACCTCCTAAAGCAGATCAGTACAGCAGCCATTTCAAAGATACATTGTGCCAGTGACGTACAACTTTAAAAGATGCACGGAATTGATGGACCAAACTTTCAGGAAGTATTTTGGCATAATATAGTTTTCCCTGAGGCTATTTGTAGTAAGAAGATCCCGTAGCTAAGGTGTAGTTTAAGAAGGTTTATTAAGTCTTAGTACTAGCTTGGAAAATTCATGTAGAGCAGCCCCAAATAGAGCAGCCAGACAGCTGCTCAGCCCATACTCAAACTGTCACACCCAGCCTCACAGGCACCCAAACATTCCATTCATCATCATCACACCAACATTCCATGCAGCACATTCACACTGGCCAAGCAGCTAGAGAGAAAGCCAAAGGAGAGAAGGATAAATACATGTACAGGATACTACATATCCTCCCTCTTTATATAGCACAAAAAATGAAACAGAAAAACGGAATAAAGTATTGACAAGAAGAATCATTAAAGACTAAAGTAGAAAAATACAAGAAGAAAAAAAAGCATTAACCTGAATAACCATAAAAAATTGAGAAAAATAAAGTAGAAACAAAAATATACAATGAAGATCCACAGTATAGCATTGACAAGATAAAGAGAACATGAAGAAAATGCATAGAGAGAGAGAAAATGAAGCCGATGCATGGATAAATATGCAAGATAAAATAACACACATACTCCCCCTTTATAAAATTCAGAAAATATAGTTGAAGAAATAGAATATTCTATAACAAACACAATCGCACCTATGATCACCAGCCACCAACCACACCCACTGGCCAGACAAGCATGAGAGGTGGCACAACACAGCACAACACGAGCTAGCAATTGGAACGACTGACACACTCATGTATCACATAGATGTAATGGGTGTAGTACTATTTCTGCTTGGCTAAGGCTGACGCCAAAGCTAGGCAGAAACCACAATTCTAGTCAGTGCAAGGGAGTCACACGTCAAGATAACCCCTGCTCACCCCCTTGGTAGCTTGGCACGAGCAGACAGGCCTATCCCAGAGGCAATGTGTGAAGCATTTGCGCAAGCACACAACAGCAACAACATCCTTGGCACACCACAAAAGGAACTCCACACAAGGTTATATAAAAATAACTTCTGTATTGTCAAAACACATCAGATAGAATCACACATGTACATTGTGCCAACTGGCACGGGCAATATGCACAAGGTATTATTTACACAGGACAGGGCCACATGGGCCACTGTCAGAATCAGCACTTAGTAGAAATAGCACTTCTAGAACTTAGAATAAGTATAGCACAAAATAACTGTTATAAATCACAACCAGTAACTACTGGTAACAGGTAAGTACCACCTACCCAACCCTAAACACCTTATGAGAATGTCACGCAGGGAACCAGGACCTCACTAGGACCACCTGTACTAGAAAGAACAACCACCTAAGTATCACAGTACAATTCGGGGTATAAGCAAGAACACATTACACATGATGCATCACAACATTCAGAGGTGTAGGGAAGGAAAACACTTGATGCATAAAACATACATTCAGAGGTGTAAAATCAAGGAAGACACATGATGCATAATAACATTCAGAGGTGCCAGAACATAACTCAATAGCGCAAAAACACATGAAGCCCAAAAACATTCAGAGGTGTAAGATCAAGGTGCATAATCATATTGAATGCATTACATTTCCTAGCACCATATCACATTGCACAAAATTCCTATTGGGCAATTACCATCATAACATAGCAGGTAACCACATTGCGCAAACTTACATAAGCCACCACCTGTGGCAGTCCCTAGGCCAACTGGCCTCGTTGGGGCTAGGACGCCCTGTGTCCAAAGGTCAGGGGCCTAAACGGTGCAGCTGCCCACTAATTGCTGGGCAGCTGTGAATCAACCAAACTGCGCCAGGGCCCTCACTGGCCCTCATGAGCAAAGTCTGCACCACAATCTCTCACTAGCCCTTCATGACAATAAAAGGTGCCCCCAAACGTTGGAGCTCTCAGGCTCTGGCAACAAACATGCGGCCTGGGCTCTCACTGGCCCTTCTCTAAACAAGTGTGTCCAACGTTGGAGCCATGGGGCTCTAAAAACAAGAATGGGGCCCTGGAGCCTCTCTGGGCTCCAAAATTACGAAATGCCCCCTAGAGCCTCTCTGGACTCTTCTGCACGAGTGCGGCTGTCGTTGGAGCCTTGCTGGGCTCAAAAACATGCAATGCCGCCGAGCCCTCGTGGGCTTCTGAACTAAGATGCACCCTGCAGCGTAGGAGCCCCGCTCGGGGGCTTGAACACCAAGAGATGCCCCCCTGGATAGTTGGGGAAACATGTCCTCCCGGCCCCGCCCACAACCAGGCGGAGGGCCAGACCTCTTCTTCCGGTGGGCAGCCAATGGCTGTGTGGCAACTCTTCCTGGGGCCAGCCAATGGCAGCGCGGCCCTCCTGACAAGCCCACTGGCTCTGGTCGCGCTGCCGAGGCCACGGCGGCAATTTCTTCGCCAAAGCAGGGGGTGGGCTCTCGTTGTAAATTACATTAAATAAACGGGGAATAAAAGCGCTACCAAGCGCTAGAGGGCCAACAAGGTCCCAGTAGAAATAAAGCGCTCCCCAGCGCTAGAGACAGCAGCCAAAGCGCTTCCAGGCGCTAGAAGCAGAGTAGAGCGCTATTAAGCGCTGGGGGCCAAAATAAAGCGCTCCCAGGCGCTAGAGAAGCAAAAGAAGGTCTCTGTCTCAAATAAAGCACTCCCCCAGTGCTACAAGCCAGGTCCAGCAACAAAGGGAAGCAAAGGGGACCCAGCAAAAGGTCTCCAGAGTCCAAGATATGTCCATCAGGTATCCAGGGCAAATCAAAGTCCCCCTATCAGCCCAGGCAAGGCAGAAATCCTCCAGGCATCCAGGGGCTGGGCAGAGCCCGCCCCTGGCAGATTCAAGTCAGAAACAAGAACATTTTGCAAGGGGACACAGCCCCTTTTTATACAGAGAAATCCTTTGTCTAGCAGGGTGCAGGCAGTGTGAGAACCAGCTAGAACTGGTTATAGGGAATTCCTTTCACTGGCCAGGCTAGGGACATCAGACGCACCCCAGGGGGTGGAGCCAGCATTGTGTGGGGAAAACCCAGCCTCATTCAGGACCCTCAAACCAGACGGTCAATCCACAAGCAAGCCCAGTCTCACTCCTCCCCTCACATCAGCATGCTAAACACTCCATTCACCACCGGGGCAGACCCTCCCAGACTCTTGGAGCCAGGCTCACCAGCCAGCCTCAGCCAATCACACGCCAGACACAAATTACACAAATATGCCAACTTCTAAAACTGGCACTTCAACACTAGACACAATCATGCCGCATATATCATTACGCAGCATTCAATCTGACAAGTTCGCACATACCAAACTCGACCCTGCACTCCCCACACATCAGGAACTACCATGGTCATACATATTCCCCATGCATTCCTATGGGAGGGCAGGTCACTCTCACCACACACACAGAGAGGTCACGCACTTTACACTGTACCACAGTGAAAAAGTGTGCAGAGACCTAAAATCACCAACACCAGGCCACAGAAACAGGCTAGGGAAAACCAAAAAGTCTCGGGATGAACCTGCCAAAAGGGCCGGGTCCAACACCGACCAAACGTCCCCAAATAAGGGCAAGAGAGTAACATGTAAGAACATGTAATAAACACCCAACATACATCTTACAAGTAAGGACATGTTTTGAGCACTGTAGAAATGGGAGACTCCCACCCATACTGTCACTCCTCATGTAAGGGCAGCCAACGAAGCATGTAGCACAGGGTGACTTACAAACCATCCAGTCATCCCTCATCTAAGGGTAAGAAGCATAAACTGTAGAAATGGGATTAGCACCCATTAAGTCATCCCCCATGTAAGGGCTTGTAAATTGTAGAACTGAGACTATAACCCATATAGACATCCCCTGTGTAAACGTCTATAATGTAAATTGTAGAAATGGGACTTTCACCCACTTCCATCCCTCACTTAACGGTGTGTAATGTCTAACCTAATTTTGGTGACTCCCACCCACATAGCCATCCCTCACGTAATGTCACTTAGGGAAACAAAAGAAATGGGTAACACACACCCATAGAACAATCCCATGTGTAATGGGCCCATTGACTAAAATGAGAGAATGTAGCAACACAACAAACTACAATAGAGTAAAAAGTGAGAAAAACAAATTTAGCAATGCCACATACAAATGTAGTGAAAAATGTGAAAATGTAGGAATTCAACATACAATAAGTGATGACACTCTGGATTATGCACAAAAAAACTACACAGAACAGAAAAAGAATGTCACCACATCACCTTATTAGGGACACTAACACAAAGAAAAGAAAATGTGTGCACAGAATCAGAACAAAACACTGTGAATAAGATTGCTAGAATGTAAGAAATGCTGCAACAGCAGTAATGCATGACATTGCAAGGCACATAAAATAGTAACATAATCAGGCACATAAGGCTATCATTCAACAGAAGCCAACACTACCGTGAGCGACTTCTCACCCATGTACTAACACTCTGCCCAAAACCATGACATGTGTGCACTTCTGACCTGAAGAAGAGGCCTGGGAGGGTCCATCACATCTTCTATCCGAAAAGGCAGGCATAAACCTAAAAGAGTGCTCAGAGATACTTCTCAATACCAGGCTGGACATAGATTTATTGATTTGACATTCCACCAGGATGGTCTCTGAGGTCACTGATTTGACTTGCTGATTGCTTAGTGCCACAGTAACTTGCCCAATCGAAAAACATTCGGTTGATGGAGACAATCTTTTTAACTTTGTGGTAGGACATGCTTGTCTTGGAGAACCTAGAAACCTCTGTGGTGAAAGCACTACACAATACCCAACACAGATAGTTTACTGACACTGTAAGCCCCCATAATGAGTAAATGTCTTCTCTGTATTCCTACATGCTGCCTGTTCCTTTGCCCAAAGATTTTTGTCAAATCAAGACACGCGCTGGTTGAGGCCTGTGCATTGAGATAGGATACTCCTCCTTGTCAAACTAGCTAAGTTCCCCATCTGCTGCAGGTTGTATCAAAAGCATGAAGTCTAACTCACGTAAATAACTGATGCACGCCTTGGCTGGAGCTGTCCGAAGAAGAGGACACTGGTGGTGCTTCCAGGCATAGCATTTCAGTTTCGCAGCTTGTTTCTCGACCCTTAAAATGTATGTTAGTTTCTTCTAAGTAGTTTATTGAACACGTCGTTTTTATAGATTCAAGCTCCAAATCGTTGCCAAAATGTGTGAGTAATGATGATCCAGTAGAAGAGGTGTAGTTTAAGAAGGTTTATTAAGTCTTAGTTGTAGCTTGGTAAATTAATGTAGAGCAGCCCACCAGGAGCAGCCTGCCTGCTGCTCAGCCCATACTCCAACTGTCACACCTCACCTCAAGGGGCACCCAAACATTCCATTCATCATCATCATCACACCAACACTCCACACAGCACATTCAGACTGGCTGAGCAATTACGGAGAAAGCCACAGGAGAGAAGGATAAATAAATATACAGCGTACTACACTATTACGTTCTCATTGACTATTAGAGAATCATTTGCACACTTCCCCTGAGGCGGAAAGCCGGGGGTTTAGACTGCACTCATTTAGCCTAATTTGCACATTGCTGTTTTAAACTGTTTTTAAACTGATTACGAGTTTTTAAACGTTTTACTGCTATTTGCTGTTAACCTACCTACCTGCCACCTCGAACCCCGCTCCCCGCGCAGCCGATTAGGTGCTGACACGGTAGGAGACAGGGGTGGACGCCATCTTGGGGGTACGCCGAGGACAGCGCTCTAGCTGTTGGCTGCCTCCTCCCCCCTGCTCTGCCCTATATTATGACGCACATCCCCCGGACGCGCAGCGGGCGCGCGGTGGCGCGCCGAAGGCTCGTCAAAGGCGAGCCCGTCCGTGCCAGGACGGGGCCAGGGGCCATCCACCATGTATCATTTCCGGGAACTAGGAAATACTATAGTGCAGAGTCTCTGCAACATCTAAGGCCCTCTATCACCACTAGCTGTTACCATCAGTTTCACCCCCAGGAGACCCCCCGTGTTTGCCCCCACCGTAACACAGACCTCGTCAACCCTCCCAATATTAACGAACATCAGGATTATCATATGTTCCTCCTAAACTGTAGATCATTACCTAAACACAGCTTAGAAATATCAATGCTGCTAGAGGAACATATGCCAGACTGTGAAAGCCTGCGATTTGTCATTGATTTTACGCCGAATGACAGTTTCTCCGGCATTCTTATTTATCGTCCTCCTGGGTCCCTTAACCAATTCCAGACAGCGCTCCCCTCTGCCGTGGCCGAGTTGATCACCTCTCCAGCAAACTTCACCCTATTAGGCGATCTTAACATACATTTTCATAATACCCTTGATAGTGTCGCCACAGAGATGACGGCAAGTTTAGCGGCTGTCGAACTACAACAACTGGTCTCATCTCCTACACATGTTAGAGGCCATTTGCTGGACCCGGTATTCACCAACTGTGTACACCTTAAAGTAGGCACAGCAAGCCCCCTCCCCTGGACTGACCAATTTTTGATCCCTCTTACCTGGACCATCCATAAATCTGCTCCCCCCTCCCCCACCCCGCGTAAAATGAGAGACTGGTCCAAACTATGTATGAACCGTTGGACCAATATTCTCACAACCACTAGACCCACGCTTACCGGTGATCCCTCTTTAGAAAAAAATGAATATGATAACTGGATCAGAAACTCATTAGACTCAATAGTACCCCTTCGCACCTCTAATCCAAAAAGACACCGTAAGAGAGCGCCCTGGTACTCGGTAGAGCTCAGAGGGAAAAAACGTCTATGCAAGAGGCTGGAACGAAAGTGGCGCTGAACTACGGAACTACGAATAAAGCGACCTATAGGGAAGCTATTAAAGCTTACAAAGCAGCAATAAAAGTCACTCATTTGGCCTATTACAATGATAGAATAATGTCGGCTAAATCTAAGCCAAAAGAAATGTATCAGACAGTAAAAAATCTAACTAAGCTTCAATCTTCCCCAGCAGCGAACTACAACCCACTCGCCCAATGTAACAATCTGGCCGAATTCTTTTTTCATAAAGTCAACAAAATGTATCTATCTTTTCCTGATTGTGACTCCGATCCCCATTCCCAAGGACGGTATCTAGCGGGCGAAGCAGAGGAACCTCCTCAACACACCTTGGACCACTATCCCCTGTTAGACTCAGAAACACTTAAGTCACTGATGCATCAGATCAAATCTGGGTCCCCATGTGACCCTGTTCCACCTAGCACGCTGGTCCGGGCCAACCAGGTAATCCTTCCCACGTTAATGGAGTTATTGAACTCCTCCATAACGACGGGCGTCGTACCATCTAACTGGAAACATGCCAGGGTACGAGCACTTTTGAAAAAGCCCACCCTCGACCCTGGCGATCTCGGCAATTGCCGCCCGATTTCACTGCTCCCTTGGGCAAGCAAAGTATTAGAAAAACATATTAAAGCCGCTCTAACCAGTTTTTTTTAAAGTAATCAATTACTCGACATCACCCAGACAGGCTTCCGACCCAAGCATGGAACGGAGACGGCTCTGATGGCGGTCACTGAGGAAGCAAGGCGGGTCTTAGATCAGGGAGGATCAGTGGCAGTGATCCTTCTTGATCTGAGCGCCGCCTTCGACACGGTGAACCACAGGATCCTCCTGCGCCGCCTTCGCGGCCTGGGAATATCTGGAGAAGCATTGGCCTGGCTTGGGTCTTTCTTGAGTGAACAAACCTTTCGGGTGTACGAGGGAGCTTCTGTTTCCGCCAGCGAGCCGCTGGGCTGTGGGGTTCCGCAGGGCTCTTCCCTGAGCCCCACGCTCTTTAATGCCTACATGAGGCCGCTGGCTGGGATTGTTCGTCTGCATGGTATTAAGATCGTTACTCATGCGGACGACACCCAGCTGGTTGTCTCGCTTGCACACAAGAATTGCCATCAACAACAGACTAACCTCACAACCTGCCTAGAGCAGGTGAAGAACTGGATGACGCAATCATGCTTGAAGCTCAACTGAGATAAAACTGAAGTCTTGATCCAAGGCCCACCAACCACCCCCAATTTGGAGCAGATATGGCCAGCCAGTCTAGGCAACCCCCCCTCACCTAGAGACAACCTAAAAAGCCTGGGGGTATGGTTGGACAAGTCCCTGACTTTTAATACTCAGGCCACTAAAACTTCAGCAATCTGTTTTGCCCTCATTAGGATGCTGAAAAAGATTCTTCCACTGTTACCTTTTGAGGCCAAATAGGTAGTCATCCAAGGCCTAATTCAGTCCCGCATCGATTTCTGCAATGCCCTATATTTGGGGGCACCTGAGTACTGCTTGAACAAACTGCAGCGGATCCAAAACTGCGCTGCACGCACACTTCATGGAATCCCCAGCAGAACTCGAATAGAGCCTGGACTAAGAGCCTTGCATTGGCTCCCCATTAGAGAGAGAATCAAGTTTAAATCCTTGTGCATTGCTCACCAAGCCTATGGAAAAGCTGGCCCTGCAATAAATCATGCTCTGATTACCCCCTACTATCCAAAAAAAGAACTCGGCTCCTCTCAGGCTTTTTTAGCAAAAGTTCCCAGGATTAAGAGATCCAGAGCAGGAGGCCGATCCTTCACACACAACACGCCCAAGCTATGGAACTCACTTCCCCTGCACCTTAGATCCAATCCTAATTTGTTGACCTTCCGGAAACAACTTAAAACTTTCCTCTTTGACTAAGTCTATCCCTTGTTGGTTTTATCTCACTGGAAGATGTGTTCTTGATTTCTAGCGCCTGGACGCCTCAGGGCAACTGTAGCGCTCTACAAATCTTTTTTTTAAATTTCATTTCATTTCATTAGGACAAGGTTACAGATCCATGATACAGTATTGTTCCCATGGGCATCTCCTTAACTGAAAATGATAATTCTAGAAATACATCATGAAACAAGAATGACAATAGAGACTGCAGCTTGTAGTGACATCAACACAGGACACGTTCTCATAACCCGCTTGTTCTTGCTTTACTAAAAGGAATTGTACATGTCCAAATAATAATTTGTTTGCTATTACAGTCCTGTTGTCCTTCTTGTGTCCTTCTCTCTCTCTCCTTTCAGCCTGGTTAGGGCAATTTTCATTGATATTGAAAGTTCGGACAGAATATGAGAAAACAGAATATAGCCAAAGTCATAATGCAAATTGTCCTCGCCTAATGAAGCATCATTGCTGGAAGCAATACATCCAATGAGAATTTCCTGGAAAATTCATGGGGTGTGCCTAAGATGTCTGCCCTGTAATTGTATGAGATTGGGATTGCCTCTGAAGGGCCATGATGCATATTTGCTTTGGTGGAATGTGCCCAAAGTCAGTCTACCACAAGAAGTCTACAAGTTTTGTTAGACTATAAAATGCAACAACTTATCTCATGATGGTTTTCTTGGAAGGTGTGTTATGGGGGGGAAACACCACTGTCACTGAAAAAATGGCTTTGATCCCTCTAAATAAATCTTCATATCTCTTGCAAAGCCAATAGTATGGAAACTCTCCTCATCAGGAAGCAATTAAGCTCTGGGCTGGAAGACCAGAAGGAATACATCTCAAATGAGGTAAAATTCTGGAATAAAGTTAAGCATAACGTATCCTTAAAAGAGAGTACATCATTTATTAATTCTTCTTGCATTTGAATGATATATGGTCAAAATCATAGGATGCCCTAACTTAAATTTTTTTGCATATAACAAATTCTTAAGCATAGATGTCATCTCACCTGCTATCACCTCCATTATCTCTCCCTTGAATTCTAGCTACCTTGACTCTTGAACCTGTGATGCAATTGTATTGAACTCTATCTGGTAACCTGCAATAGTAGAGAGGAACCGTGCATCCCTTGTGATCTTTCTCAAGTTCGCCATATGAAACTTTAATCTTCCTTCCACTTTTTTTGGATAACACCAATGACTTTCTTTGTACTCACCTGTTCCTGATGAGGATGACTGACCTCTTCCACAAGATGCTCTTGCTCTAGAAGATCTTCCTCTTTAAGGGTAAAAGCTTCCAACACTTGTTCCTTGGGATCCTCTAAAAGAACCCCTTCCTGCAAATTGGGACTTATGGAAAGTATGGCCAAGAGATTGCCCTATTTTCCCGGCCCTACCATAGAAATTATTTTGTCCAGAAAAAAGTCTTCTCATTGAATAATGAGCCTTATCCAATGCAGTAAAGGTTTGAACATATTTACTCAAATTCTTTACCATTCCCTCTGCGAAGAGGAAGCCGTTAGCCTCTTTGCTACTTTCCTTTTTGGCCAAATCCGCCAACTTTGGATTTATACGTAGCAGAACTGCCTTCCTTCTCTCTGAAATCAATGCAGCATTTGAATTACCAAGAAAACATTTTGCTCATTGGCACCAACCTCTTAATAAATGAATATCCATATCAGTACCTTTAACATAGGATTCTTCAACCAAATCAAATATTCTGGCTAATGGACCTAGTAAATCTAAAAGTTTATCTTCACACTGTTTTAAAGATCTCTCCAAACCTTTCTTTGGATCTCTTCCCAATTTTAAAAGGTACGTTATCAACTCCTTATCTAAGTTAGGTGTCATAGTTTCCTTGTCACCTATCACACGGCGAGAAAAATCTTCTCTCATCAAGCTACGTTTCTCCTTCTCCAGAGGTCTACGAATCCAATTTTTAATGTACGTGACTGCATGATTCAGGGGCCACCATTCAGAACCCCGAGGATGTCTTATCTCCTTAGGGTCAAAAAGTTTCTCTCCCCAAAGGATCTGTCACATAATCTTTCGAATTGCCCCTGCTTTTAGAACTGCCTTCAAAGTCCTCATCAAATTAATCATTATAATCAAGATCTAAGATGTACTCATCCAAATCTTGATTATCATTTGCAGGATTAACCTGCCCATCCTGTATGTCGCTCAGGACACCCAATCTTTTTGAGCCACTTGGGACTCCTCTCTGTTCATATGGGTCTTCCAATTTTTTTGTTTTTTTGTCTTCCTCATACATTTACCACCAGGACCCCTTACCGATCTCTCCTCGCCTTCCGAGATTGAATAATAATCCTCTTCCTCGTTTACTAAAGATTACCTTTTTCCTAACGCTGCCCAAGCTGACTCTTGTACCAACTCTCTTAATTCCTTAAATAATAAGTCTGAAACTTTTCCATCCGGACTACTTTCTTGTGAAACGTAATCTGCCATTTTAAACTCAAGTCTCTATTCTACAAACCTAAATTATTATAAATTAACTATTCTAAAAAATGTATTAATATTTAAATGTATAATTATTTTTTAAACTAGCTATAACATTTACACAAAAAGCTACCTATTTGAACACTAACAAAAATCTATTATAACTATCTTAATTTTATTTGAAATGTTTTATATAGCGCTGGCTAGATCTGGGGGTATCAGAGTGCTTTACATGGGCAAAGAGATAATACAGGAATAAAACAGTATTTTTTTTAGCAAAACATTCAGATAGGTAAGAACAAAAAAACAAATTAATTAACAGATGGACAAATGGCTAAATACATGAATGTAGGCAATCAAGGAAAGATAGGTAAGAACAAAAAACAAACAGATTAATTAACAGATGGGCAAAGGGCTAACTACATGCATGTAGGCAATTAAGGAAGACATCTTTCTGTTAAATAAATCATATATTCTTCCCTAATAAATCCACAAATCCGACTTTCCTTCGTGACAGGTAAATTAAACTGTCAACAGCTGATCCTGTTAAAAAATACAACACTCAGAGCTAAAGATTTCTATTTCCCTGCGAAAATGCTCTAAACCTAACAACGATGACAATCTGTTATAAAACTAAAACCGTCCCAAACTAAATAAATACTAAACTTCTCCTATTTCACTAGAATTTATTTCTTTATTAATGCTCACTTTTTGATATTACTTTTTCTCTTTAAAAAACTTTTTTAAATCACGGATCACAGATCGGACTCGCAATACCTCCCCGAGTCGCTTACTGTGTCCATGATGTCACGCATATTTAAAATGCGCTCCATTTTCTCCTTAAACAAGCGTAACGCGAAGCGTGCCAATCCAAAGATGGCCGCCCGTGATACTTCATTGTTGAAGTCATTTCGATCTAATTTTGCCCACAACATACGCGCAAGCAAGATCAAGCACATTCAAATTCACGTAACCGTCTCTCTGTTCCTTATCAAATCATGGTACAATTTCCCCAAAATCAAACGTTTATATAAGCATTCAAAATGTACTTATTTCTTTTTTTGTTTAAACGCCTTACTTATAAATATATATATATATATATACATATATATATATATATTCCAACTCTTCGTCCACTGGTCAAAGAACGATGTCCAAGCCTCAGTTGTATGCAAAACTGGATTTATTTCACATCCCACTCGACGCGTTTCGGGAAAGCCTTCCCTTTCTCACGAGTACATTGGTCAGTTACATCCATACTTTTAAAGAAAATCACATGACTTAATTGCATGATAAACATAGCCAACAGACTACCAACACATCATATGTCTGGAGCTATGTACTGCGCCTTATTTTACGATTATTGGGCTCTAGTATGCATTAATCATGATACAGTTATTAAATGTTTCAATCTAGCAGTGTTTGTCCATATTATGAGTTGGACGAGCGCTATTCACGGAGCATTTTTTAGAAAAACATTATATTTCATGTCCAAATTATACCCTTGTATTGCTATTCACATTAAATGCATTCTGAATTGCGAGACTAATCAAAACATTTTGCTGCTCTGTTTAAATAGTATAATTATACTTAAACATCCGTGATTTAAAAAGTAAATAGATCCAAAAGGTTTCTGTTTTTGCGCTGCAGTTAAGCAGCCTCGAACCCACGGTCAGGCATACACTCTCAATGGCTATGTGCTCGCGCTATCGTTTGAGCTAGCTAGCTTGCTATTCGCATTAGTCCAATGTGAACTGCGAGGATAATCAAAACATTTAGCTGCTCTGTTTAAATAATATAATATATTTAAACATACTTGATTTAAAACTAAATAAATCCAAAGGTTTCTGTTTTGTGCGGCAGCTTAACAGCCTCGAACCCGCGGTCAGGTATACACTCTCAACAGCTGTGTGCTCGCGCTATCGTTTGAGCTAGCGTTCACTTCATTCACAGTAACGCTGTTACCTCGTTGTGTATAAGCTTGACAGTGGCCTTAGGGGTCTGAAGCTTGCAATTTACATTATCATGCTTTCACATTAAGCATACGTGAATATGGGATTTCGCCCCAGTGGGCATAACCATTGTATTAACTGTCCATTAACATCATACTTGAGTCTTGACTCTTGCGTGAGATTCATCAATCACAGTGATTTGCAAGTTCATTTTCGGCATCATGAAGCATACTTTCACACATAATCTGGACTGGCGCCTTTTCAAACTCTCCCACATTGTTTGGTACCTGTGGCAAAATAAAACAATGTTAAAGTAAATTCAAACATGTCACATCTTTCACACCATCATATTAAAATTCCAAAAGAATTGAAAGCAGTTCTAACAAAACTTTGATTTAGTTTCCTCACAATGAGTTCTTCCCACCATCCTAGATAAATCCCAGGAAAACTAGGGGCAAAACAAGTGCCCATAGATGTGCCAAGCAGTTGGTGGTAGATGGTACCATTGAACAGAAAATAGTTCTGAGTCAGGCATATGTGGATCATTTCTAAGAGCATCTCAGTATGCAAATTAGCCACAATACCAAGGAAGTCAGACTGTCTGGAGTGTGTGAGCTATTCAAAATCACCAAACCTTTGAACTGCCACACAGATCATGTGGTGTACGCGCTTAAATGCCCGTGTAACAAATTTTATGTGGGCAGCACCATAAAACCAGTCAAGGATAGAATCTTGCAACATCTAAGAGCCATCAAAAATCAGGATAAGCAGTACCCTATGGCTAGGCACTTTATGTCCCATCACAGCAGCAACAACAGCCTCCTTTCCTATGTGGCACTAGACCAAGTGCCGATAAGAGAAAGAGGCGGTAATCGACTGCAGGAACTCAGACGCCTAGAGTCAAGGTTCATAATTAAATACCAACTGCTGCAACCCCAGGGACATAACTGCGATGAGGGTCTAGGTGTCCACCTGGGTTGAGTACATGCGTACAAAGTTTTGTTAGAACTGCTTTCAATTCTTTTGGAATTTTAATATGATGGTATGAAAGATGTGACATGTTTGAATTTACTTTAACATTGTTTTATTTTGCCACAGGTACCAAACAATGTGGGAGAGTTTGAAAAGGCGCCAGTCCAGATTATGTGTGAAAGTATGCTTCATGATGCCGAAAATGAACTTGCAAATCACTGTGATTGATGAATCTCACGCAAGAGTCAAGACTCAAGTATGATGTTAATGGACAGTTAATACAATGGTTATGCCCACTGGGGCGAAATCCCATATTCACGTATGCTTAATGTGAAAGCATGATAATGTAAATTGCAAGCTTCAGACCCCTAAGGCCACTGTCAAGCTTATACACAACGAGGTAACATCGTTACTGTGAATGAAGTGAACGCTAGCCCAAACGATAGCGCGAGCACACAGCTGTTGAGAGTGTATACCTGACCGCGGGTTCGAGGCTGTTAAGCTGCCGCACAAAACAGAAACCTTTGGATTTATTTAGTTTTAAATCAAGTATGTTTAAATATATTATATTATTTAAACAGAGCAGCTAAATGTTTTGATTAGTCTCGCAATTCAGAATGCATTTAATGTGAATAGCAATACAAGGGTATAATTTGGACATGAAATATAATGTTTTTCTAAAAAATGCTCCGTGAATAGCGCTCGTCCAACTCATAATATGGACAAACACTGATAGATTGAAACATTTAATAACTGTATCATGATTAATGCATACTAGAGCCCAATAATCGTAAAATAAGGCGCAGTACATAGCTCCAGACATATGATGTGTTGGTAGTCTGTTGGCTATGTTTATCATGCAATTAAGTCATGTGATTTTCTTTAAAAGTATGGATGTAACTGACCAATGTACTCGTGACAAAGGGAAGGCTTTCCCGAAACGCGTCGAGTGGGATGTGAAATAAATCCAGTTTTGCATACAACTGAGGCTTGGACATCGTTCTTTGACCAGTGGACGAAGAGTTGGAGTATTTTGGGATTGGCGATCCCGTCCAAAGCCCGCCGCTGCAAGGGGCCAAGACAGCTTAGCGCCAAAAACGTGTTTGGAATATATATATATATATATATATATATATATATATATATATATATATATATATATATATATATATATATATATATATATATATATATATATATATATATATATATATATATATATATATATATATATATATATATATATATATATATATATATATTTATACTTAAAAATAAAAACACTAAGATAAATCCATAAATTGGATTACACTCACACTCAATCTAATTCGACCGTTCACAATATCACACATAACTCAAACTACTAATTAAACAAAATTCATATGACAACACTAAAAGACATGTACTTATCTGCCAGAAGCAGCAACAAAAGAGAAGAAAATGGTTAATAACAAGGAGCTTTTAAAGGTTTAATGCATAATACTGGCCTCCTGTCTCGTCATAAAATTCTCTTTTCTTGAAGCGAGTCCATCAAGGTGAGGCATAGAAAGGAACAATTATGGGAAAAGGGACACCTGGGCACAGTGGATTTCACATAAAGCAGGCACATCAATTCCAGACATTCATCATGGTAACATTACTATAAAAACAGCTTGTAACTTGGTGATATATTTACTTAGTTTATTCTTTCAATTTTTTTAAATATAATCTTTTATTTATTACAAAAATATATATCCCAGTATTAACAATTTTTTCTAAAAAAACATAGAAAGTACTTATCTTTTTTTTCTCTTTCAATTGATACACATATTTTTTAACTGTAATCAAATAATCAGTATTTTAAAACCATTGATTAGGTTAATAATATGAGGTGACTGGCGTCTTGTTGACAAACTACTAATCGCATTTCGGCATAGGCCTTTGTCAGGACTCCGTCACAGTGATTACTAAGTGGAAAATAGACAACAGTATAGTCTGGAGTTAATATGCCTGTTTGGATAATTATGCTGATATACTGAAATAACAGGTACCAAATGTATTATTATAGAATTATCATCGTAGGTGTATCACTTTGAACCAGTGTCAAAAAATATATGAAAACGGTGCTCAGAAGTTAAAAGTGATGGCCAATCAAATGACCCTAGAATAGAACCCAAAGATCCCAGTGTATTTTTTATAATGGATTAATAATGTGAGGCTTATTTCTGTCTGACGTCAGGCATGCATTCTTAAAAGAGAGATCTGTCTGTTTAGTGTTCGCTTAGAGAAAAGAAAACAGTACTCTCTAAACACCCTGACAAACCATTACCAATTAATATTAGTATCTCTAAATTTGATTACAATCTATCTTTGCATACCTAATGGGTGTATACGATATTAAACAACCCAAGTCGTCTTTGGCAGATAATATTCCTGCTGCTGCCATATATTTGCTGTTACAAACACAGAAAACAATATGTTAGGGCACTATTATTTGTATTTATATCTGTGGTGACTTGTTTTTATGCTAAATGATGGACATTTTAATTTTATAGTACCTTTCAGATTTTAATTTCCCCTCAAAGGCGAATGGCCCTCCGTGCGTTCTTTCCTGTGTTAACCTTGTAAATTTATGAATGACGATTTTCAGGCTGCTGATTAGAGTATTATGAAAAGAATATGAAAAGAGACAACCAAGAGGTTTAAATATACTCTATCATTTTTGTTTGTTAACCTATTCCAGGTTTAAATGCCGTTTGTTAGATCAAGCATAAAAGATTGAGTCATATGGCCGCGATACCCGCCACCCAATCTCAACACTCTCCCCAAGGATGGGAAACCGGAAACAGTTCTTGAACTTTTGGAAGGCGGGAAGGGAGTTACCCTTCCCGGCCGCATTTATTAAAATATGAAACAAAATTAAAACATTAAAATAACAGTTTCATATTATGTACAATTTCATTACCACATTGCGATGTTTGGCTAACCTTAACATATTCTCTAATACAAAGGTTCTCCTAGCCGAACTAACATCCTACAAAACATTAACTTGACATTTTGAAATTGTACATCCTAACGTTTAAGGGCCAACGGCAAGGTCGTAACCGGTGTCAAGATCCCTAAACCCGAAAATCCCCCTCACTTGTGAGGGGCGACCGCACAGAGGTGTACCTCAAGTGCAACTACCAATTTCCCTTGACTTGACGGGGGCCCCAATAAACTCGACGCCACTTAAAGGTCGTTCGAGGACTCGTGTGAGGTATCTAGAAGGTAGCGTAGACCCCCTCCCAAACCCCACACAACTTACCACATCTGCCGTCGCAGATATCCTGGCCCCGGGAAATTCCCCAGGAGGGGGCTGTAGCCCCTCCTACCCAGGAAGGGGCCTTGACCGCCTTTCCTTTGCTTTCGGCGTCCCATCCTTAGAAGGGACCGCCTACCCGTTGAGGGGCCAATGGCCACCTCCCTCGAGCGCTCCCATCCGTAATGGGTGACGCCCACTCATAGGGATCTACTAATTAGTGCTCACCGATCATGACCTTACCGCCCGACCAAAAAATAAATACGACAATTTAACTAAATAGTTCAATTAAAAAACAACCATAAACCATTTCACGTATGATTACTGATCAATACTTAGCGCAGAATTACTTTATTAGAAGAACATATTGTAGCTGACCATTCTTTATTGCATACTAAGAATAACACGACAATCACCACAACCTGCAAAAAATAGCATTACCATATCAAAACTTTATTCAAAACAACTGGCTGTCCTCAGGGGCTGGTGGGGGGGTTCAAAATTGGCTCTTCGTTCCGTCTCGAGCTCACGTGCAGCGAGGGGGTGCAGCTTCAGAGCACAGGAACAAGAGGATGCGTTCTTGGCTTGTTGCTCCTTTTATCCGTCTTCAGGGCGGGCGTAAACCCGCCCCTGCCTGCCCTTAGGGCGTGGCCAGCCGCGTCAGTGTCTAGGCCAGCCCACTCGAGGGCGGGAAACAGCGCGCCCCGGCTACGCCGCTTCGGGCATACCAGCCGAGGCTCGCCTCCCGCCCAAAAATGGCTTCCCGGGGGGCTCGTGGTACTCGGCCATACGTTCGGGGGGACCGAATGGTCGCCCCTTTCCATATGGCCGCGATACCCGCCACCCCCTCTCAACACTCTCCCCAAGGATGGGAAACCGGAAACAGTTCTTGAACTTTTGGAAGGCGGGAAGGGAGTTACCCTTCCCGGCCGTATTTATTAAAATATGAAACAAAATTAAAACATTAAAATAACAGTTTCATATTATGTACAATTTCATTACCACATTGCGATGTTTGGCTAACCTTAACATATTCTCTAATACAAAGGTTCTCCTAGCCGAACTAACATCCTACAAAACATTAACTTGACATTTTGAAATTGTACATCCTAACGTTTAAGGGCCAACGGCAAGGTCGTAACCGGTGTCAAGATCCCTAAACCCGAAAATCCCCCTCACTTGTGAGGGGCGACCGCACAGAGGTGTACCTCAAGTGCAACTACCAATTTCCCTTGACTTGACGGGGGCCCCAATAAACTCGACGCCACTTAAAGGTCGTTCGAGGACTCGTGTGAGGTATCTAGAAGGTAGCGTAGACCCCCTCCCAAACCCCACACAACTTACCACATCTGCCGTCGCAGATATCCTGGCCCCGGGAAATTCCCCAGGAGGGGGCTGTAGCCCCTCCTACCCAGGAAGGGGCCTTGACCGCCTTTCCTTTGCTTTCGGCGTCCCATCCTTAGAAGGGACCGCCTACCCGTTGAGGGGCCAATGGCCACCTCCCTCGAGCGCTCCCATCCGTAATGGGTGACGCCCACTCATAGGGATCTACTAATTAGTGCTCACCGATCATGACCTTACCGCCACAGGCCGGATAGTTGACCGGCTATCCGGACCCCCCACACACTCCTACCTAAAGGTCATGTCTTAAAGTCCCCAGCCAAGCTATCAGGTCTCCTATGAGTAACTCGTTCCCCACCCGGGACAAATGAATACCATCACCCAAATACATACTGTCCCCTTTAATACAACCATGCGAAATAGAATGCAGTGTACTTGAACGGAACAATCGACTCACTTTATTATTAATCTTCCTTACTGAATGATTCAGAGCAGAAACTGAAAGAGCCCCCCGCCACACTTGTCGCGGTATCATATGGGACCATGCGATCGTGCACCCTGGAACTCTTCTCGCTAACCAACTTACAGTGGAAAGCATTGCCTCAAGAAGTAGTCGTCTACCAGTGGACACCAGATCGTTGCCCCCAAGATGTACTATGACTACAGACGGCGGTGACCTCGTCCGCCCTAACAAACCCTCGAAAAATGATTGAAACTGGTCAATACAGAGCCCGCCCTTTCCGTAGAAGGACACACTGTACCCGTATTCCCCAGCCACGTGAATCATGTCACCTGCTTTGAATACGTCCGCGGCCCGCCTCACGTATGAGTGGCCCACGACCCACACCTCCTTTTTCACAGCCGGTGATGTCTGACCGCTGACCCGGTGTTGGGTCGACTGCCCAGTCCGCCCCGCCTCGTAGGCTTGCGCAACTGAAAACCAAAGAAAAACAAGAAGCGTGAGTACATCATTACAGCTTCATAACATGTGCAACCGCACATACCTTTTATAACAGTTCGAGGACCAACGCCCCACACGTTTAACTTGTTCGACATTCAGACCCCTGGCTGTAGCCTCTGTAGCAGCCCCTATCCGAAAGGAATGGGTCCCAAACTCGCCGGGGTTCAAGCCCGCAGCGGAGATTCACATCGCAAGCACCCGCTGAAACTGAAACCTCGTCAGTGGGGTGGTGTCAGCGTGTCGCAACAATGTCCCCCCCCATGATGCCACCCTTTGCGCTAAATATTCTTCTACGCAACTTACCGGGCACATGGAGGACCCGGGAATCCTTTGTATGATTATGCAGTCCCCCATTGCACCCTGGTCGGTCTTGGACCTGACAAACGAGATGGACATTGTCTCCCCTCTGACCTGAACGTGCTCTTGGCACAGTCCCCCGGTCACATCCCGCTTGTTCCTCGCCACTAGTTCGCTTACCCGCATAGCCCCATGGAATGCCAGCGCAAAAGCGGCTCGGAATAACACTGTTTCATACTGGGATGAACACGTTGAAGGGAGTACAGATAATAACAGGGCCAGCCTATCCAGACCTATCGGGCGCCTTTCATCTACTCTGCGACCCTCAAGGCGTTGCCACCCACGCAGCGCTTTTTGTACAACGAAAGACGCTGTCGGGTCCTGGATCCCATGAGCCCTTGCCACAAAGGAAATGGCTGCCCGATGCCTCTGGGCAGTAGCCACCGATTTGCCTGCCTGATGTAAAGACAGCAGGAAATTTACTACCCCCTCCTCCTGGCCCCAAAGCTCCCCTCCAGCAGCCCCCAAAAAGGCCAAATAGGAACGGAACGCCCCTCCATACGCCTTCCTTGTCCTGGGTGCTAAACTCTCTCCCACGAGGTTTCGTAATTCGGGGCACCGAGAGACCAGAGAGCTTCGGGGAAGGGTGCCGCCACCGGGTCCGCTGTGGGCAGAAAACCCCAGAAGGCCTGCATACGGAAACGAGAAAGCGCATCAGCCGCCCGGTTCATCACCCCCGGCACATGTCTTGCCTTAAATAGGACATTCAATTGCATACACGACAAGACAATTTCTTTCAGCAGCCTCAGGATCCATTTGCATCGTGCCGCCTGGCTATTGATACACTCAACCACGGTCATGTTATCAGACCAGAATACCACAGAGTGATCTCTAAACCCCTCAGGCCAAGTTTTCAGAGCCACCAGAATGGGGAACAGTTCAAGAAAAGCAATGTTACTCGTCAACCCATCCTCCTGCCACCATGACGGCCATTTTTGAGCCGACCATTGTGTGCCAAAGATGGCACCAAAACCAATGCTCCCTGCCGAATCTGTCCACAGCCCCAGCTCCTCGGAGGACACCGCCGGTTTGTTCCAGACAACTCGCCCATTGAAATCCGCCAGAAATGCCAACCAAATGCGCATGTCCTGGCGAACCTCGGCCGAGAGCCTCGTGCGATGGTGACCCTCCTTCAGGCCGACCATAGCCTGAGCGATCGAGCGGGAAAAGGGGCGGGCCATCGGTATTACTCTCAGGGCAAAATTCAGCTGTCCCACCAATTGTTGTAATTGCTGCAACTTAACCTTGGACTGACTAATACACGTCTCCAGGGATGCCCTGAACCTGAGCACTTTTCCTCTTGGTAAACGAAAACAACCCTCCTCCGAGTCGAGCTCGATACCCAGAAACTCGAGGCAAGTCGAGGGACCCACCGTCTTACCGGGTGCCAATGGCACACCAAAATGGTTCATTAAGACACAAAATTCATTCAAAGCCTGACCACATTCCGGATCCCCGGCTGCCCCTAGAAACAAAAAGTCATCGAGATAATGCATAACCTGATGAAACCCCGTCTTCCTTGTGAAGACCCATTGCAGGAAACAACTGAACTGCTCGAAATAGGAACAAGATATAGAGCAACCCATTGGCATACATCTATCCATGTAATAGTGTCCCTGAAACATGAAACCAAGAAGACGCTGATCGTCTGGATGTACCGGGAGCAACCGGAACGCTGAATCGATATCAGATTTCGCCATCAGCGCACCGGGCCCTAGGCGATTCAAAATGGCTACGGCCTCATCGAAAGATGCATACCGTACTGAACACACTGCTGGGTCTATTGCATCGTTTACGGAAAGACCACGTGGGGCTGATAAATTATGTATCAGCCGAAACTCACCCGGGTCCTTCTTGGGGACCACCCCTAAGGGGGAACAAACAAAGTTAGCAACCGGTGGCACACTAAACGGACCGGCGACTCGACCTCGAGCCACCTCTTTTCCAATCTTCTCCTGTACCACGGTCGTGTGCTGCAAGACTGATACTTGGTTTTTACATTTCGCTAAACCCTGAAACTCCCCCACTGGGATGCGGAAACCATATGAAAACCCGTTCCGCAACACCCCAGCGGAAGCGTGGTCCGGGTATTCGCTGAGCCAAGGAATCATTGCCATGGTATCAATCGGAGTAGGTAAAGGCGCCCCTCGGACTATTTCAGACCTGTTTGGCGCCTCCTCTACCCCCGTTATCACCCGTTTTGGCTCTGCACATGGACTCAGGATGGGACGCTTGCCCACACCCGCTACATTCGTGCCTGAACTTGCATGACCCCTGGGGCCTCGTACATTTACCCCTGTTAAAGTTCCAACAACTCCCTTTTTTACCTGTGGTGCCGTTCGGCCTGGACTGGTATTCGTTACTCGCGCCTGATCGAAAGGAAGTCCCAGAATATTGGCGGGAGGACTCCCCCACACTACTCCCTACTAATGGCAAATTCAACATACCAGTATCCGCCATTTTTGACCATGACACAGAATCGTAACAATCCCAAGTTAAGTTTTTATCATGTTCTTTCGCTTTCCTGAAAATATTATCGTAACAGAACCATTGATTGCCCCCATGTGACACGGAGTACCCCATGATACGTGACTGATAAATCGGCAACTCAGACAGTAACTCGGGCCTACGTTCGCCCAGGATGGATGTAAAAATCCCCCACACCTTGCCCCAATTGCCAATGTTCTCATTCACCTTGAAGGCGGCCATCTTTGCGCGCCAAACACTCGGATGCATGAGCTCCTTTTGGCTCTTAACATATTCCATCTCATAATGATCGGTAAGTAACGAAAAGATATTTACATACTCATCTGCCCATATCTTCTCCTTAATAGCTAGAGGGACATGTTGACCCAACTTTTCCCTTCTTGACGGGGCAGACTCATCCCTCGCAATCGGCAATGGCCGCTTACCTGAACCGGAGGCTGTATCTGCGGCTGCGCCTACCCCAGGTGGCTTTCCTCCTGCCGCGGCCGGCGTGATGACTGGCGATGCTGCCTTAGCCGCCTCCCTTGTTTCGCGCAGTTGCCTCATCAAGACCCGTGCGTCGTCAGCCGTGGCGCCCTCGTTATTTCTACCCAACCACGCTGCTAATTGTGCTGCCAGCTCGGGCGGCATATCCTCCCCGGACATGGGGGTGACCACCACGGGAATCGGATTCCCCTCCGTCGGCACCGGAGTTGGCTCTTCGAGTGGGGCAGAGGGAACCGGGATGTCCCCTCCAGCTGCTCCCCTTCTGGGCCTCTTGCCTTTTCCTCCCGGAGCTCCTCCAGCCAACGGACGTTTCGGTCCCTCTTCCCCGTCTTTCTCCGCCATTCTCTTCTTTAAGTCGGTCACCTCTTTCATAAGAACACGCAGCATCTGGTCGGTAGTCATTCGCTTTCCAACTTTCTTAGGCATTCTCGAACAGAATATCTGTAAAACAACAAGAAAGATTAAAACGTTCAAAATTGGCTCTTCGTTCCGTCTCGAGCTCACGTGCAGCGAGGGGGTGCAGCTTCAGAGCACAGGAACAAGAGGATGCGTTCTTGGCTTGTTGCTCCTTTTATCCGTCTTCAGGGCGGGCGTAAACCCGCCCCTGCCTGCCCTTAGGGCGTGGCCAGCCGCGTCAGTGTCTAGGCCAGCCCACTCGAGGGCGGGAAACAGCGCGCCCCGGCTACGCCGCTTCGGGCATACCAGCCGAGGCTCGCCTCCCGCCCAAAAATGGCTTCCCGGGGGGCTCGTGGTACTCGGCCATACGTTCGGGGGGACCGAATGGTCGCCCCTTTCCATTTACCTGTTAGAGGGTGATCAAGCTACTCCCCCGGAGTAAAATTAATAGTGCGAAGTACTTAATACGCGTTTATTTTTTGCTAATCAAGAATCTCAATCAGAAGATGTGAATTTGTCAGGACTGTCCTCAAAGTCTATATTTACCCCCACTGTAGACGAGCTTCCACCAGAAGTGGTGGTCTTTGGGCAGGTGGTTTATAATAAGATCACTAACAGCACTTGACATGTACAAAAAACTAATTTTAATTTAAACAGAGAGGAATACAAAGGCATAGAAGATCTTAAACAGACCTCCGCTATTACCATCAAAGCGTGCAACAAAGGAGGTGGGATTGTCTTGTTTGACACTCCCACTTATGTCACCAAAATGGACACAATGCTTGGAGTCAACCATTTCTATTGCCAAATAACAAGAGATCCCACAACAAGCATTGCTAATAAAATACACAGGCTGACCGACAGAACCCTAAGGGATGGTGATATCTGTGACAAGGAATGGACATTCCTCAATGTGGAACAACCCAAGATGGCCAGCATTTATGGCATTACAAAAATTCATAAAGATGAGGTTAAACCTCCATTGGTTCGATTACGGAACACCTTTCTAAATATGTTGATGCCCTCTTATGTCCACACGTGCCTCGAACACTAGCGTACGTTCAAGACACTAGGCACATCATAAATTTGATTGAAGGTACACCCTTTTGTGCCACTAAACAATACATGGTCACGATGGATATTGAAGCTCTATATAGTAACATTTCTATAAATGGAGCGATAGAAGCGGTCAATTGGTTCATCAATGCATACAAGATTACATGTCCTAACATCTTTGTATTGGAAAGTCTGAAGATTGTATTGGAAGACAATGTTTTTGAGTTTAATTACCAACTACATAAACAAAAACAGGGTGTCAGCATGGGGGCATCTTGTGCCCGAACATTGGCCAATATATTCATGTCTCTGTTTGAGGAAAAAATAATCTATAATGAAATAGCACCCTTCTTCGAATCTGTAGTTAAATGGTCAAGATTTATAGATGAATTTTTTTTCATTTGGACAGATACATTGGATAAGCTCAGGGAATTCTTGGACTGGCTGAACGTGTGTGATGAGAACATCCAGTTTACTAATAATATCAGTAACAGCCAAGTGGAATATCTGGATGTTGTAATTTGTCTCGGGTACTTTAGCGGTGGGTCTGTACACTAAACCCATGGCAAGAAACACGCTGTTACACTATGACAGCTTCCACCCGTCTGCACAAAAAAAATAGCATACCTTTTGGTGAGTTTCTACGCCTAAAACGTAACTGCACAAATATCAAAGATTTTGACATCAAATCAGCCATTATGAAAAATAATTTTTTAGCAAGAGGTTATCGCAAGAGGCTTGTCCGGGATTCTTACAAAAGAGCAATATCTGCTCCAACATACTGCTGCTAAAACCAATCCATCTATTGTTTTTGTCACACAGCATTCCATGATTAAAGAGAGAGTTCGTCAAGCTGCATGCTTGAGTTGGAATATTCTCAACATTAATAAATTTAGTGTGACACCACCATTACCAATACCACTTTTTGCATACAGACGAAATAAAAATCTAAAAGACCATGTAGTCCGCTCAAGGATGAAAACTAAAAATACTCTTACAAAGGAGCATTGAAGGTTCAAACCCAGTGGTAGGTAATTACAAATGTAATACTTTTAAATCCTGTGCTTCAGCCATTGAATCTTCCACTCTTCAATTCAATGGTCATTTGATATTCCCTATTAGTCTCACTAACTATAAAACAGCTGATGTGCTTTATTTACTCATCTGCCCATGCAAAATGGAATATGTAGAGGAAACCAGCAGGGCAATTATTACACGGTTGACAGAAAATAGATCGGCGATTAGAAACTGTAAAATAGCAGCCCCTATCGTTCAGCATTACGTTTACAATAAGTACACACCAGAAGAAATACAGTAGTACATCCTTGATAAAATTCACAGTAAGCCAGGAACCACTACTGAAGCAACAAGAAATCACAGGGAGGTATATTGGATGTTTACTCTGGAAACAGCCCTAACGGGGCTCAACCAAGAAATCCCTTGGGATAAAGTCATTAAGTACAAAACCTAAATTGCACAATCTGTTACTTAAACCTGTGAGTAGTGTCTGAGATAGTCTCATATCAAAATATAACCAGTGGCTTACCAATTACGAACATGTATTGACTTAGAGATGTCCTGTATGCTTTAGTCTACCATAAAAGAAAATCTAGGACATACTTCTATAAAACCTTGATCTTATTAGATCACAATTAGGCATTATGATAGGATTGGCTTGGGTGCAAAACACACATGTTTATCAATAACTAACTATATGGTCATATCATGTGTAGACTATTCCAATATAGTGTCTACTCGCAAAGGCAGTGATTTTAGTGTGCAGAGTATCCGGTTAATACACATCTAATACTAACGAACCAACAAAGATTAGCTAGATGTAAGTAAATATATGGCCATTTTTCCAAAGAGTAGGTAGGTTTATTAACCCCTTTTTAATTTACAATAGTTTTATCCGGTTTTGAGCTCACATCCATCTGAGCATGCGAAGATTAAGGAATTTAAAGATGGCGCTTGTAGAAAAGGCAAATTTTGACTGTATCAAGTATCGTAACCCGGAAGTGCATGCGTGCCGTAGGCATCAAGGACAAATGGCAGTATTTAGGGCCCTATTAGGATGGCAGACGGACCTGCGTCCGTTCGCCACCCCAGAGGAGGAGGGACCGTCCGCAGGGGCAGCGGCGGTCCCTCCGTGCTGATTAGGATGTGACCGCCACTCTGACGGTCACATCCTGTATATTTAACATTGCTGCGGGTGCTGCTTGAAGCAGCACATGCCGCAATGCTAAAATACATGTTTTCCTTTGCATGCACGAAGCTGCAGGCACCGCGTGGTGCCTGCCGCTTCGTGCACGCAAAGGCAGGGGAGTACCATAGGTACCTCCCATGTGCACCCCCCACACCCCCTTCACCCCTGGGGGCCCACAACGGGCCCCCAAAGAAAAGTACGTATGCCTTTCCACGGCGGAACTGCCGCCGCAGAAAGGCATAGGACCACCGACATCCTAATATGGCTGGCGGTGTCTGATAGACACCGCCAGCCATGTTAGAGCTTTTCCGCCGCGGTCGGAAGGGGACCGCGGCGGAAAAGCGGCGGACGGAAAAAAGATCCCCCAGCCATCCTAATCTGGCGGGGGGTCTTTTTTCTGTCCGCAGCGGTTAATCTGCATCCTCCGGGCCGGCAGTGGCTTCCGCCAGCCCAGAGGATCAGTGCTTAATTTGTAAAAAAAGAAGTGCAGGTGCTAACATTTTTTGCCAAGGAGGCCACAGCTCACTTCTTCCTCCTGTGAGCCTGACTGTCAACACTCTCACTGCCTCAGTCTCTATTTTCTAACATTGATCTGCTGTCTGTCCCCTAAGTCTTTCTAAGAGTCTATCCTCTCTCCTCTCTAATTATTTTTTATCATCTTTGTCACACCTGGTGTGTTACCTTATTCCCTGTAGTTCTGATTTGCCCTCTATTCATTCTAGCCCTGCCCATTTTCCTCTTCACTTTTATCCATGCTATGCTCTGCTCTCTCTCCTCTCGATCTTGGCTCTTTCCTATCACTCTTCTAGCAGTGATTAGCTGTGTCTCCGTTTTATCATTTGTCTACTTTTTGAGTTTCGCCTGCCGAAGGCTGCGCTCTGCGCAGCTTTTCGGCGCAGGCGAAATCCATTGATTACAATAAGGACTTCAGGAACGTCCCCCGGCTCGCATTGGCTAGCTCCATAAATGGAGGCTAGCCATTGGGAGCCGGATCTGTCCGTCAAGGCCGGACCAGATTCGGGGGCGTTCCCGCGATTTTTTCACTCTCCACCCACTCCGGATCGTCATTGCGGCGGTGGGTGTGTGTTATTTTTTTTTGGAGTCGGCCTGTTTTCTTCATTTTACAAGTGTTTGTTGTTGGAGTTGGCTGCAAGATTCGAGTTCCCACGAGGCAATCAGGTAAGGAGCATTTTGTTTATAAATGTGTTTTCACTTTGTAAGTTTACGTATTTTGTCCGCCGTTCCCACCCCCCCTCCCGCTGTCCGTGCGCTGTTCCTGCCCCCCCCTGTCCTGTGCCCGTTCCCGCCCCCCTCCCGCTGTCCGTGTGTCCATTCCGCCCCCCTCCCCATGTGCCCGTTCCCGCCCCCCCTCCGCTTTCACTCTCCGTTGTCTTTCTTGAAACCACAGGTCGGAGCGGTGCACGGGTGTCCCCGAGCTGCGCCTCTCCCATGCCATGGAGTTGGAGGGGCAATGGTGGAAGGGGCAGCTGGCTGTGGACATCCACCAGGCGCTGCGCTACAAGGTGAGTTGGAAGCTGTTCATGTGTGCACGCGCACCTCCTCCTGATTGCGGTTCACTGGGCTCGGTAGCTTAGCCTTTGCTTTGGGCAACTATTCCCATAGTGGCGCATTGGGGCAAACCCCACCTCGAAACTACCCCACCCCGAAGCTGCTCCCCTCGTGTGACTTCACACACAAGTTCCAGGGAGCCGGGCTGCCACTCCCTGGGCCAATTTATCCCTCCAACCAGCTGCTCCATTCCTAGAGGACCGTGGCTCCACCCCGGGTGTATTCTATGACGCCCAGTCCTTGCACCTTGTCTACAGCCTTTTGTTTTTCATGCGGGAACTTTCGCGGTATAATCCAGTTGCTTTCCATTTTCTTAATCTCTTTATTAGTGCCATTTTAAATTCGTCTCAAGAGACACATGGAGCGGGATTATTATATGTCCGTAGTGTTTTCTGTATCTGCTCGTGGTGTCTCCATTCTGAGTGGTTTCATTTTGAGTTTGGACTGTTTCCACGCTGAACGTTGGCTTAAACTGTTCTTTGTTTTCTGACATTTTCTCATGGTTTTGTGTGCTAAACTGCACGTGTGTGTAAGCAAAATGGTTGACTAGATACAGGGCAGCTTGACATTCCTATGTTCAGAAAGTTGCCTGCTGCCAGGCAGCAGACCCGTCGTGATAGTTTAAACATAGTAACATAAAGTTCTCACAATCTCACTGTGCTGCGTTTTCAAAATCTTCAAAAATGGTTACAGTTGCTGATTGATGCGTTTAGCGGTACTTTTACTTGTGTTAGCCGCGCTGTATGTTTAAGTCTCATTACCTTTAATCACAAGTTCTGTTTCGTAAAGGTGTTCGCTTCTTTTGGAAGGCTCTTGTGGGCGTGCCAGTGTACGTCCAGGGCAATAATTCCAACTTGAAATAACAGCCGCAAGAATTGAACATGTTTCGATCACTGTACCCCTTTGGACATCTAAATGTTCACATATTATGTGCAACACTTTTCCATTTTTATGTACGTCATGTCACAATCCCCGTTTCATGTGCACGCTTGGATGTTCATCATGGAAGTGCCGATAGCCAGAAAAGCCGAGCATGGCACGGAGTGTCATATTGTCCATTATTGACAGATTCCTAAGTGTCGCCCTTTTTTTGCCTTTCATGACCGCTGGGAGTTTGGGATTGTTACTGCCCCTTCTCCTCTCGAAAAGACCTCCCTCTAAGCATCACATGTGCATTCGTCGGGGATTTTGTTTAGTCTCTGCAATATTTTGTTGTGGCATTTTTGGCCCAGGAAATGTACTGTGCTGTCCCCACTTGAAAATTAAATCTCGTGAAAAAAGCCAAACTGCCCCTTTCTGTATCCTCTCATCATTTAGAGTTGTTGGAGCTTGTGATTGGGGGGCTGGTAGATTTATTGCGCCTACCTAAACATATGCGGCACCTCAAGGAGCTTTGGGCTCGACAGCAATGCCCAGAAGGCTGCCCTTGTCCGCTTCTTCCGTGCCATCTTGCCTGGTCTCCAAAGAGTGCCGGCTCTCACCTCGGTAGACCCGCTCCTTAAAAAGCAGTACTTGTATATTTTGGTGTTGAACGCTTCTAGTGCAGCGCAGTATGCACGCTACAGGGGATTTGTGGTGTGCACTAACATAAGCCACAACCTACATACACACACATCTGGAACACAAAGGGCTTTAGTCTCTGCTGCTTAATGCATTCTGGGTCTGCACAATACCCCCTGCCCCCTCCTTCCACGAAGCTTGAATGCTGCCAGGCTGATGGCTGTGTGAATTGGCTGCATCGGTGACTGGCCCCCTGCTCCCATGATATGCATTTCAGACAATGGCACAACCTTATGTCTCCTCCCCCTGTCAGTACTATTGAATGTTTAAGGGGGCTGATTCCTTTGGTCTGGACAGCTCATTCTGCCAAAAGCGCATCCGTTACTTTAGTACAGATGGGGGATGTTTACCAATTTCCCCAAGATCAGACTTTAGTCGGGTAGGAGTAGCTGGGATTCTAACTCTAGACATTTATAGTTAGACCTCATCTCGTGACTATCGCATCCAGTTCCTTTCTGCCTCCGTCCTAAGGGGACTATTTTTCCATGAGGAAGCAGGAACTGTGTGTGTGTGTGTGTGCTCACACCACATGAAGTGGCATTTTTATTTCTGACGGTTCATGTAACATTTATGAAGTGTTTCTTTCCACTGTTTAATGATAATAGCAGATAAACTCCTTACTTTGGACTCGCCCAAAGCTGGTTGGAAATTAAGAACTCGTATGTTGCGATTTTTAACAGGAGAAGTGTAACGTTGAGACACCTAAGGGGATCGCGTCGTCTTCACCCATCACTAAATTGTGTCAAGCCATCCGGCAAAACCACACAGCACGCCTTTTCACGGATATTGCATTTAAACGAATTAGGTATGGATTTTATCAACGGACCACGTCCGGGTGAAAGGCTGAGACGGCTCTGTCTGTATTTATGCCAGCAACTTGTTATATTTAGATTTTTAGAAATACACTCTGACATGCAAAGTCACTTTCAACATTTTAAGCAAATATCACTACTTGGCAAGGTAGTTGGACAGGGGCAATTTAACTTTGTTGTTTTGTAGGGGATCCGCGCTGTGTGGTTCAGGTGGTATTTGTCCCTTGCAGTTACAATTGCAGCCTCTCTCGTGTAGTCAGGACATAATTTTTCTACTTCTGAGGTTTCATTTAGCTATTTAAGGTATTCTGGGAGTTGTTTTCGTTTGAGTGGCAGGCCGGATACCAATGGTTTGTTCAGAATAGCCAAGCACTGGAAACATGGCTTTGCTTGCTTCCCTGCCCCCTGGCTGTGCTTGCATCCCTGACTGTGCTTGCTTCCCTGCCCCCTGGCTGTGCTTGCTTCCCTGCCCGTGCTTGCTTCCCTGACCCCTGGCTGTGCTTGCTTACCCGCTCCCTGGCTGTGTTTGCTCCCCGGCCCCCTGGCTCCCCTTCCCCTGGCTGTGCTTGCTCCCCTGCAACCTGGCTGTGCTTGCTTCCCTGCCCCCTCGCTGTGCTTGCTTCCCTGCCCCCTTGCTGTGCTTGCTTCCCTGCCCCCTCGCTGTCCTTACTTCCCTGCCCCCTCGCTGTGCTTGCTTCCCTGCCCCCTCGCTGTGCTTGCTTCCCTGCCCCCTGAGTGTGTGTGTGTGGCTCTGGGTGGGTGTGTGTGGCTCTGGGTGGGTGTGTGTGGCTCTGGGTGGGTGTATGTGGCTCTGGGTGGGTGTGTGTGGCTCTGGGTGGGTGTGTGTGGCTCTGGGTGGGTGTGTGTGGCTCTGGGTGTGGGTGTATGTGTGAGTGGTTGTGTGTTTGTGTGTGGCTCTGGGGGTGTGTGTGTGGCTCTGTGTGTGTGTGTGTGGCTCTGGGTGTGTGTGTGTGTGTGGCTCTGGGTGTGTGTGTGTCTGTGGCTGGCTCTGGGTGTGTGTGGCTGGCTCTGGGTGTGTGTGTGTGTGGCTCTGGGTGTGTGTGTTTGGCTGGCTCTGGGTGTGTGTGGCTGGTTCTGGGTGTGTGTGTGTGTGGCTCTGCGTGTGTGTGTGTGGTAGCAATTGCTGCCTGCTGAGCTCGTCCGTAGGGTACAATAGGTCTCACATTTGCGAGAGATTACGCTAATAGCAATGTAAATGACAATGCCATTTATTTATCTGTTTTCAAAACCAACACATAAATACAAATTTTGTCATTTAAAATGCCAATAGCTCTAACTTTTCCAAAGGCGAAACCATTGCATTGTAAATGCTTGTTTTTACTCTGTCCTGTCCTCTACATCCTTTCATTCTATCATCTATCTTCTTAGTGCGCTCTTCTTCACATCATGGCTGTTTTCTCTTTGTTTCTGATTTGCTCTCCTTTTCTTCTACTTAGCTCCGTCTTATCTCTCACCTCTTCTGTTTCTTTCTTCTCTTTACTCCTGCTCTCTCTCTCATCTGTAACACTGCTGCTGCCTGTGACTCCTGTCATCAGCCTGTACATGTCCCTGCTATTTTGAACTCTGCGTTTTCCTGTTGTCATTCCTAAAAAAGTGGAAGATGGCGTGTTTTACTTTCTTACCTACACCGAGTGCAAAAACAAAATGTACACCAAATGAAAATGCTTTTTTTGCATATATTAATCAGTGCGGTATGACTGGGTTTATTGCGGAACAGACGGTTGCTCGAGCACAGCAGGTGATGTCACTGCTAGTGCTACCTGTAATTAGTAGGTCGAGGGATGGCGACGGCATCAGCATCCACTGCTCAGCTTGCTGTGACCATGCCTGCTACAGCACAGGCATTGTCCCCAGCCGTAATGCTGCCAATGCGGGTAAGTATGGCTGTGGTGCCTACTGGACTCACGCACGCTGAGCAAGTACCATGCTGTGGTGCAGCGCACAGATTCTACAGGTGACGCCATGGCGCACAAAATTTGTGTTGGTCCACAGCCGCATCAAGCACGTTGAGGATAGCAGCAATGCAGGGCTGCAGGATATGCTACTCTGGCTATGCAGCAAGTGGAAAGTCGTAACTTACTTTCATTTATTCTTCCTCAAGAGCCCTCATTCCCAAGTTCCAAATGCGCTCTCGCAGCTTCCTTGCCTCAACTCCGTCATGAGCCAGCCTCCAACTACAATGATCCAATGGGAGGCTTAGGCTCAGGTAGTGGCAGGGTGCAGCAGACTCGGGCAATAGAATGCAAGCCATAGTTTGTCGATGACTTCTTGGATTTATGATCGGCGTGATGACATCATCACTAACGTGGCGATATACAATCATGCCTGCCTGGACAGGTGTATGCTGGCCTGTCTATGAACATTTACCAGCCAGTCACCATGCAATGTATGTTATTCTTTTTATTTTGAATGTTAACAATTAATATTGAGACCACCACCTGCAGGGTCAGAAATCGTAGCCCCGGCCCTGTGAAAGAAGTGCCGGTGCTGAGCACCTGAAAGCACCTGCTCAAATTAAGCACTGCAGAGGATGCGGATTAACCGCAATCCTAATGAGCCCCATAATGTGAAAACCACATACAGGGATCCTTTGGCTTTATCGGAAAGGCAAAACACATTGATCGACACGGCCGGTAAGCACTTTGATAGATAGCTAACCAGTGAATAAGAATCGATAGAGAATTTAACCCCGTAGCTTAAATTCCGGTAACATGGACTTCATCAAATCTATAGTAAATACTCAGAACTTTTGGTACGAGTAGCTTCAATTCCGGCATTATGGACCTGATCAAGTCTATCGTAGATAGTCAGATCTCATGGTCCAAGTAGGATCTCAAGTAGCTAGTAGCTCAGTTAAGTTTGAACGAGCCAAGCAAAATGGAACTGAGGCGTAACCTCAAGAGTATAACTAATGATGCGCTTGCCCCCAGATTGCCCAGTTTGGCGATCTCCTCAGAGGAGGATGTAGGTTCGGCAGTACTTAGGATGGATAGTGCCATTAAAACAGCTATTGATGAACTTGCCCCAGCTTCACTGCGTTACTCTGCCAGGAAAAGTCCATCGGCCCCATGGTTCTCGGAACCGTTAAGACTTCTTAGGCAGGGAGTACAGAGACAGGAACGTCTCTGGAGGACTAGTTGGGATATGCGGGATAGGGATAGTCATAAAACCCTGCTGAGGAATTATAAGGCTGAGGTGATAAGGACTAAGCAAGAGTATTTTACGACTCGGACCACCTCGCTCACCTCGCCGAAAGAGCTGTTCAAGATCCCGTTGTCAGCTCACAGCAGCTCTGCAATGACGTTGCACAATTCTTCCAGTCTAAAATTGTGGACATATATTCGGCCTTAGAGCTACAGAGGACTTTACTATCTACATCTCCGTGTTTACCTAGCCCCCCGCTAACATCATCCGAGGAGGTATCTTTAGGGTGTTTGTCCATTTTTCCACCCCTTTCCCTCCAGGAACTCGAAGCCCTTTTGAACAAGACTAGGTCTTGGTCTCCCCTAGACCCCTGCCCACTGAAACTCCTCAAACAATGTAAGGCGACTCTTCTGCCTCCGTTATTAGAGATCATGAATAGGGCAATGAGGGATGGGATTTTCCCCTTACAATGGAAAAGAGCTGTGGTTAAGCCACTGTTAAAAAAGCCCACATTAGACCCGGGGGTTCTTAAAAACTTCCGCCCCATTTTGCTGCTCCCAGCCCCTGCAAAGATGCTGGAAACCCATCTCAACCAGCATCTCGCAGCCTTTCTGGAAACCTCTGGCCTTTTGGATCATTTGCAGCATGGATTTATTTCGGAGAGGGCATAGTACAGAGTCGGCCCTTACCATAGTGCTTGATTACATCCGCACCAGAGTTGATAAGGGCCAGACTACCCTCCTTATCCTGTTAGATCTTATGGCTGCGTTTGATACTCTGTCTCCCTCTGTGTTAACATCTCGACTGAGGGAGATAAGGGTTGAGGGGCCCGCGCTTAGTTTGCTGGCTTCTTTCCTGGGCCAGAGAGAACAGTGAGTTAAGCTGGGGGAGTTCCTATCTTCATCCCTTCCTGTGCATTGTGGGGTCCCTCAGGGGTCGGCATTAAGTCCGACCCTTTTCAACATCTATGTGACCCCACTTGCCAGGTTTATTAGATCATATGGGATGGAGGTAGTCTCCTATGCCGATGACACTCAGATTCTGGTGTCTCTCGCCCAACCTGTCATCTTTGCTGCCTCCAATTTTAGACACTGTATGGAGGCAGTCGCTCAATGGATGATTTGCAATTTATTGAAGCTTAATGGCGAGAAGACAGAAATTCTGGTGTTTGGAGGAAAGGAGGACATTTGATCTGCGGAATGGTGGCCTACATCTTTGGGTGTTTGTCCTGTACCCACCGCCCTGGCTAGGAACTTATGAGTCATGATTGACCCAACCCTAGGGATGGATCAGCAAGTTAACAGGACTATCTCCACATGTTGGGGTATAATAAATATGTTACGGAAGATTAAGCACTATCTGTCCCCACAAGCCAGAAAGCAAGTTGTAGTAGCATTAATAGGTTCCAGACTTGACTATTGTAATGCCTTATATCTAGGCATACGCAAGGGTCTGTTACTGCGACTTCAAATGGTGCAGAACGCCGCGGCCAAGTTTGTACTGGATTTACCTAAGCGTGCCTCAGCCACTGCTGCGAGAAAGACATTACATTGGCTTCCGATTGAGGCCAGGATCTCCTTTAAGTCCCTGTGTCTGATCTATGGGGCTCTGGCTACAAACAGGTCTGGTGGCATAAAAGACCTGCTGGTTCCTTATACCTCTTCCAGAACTCTGCGCTCTGCCAATAAATCTCTGTTATCAGTCCCCTGTGTTCGTAGAGCCAAGTGGGGTGGCAGAGCTTTTTCGAGCCTTGCTCCGAAGTTGTCGAACATTTTGCCGGCTGAAATTAAGTCCCTACCCTCAAAGCAAGCTTTTAGGAGGGCCCCTAAGACCTGGCTATTTGCCAAAGCCTACCCTTAGCTCTGGATTTGCCTTTTTATGAATTCCTTTTTGGTTAGGCGCCTTGATGCCTTCGGGCTTAGTAGCGCGTTTATAAATTGCATTTCATTTCATTTCACAAGGAATTGTTATCTCACTACAGTTCATTTCTAACGTGATGTTGAGCCCCTTTAGTAGATTATACTGAGCCGTGCAGGTTTAAACTCTTTTCCTTACAGACCATGAAAGCAACGTTAAACCATACTTTAGAAAAAAGGATAATGAGAAATTTGCCCTATCTATGTAGCAATAAAATAATGGTAACAATTCCCATTCCATCGGTGTGTTTAATACATGTATATTTTTCACTTAAAAACATCACAACCATTAACTAACTCGTACAAGGTAAAATATGTGTGGGAGTGAGATTTCTAGTCCTATACACTCCCCGAATTAACTGTACATAACAGCACAGTGATACATATTATGAGGTACACATCTGCACATCTAAGGGTAAGTATAAAAGAAACCTTCAAATTATAATTAACCCAATAGGAGGCTTATTCTCAAATTGCTAATAAATCTGTTCACTTATTTTCAGACTGTTTGTCTATCCTGATAAACGTGTATTAAGTACTTTGCACTATTAATTTACTCCGGGGGAGCAGCTTGACCACCCTCTGACAGGTAAATGACTCAATCTTTTATGCCTTGATCTAACAAACTGCATTTAAACATGGATTAGGTTATCAAACAAAGACAATAGAGTATATACAAACCCCTTTGTTTTCTCTTTTCATATTCTTTTCACAATACTCTAATCAGCGTCCTGAAAATCGTCGTTCATAAAGTTACAAGGTTAACACAGGAAAGAACGCACGGAGGGCCTTTTGCCTTTGAGAGGAAATTAAAATCTGAAAGGTACTATAAAATTAAAATGTCCATCATTTAGCATTTATACAAGTCACCACAGATATAAATACAAATAATAGTGCCCTAACATATTGTTTTCTGTGTTTATAACACCAAATATATGGTAGCAGTAGGAATATTATCTGCCAAAGACAATTTGGGCTGTTTAATATCGTATACACCCATTAGGTATGCATAGTTTTTGCCCTTGTTTTGACGGTTTTTTGTGCTTGCTTGTGTAAACTTGGTTTAACTCTCTTTTTGCCCTGTTTCTGCGTTAATTTGTGCCTGTTTAATTGTATTAGCATTTTTCCCCGTGTTTGCTCTCCTTCCTTGGTGTCCGCCTACCGCGCCGCCCCCCGCCCTCCCTTCCCGCCACCGCCGCTTGTCCCCGCCCCTTTTTTGTCTTCTGTAACCCTCCCCGCTCCCGCCTCCCAGCTGCTCCGCCCACCCGCGCACTTCGCCTTAAATGGCGACCGTGCGAACGCGCAGCGGTCACGCGCAGCGGGCGCGCCGATTGTGCGCCGAAGGCGCGCCAAAGGTAAGCCCGTCTGCGCCCGTCCGCGACCGGATCGCGACCAGCGCCAGGACCCCTGGACCTCGAAGACCTCGACCTACCCGCCTGACGTACTCAGCCGCCACCCTCATCGCTCTCAACACCGGCCGACTCCCAGAATGCCACCAAGCCACTCCAAGACGCACCCACGGACCTTTCAGCTGCCACGCCTGCAAGTTCTCCTGCATCCGGACCAGCCCCGCACCAGCACCCGCCAAGTCGAACTCCAGCAGCACCCACCTCAAGTGCATCCTGCTCAACACCCGCTCCGTCCACAGACACGCCATCGAACTCTGGAACCTCCTAGACGCCACAGCCCCTGACGTTGCCTTCCTCACGGAGACCTGGATGAACGCCTCTTCAGCTCCCGACATCGCCATCGCTATCCCAGAGGGCTACAAGATCGTCCGGAGGGACCGAAACGCCAACCAGGTGGAAGGAGGCATCGCCATCATCCACAGGAACACCATCCGTCTCACGACCAGCACCGACAACACCCTGACCAGCGCCGAACACCTGCATTTCCAGATCCACACCAACCCGAACACCACCCTCAGAGGCACCCTGATCTACCGTCCCCCTGGACCACGCACGCAATTCAGCGAGGACATCGCCGACTTCATCAGCCCGCATGCCCTCCCCTCCGCTGACTACATCCTCCTGGGAGACCTCAACTTCCATCTGGAGAACAACAACGACCACAACACCAGCACCCTGCTCGACAACCTCGCCAACCTGGGACTCAAGCAACTGGTGTCCACCCCCACCCACCTCGCCGGACACACACTCGACGCCGTCTTCTCATCCAGCACAGACATCGACTTCAGCCACGCCACAGAGCTTCAATGGACGGACCACAGCTGCGTCCACTTCACCTTCAAGAGAACGACGACCCACCAACACCAGCAACAGACCGCCCGCAGAAGCTGGAACAAGATCACAGCAGACCAGCTCGCCACCTCCCTGAGCCAGCACCCTCCTGCCAGCTCAGCGAACCCCAGCCAGGCCGCCGACAACCTCACGAAGTGGATCAGCAACTGCGCGGACGAACTCGCCCCGCTGAGGACCCCGCCTAGCAGACCCGGCAGCAAGAAGGCCCCATGGTTCACCGACGAACTCAAGAGCTCCAAGAAGAACTGCCGAGCCCTCGAGAAAGTCTGGAAAAGGGAACCGACACCGGACAACAGGACCTCCTACAAACTTGCCACCCGGAAACACCACCAGCTGATCCGCGCCGCCAAGAAAACAGCATTCAAGGACCGGTTGGACAACAACGCACACAACTGCAAGGAACTCTTCAACATCGTGAAAGAGCTTTCCAACCCCAGCGCAGGAAACAACGACATCACCCCATCGCAAGACCTCTGCAACTCCCTCGCCTCATACTTCCACAACAAGATCACGGACATACACAGCAGTTTCAACAACCAACCAACGCACACCACGACCAACCAGCCACCCCCCCCCACCACCACCCTCCACGCCTGGACCCCGATCAGCACCGAAGACACCATCCGCACGATGAACTCCATCCACTCCGGATCACCGACCGACCCCTGCCCTCACCACGTCTTCAACAAGGCCGACGCTGTCATCGCACCCCACCTGCGAGACATCATCAACACCTCCTTCGACACCGCCATCTTCCCTGAAAGCTGGAAACACGCCGAACTCAGCGCTCTACTCAAGAAACCAACAGCGGACCCCACCGACCTCAAGAATTACCGCCCCATCTCGCTTCTCCCGTTTCCAGCCAAAGTCATCGAGAAGACCGTCAACAAGCAGATGGCCGCCTTCCTCGAGACGAACGGATCCCTCGACCCCTCACAGTCCGGCTTCCGAGCCAAACACAGCACCGAGACCGCCCTCATCGCCGCCACCGATGACATCCGAGCCCTGATGGACAATGGAGAAACAGCGGCCCTCATCCTCCTAGACCTCTCCGCGGCATTCGACACGGTCTGCCACCGCACCCTAGTACGGCGCCTCAGCAACATCGGAATCCAGGACAAGGCGCTGGAATGGATCATCTCCTTCCTCGACGGAAGAACACAGCGAGTCCGCCTACCACCGTACAAGTCAGAGGCCTCCGAAGTCATCTGCGGCGTCCCCCAAGGATCATCCCTGAGCCCCACCCTCTTCAACGTCTACATGAGCCCCCTCGCGGCCATCGTACGCAAACACCACCTCAGCATAATCTCCTACGCCGACGACACCCAGCTGATCCTCTCCCTGACCAACGACCCCGCCGCCGCCAGAGCCAACCTGCACGAAGGGATGAAAGAGGTAGCCGAGTGGATGACGACCAGCCGCCTGAAACTGAACTCGGACAAGACGGAGGTCCTCATCCTGGGCTCCTCACCCTCCGCCTGGGACGACTCCTGGTGGCCTCCCGCCCTGGGCACCGCACCCAAACCGACAGACCATGCACGAAACCTGGGCTTCATCCTGGACTCCTCCCTCTCCATGACCAAGCAAGTCAACAGCGTCTCCTCGGCGTGCTTCAACATCCTACGCATGCTATGGAAGATCTTCTGGTGGATCCCCACAGAGACCAGGAAGACCGTCACCCAGGCCCTCGTCACCAGCCGACTGGACTACGGCAACGCCCTCTACGCCGGGACCACCGCCAAGCTCCAGAAGAGACTCCAGCGGATCCAAAACGCCTCAGCCAGACTCATCCTCGACATCCCACGATCCAGCCACATCTCCGGACATCTGAGAGACCTTCACTGGCTCCCCGTCAACAAGAGAATCACCTTCCGCCTCCTCACCCACGCACACAAAGCCCTACACGACCAAGGCCCGAGCTACCTCAACAGCCGAGTCAACTTCTACGCTCCCAAACGCCACCTCCGATCAGCCAACCACGCCCTCGCCGCCATCCCCCGCATCCGAAGAGCGACTACAGGAGGAAGGTCCTTCTCCTACCTGGCCGCCAAGACCTGGAACTCCCTCCCGTCCGACCTGCGCCTGACCCAAGACCACCTCTCCTTCAGGAAGAAGCTGAAGACCTGGCTGTTCGAGCAGTAGCGGCACCCCCCCCCCCCCTCAGCGCCTTGAGACCCTACGGGTATGTAGCGCGCTTTATAAGTGTCACTGATTGATTGATAGTTAGATTGTGATCAAATTTAAAGATACTAATATTAACTGGTAATGGTTTGTCAGGGTGTTTAGAGAGTGTTATTCTCTTTTCTCTAAGTGAACACTAAACCGACAGATCTCTCTTTTAAGAATGCATGCCTGACGTCAGACAGAAAAAAGTCTCACATTATTAATCCATTATAAAGGATACACTGGGATCTTTGGTTCTATTCTTGGGTCATTTGATTGACCATCACTTTTAACTTTCTGAGCACTGTTTTCATATATTTTTTTGACACTGGTTCAATGTGATACACCTACGATGATAATTCTATAATAATAAACTTGGTACCTGTTAGTTCAGTATATCAGCATAATTATCCAAACAGGCATATTAACTCCAGACTGTACTGTTGTCTATTTTCCACATCCTGACGAAGGCCTATGCCGAAACGCGTGTAGTTTGTCAACAAGCCGCCAGTCTCCTCATGTCATTAATCTGATCAATGGTTTTAAAATGCTGATTATTTGACCACAGTTATTGTGTAAATTTTTTTGACTATAATGACGAATTGAAAAATAATACAACTGTGATTTTTTGATAATTGGTTTACAGAATGCAAGAAAATATGTGTATCAATTAAAAAAGAAAAAAAGATAAGTACATCCTGTATTTTTTAGAAAAAATGGTAATACTGAGATATTTATTTTTGTAATTCAAAAAAAGATTATATTTAAAAAATATTTAAAAAAATAAACTAAGTAAATATATCACCAAGTTACAAGCTGTTTTTATAGTAATATTATCATGATGAATGTCTGAAATTAATGTGCCTGCTTTATGTGAAATCCACCGTGCCCAGGTGTCCCTTTTTCTCATAGTTGTATTTCCCTGTCAGGGTAAGTTCCACCTATATTCAGGGGCCCGTTTCTTAGGAAGAATAGCACTGAACCAAAAGTAATCAACATAGTGCCTAGATCTGTAACGCAGTACAAAAGGAGATGAGGAATCGCCTTCCGAATCGAAGGAGAAGGCCTGTGCGGTAACAAGGGGGATTCCAACACAGAGGAGAATCCAACTAGATTAGGTTGAAGAGGCAGTACGGGAAGATGGCACTGGAACTGCAGAAAAAACAAACCAGGGAGTGATAATTAAAATAGTGATGGGATAATACTAGTCTCAGTGTCTTTAATAAAAATGTATCCTTTCTGACACCAAGGCTAGGAAAATCTCAATTTTATTACTAGACTGGAGGCTCATATTATGGTTGTTTAAAACATTGCAATAACAGAATCACATACATGGGTAATTTGCTTATAGTAGGAAACAGTTCTGAATGTACTAACGTTTGACCAGTCTGCAGATTTGAAAATGTCATGCAAACTTGCACCCGTCCAAAAAGCCCTAGAGGCCACAGCCCAAGTAGATGAATGGGTGCCAAACTCTTGGTATTAATGTTGGCTAAAGACATAATCCATCTAAACCAGCGAAGCTAAAGTTGGGTCTGAGACAGGTTTATGGGGATTGCTAAAAAGCAATAAGCAATTCGGAAGATGAGGGCGATCTCAGACCTGCAGTTCATGAACTGAAAATATTTAAACAATCTCCTGCACATAACTTTGGTTGAGAAGGGAAAAAGGAATAGTGAACTGATGTTACATTGGTTTTGATACACCTATGAACCTGAAAAGAAACACACAAAGATGAATAGTGAAAAGAAGACACATCCAGAACTTTGACATCGGAAACATGTTTGAAGGAAATCAAACATAGAAGCATTGTCAACTTTGCAACTGTTTCAGAGAAAGATTCACAATATGTTGCCATGAAATAAACATTTTAAACACAAAATTAACATCCGACATGGTATTATATTTAGGAACAGGGGGATAAACAAATCTTTCTCACTTTAATAGGCGACAGACCACGGGGTGTTCTCCAATGAGTCTTCCCTCCACTCTGAGATGTTCAGCTGCCATAGCTGATCTATAGGTATTAACTGTATGATAGGTTTCCCCTGAGAAGCTAGAGAGGCTATTAAATTAACCACAAAAGTTACATCTGCTGAAATGGGATCTGAATTCCTGTCCATAAAGTAGTTACACCAGGCCAACCTGGCTGACCTGTAGAGTTTTGAAGTGCCAGGGGATCCTCCTCCTAAATTCCTGGGGTTCTTCAGGAAGACCTGAAATCCCCAAGCAGTAGAGGAAAAGTGAGCCCTCTAGAATCATGTTGTCATGAGCTCCCTGGGGTTTGAGGAGCAAATCGGGAAGTGATGAATCCAAACAGAGTAATCCTAAACTAGCTCCAACAGAGGTGTGTACCAAGGCTGTGCCAGACAAAAGGGGGTGAATAGAGCCAGTGATGGAAGCTTTTCTGCTGTCTTCTGCTAGGACTCATGCAATCAATAGAAAAGGAGGAAAGGCACAGATAGGAGACTATAGGAAAGCTTGAAGATACACATCTGTGGCCTACGCCTGAGGGTCTTGTCTCCAACTGAATACGGAAGGGAGTTGGGTATTGAGTCGAGTGGCAAAAAGGTCGATCACAATGTTGCCACAGTTGGAAGAAAGAACTTGAACACTGAAGCATGCAGATGCCAGTCACTTAAGTCTTGAAGATGTCTAGAATACCAATCTGCTACAACATTCAAATTTCTTGTAGGTAAACCGCTCTGACCGAGAGATTCTGCTGAAGATAGAACTCCCAAAGCTTGCTAGTGAGACCGGTAAGAGGTTTGGATCGTGTACCCCGAGATGATTCAATATTATACATCCTTAAGAGAATGGTGCATTTTGCTCTGTCTTTTGTGAAGGACTAGATGGCAAAGGAACCTGTAACCATCCTTAAACTGTTGATGTGCAAGAATGACTCCTGAAAAGACTATGAACCTCCAGTCATGAATTGATCACATCTTGCCCTCCAGCCTTTCTGACTAGCATCGGACCCTGAGACGAGATCTGGGATGGCATAGAAAATTGTTCTCTCATTCCAAGTGTCTAAGTGAGTTAGCCAACACAGAAATTCTTCCCTGTATTCTGGATCTAGGAAAACCCGATCTGAATAGGCTAGGCCTTTGCAGAGATTTTCGATCTTTGAAGGTAACGATAATGAAGTGGGCCAGGAACTATAAGCCAGAAGACCCACAAGGCACGCCAGAGATCTAAGAGAGAAAGGAGAAAGGGTTAAGGAATGCTGAATCTCCTTTTTTATCTGAGAAACCTTTGTTGAGGGAGTTGGAGGCTAGTCCAAGAGGTATCTATGAGGAACCCTAGAAACTCCAGACATTGAGAAGGAATGAGTGAAGACTTTTGGATATTGATTAGGAAATCTAGGTGCAGATACAGAACCTGGCAAAGATGCAAACAAGAGAGAATGATCTTTTTTGTCCTGGGTGATGATCAGAAATTCATTGAGGTACACAATTAGTCTGATCCCCTGGGCTCTGAGGAAGACTACTTCCAGTTTGAGAATCTTGGTAAAACATCAAGGAGCTGAGAGGAGGATGCAAGGAAGAGATTTGAAGTGGAAGCAGGAAGGACGCCATTGAAATTGGAGGTATTTTATGTGTGAGGAGTGAACCAGAAATGTGAGGTAAGCATCCTGAAGATCCAATGTTATCAGCCAATCGTCCTGGCGCAGCATGTCTGTGGTGGAGAATAGTCTCCATCTTGAAGTGATGGTACACTACAAAGTTGTTGAAAAGATTTAAGTTGATTACGGGCAAAACGTTTTTTTTAAATGCACTAAAAAGATGGAACTGAGGAAACCTGTGAGGTTGAACTCAATCCATTCGATAGCCTGTGTTGTAAGAAGTGACTGAATTTGTCCTGGACCAGAGAGCACTGAACCTGAAATAAATGTAGAGGACATGGTAACTGTAATTGCACATGGATCAGGTAGAGGTCTATGTAATATACTTGAACTGATTGTACCACCCAGGGAACTGTGGTGAGAGAAAGCCAAGCATTCAGACAAAGTGCTAATCTGCCAACGACTGGAGAAAGGCCAGAACTGGAAACTCTTACTTGAGTACAGACTCCTTTATTTCTGTAGCCCTGGGTCAGAAATCTGTAGAACAATGGGGATAGAACTGGGGTTTGTAGCCAGTGTAGACGTCCGATTGGGAACTTTGATAGGAGGATCCTCAGTTAAGGGATTGTTCCATTGTGGAATATTAACCGGCAACGAGACTCCTGCCTTTGCCGGCCCCGGCAAAAACCTAAGAAGAGAATATTTTCTTTAGGGGGAGCTGGGCCTTGTCGATCGTGGAAAATGTGGGGACATATTTGTCTAGTTCCTTAATGAAGGAATCCCCAAAAGGAGGCCTTTAGCTTGTGGACTTTCTTTCTTTGTGGAAAGACAGCTAAGTTTGGGATCTATTTTCAATAACAAACGTTTGCGTCTCTTGAGAAATTTGAGCATTAGCATTGCCCAAAATGCACATAGTCCATTGGGTCTAGTTAGAAAGGTTATCCGGATCAATTTGAGTGCTCTCAGTTCTTGCCTTTTGTCCAGATCCAAAATTCTGGTAAGGGGAGCAACTAAGTCTAAAATCCTGTCTTGGCAGTTGGACCAGGCCCTGTCAACCCCTTTCTTTGGATACTTTCCGCATTTTGTAAAAAATATCAGCATGTTTGGATCAATGAGAGGGGGAGCCTTAATGTTTTAGGGAGGAAAAAATGAGGACATTGTGATTTTATTCCTAGAGGACTTATCTAGAGCTTGGCGAAGATAGAAAGAAACATACTCTGTCACATGCTCAGAAGGAAACCACTCTGTGGAACCGGGGTGGTGAATTAGAGAGAGGTCAAACATGGGTTCCCCAAAATGGTCAACTAACTCATTTGACACTGGGTGAGCATTACCACCAACATTATGAGACAAATTACGCCTTTCCTTCGGAGGCACATAATTTAAAGGATCTGAAGATCAGTCACATTTATGCGAGTCACTCAGGACATCAGCGCCATCATCGTCAGTGTCAATCAAATGGGTAACCTGACGAGGGGAAGACGGAAGCCCCAAAAAAGAAACCTCTTGGTGGCGGGACCAGTTCTTAATGAATCGCCTCTGATAAATCTGCATGGGGTTGCTGCATGTTTCTTTCCCATTTTTGAGGGAATCTCAGATGGGGAAGAGGGCATTTTAGAAATAGAAGACTCCACATGTTTTGACATGTCCAGCAAAGAGAATGAAACTGCCTGCTACATGGAATCTTTAATGTAGGACTTCAGATTATATTATCCCTCTCAAACCCTTTGCGACTCCCTAGCCTCGTTCTTCCACAACAAAATTGCAGACATCCACAACAGCTTCGACAACCAACCCGGAGACCAACCCTCCCAACCTTCTGCCGTACCCTCACCCCCCTTGAACATCCTTAATGACTGGAACCCTATCTCCACTGAGGACACCATCCACTTGATGAACTCCATTCACTCAGGATCCCCCACAGACCCATACCCTCACCATATCTTCAACAAAGCAGACTCCATCATAGCACCACACCTCCGAGACGTCATCAACTGCTCCCTCAACTCTGCCACCTTTCCGGAAAGCTGGAAACACGCCGAACTCAGCGCCCTTCTGAAAAAACCCACAGCTGACCCCACCGAACTCAAAAACTACCGCCCCATCTCGCTCCTACCATTCCCGGCCAAAGTCATCAAGAAAGCTGTCAACAACCAGCTCGCCACCTTCCTCGAAACCAGCAAATCCCTCGACTCCTCACAGTCCGGCTTCCGAGCAAAACACAGCACGGAGACCGCACTCATCGCAGCAACAGACGACATTCGAACTCTACTGGACAATGGAGACACAGTCGACCTCATCCTCCTTGACCTCTCCGCAGCCTTCGACACAGTCTGTCATAGCACCCTCCTACAACGCCTCAGAAACATCGGAATCCAAGGAAAAGCACTGGAATGGATCACCTCGTTCCTTACCGGAAGAACTCAGAGAGTCCGCCTTCCACCATTCAAGTCAGAGGCCACTGAAGTCATTTGCGGCGTGCCACAAGGATCTTCACTCAGCCCCACCCTCTTCAACGTATACATGAGCCCCCTCGCGACCATCGCACGCCAACACAACCTCAACATCATATCCTACGCTGATGACACTCAACTGATCCTCTCACTCACCAAAGACCCGAACACCGCCAAAACCAACCTACATGAAGGAATGAAAGAAGTAGCCGAGTGGATGAAGCACAGCCGTCTGAAACTGAACTCAGACAAAACAGAAGTCCTTATCTTAGGTACCTCCCCCTCCGCCTGGGATGACTCTTGGTGGCCAGAGGCCCTTGGAAAAGCACCCATCCCGATGGACCACGCACGGAACCTAGGCGTCATCCTGGACTCCTCACTCTCGATGAACAGACAAGTCAACGCCGTTTCATCATCCTGCTTCAACATTCTTCGCATGCTCAAAAAAACATTTCGCTGGATCCCCACTAAAACTCGAAAAACGGTCACCCACGCACTGGTCACGAGCCGCCTGGACTACGGTAACACCCTATACGCCGGTACCACCGCAAAACTTCAGAAAAAACTCCAACGCATCCAGAACGCATCAGCCAGACTCATACTAGACATCCCGCGTAAACACCACATTTCTAGTCACCTGAAAAACCTCCACTGGCTCCCCGTCAATAAGAGGATAACATTCCGCCTCCAAACCCACGCACACAAAGCACTTTACGAACTTGGACCCGAATGCCTCAACACTCGACTTTCCTTCTACACCCCCTCCCGCCAGCTACGCTCCTCCAACCAAGCCCTTGCTGCTGTACCTCGCATCAACAAAACCACCATGGGAGGAAGATCCTTCTCCTACCTGGCAGCTAAAACCTGGAACTCACTTCCCATTCACCTTTGCCTCACTCAGAACCACCTAGCATTCAGAAAGCAACTTAAAACTTGGATATTCGACAAGTAATTCCCCACCCTTCTTCAAGCGCCTTGAGACCCTCTGGGTATGTAGCGCGCTATATAAATTATTTGACTTGACTTGACTATGTGTCTTCATCCTGCTCAGCCACTATAAATAATGAAAGTGTTGAAAAAAGAATTGCCACCACTAAGTAGGTAAAAATCCCCAACAGCTTAGCCAAAAAAACAATGAGTAAAGTGAATGCCTGAAAACTGACAGGAAGGGGTTACTTCATCAAACTCTTAAATGAGCAGCAAACTTTAAGGGGGTGCGACTCTGAGGAAAAAAGGGGCTGTGTGAACCCGGGAGGGATTATCTGGCTGTCGAAGAGACAGACACAGAGAGGACTAGAAGGAGAAAGGAGACGTTACCGCAAATCGGTCCACAGGTACTTCAGGAGAAGGCAGAGCTGATGGAAGCAGCTTAGCAGCCTAATGGGAGTGAGAGCAAAGCCGGAATGTGCCCCAATGGAAAAAACTCTTGAGGCAGAGCGTCCCGTCATTGCGAGCATTTGTGCAAGATTAAAGCAATTCAGTAGTCAAAACACAGTGAAACCAGACTATTACCACACAATATTATCATGTAAATAATTACAGTGATAAAGAAAAGTGAGCATGGTACTTGCCTTCAATCAATCAATCAATCAATCAATCACATAATTTGTATAGCGCACTGCTCACCCGGAGGGGTCTCAAGGCGCTGGGGGGGGGCCGTCACTGCTCGAAAAGCCAGGTCTTGAGTTGCTTCCTGAAGGAGAGATGGTCCTGGGTCATCTGTAGGTGGATGGGGAGGGAGTTCCATGTCTTGGCCGCTAGGTAGGAGAAGGATCTTCCTCCGGCGGTGGCTCTGCGAATGCGTGGTACGGCGGCGAGGGCGAGGCTGGTCGATCGTAGCTGGCGGGTGGGCGTGTAGAAAGTCAGGCGGTTGTTGAGGTACTTGGGGCCCCGGTCGTGGAGAGCATTGTGTGCGTGGGTGAGGAGTCTGAATGTGATCCTCTTGCTGACGGGGAGCCTGTGCCGGTCTCTCCGGTGACTGGAGATGTGGTTGTGTCGGGGGATGTCCAGGATGAATCGTGTGGAGACATTCTGTATGCGCTGGAGTCTTTTCTGTAGTTTGGCTGTGGTTCCCGCGTAGAGGGTATTCCCGTAGTCCAGTCGGCTGGTGACTAGTGCCTGGGTGACCGTCTTCCTGGTTTCGGTGGGGATCCATCGGAAGATCTTGCGGAGAATGCGCAGGGTGTTGATGCATAATGATGAAACGGCGTTGACTTGTCTGGTCATCGAGAGGGAGGAGTCCAGGATGAAGCCCAGGTTACGTGAGTGGTCCGTTGTCTTGGGAGTGGTGCCCAGGGCAGGGGGCCACCAGGAGTCATCCCAGGCGGAGGGCGATGATCCCAGGATGAGGACTTCCATCTTGTCTGAGTTCAGTTTCAGGCGGCTGTTCTTCATCCACTCGGCGACGTCTTTCATCCCTTTGTGTAGGCTGGCTCTGGCGGTGGCGGGGTCGTTGGTGAGGGAAAGGATCAGCTGGGTGTCATCGGCGTCGGAGATTATGTTGATATTGTGTTGGCGTGCAATGGCTGCGAGAGGGCTCATGTAGACGTTGAAGAGGGTTGGGCTGAGTGAAGATCCTTGTGGTACTCCGCAGATGACTTCGGTGGCCTCGGATCTGAACGGGGGGAGGCGGACTCTCTGGGTTCTTCCGGTGAGGAACGAGATGATCCACTCCAGTGCCTTCTCTTGGATTCCGATGTTGCTAAGGCGCTGTGCTAGGGTGCAGTGGCAGACAGTGTTGAAAGCTGCAGAGAGGTCCAGGAGGATGAGGGCCTCTGTTTCCTCATTGTCAAGCAGGGATCTGATGCTATCGGTGGTGCGATCAGGGCGGTCTCGGTGCTGTGGTTGGCTCGGAAACCAGACTGTGAGGGGTCGAGGGATCCGTTCATCTCGAGGAAGGCGGCGAGCTGTCTGTTGACGGTCTTCTCAATGACTTTGGCAGGAAAAGGGAGGAGCGAGATGGGGCGGAAGTTCTTGAGGTCGGTGGGATCCGCTGTCGGTTTCTTCAGGAGGGCACTGAGCTCGGCATGCTTCCAGCTCTCCAGGAAGGTGGCGGTGTTGAAGGAGATGTTGATGATGTCCCGGAGTTGGGGTGCGATGATGGACTGCGAGCAGCAAGAAAATAGGATCTGTTACTCTCAGTTAAGGTAATTATTGTGTTGTTAGACATCTCGCTGGTCGTGTGCTAGGATGTCATCGTTCGTAGTTTCTTTTACCAGGTTTCCTGGGCAATGCCATTTTTTCTCTTGCTCGGCTTCAGTTAAAAAAATCGTAAGGAAAGATAGCATATTATGAGCCTCCGGTTTTGTAATAAAATTGAAATTAAATCTTGCAGAAGGAGGAGCAAGCAGAAGGTGTTAAAAATACACGCTCATCTCTTTGCTCATTTGTACTTGGAAATGCAAAGCATGGCTTGGTTTACCTATTTGAGCCGCCTGGAAGACAGATTTTTCGTGAAGCACCAATGATAAAAGTTTGGAACCTTCTAATTGTTTCATTAATTTGATTTTGTATCTGCCATTCAGTGAAAACAAGATTAATTTCCTGGAGTGGTTTGAATGTTTGAGTGTTCTTGTCAAACAAATACCTCTCAGTCTTTGGATAATGTATGTAATTTTTAATCTTCACTTTCATCCGTGGTGGACCCATCCCATAAGTGCTGTTTACAGCGCTGGGCCTTACGTTTTAGGAGGATTCACAGCCAGTTGAAACATGATATGCCCAAAGATAGACAGTGTAGTGTGATGTTAATTCCTTGGTATATGCAACAAAACTGTGAGGGTATCCAAATCCATTACACATCTAATCCTCGTCAAGGGCTCCAAATGCATCTCAAAGCATAAAATTGGTAAAATATTAACAAGTTCAATATGTTGGAAAGTTTGAGTTGCTTTAGTTTCATTATTTCTTAGCTTTTATTATGTGTAACAATATTAAACCAAACTGATGCAAATCTGTTATACCAGCTTTAACTGAATATCCGTATTGCTTTTGGAGCTGCATTTTTTACGATGTCAATATTCAAAACCTCTTTTTATTGGATATGTTATTTATACTTTTTTTAAGACACTTTTATTTCTAAATTCCCCTGAAAATGAAATTATTTATTTTAGAATTAAAACAAAATAAAGGTAGTTCAATTAGTATTGAATTAAAATGTCTTCATCTATATTGTGTAAATATAGATATGATTATGTGAACCCCTTTGAAGGTTCAAATTTCTTTTAATTAACTTAAACGAACTTATTATGACTGAACATAATTCTGATATATAAGAATGTACTTTATTTCAAATATGGCCACATTCTGGACACAAAACCATTTTGTGCTAAGGATTTCCACCAGCTTAATACATTTTGATGGAAGACCTGCTCTAAATGCTGAAACTTACACAGCAGCAATGGTAAGAATATGTAGTAATAAAATGAACTTTTAGCAAATTAGCAGTGGTTAACACCTAATACTCCATATGACTCTATAAAATGACAAAATTAAAATCCTCATCCTCCAACTCTTTAAGCTCTTTGACATTAATATGTCTTTTTATAATAAATTAAATTCATGTATGTTTGTATTATAGTGAAAGAAATGATTGTAACATTGAAATATTTGATCGTTCAAAAATGTTACCATGTTTCCAAACAAATACCCCTGGTTTCAATAAATATTTTGAGACTTGAACCTAAGAGTTTCTCAGCTGCTTCAAATACAATTGTATAAAATTATTTAAGAGATATCCATTATTTCAAATAGGTCTATATCATTTTATGTTATTGCACTTACACAATTGACATTTTGGGGTTTTTGCAGAGTGTCTCCAGCTGGGTCTGCTTTCAAAACTTTAGAGGCCCAAATATAAAAGCATTTCTTTACAGCTTCTGAATAAACACAGGTCGAAAATTAAGGCTACATCTTGGCTTGCTGTGTCTAAGCAGAGATTTATACATTTAGATTGTTTTTAAAGATCATCTCACAATAATACACCCCAATAATGGGTATGTTTACTGCTGCCTGTTAGTTAATTTACCAAGGTGAGAATAAGTGAGGCCTTCTGAAAGTCCAAAGTAAATATGCTATCTCCCAAGACTGGACTTACCATGTGAAACACAGGGAATATCCGCATTGTGCTGGAGAGTATTGGAGACCTTTAATGTTGAGAAGGATGAGGGACCGTCACTCTATCTAGGCTGATATGCAGTGCTAGGGATAACACTCTTTTCCTGCGAGCAGCTACATGATCTGCTACAGCAAAGAGATCCGGGTTAATTTACCACACCTTGAAGTGCCAGATATTTCAAGTTTCTCTTCAGAAGTGCCTGTAAAAGCTGGGTTATCATGTATATGAAACGTTGAACTGTAAAATTAATAAATTATTCGTATCTATAAAAAAGAAACTCTAGTCGGAAGAACTCCTGCAAACCCCAACTGAAGATGGTCCGGTCAGAAGCGCTCATTTGTGCGCCGTCTCTCTGTGTAGTATGAAACTGGTGTTAAAGCATTTTTAAGACTATTTTTACCCACAAGGCAGGCCCTGCTACCATAAAACAAATTATGAAAAATACTCTAAACACATTTCAAGGGGCATGCCCAAGATGGCGGCGTGAGCGGAAGTGCTGTCCCGGAGCTCCCACCGACGGCCTGTATTAGCACTGGCTTTCTGGCCGTTATTGCAGCTATCGGCCCAAAGTCTGCAGAGTGGAGTAGTCCTGGTGTGACAGGGCAGCGCATTGAGGCGGAAGCGGCTGCTGAGAGGACGTTGTGGCGGTAGATTGGGAGCCAATCGTTTGTGCCGCCCACAGGGAGGAGAGGCCGGGGGCCACGACCAAGCAGCAGGAGGCCCGAACAATTGCATACAGCCTGATCGGACCGGTAAATCTGGGATCTGATACTGGCACGGTGGGCTACGCTGCTGCAGTCCCGACTGCAGTGTTCAAAGAAGAGAGTTTCCCAAGAAACCAGAAAGGACTGGGTATCTAGATAATCACAAAAAACAAATTCCTTTCTGTGTTGTTTGAATGCTTAGTGACCAACTGGTCCTCTATTTGGTATGTTAACCTGCTAGCTAAACAAACCAATTGTCAAGGTACTTATTATTACACCACACTAGAAATAGTCTTCATTCTCTCCACATTTTATTTTCCATTGTTAAAAACATTCATATAAAATTCATAACCGGATATTTCATATCCTTAATATACATTTGAGCATTCCCTAATCTAATACAAAAATAAATCCTATTCTTGTTCTTGCTCAAAACATAAACACAGAATTAAAAACCAAAGATATTTGGCATATATTATTAAAACATCATAGAATATGTTACAACAATTAGTCCTTATGTCGACGCGTTTCGGTGCGTTGAGATCTTTACAGCACCTTCCTCAGGACAGACTTAGGTTTGAAGTGTTGTGTTTCTTTCTAAAATTAAATAAAAACAATTAATTTCTAATGTATTGAGGTTTATTTACTATCTCTAAAGTGTGGCTCACTCATTGTACCATATGGCTGGCTATATTAATATTAGACAGGCATCTTACTTTTATTGCTTGTATTATGAATATTCCCTCTTCTTGTCTTTGGGGGTTATCCAACTTCTACGTCACACTTTTGTTAATATCTGTAACATAGGAAAACCAATGTTCTATCATCTTTTGCTCATTTTCTATCATTACGGAAATGGCTAAGTTACATCTGTAACTTACTTAAAAACAGGAGAATAACTGTTTTCGTGTCTAGCTTCTTGGATGCGTTTTTCAGTTTACGCACGGTCATATGATCTCATAGGTATCATCTGTTGGAAAAGGGGTGTAAGGGTTTTACTATGATTGTATTTAAGTGAGGGTTTAAAGTCTTTCTATCGATTACACCTGGTCATTTGGGTTACATACCTGGTGGGTAGATTCCTTAGATCCCTGTGTATGTTGTTTTAGCAGGTCATCATTTAAGGTTTTTGGTTACTGGGCGCCCTCTGTCTTCTGGCACTTGTTTTTATCCCAGTACCTAATGAGGAAATATACATATTTCTCATATATTTGGTAATAGCTGCGCCCGTATGGTCACTCTTAGCTCTTTTGTCTATTTACATATCCCTCACAGATTCTCGTTATGTATTCGTTTGGCAGGTACTTAACTGTATTCCCCCTTTGTTTTGAGGATTAAACATAAGTTTATTTGGGGCTGCTGGTCCCTTACCGGTTTTTGAACCTCATAACTTTAGGATAGGCTATAGTTTCCCCTTATCCTTCTCCCAGGCGTTATAATTTCAACTCTCTCAGTTACCTAAATAGCTCAACACACCTTGAGGATTGCACTCCAAGATAAGGCACTCTTTAGTTAGTGCCGTTTTCTTTTCTCATATTATAGCGAAATTACTTTTCCCTTTGTAAAACCGACATAACGAGTAGGGCAAATCTATTCCCTTACTTTAATCCGAAGCCTACGTGCCCGGTGGTATAGTGCGCCGGCTAATCCTGACAGGCTGCTTACCTTTAAAATGCCGCTCCGAGCCGTCAACACCTCCTCTCTCCCGTTCGATGGAATATGAGAGGAGTGTTCACGGGCGGCTTTATATAGCAGTCATGGCCGTAATTAGGGGTTTAATTAGTCTCAGCTGTGCTCCCTTCTTTAACGTTCGTGAGCCCAACTTTCATCATTTTGTTATCGATGGCAATTTTTACCGTGCATATTATTGTCTGTTGTTATTGAAAAGTATTTAAACACTCTAAACGTCGCTTTGGTGGGATATCGCTCTTTTCCTTAGCATTGTGATATTAAATTAAACTCCTTCATTTTGGTAGTTTTCCTATTCAAACGGAAACGACGTGATTCACGTATTTGGGTAGTTCTAGCGCCATGTTTGTAGTTTGTTTATTTCATTCAACTACACATGGGTAGTTTTACCGCGATTTTATTTTTTCGATCGTTGCTATGTATGCAAGGATCATTACATCTAATCCAATGTGTTTAAAGTGGTAATACCATAGTTGGTATATTGCCGAATTTAGTTTACATTAAGTTTTAAGCAGGCCATTTCGTTTTGTCCATCACTTGTATTCACATTTTCCAGTCAAGCGGAGTTTAGATAATCATTATCAAAATCATTCTTGAACCAAACCTTTTAGCATATTATATCTTGCACCCTACAGGTACTTATACAGGTTGTGCAATACACTGTACCCTACTTCGATGTTGTTACTTTACATTATTTATTTCACAAATATACATCATTCTGCATTTGTAATTTCTGGTACCTCGCAACCAAAACAATATGACAAATAAAAGCAATATTATGCAAGCTTGGAATATGCAAACATTTTAAAGCCATTGGTTATTTACATTTATCTTTCCTGTACATGGTCGCATCTCACTTAACTGCGTTCTAATTACAATACATGTTAAATAGAGCGTGGGATGTGAATGATCTATATATGCATCTTTATAAAAACGTTATTGGTGTTATTTCTCTAGTAACAACAATTATTTCATGGCACTTACATACACATTATACATTCAAAAAAAGGGGTCTGCCTGATTTTTGTTATAATTGTCACTGCTTAGCTAGAACCTGGCCATTTTTACGGGGCCTTCCTTGTCTGGTGACCAATGATTTTATTTTTGTTTTACCCCTATGTTAGTCCACCCAGATTCCTTCGTTTCCATCAAAAGGGGTTTATTAAGCTGTCACAATAATATATCATGTCTGTCTATTTGATGAGTCTCTCCCATTCTTCTCGGCAGTTTAGTCCAGAGTGATGGGTTTTGAATTTGGACATATAGAACTGTTCTCTGATTTTTCGTTTCTTTTGCACATCTCCTCCTCTCGCTGATATTTTTATTTTCTCAAGTATAAACCACTTGGGTTCATCGGCACCATGTTGTGCCGAGATCCAATGATCTACTAGGGGTGCGCCTTTTTTGAGGTTCTTAATTGCAGATCTATGTTCTGTTAGTCTTTGTCTCATTTCTCTCCCTGTTTCTCCCACGTAATATTTATTGCATGGGCATTTAAGTAAATAGACTATGTTTGACGTCCGACAGTTTACATGATCATTCATCCAATGGATAATTCCATTGACCTCCACTTTGTCTGATTTTAAGATGTTCCTACAGTGTGAACATGTTCCACAGGGCAAGTTGCCTCTGATCGGATTGTTATTTGTAATATTTCTTAGACCAGATGATTTTGGTTCTCGAAATGTCTGAACTAACTGGTTGCGTATTGTTCTATTTCTTCTAAAAGCATAGGTTGGTTTTGCTAGAGGTATTGAGTCTTGTTTGTTTAGTAAAGACCAATTCTTATTTATCAGATTTTTGACCTTGTTACTGTAGCCATTGTAGTCTGACACCATAACAATTCCGTTCTTTTTGTCTTTATCTTTTTTCTTTGGTTCAAACAGACTTTCTCGATTATAATATTTTGCACGCTTGTACCCCTCTCTGATTAAACGTTTCGGGTATCCTCTTTGTGCCAATTTCACTTGTAAGGTGTCTGCATGTTTCTCAAATGACTTTTTGTCACTACAATTTCGCTTGATGCGTAAAAATTGGCTAAAAGGAATACCATCTTTCTGACAGTTTGGGTGATAGCTGGTATGGTGGAGCAGGGTATTTCTGTCTGTAGGTTTTACATAAAGTTCCACGTTAATCAAGCCATCATGCTCTTTAATTTTAATATCTAGGAAATCCACTTCCTGTTGGCTTCTATATCGAGACACACTAACCATTGAGTATCTTTATTGAATTCGATGCCTTCTACTTTTGAGATCATGTGGGTCGTATCTTTGATGTACGAGGGTAGAAGGGTTACTAGAGGCTGTATAAAATGATCCACATATTTACTGAGTGGTTCTGTTAGAGACTCTAACCCCGATCTAAAAAAGAAAGGGAGGCACTAAAAAACTTAGCGAGTAGTGATAATATAACTGTGAAACCAGGAGATAAAGGAGGAAGTATAGTCATTATGCAAACAGAGGACTATGATCAGCGCATGTTAAAACTGCTTGGAAACAAAGCACACTATAAACCATCTAGTGCCACAGAATGGAACAATTTGAAAAAGAAAGTCAGAGATGTAGTAACATATGCAAAAGAAGATGGTGTTATTAATGAAGAGGAATACCGTTTCTTGATCAATGAGTATCCTAAAATACCGGCACTATATGGACTACCAAAAGTCCATAAAAGCATGGAGGACCCTCCAATGCGTCCCATAGTGTCGGGGTTAGAGTCTCTAACAGAACCACTCAGTAAATATGTGGATCATTTTATACAGCCTCTAGTAACCCTTCTACCCTCGTACATCAAAGATACGACCCACATGATCTCAAAAGTAGAAGGCATCGAATTCAATAAAGATACTCAATGGTTAGTGTGTCTCGATATAGAGTCACTCTATACTAATATTCCGCAGCAGGACACCATAAAAATGATGGAAAAAATTTTGAAAAATGGTGAGGATGAACTGACAGTGGAAAATAGATTTATAGTAGAATGTATAGAAATCATCCTAACAAATAACATTTTCCTATTTAAGAAAGATTATTTTTGTCAAACGAAGGGGACAAGTATGGGAGCCACATGTGCTCCCAGCCTTGCATGCCTGTACGTTGGCAATTTCGAAAAATCACACATCTACAATGAAATGAGTCCTTTTTATGAAAATATACGATGCTGGTCAAGGTTTATTGACGATATTTTTTTCATTTGGGACGGTGAGGAAGAGGATTTATTATCATTTTTAGAATGGTTGAACTGCGGTGATCCTAATTTAAAATTTACTTTCACCAGAAGCCAACAGGAAGTGGATTTCCTAGATATTAAAATTAAAGAGCATGATGGCTTGATTAACGTGGAACTTTATGTAAAACCTACAGACAGAAATACCCTGCTCCACCATACCAGCTATCACCCAAACTGTCAGAAAGATGGTATTCCTTTTAGCCAATTTTTACGCATCAAGCGAAATTGTAGTGACAAAAAGTCATTTGAGAAACATGCAGACACCTTACAAGTGAAATTGGCACAAAGAGGATACCCGAAACGTTTAATCAGAGAGGGGTACAAGCGTGCAAAATATTATAATCGAGAAAGTCTGTTTGAACCAAAGAAAAAAGATAAAGACAAAAAGAACGGAATTGTTATGGTGTCAGACTACAATGGCTACAGTAACAAGGTCAAAAATCTGATAAATAAGAATTGGTCTTTACTAAACAAACAAGACTCAATACCTCTAGCAAAACCAACCTATGCTTTTAGAAGAAATAGAACAATACGCAACCAGTTAGTTCAGACATTTCGAGAACCAAAATCATCTGGTCTAAGAAATATTACAAATAACAATCCGATCAGAGGCAACTTGCCCTGTGGAACATGTTCACACTGTAGGAACATCTTAAAATCAGACAAAGTGGAGGTCAATGGAATTATCCATTGGATGAATGATCATGTAAACTGTCGGACGTCAAACATAGTCTATTTACTTAAATGCCCATGCAATAAATATTACGTGGGAGAAACAGGGAGAGAAATGAGACAAAGACTAACAGAACATAGATCTGCAATTAAGAACCTCAAAAAAGGCGCACCCCTAGTAGATCATTGGATCTCGGCACAACATGGTGCCGATGAACCCAAGTGGTTTATACTTGAGAAAATAAAATATCAGCGAGAGGAGGAGATGTGCAAAAGAAACGAAAAATCAGAGAACAGTTCTATATGTCCAAATTCAAAACCCATCACTCTGGACTAAACTGCCGAGAAGAATGGGAGAGACTCATCAAATAGACAGACATGATATATTATTGTGACAGCTTAATAAACCCCTTTTGATGGAAACGAAGGAATCTGGGTGGACTAACATAGGGGTAAAACAAAAATAAAATCATTGGTCACCAGACAAGGAAGGCCCCGTAAAAATGGCCAGGTTCTAGCTAAGCAGTGACAATTATAACAAAAATCAGGCAGACCCCTTTTTTTGAATGTATAATGTGTATGTAAGTGCCATGAAATAATTGTTGTTACTAGAGAAATAACACCAATAACGTTTTTATAAAGATGCATATATAGATCATTCACATCCCACGCTCTATTTAACATGTATTGTAATTAGAACGCAGTTAAGTGAGATGCGACCATGTACAGGAAAGATAAATGTAAATAACCAATGGCTTTAAAATGTTTGCATATTCCAAGCTTGCATAATATTGCTTTTATTTGTCATATTGTTTTGGTTGCGAGGTACCAGAAATTACAAATGCAGAATGATGTATATTTGTGAAATAAATAATGTAAAGTAACAACATCGAAGTAGGGTACAGTGTATTGCACAACCTGTATAAGTACCTGTAGGGTGCAAGATATAATATGCTAAAAGGTTTGGTTCAAGAATGATTTTGATAATGATTATCTAAACTCCGCTTGACTGGAAAATGTGAATACAAGTGATGGACAAAACGAAATGGCCTGCTTAAAACTTAATGTAAACTAAATTCGGCAATATACCAACTATGGTATTACCACTTTAAACACATTGGATTAGATGTAATGATCCTTGCATACATAGCAACGATCGAAAAAATAAAATCGCGGTAAAACTACCCATGTGTAGTTGAATGAAATAAACAAACTACAAACATGGCGCTAGAACTACCCAAATACGTGAATCACGTCGTTTCCGTTTGAATAGGAAAACTACCAAAATGAAGGAGTTTAATGTAATATCACAATGCTAAGGAAAAGAGCGATATCCCACCAAAGCGACGTTTAGAGTGTTTAAATACTTTTCAATAACAACAGACAATAATATGCACGGTAAAAATTGCCATCGATAACAAAATGATGAAAGTTGGGCTCACGAACGTTAAAGAAGGGAGCACAGCTGAGACTAATTAAACCCCTAATTACGGCCATGACTGCTATATAAAGCCGCCCGTGAACACTCCTCTCATATTCCATCGAACGGGAGAGAGGAGGTGTTGACGGCTCGGAGCGGCATTTTAAAGGTAAGCAGCCTGTCAGGATTAGCCGGCGCACTATACCACCGGGCACGTAGGCTTCGGATTAAAGTAAGGGAATAGATTTGCCCTACTCGTTATGTCGGTTTTACAAAGGGAAAAGTAATTTCGCTATAATATGAGAAAAGAAAACGGCACTAACTAAAGAGTGCCTTATCTTGGAGTGCAATCCTCAAGGTGTGTTGAGCTTTTTAGCTAACTGAGAGAGTTGAAATTATAACGCCTGGGAGAAGGATAAGGGGAAACTATAGCCTATCCTAAAGTTATGAGGTTCAAAAACCGGTAAGGGACCAGCAGCCCCAAATAAACTTATGTTTAATCCTCAAAACAAAGGGGGAATACAGTTAAGTACCTGCCAAACGAATACATAACGAGAATCTGTGAGGGATATGTAAATAGACAAAAGAGCTAAGAGTGACCATACGGGCGCAGCTATTACCAAATATATGAGAAATATGTATATTTCCTCATTAGGTACTGGGATAAAAACAAGTGCCAGAAGACAGAGGGCGCCCAGTAACCAAAAACCTTAAATGATGACCTGCTAAAACAACATACACAGGGATCTAAGGAATCTACCCACCAGGTATGTAACCCAAATGACCGGGTGTAATCGATAGAAAGACTTTAAACCCTCACTTAAATACAATCATAGTAAAACCCTTACACCCCTTTTCCAACAGATGATACCTATGAGATCATATGACCGTGCGTAAACTGAAAAACGCATCCAAGAAGCTAGACACGAAAACAGTTATTCTCCTGTTTTTAAGTAAGTTACAGATGTAACTTAGCCATTTCCGTAATGATAGAAAATGAGCAAAAGATGATAGAACATTGGTTTTCCTATGTTACAGATATTAACAAAAGTGTGACGTAGAAGTTGGATAACCCCCAAAGACAAGAAGAGGGAATATTCATAATACAAGCAATAAAAGTAAGATGCCTGTCTAATATTAATATAGCCAGCCATATGGTACAATGAGTGAGCCACACTTTAGAGATAGTAAATAAACCTCAATACATTAGAAATTAATTGTTTTTATTTAATTTTAGAAAGAAACACAACACTTCAAACCTAAGTCTGTCCTGAGGAAGGTGCTGTAAAGATCTCAACGCACCGAAACGCGTCGACATAAGGACTAATTGTTGTAACATATTCTATGATGTTTTAATAATATATGCCAAATATCTTTGGTTTTTAATTCTGTGTTTATGTTTTGAGCAAGAACAAGAATAGGATTTATTTTTGTATTAGATTAGGGAATGCTCAAATGTATATTAAGGATATGAAATATCCGGTTATGAATTTTATATGAATGTTTTTAACAATGGAAAATAAAATGTGGAGAGAATGAAGACTATTTCTAGTGTGGTGTAATAATAAGTACCTTGACAATTGGTTTGTTTAGCTAGCAGGTTAACATACCAAATAGAGGACCAGTTGGTCACTAAGCATTCAAACAACACAGAAAGGAATTTGTTTTTTGTGATTGTCCCGACTGCAGTGGTCTGGTGGTCTCCCCCGCGGCTGCGGTTTGTTGTGGTGCGGAGACCCGGCCCGGAGCTGGCATTTTGAGGAGGACCCGGAGCGCTGGAGACGGACGAGCGTGGGGAGACCTGTGGGGTGGCGCGATAACAGCGCTGACTGGAGGTGGTGGCGGAGCTGTGACTCTCGCCGCTGCAGGCAGGATTGTGGTGCCTTGGTGACCCTCCGGTGGTACAGACATGCAGTAGAGCTAGAGAGGTGAGCCCAGTCCGCCGTTTTGTGCCAGGCTTACCACACCATGAGTGCAAGATTCCCCGGTGACAGCAGCGAGTGTGGGGCCCCAGTAGGAGGGAAGCCAAGCAGAGAGGGGGCTCAGTGAGGGACAGGTGATCCCCCGGCGGTGACAACTGTCTAGTGGGGGCTGGGATGACTTGGAACTCCGGCTTGTGGCCCTCTTGCCAGATCAGCCTGGCTGGCAGTACCTGGAGCGTGGAGCGGCCTACATTGCGGAGCAGAGCGGTAAGCCTCCTCACCGATTGGAGAAGACTGGCCAGCGACTGCGAGGCTGAGTGACTGTAGGCAAGGTGGGGCTCCTGGCGGAGTGGCTACGGGGGGCCTTGTGCACATAGAGCCGGGCGGAGGATTGGCAGTCTGCGGCTTTGCGTGGTAGTGGCACCGACCTGGGGGCCTGGACTATGGATGGGGAAGACCTAGCTTGGACAGCGACTGGCAAACCTGCAGGGCTAAAGAACAATCGCAATGTTGTGGAGCTCTTTTGACCACAGCTGTGGCCTATTTCGCGCGGGCCTACGCGTTGGCATATCGCCCAAGGTTGAGGTTGGCCTGTCTGAGATAGCATGGATGGACTGGCTGGAGAATCCATGATTAGCAGAGCAGCTTCGTAGACGCTAAGGGTCACATAGCCGGCATCGGACTGCGGTAGGCGGCACCAGATACGAGCACGCCCGACGTCACAGAACGCATTGGTGGGGGCCCTTTGAGCTGGATGGGTCACTGGCGTTCGGGTTGTATTCAAGAGGGCTATTCAATCTACTGGCGACTTTGAGAGGTGGGAACGCTAGGACTGTTATTCCTGTGGCGGCTAGTATGCGCAATGTCCACTTCCAAAGGGCACAGAGATAAGACCTTGAAGGATCTGTTTACCAAAGTGCAAGCAAGCCAACAGCCCACCACCATGGCTTCGAGTTCTACTCAGCCCACACCAGAGCGGGAGGATGGGTCGAAGCCTATCATCTATCATCAAATCTTTCTTGGAATCACTGTTTACTCTGAGGGAGGATATCCACACTTTGAAAAACGAGTTTGCAGAGGAGATTAAGGAGGTTCGTAGAGACATGGATGGCATCGGTGAACGTGTTGCTGGTCTGGAGGGCAAAAGCATTGGGAAAGACACGAAATAGCAGTGTTACAGCAAGAAATCCTCCGGATCCACGACCAACAGGTCGATCTCCAGACCCACCTAGACGACCTGGAAAATCGTTCCCGACACCACAATGTACGAATCCGTGGAGTGAAGCTGACTGACGACACAAAAGACCGGTTCAGCTTTGCAAGGGACCTCTTCAACCACATTCTGGGGCGTCCATTGGAGACGGAGCTTTGTCTGGATAGGGTTCACCGGGTGGGCCATCCGCCCTCAACTTCGGCTCCACCCCCAGACATCTTAGTATGTGTGCAAGACTATCGCACCAAGGAAGAGATCCTCCATAAGGCCCAGCAGATGCACCCCCTGTCCTTTCATGACCAATCGCCGGTCCTATACCAAGATTTGTCAGCCCTCACCCTGCAGAAACGCAGAACCTTCAAACCACTCACAGCCTACCTACAACAACGTAACATCTCCTACAGCTGGGGCCATCCTTTTCACCTTGTGTTCAAATTGGACAATAAGATCTATCAGCTACGTTCCCTGTCGGAGGCCGGCTGACTGCTGGGCATTGACCCACCTGTGGAAGAGAGCGACTCCACTAGCCAGGTGAGGATCAAGATGACTCTAGGCCTCGATGACTTCAACAGAGCCGACGGCGTTGAGTGAGGAAGCCTCCTGCAGCAGAGATTGCGGAGGGCCAGTGTGCCGCAGTGGACGCGGTCTCATCAGACCTAACTTCAACTCAACCTGGATGACTTTCTAATTTAGTATGGCTGTCTGTTTGCTTGCATTAGGCCTTCGGCCGTTGGCGGGAGGGGGGTTATTGTGACTCTGATGAATTACCTCTTTCATAATATTTCCAATCAACTACGGATGATGGACAATATGTTTGAGTACACCTTTCTTAGACTTTGGGGGTGTTTTTGGGGAGGGTTTGTGTTGGGAGGGGGTTTACTGTTCCTTGTCCATCGGGCACCTGCCGCTGAGATAGATATCACCGCCTGGGCCTTCTAGGGAGGAGCGAGATCCGAGGCCCTAGGCCTCCTTCTGATAGCGTACCTCGCCGGCTTTTCACAACCATCACAGAGTAGATGCCGGCTACGGAGCTTAAAGTACTCACATTAAATGTGAGAGGGTTGAATACCCCAGTTAAGCACAAGGCAGTTCTATTATGCCTAGAGCAATCCCATGCTGATATTTGCCCCCTACAGGCGACGCATCTCTTACAGGGAGATTTCCATCGTCTCTGGTCTCGGACGTTTCCCCTGCAGTTTTTTTCTTCTAGCCCCACCAAGACGACGGGGGTGGCCATATTGGTGGCCCAGAGGTTTAAGGTAAGGTCATGCACAAAGAAGCAGAGATTAAAGGAAGTCTGTTGACCTACAGGTTCTCCTTAGGCAACACTATGTTTACTATTGGCTTCATCTACGCCCCCAATGAAGGCCAGGAAAGTTTTTTTCATTCAGCTCTCACAGAGGCTACAGCTACACCAGACCGCCACATTTTGCTCGGGGGAGATCTGAACTTGGTCTTTGATAATGTTTTAGGTAGTTCGTGTCAGCGCACCTCCCAGTCTGGTACTCTTTCCTCAGAGGGTTTGTCCTGTTTAGGTGAGTTGGGCTTCAAGGATTTATCGCGCAGCTTCTACCCCCAAGAGAGGGAATATTTGTATTATTCTAATTCTGGATTACCTGCTAGCGTCCTCACCTGCAAATGCGCTGGCGACTAAGGTGGAGATAGGGGTGGCCTCCCTTTCTGACCATGCCCCAGTGACAGTTATCCTTTCTCTTCCCCCGGCTTGGTGTGCGCTGCGGACCTGGCGCCTCAGAGAGACGTTGCTGCATCACAAAGAGGTGGTTACACGGATACAGCGCGTTATCACAGACTATATTTCCCACAATAGCAACACAGACACCACACTTACGACACAGGGGGCAGCACTGAAAGCCATCATGAGGGGAGAGTTTATAGCAATCTCTGCTGCAGATAACAAAGAACGTCAATGCAAACGAGAGGAACTTATCCAGCAGGCCTAGGAGCTGGAGCAAATGCACCAGAGAACGGGGGCCTCTAGGGTATGGAGGCAGCTAAAAGCGCTTCGGCAACAACTAGCAGCTATCGATCAGGATAGGGCAGAGTTTGCAGCTTTGCAATGCCGATACACACAAACTGAGCAAAGATAGGCAACAACAGACGGTGCAGGAAATCCTTCGGGGGGACGGTAGGCGCGTCTCAGAATATCATGATATTGCCTGTGCTTTCAGTGACTTTTATGCCAACCTGTATTCCGATTTTCCCACTGGGGACCTGGCTGGAGACACTTTTCTTGACTCAATCCCTCTACCAGCCCTCACAAAGGACCAGGTAGACCTTCTACAGCGTGACATGCGACCAGAGGAAGTCATTGCTGCCATCTCACGCCTTAAAGTGGCAAAAACACCGGGACCGGACAGTTTTCCTGCAAGTTTCTATAAGATCTTCTGCACTCAGGTAGCTCCCCTTCTTACGTGTCTTTTTAATTCCTTCTCGGAACCGGGGGCAATTACGGTGATCTCTTGGAGGCCTCCTTTGCTGTCATTCCTAAGCCGGGAAAGGATTGGTCGCAGTGTGGATCATATCGTCCTATCTCCCTCCTTAATGTTGATCTTAAATTATATACTGGGATTTTGGCTGCTAAACTTGCGCCCCACATGGGAGGCCTAGTCAACCCGGACCAGCCGGGGTTTTATCCCGGAACGTCAAACCTCTGATAATACTAAACAGGCCCTACACCTTATTGAAAAAGCTACTCGCACGGAGGGGGAATTTATGATGTTGGCTATCGACGCCGAGAAAGCGTTTGCTAGGGTCCACTGGCCTTATTTGGAGAAAGTGCTGGAGAAGGTGGGACTGGGGTAGAAATTTCGTACATTTATCCTGATCTGTTACAAATTCCTGATATCCACGGTACGAGTCAATGGCTGCACATCCCCCCGGTTTGCTATTGAGAGAGGTACAAGGCAGGGGTGCCCTGTGTCGACCCTCCTCTTTGCCCTCTATATGGAACCGCTGGCACAGAAGTTGAGGCTTAACCCGCGAGTATCGGGGATCAGATTCGGGGGTTACGTCCATTCGATTAGCCTCTATGCGGATGATGTCCTGATCTCGTTGTCTCACCCGAAAGACTCATTGCCCGCATGCCTTGAGGACCTGGAGCTATTTGGTCGAGCTGCTGGGTTCAAGGTTAATATGGGCAAGTCTGTAGCCCTTGACCTGTCTCTGGAGAAACCCACTCAAGAACTGTTGCAGGGGTTGTTCCCCATCCAATGGGTGACAGATGAGATCCCATACCTGGGGATCCAACTGGACCACAACTTGCCGGATACAGTTAACATCAACTACGCCCTGCTGAGACAGAAAATTCGTCGGGAAATGGGGCGATGGAAACACTACCCGTTGTCATGGCTGGGCAAAGTTGCGGCAGTTAAGATGACTGTTCTCCCTCAGATCTTATATTTATTTCGCACTATCCCTCTCCGGCCACCACCAGGCTGGATAAAGCAGACACAGTCGGAGTTGGCTCAGTTTATATTGAACGGGCGAAAGCCGCGTCTAAAGCTGCGGCTGGCAATGCTTCCCCTGGAGGGGGGGAGGAATTGGACTTCCAGATTTGATTCTCTATTTTCAGGCTGCTCAACTACGTCTTCTGGTGGAGTGGAGTAGATGGGAGTCTGAGAAGCATTGCTATTTCAGGATCAAGCTGTGGCTGGTAGGCCTCTGCAGGAAATTCTATTTCTTCGCAAGCAGCACAGACCTCCCAACTTATACGCCTCATATATTACTAGTGTCCCTCTGGAAGTTTGGGACTAAACCAATGTTAATCATGAACTCACCAGCTTCCCGTCCCCTCTTACTCCTATCATGGACAATCCTGATTTTACTCCGGGAACGGATGCGGCGGCCTACTCAAGATGGAGGCCGTGGGGTGCCGGTACCTCTTTCATTTATACGCGGCGGAGGGAATAATCCCCTTCTCTCATTTTAAGCAAGAATATGGGATGCCAGAGTCAGAGAGGCTTCGATACCTGCAAGCGCGACACTGGGCGCTTAGCGAGCAAGTGTGCCCCACCGCAGATAGACATCTTTTAACCTATGAACATTGGTTAATTACACACAAAACTAATATCGGATTTATATAAGATGTTGCAGGTCAAATACACACACGTTTTTATTGCTGGTAAGGCGAGATGGGAGAGGGAACTAGGGAGGACACTTAGCCACAGGGATTGGGAGGGGATTTATTAGAGAGCTAGGCATACTGCATATCACATGGGACTGATACACTCACCAAGATTGCGACCCACTGGTACTATACCCCCGAATGTCTCCATGAGATGGATCACACTGGGGAAGCAACATGCTGGCGAGGCTGCGGGCAGGTGGGCACGCTGGTACATTTGCCTTAGGATTGCGCCCATCTCGAGGCCTACTGGAAACAAATCCTGGATGAGGTGGATGCACATTTTGAGACAGAGGTCCCACGTTTCCCCTCATACATCCTGCTGGGTCTACCAAACCCCATGACATACCCGCTACGCTCTCGCAGAGGTCGCCTGATCGCAATTGCGTTGGGCTCGGTGATGCAGAATATACTCACGCATTGGCGAACCGCACACATCCCTACATTCACTGGGTGGCTTCATCGCCTATGGCTCGGGCTTGGTATGGAGAAGCTTTCGCAGACAATGGCTGGGGAAGGAGCTAAGTATGCAGCGCTGTGGCAACCCTTCTTGTCCCTACTGGCCTCAGAATTTCACGAGGTCACATGTCCTCGATATCTCCGTTTATTGCGCCTCTCTGACACGGACCAGCCGAAACCATATTAGTGTTGATGTGGGTTTGGATAAAGATAGGCGGTGGACTTCAAACATGGCTGGTGGGTGGGTAGGGACAGGGTAGAGGTGGGGGGGGGGTTCTTAGTGTTATGTTGTTTTTCTCTTTTGTTTCCTATTACAGGATTGCATATATTAGCTCTCTTCCAACAGTTTAAATCTGCACTGGTACTGATGGACTCATTTGCCTTCTGATCCTTAACTCTCGGTATCCTAACAAATGTGATGGATATATCAGTATATGTGTGCTTATATGTGTTGCAATCCTTCAATAAAAATGATTTAATACTAAACACATTTCAAAAAGGCCAATTCAAAATAAAATTGTTATATGTTTTTTGTTTACGGAAAATTGTGTGTTTTGACTATTTGCACTACTGTCTTGGTTCCCAAGACATATCCATGTCCCTCTTCTTCACTTCAAAAACCCATATGCCGGTATAGAACTAATGAGAGTCCTTTAAATGAATGTTGTATGTGGTTTAAAGAAGAAGATTCCCCCACCAGAAGTCTTAATGCCAGGTCCTTGGGAACAAATCTTGAAATGGGAACAGCAGCTGAAATGTCTGCTAGAGGAGCATTGGGCATTAGATCATAGTAATCTCCCCAGGGTGATCTTGGTTTCAATATTTTAATAATAGACCTTTTTGTTGTTTTTAAAAAAAAGCATATGGTGATCCAACATAAAGACCGCTCTGGTTCTAAAGATCCAATGCCTTATGACCTTGCTCAGCAATGGAGATGGCAATGGATCTGGTACGTTTGATACCAGAGGAACGGAATAAAGCCTGACAGGCAAACCTACAACAGTAAGGGAGACGCCCCATGCTGCTCGTGGATCTTAATTATAAATGCCATGCTCTCCTAGGATAGTTAATTTTTGCTGCAATTAGAATGCTTGAATTTGTTGTGGTTTGATGGCTGTTCTGAAGGCCTGGTCTACACTCTCGGAGCAGATTTTGCTTTGCAGAGTCCATTGATCTTATTTGAGTTTTAGGAATTTCAGAAATAACTTGGACTCTAGAGAGACAAAGACCCCCTGGAACCTGGCAAGACTGCTGAGGCGATGGCTGAGCACAGCATTCTGATTGGTGGACTCTGTACAAACAGTGTCATCCCAATGGCACCTTTTGAGTTTTAGTATACAGTGCAGCCATGTGGTCCCCTCCAAAGCAATGTATTAATATTGCGAGGTCTAAAACGAGGGCGAGTAACATGGCATGGCCAACCTTCTGGTGGCTGCTTCCCATCAGTGGATACTCACATGTACATACAGCTGGAGAAATGCCTCCCTGAAAGGCAGCTGAAAGGCCCAGAAGGGGTGTTATCTTCATTCTGGCCTCATATTTCTCTTACCAATAGCTGCTTCCTTTTGTGCTCGAAATGAAGTCTAAGGCCTGCTCTGGGAGAGGGATCCTTCATTTCATCAACAACATATGGTGAAGTGAAAAGCTGTTATTAGAGGGAAAGAATTAATAGTAAGCTGGAGGTCTACGAGAAGGCCCATACTAGTCTATAGGGTAATCTGGCAATACCTGAAGGGCTGGTCTAACAGGTCAGTGAGTAGGCTGTTTTTGTGGCTGCTTGTGGGCTATTTTTATGGCCTGGTTGGCTATTTATTACTGTTGATCACCCCGATATTCCCATAAAAAACAAAGCTTGAGGCAACTACAAATGCATGCAGTCTCCAAACACCTTGCAAAACACTTATACAGCATATCTTTATAAGTTCAAAACTGCCTTTGTTAGATTTGAGGGTCTCCGGTTGGCACAGGTAGGTACTTGTGACAAACAGGGACCCTCTACTCTAGTCAGGGAAAGGGGATTACACACCTAAAATAACCCCTGCTCACCCTCTAGGTTGCGTGGCGCGAACAGTAAAGGCTTATTTCAGAGGCGTTGTAAGTTAAGCAGCTGTGACCACATACAGTAACCCAGTGACAACACTACAAATGGACACCACACGGGTTTTATATCAAACATAAGTATACTTTAGTTACCACAAGACCATAAATGACAAAAATACACACAATGATTACTTTAAGATGGTAGATTAAGCTTAGTTCAGTTCAGTTCTTAGATGCAAAACTCTGCGTCAATGTACCTTAAGTTGCGTTGCACTTGCACGACAAGCAATGTCGCAGCGATGGGAAATGCCGCAAAATTCAGATACAAAGAAATAAAGACGTGAAGATCTTCCAGATGCGGCACGCTTCTCGGGGATACGAGAAGTTCTCTGTCTGATGCGTGGACTACAGCGGCGACATCCAAGATGCGACGGCAGCAGCTCCAGTCGCGACGCTCTTCTCCCACGATGCGTGAAGCTTCCGCTTGATGCGACAACTACAGCGGCGACAGCCAAGATGCGACGGCAGAAGCTCCGACGGTGGGGCGCTTCTCGGGGATGCGAGGTGTTCTTAATCGATGCGGTGCAGTGCAACAGTTCCAGGAGCGACACCCTCCTTCTCCGGAGTTGCGACGGCAGGCACAGCGACGGCGACACGCTTCTTCTCGTTGAGTCGCGCTTCCAGCTCCTTGTGACACGCTGTTCCTCAGAAGGCCCAAAACAGCAGCAGGCACTTCCAAAAGCACTCTGGGGAGCTGCGGGGTGAAGTCTGTTGTCCCTGAGACTTCAGCAGGAGGCAAGCTCTTTTCCAAGCCATTGGAGATTCTGCACACAGTTGAAAGCAAAGTACACAAAGTTTCTTTCACCTTCCTTTGGCAGTAAGGCAACCACTGCAGGCCAATCCCCCAAGGAGCACTTCAGCTTGGGAATAGTCTCTTCTCAGTTTCTTCAGGTTCCTCTCCTCAGTAAAGGTTTCTTGTTGTAGTCCAAAAGTGATCTAATTTCATGGGATCAGGGTCCCAATATTCATACCCCAAAATCCTTTGTTCTCTGAGGGGAGAAGGGCCTGTGACTAGTCCAAACCAGTTCTGAAGCACTCTGTTTACCAGACTTCTCCTTTCCTTTCACAGTGCAGGGCAGAAACATCAGATGCCCTACAGGAGGTGGAGCCAGCATTGTGGAAGGCAAGTACAGTCCTGGAGTCCTTTGTTGACAGGACTCCTTCTCTTCGTTCAGTGTGCAGGGCAGAGACATCAGCCACTCCCCAGGGGGTCGAGCCAGCACTGTGGAAGGCAGGCACAGCCCTATTCAGAGTTCAGGTGCACTCCTCCCTCCCATCTAGATGCAGACCTCTCTATTCATCACTGGGTGACTCAGCCTGTCTCCTGGACATGCCACACACATCAGGGCTTGTCCTACCTTATACTTACAATGCACCCTGCCCTTGGGCCCACTATAGGGGTAACTGATATAAAAAAGGGAAGGTTTAGGGACTGGCAAGTGGCTGCACTTGCACAGTCAGCATGACTGTACCAGACTGCACGTAGGCTCTGCAATGGCAGACCTTAAAAACATTTTACAAGGCTGCTTCTGTGGGTGGCACAACCAGTGCTGCAGGCCCACCAGCAGCATTTGGATTACATGCCCTGGCACACTCAGTGCACTACACTAGGGTCTGACAAGTAAACCAAAATAGCCAAACATGGAATCACTAATCCATACATCAATTTACAATAGGGAGCACTTGCACTGTGGCACTGAATCGCAGTGGCACAGTGCCCAAAGCATCTAACACCAGCAAAAATACATGAGGCAACAGAAAAAATGGAAGGGAGACCCACGCCACGGTGGGAAAATCTGGACAGACTATCAGCATTGGCGTGTTCTATACCAGGGCGGTGTTCCACCAAAAAGTCCATACCCTGTAGGGAGATGGACCACCTCAACAGCTTTGGATTATCACCCCTCATCTGCATCAACCATCTGAGGGGTCTGTGGTCTGTCTGAACCCAGAAGTGAGTCCCAAACAGGTATGGTCTCAGCTTCTTCAGAGCCCAGACCACAGCAAATGCCTCACGCTCAATAGAACTCCACCTCTGTTGCCATGGAAATAACCTTGTACTGATAAAGGCTCCAGGTTGATCTAGGCCCTCCTCATTGATCTGTGACAAAACAGCCCCCACACCATGCTCTGAGGCGTCTGTCTGGACAATTAACTCTCTTGAGAAGTTGGGTGCCAGGAGCACGGGTGCATTGCACATGGCAGCTTTCAGGGCCTCAAAGGCTTTCTGACAGGTGTCAGTACAAAGCACTTTACTTTCTTGGGCTGCTTCCGGAAAGTCAGCTCTGTCAAGGGTGCAACAATGTTGCCATACCCCTTGACAAACCTCCTGTAATACCCTGTGAGACCTAAAAAGGCTCTCATCTCTGTCTGTTTTTTTTATTTGCGTGGCTCCCAAGCCAGGATGGTTTCAATCTTGGGTTGAAGGGGCGCCACCTGGCCGCTCCCAACTTGGTGTCCCAAGTACACCACAGAACCCTGCCCGATCTGGCACTTACTCGCCTTGATCATGAGGCCTGCTTTCCGCAGCGCCATCAACACTTCCCAGAGGTAGCACAGATGTTCCTCCCAACTGACACTGAACACTGCAATGTCATCCAGATAGGCGGCACTGAATTCTTCCAGTCCAACAAACACCTAGTTGACCAACCTCTGAAAAGTGGCAGGGGCATTCTTCATCCCAAAAGGCATAACACGGTACTGGAAATGCCCATCTGGTGTAGAGAATGCTGACCTCTCCTTTGCCCCCTCAGTCAAGGTGATCTGCCAGTACCCAGACGTTTAATCAAACGCGCTGAGGTACCGTTCAGCCCCTAGCCGATCAATGAGCTCATCAGCTCTGGGGATGGGGTGCATGTCAGTCTTCGTGACTGAATTGAGCCCTCTGTAGTCCACACAGAAACGGAGTTCGGGTGTGGCACCCTGCGCTGCAGCCTTCGGGACCAAGACCAGTGGGCTGGCCCGAGGACTGCTAGATGACTCAATCACCCCAAGTGCAAGCATCTTTGAGACCTCCTCTTTAATGTAAGCCATTACCCTGTCAGTTACACTGTAAGACTTGTGCTTCACAGGTAAGCTGTCTCCTGTGTCCACATCATGGACGCACCAATCTGTGACACCAGGAACCAGGGAAAACAGATCAGAAAACTGTCTCAGCAACTGCGGCAGTCATTCTGTTGCTCAGGGGTCAGGGTGAAAGAGAGGTTAACACCATCCACTGACCCATCTTGCTCTGAGGCTGACAGGAGGTCAGGAAGAGGCTCAGTCTCCTCCTCTATTCCAGCATCTGTTGCCAAGAGCATGCCCATTTCAGACCTCTCTAAGTGGGGCTTAAGGCGGTTGACATGTAGGACCTTCAAGGGGTTCCTAGGAGACCGCAAGTCCACCAAATAGGTAACTGGACTCTTGCGCTCCACAACCTCAAAAGGTCTGGTCCACTTATCTTGGAGCACACAGGGCTCCACAGGGGCCATGACCCACACCTTCTGTCCAGGTTGAAGCTCTACCAGAGTGGCATTCTGGTCATACCAGCACTTCATCTCCTCCTGGCTGGCCTCCAGATTTGCCTGAGCGAGTTCACTGTAGCGCCTGGTCTGGTTGCTATAGTCCAGCATGTAGCTATATACATCCTGGGGAGGTTTCCTGGGAGATTGCTCCCAGCCTTCTTTAACCAGACTCAGAGCTCCTCAGACTGGGTGTCCACAGAGAAGTTCAAAGGGACTGAACCCAAGAGATTTCTGTGGCACCTCCCGGTATGCAAACAGTAGGCATGGTAAGAGGACGTCCCACTTACGTTGGATGCTGAGAGGTACAATAACCACACTGAGTGATGATTTATTCTGATTTAGGGAAGAGTAGTGTCTTTAGTTGTTTCCTAAAAGACAGAAGGTCGTCTGTCAGTCTAAGACTGGGAGGTAGTTCATTCCACTTAGTAGCCGCCAGATGCGAGAAGGCCCGCTCTCCCATCCTGACAGTCTTCACCCGGGTGGTGGTAGCTCTTCCTAATGTACTGGATCGAAGGTTCCTCGGTGGTCTGTGGAATTCAACTTTATTATGTAAAATGGTAGGGCTTGCGTTGTATAGCACCTTGTGTGTGATACATAGTAATTTAAAATTGGCTCTTTGTCGCATCGGGAGCCAATGAAGCTCTCGCATGCAGCTTTTAGCCGAATCAAATCTCTTTTTATTACAGACAGCCTTTGCCGCGGCATTTTGTACTATCTGCCGTTTAGAAAAGAGATAGTCTGCCATTCCGACAAACAGTGAGTTGCCATAGTCCAATCTGCTCATCAGCAATGACTGAACCAGGGTTTTCCTACATTCAGTCGGGATCCAGGGGAAAACTCGTCTGAGCATTTTCAGCAATACAAAGCTTTTGCCGCAGACAATGGAGACATGTGATTTCATGGACAGAGCACTGTCCAATACCACTCCCAAGTTTTTTGCTTTTGGGGTGGGATTCGGAGGCAACCCCAGGTTGCTTGGCCACCAGCTGTTATCCCAGAGCTGGGGATTTTTGCCAAACAAGAGGATTTCTGACTTGTCTGCATTTAATCTCAGACAATGCTCTTGCATCCAGTTGGCCAGTTCAGTCAGGCAGTTTATCAGTCGGGTTTTAGGATCATCCTTTTCATTAATGGTAACCATTAACTGGGTGTCGTCAGCATAAGAACACATTTCGACACCCCACCGTCTTCCAATGGCTGCCAATGAGGAAACGAAAACATTAAACATGCCCTTCAGAGTCCGGTTAAACCTCTCAACCAGCCCATTTCCTAGGGGGTGGTAAGGAGTGGTGAACTTAATAATAATAATAATAAGGCATTTGTAAAGCGCATGGCTGCACAACTGTGTATCCCCGCGCTAATTGCCAACAAAAACTCCTAACGGCCCACCGGAAAAAGTGCAGAAAAGAATTAGTGGGGAAAAAGATGAGTTTTTAGTTTTGCTCTAAAAAGAGTTTCTGAAGGTTCCATTCTCAAATGAACAGGGAGGGCGTTCCAGTATTTTACTCCAAGGAATCGAAAGGAGCGGCCACCCAATTTCGCTCTATGGATACGGGGAAGTTTAAATTGTGACATGCCCGAGGATCTAAGGTTTCTGGTTGGGCGATGGATAGTGAGAAGATTTCTTAGATAGGTAGGTCCTTTGTTGTGTGCAATTTTATGGGCATAGCAAAGGCTCTTGAATCTAATTCTTTCCCTAACCGGGAGCCAGTGCAGTTTGGACAAGGCTGCTTTGGAAGATGTTCTACTTGGTAGACCCAGTACCATGCGGGCGGCAGCATTTTGAATGCATTGGAGCTGGTGCAATTGCTTTTGGTTCAGGCCTAATAGGAGAACATTTCCATAGTCCAAGTGAGGTGTTATAAGTGCATGCACAATAGTTTTTCTTGCTTCAGTGGGGATAAGATCGATGATTTTTCGCAGGATTTTTAGCGTGCCCATGCATTTACCTATTATTTTGTTGACTTGGGATTTTCCCGAAAGATCCGAGTCAATCATAATCCCTAGATTTTTGACTTTTTCGACTGGGTGGGGGCAATCGCCCAAAGTAGTAGGCCACCAAGCCTGGGACCATATTGAGGTTTTGTTCCCTACCACTAGCACCTCCGTTTTATCACCATTTAAACGGAGGCAGTTGTTATCCATCCAAGTGGCGACAGCAGCCATGCAGCTGGAGAAATTGGTGGCAAATTTCTCGCTATCTGGGGTGAGCTTAAACATGAGCTGGGTGTCGTCAGCGTAGCTGACAATGCCCACCCCATAGTTCTCTACGACTCGAGCCAGGGGTTCCATATAGATGTTGAACAAGGTAGGGCTCAAACTAGAGCCCTGTGGAACCCCGTAGCTGACGTCGCGAGAAGATGACATGAAGGGTGGGCAATGTATCTGGAATGATCTTTTGGTGAGGAAAGATTTGAACCAAGCTAGAGCATGATCCTTCACTCCAATGTCCGAGAGTCGGGACAGCAGCGTGTCATGTAGCACAGTATCAAAAGCTGCGCTTAAGTCTAGCATGACCAACGCTGCTGTCTCACCCTCGTCTACCATCTTGCGAATGCATTCCGTGGAATAAAGAACAGCTGATTCCGTGGAATAGCCCGGTCTAAAACCTGATTGTGTGGAATGAAGTACATTTTCTTCTTCTTAAAAAGCCATTAGTTGTTTGTTGACTATTTTTTCTATAATTTTAGCGCATTGTGGCAAGAGGGAGATAGGTCTGAGATTTTGATATTGGGTAACCGGAATATTAGTTTTTTTTTTTTAGAGGAATAACTTTTGCTGTCTTCCAAGCCTCTGGAACGTAGCATTCTTGGAAGGACAGGGTGATCATGTGTCTAATTTGATCAATAAGAACGTTGTTCATGATGTCTTTACTTTTTGCTAAAGGACACACATCATTAGGGGATCCTGAATGGATACTATTTATGATGCTGATCAGGTTTTCTTTGTCGGGTGTGATAAAACAGGTGAGGGTGGTCTTTTGTTTGAGGGGTGATTCTTTTCCTAATATAAAGGGTTTAGGAAAAGTAGCGTGTATTTTCTCAACTTTTCCGACAAAGAAATCAGCTATTTGTTCGTATATGTCATTTGAATATGTGTCCTGCATATCTAGACTGGTAGTATCTGTAACTTGTAAGTTACACCACACTCCTGCCACAGGGACTTCATATACTTGGAAATGAAGTCGGTTCCCCAGTCAGACACTACCTCGCGAGGAAATCCCACTTGTGAGAAAATTCTCATCAGTGCACGTCTCACCACAGGGGCCGTCACTGTCCTCAGAGGTATGGCTTCCGGGTACTGGGTGGCATGGTCCACCAAGACCAGGATGAACCTGTTGCCTATGGCGGTCTTGGGGTCCAGTGGCCCCACAATGTCAATCCCCTCCGGCTCAAAGGGGGTACTGACCACAGGGAATGGCTGGAGAGGAGCCTTGTGCTTCCTCCCACTCTTTCCACTTGCCTGGCAAGTCTGACAGGTCCTACAATGAGCAGCAGAACTCTTGCGCATTTGGGCCAATAAATGTGGGTGACAAGTCTCTCAAAGGTCTGGTCCTGCCCCAAATGTCCTGCTAATGGCACATCATGAGCCAGCCCCAGTAGGAAGACTCTGAACTTCTGGGATACCACCAGCGAACGGGCTGACCCAGGTTCAGCAACCTTAGGCTCACTATACAGGAGACCATTCTCCCAGTAGATCCAATGTGATCCTGACTGATCATCTGCTGCCTGGTTTACAGCCTGTTGCTGCAAGCCCTCAAGAGAAGCGCACTCTCTCTGCTCCTTGCAGAAGTCTTCCCTGGATGGGCCCCCTTCTTGCTGCCAATGGGTCAGCTCAGGCAGGTCCCCCAGTTCAGCTATCTGTTCCCCGGTAGGCTCCAGGGCATCCCCCTCAGGGTCTACCTCCTCCTGGGCCATGGGAACTTTGGGGGCAAGTTTCCCTCACCACTTCTCTCTTCGGCAGGTTCCTGGGCCTCCCTCCAGGCTCCAGGTCCTCTTGAGAACCCCTACTGGCTGACATTGACCAGGTGGTCACGCATGCCCAGTCAGGCAGTCCAACCATCTTCAAGTGAGTTGTTTTCTCCACCTTTTCCCAAGGGGAGCTCTCCAATCATTTCCCAACAAACAGTCATCAGGCATGGTGGGCCTCACAGCTACCTGAAGAGTACCAGAGACCCCCCCACTCAATGGGAACCTGAGCCATTGGACAATGACTCTCTGTGTTGTCGGCGTTAACAACGCGGCAAAATGCATGAGTGATAATCTGCTCTTGAGTCACACTGGCTCCCGTGTCTCTAAGAACCTCCATCTTTTGGCCATTGACGGTCACTCGTTGCCCATATTTCTTAGTGTTCTTTGGTAGCTGAGCTTCTGAGACCGTCTCACAGTCTCCTAAAGAGACAAGGGTCATCTGTGCGGGACCCGACCCACCTTGGACATCAATCTCCTCCCCCAACGCTACACTAGCCATCTGCTGGGGCGGAGGACCAGTGGGTGCTTCTTTACCAAACAGGCGGCACCTGGGATCATTCGCTTTATGACCAGATCACTCTTGTAACATTTCAGGGGCCCCTGGGGGAACAGTGGGCCCCTTGCTTTCTCTCAGGGGGAGGCTGGGAACCTTTCACAGGATTCCCTGAGGGACTACTTTGGGCCCTTTGCGAAACTCCTTCTGTTTACCCTTGTCCCCCCTCCACTCTTCTGCTGGGGACCCTGCCCACCTTTGGCTGAGTCTCCTATATGACCCCTGTGGACCCTGGTACTGACCCAGCGGTCCGCCTCCTCAGCAAGCTTCCTATGGTTAGTCAGCTTGCCATCTTTCAGATGCTGGCGCAGCTCTGGAAAACAATTATCATACAAGTGCTCCCATGCAATCAAATCAAAGATACCTTGAAAATCATTAACCTTGCTGCCCTTTACCCAACCATCCAATGTTCTGCAAAAGAAAGTGATATATTCAACCCAAGTACTGTTTTCTAACTTTTTGCATTTCCTGAACCTCTGCCTATAGAGCTCAGGTGTCAAACCATATCTAGACATCAATGCATCTTTCATGTGGCTGTATGAATTGTGGACATCAGAAGGCAAGTCTAAAAATGTATCCCGCCACTCACTAAGGAACCTTCCCCACAACCCCGCTCCCCAATCTCTCTCAGGGACCCGGTGGGAAGACATGGCTACCTCATAGGCTCTGAACCATTGACCAATATCATCATTTTTGTAAAACTCTTTCACCACACCCTTGGGAATATACACTCTACTTTCTGTATGTACTGACGGCATGCTGCTTCCAGAGGGAGTAACTTCTAAACTTTTAGCTTTTAACTTCAACTCCCTCAAAACTTTTTTGTGCTCAAACTGTATTTTCCTTTCCTCAAGATCTAACCTTCTATTTTCTATTTCTAGCTGCCTATTTACCTTGAACTTGGTTATCTCCATTTTATGCCTTCTTGATCTCTCTCTGTCCTTCCTCCTGGGCCCAATAGCCCCTTCCCGTTGTACAACTGCATCATCATCCTCCTCAATCACAGGAGTTTTCCTTGCTTCTACCCAGGCCCTCAGCGCCTTGTAGAATTCTTCCTTCACTTTAAATCCAGAAGTGGAAACATTGAATTTCTTGCAAAAGTATTTCATCTGCTTTACTGTGTAGCATTCCAGCCTCTCCTCTTCCCATTCGCAATTAAGGGAGGCTACAGATTCTGCTCTCTCTACTGAATTAGGCATCTTTCAAAAATAGGCAATCCAAAAATCAAAAAGGAATCTACCAAAAAGTAAGCGGTATCGTTATGGTCTGTACTCACTCAGTAGTGTCACCAGTCACTGTACATGAGTCACAAATGCAAATCCAGAATCCCTTCCGCTGCCTACCAATGTTAGATTTGGGGTCTCTGGTTGGCACAGGTAGGTACTTGTGATTAAACAGGAACCCTCCCCTCTAGTCAGGGAAAGGGGATTTCACACATAAAATAACCCTTGCTCACCCTCCAGGTTGCGTGGCGCGAGGAGTCAAGGCTTATTTCAGAGGCGTTGTAAGTTAAGCATTTGTGACCACATACAGTAACCCAGTGACAACACTACAAATGGACACCACACAGGTTTTATATAAAAAATAAGTATACTTTATATAGAGTTACCACAAGACCACAAATGACAAAAATACACACTATGATTACTTTAAGATGGTAGATTAAGGTTAGTTCAGATCAGTTCTCAGATGCGACACTCTGCGTCAATGTACCTTAAGTTGCGTTGCGCTTCCACGACAAGCAATTTCACAGCAATGGGAAATGCGGCAAAGTTCAGATACAAAGAAATAAAGACGTGAAGATCTTCCAGATGCGGCACGCTTCTCGGGGATGTGAGAAGTTCTGGGTCTGATGCGTGGACTACAGTGGCGACCTCCAAGATGCGACGGCAGCAGCTCCAGCGGCGATGCTCTTCTCCCACGAGGCGTGAAGCTTCCGCTCAATGCGACAGCTAGAGCAGCGACATCCAAGATGTGACGGCAGCGGCTCCGATGGCGGCGCGCTTCTCGGGGATGCGAGGTGCTCTTGATCGATGCAGTGCAGTGCAACAGTTCCAGCGGCGACACCCTCCTTCTCCGGAGTTGCGACAGCAGGCACAGCGACACGCTCCGACCTAGTTGCGAGATTCTTCTCCTGATGCGGTGCAGTGCGACAGCTCCAGCGGCGACAACCTCCTTCGGAGTTGCGACGGCAGCAGCAGCATAGGCGACCCGCTTCCTCTTCATTGCAGCACGCTTCTCTCCGATGCGGTGCAGTGCAACAGTTCCAGCGTCCCATGCAACAATGGATAAAGCATGCAAATGAATACAGACACAATTGTATTGTGGTATACTTATATAGAGCAAACCTGTCACCACCAAGGGCATCCTGGCGCTTTGACCCATGATCCAGCAAATTCAGCAACTTAGCCTGTCCTAGGGAAGAGGTAGGTTTTCAGCGCCTTTCTGAAGGCTAAGAGATCCTCAAGACTTCTCAGGGATATTGGCAGGGAGTTCCAGAGTTTGGCCGCCGCTACTCTGAACGATCGGCCACCCATCCTCACTCTCTGGAAGCGCGGAACTACTAGTAGCCTGGATGAAGAGGAACGTAAAGCTCGGGATGGAAGGTACCAGTCAAACATTCTCCGCAAAGGGATTGGGCCCAGGCCATGGATAGCCCTGAACACAATGCACGCTGCTTTGTAGCGAACGCGTAGATGGACCGGCAGCCAGTGGAGTTCCTGTAACGCTGCCGTGGAAGAGCTGTGGTAGGGGCGGGAGAGGGCGAGTTTGGCAGCCATATTTTGCACCCTTTGGAGCTTGCCCAGAAGTGTTACCGGGGCCTCCAGAAGTAGTGCGTTACAATAGTCGAGTCGACTTAGGATGGTACTTCGCACTACTTCGGGTCTGGCTTGCTCAGGGAGGAGGGGTAAAACCTTGCGCAGCATGCGGATCAACATCATGCACGTTGAGGTGGTCTTATTTACATGCAGATCCAGCTGCAGGTTGGGCCCAAAAATGACACCCAGATTACGTGCCGATTGTGCGGCTGACACCGTCTCTGAAAATGACGGGGTCCAAAAATCGTCTGGGAGATCTCGGGGAACTCGGTCGTTGGAGCAGTACAGGACCTCTGTCTTAGTTCCATTGAACTGTAACGAGTTCAAACGGAGCCATTCCGCTGTAGCCTGCATGCACCGGTGGAAGGTCTCCAATGGGACTGCGTTCGGTCCCTCCAATGAAAAGACCAGCTGGGTATCATCCGCATAATTAAATGCGGAGATCCCAAATGATTTAATGAGCTGGACTAGAGGGCAGAGGTAAATATTAAAGAGTATAGGGCTGATGGCTGAGCCCTGAGGTACTCCTTGTCCTACTCTCCGCTCCTCTGAACTGAAGGGAGGGAGCGAAACCCGTTGCTGACGGTTGTCCAGATAGGAGATTAACCAGTCCCTTGCCTTATCTTTGACCCGCACTCTTCCAGCCTCGAAATCAAGGTAGGATGGCTGACCGTGTCGAACGCGGCCGACATGTCGAGCAGCACCAAAAAGGCTGCCCGACCACTGTTGACTCGCGCCCGCAGATTGTCTAACACGGTCACCAACGCGGATTCCGTCCCATGAGCTGGGCGAAAACCGAATTGCGTCTCGTCCAGCCAGGTGTTCCCTTCTAAGAAGCCGGACAGAGTGCGGGTAACCAATTTTTCCATGATTTTGACTGGAAAAGGAAGCAGGGAGATTGGCCGGTAGTTGGAAAGGCAAACAGGGTCAAGCGTAGGTTTTTTTAAGAGCGGAGATACCACTGCCTTCTTCCAGCAGCCCGGTACCGTCCCTGTTTCAAACGACTGGCAACAGATGGAATGCAAGGGCTGGAAAAGATCCTCCTGAAACACCTTCCAGAGTTTTGGAGGAAAAGGATCAAGAGGCGAGCTGGATGAAATCGTAAGGGCTAGGCTGCCAAACTCCTCCAAGGAGGGAAGGGGAAAGCTACTCAGCTGGGGTCGACTGGCCTCAATCGCCGGAGCTCCCAAGCTGAGGGCCGGATCCAAGGAGGGAGGGGGAAAGCTACTCAGCTGGGGTCGACTGGCCTCAATCGCCGGAGCTCCCAGGCTGAGGGCCGGATCCAAAGAGGGAGGGGGGAAGCTACTCAGCTGGGGTCGACTGGCCTCAATCGCCGGAGCTCCCAGGCTGAGGGCCTGGTCCTCTGGTCGGGGTCGACTGGAAGGCGTGGCCAGAGCTTCCAAACAGAGGTGAGAAACCCTCTGCAGGGGTCGACTGGCCATCTCCTCCGGAGCTCCCAAACCAGTGGTGGAATTAACTGGGTCCTGCAAACCCTCCAGGATTTTACGGATTTTCTCCTCGAAGGCATCAGCAAGTGAGTCACAAAGAGCTTGCGATGAGGGGACGGCGCTGGCCACACACGTAGGGTGGGCAAGGTCCCTGACGATTTTAAAGAGGGCCTATGCCTTGTTTGGGGCCTGATTCAAGGTAGATTCAAGATAGGTCGCTTTAGCCATCTTGATCTGAGCCTTGTATTTTTGTATAGCGGTCCTGAATACAGTTTTCTCCGAGTCTAAGTACTGTTTCCTCCAAAAACAATGGATTCTGTATTAAAGCGACTTGTTCAAGTCCCTTTAATACAGAATCCATTGTGTCTGTATTCATTTGCATGCTTTATCCATTGTTGCATGGGACCATTGTTGTTTTCAAAAAATTGCTCCCTAAGGTCCTTTGCTGATTTACTTAGGGTCCCTTGTTGATTATAAACACAGTTCCAGCGGCGACCCCCTCCTTTCTCCGGAGTTGCGACAGCAGGCACAGCGACAGCGACACACTTCTTCCTGTTGAGTCGCGCTTCCAGCTCCTTTCGACATGCAGTTCCTCAGAAGGACCAAAACAGCAGTAGGCACTTCCAAAAGAGCTTGGGGTGAAGTCTGTTGTCCCTTAGACTTCAGCAGGAGGCAAGCTCTTTTCCAAGCTCTTGGAGATCCTTCACAAGTTGAAAGCAAAGTACACAAAGTTCATTTCTCCTTCCTTTGGCAGTAAGACAATCACTGCAGGCCAATCCCCAAGCAGCACTTCAGCTTGGGAATAGTCTCTCCTCAATTTCTTCAGGTACCTCTCCTCAGTAAAGGTTTCTTCTTGCAGTCCAAAAGTGATCTATTTTCATGGGAGCAGGGTCCCAATATTTATACCCCAAAATCCTTTGTTCTCTGGGGGGAGAGGGGCCTGTGCCTAGTCCAAACCAGTTCTGAAGCACTCTGTTTACCAGACTTCTCCTTTCCTCTCACTGTGCAGAACAGAAACATCAGACGCCCCACAGGAGGTGGAGCCAGCATTGTGGAAGGCAAGTACAGTCCTGGAGCACTTTGTTGACAGGACTCCTTCTCTTCTTTCAGTGTGCAGGACAGAGACATCAGCCGCTCCCCAGGGGGTGGAGCCAGCATTGTGGAAGGCAGGCACAGCCCTATTCAGAGTTCAGGTGCACTCCTCCCTCCCATCTAGATGCAGATCTCTCTATTCACCATTGGGTGACTCAGCCTGCCTCCTGGAATTCCCTAGCCCTGTCACTCACAGAAACCTGACATAGGAATACACAACCTAGCAGAGGCAAGTTGCAAATACCTACTTCCTAGAAGTGGTATTTGCCAACACAGAATATTAAAATAAACTTCACTAAAAGATGTATTTTATTATTCTGAGATCAGGCATACTAAACTCGAATTTCTACCATGTTCTCCGAGCCTGTTAGGATTATAAAATGTAACAATTCTAACAGCCCATTCTGGCCTATGGAGAACAGGAAGCCTTGCAATAGTGATTAATAGAAATGGCTGTAATTAACTATTAGGACATCCCACACACATCAGGGATTGCCTTACCCTATACTTACAATGCACCCTGCCCTTGGGCCTACTATAGGGGTGACTGATATGAAGAAAAGGGACGTTTAGGGACTGGCAAGTGGGTGCACTTGTAAAAAAGGGTTCCAAAGACAACCAGTAACCAAAGACCCTTTTTATGTTGCCCGGCGGTATCGCCTCTATGACCCACCAATGTTAATCAATGAAGAAGCAGGCGCTGGAGACTGGAAGGCAGGAAACGAGGATTTTATTCTCTCCGGAGGAGAACACATCAATTCAGACAGCAAGTATCGTCACGAGGTGCTCTAGCCACATCTCTGAGGCCTGGCCTCTTATACTAGGGTTTATGACCTTTATTGCCCATAACACATTCTCGCAACACATTGATAGTTGAAAGAACATCCTCGGAATCTCCCCTTCAGGCCCGTTCCCACATACATTTACAGTTGGATTCCCCACCCCGGTCACAACAGGTGGTGGTTGTCGCGCAGCAGGGCATTCCGCCGATTCACGGAATGCGTGGAGTTGATCGGATCTCATAGGGTGGGGGCTTTGATCGGTTCGTGGGTCTTTTGATGGGGAGGGGAAGCTTCCTACTGTACGGGGTAATAAACAGTATCCGCAGGGCCAGGTGTCGGCCTGGGAACAAGGAAGACAAACGGGGACACAGGAAAAAGGGGGTTTGCATCAAAAGGGTCTGAGGCCATGAAAGGAATGAGGGGAGGTGTCGCGCTGGGAACAGGATGGGATTCAGTGGTGAAGCTGCGCTGAAGAGGGGTTTATGACCCAAGGCATGAGAGAGCGGGGGATGTCAGTGCGCGGGGGATGCTTGCAAGGTTAAGAGAGAGAGAGAGACGCGCTGGCTATCAGCGAGGGGCAGGGAGGCCATGGTGTTCAAAAATGGCTGCCGCTTACGCGCACGAATGGGCTTGAAAAGGGGGCAAGATGACGCCGATAATGTTCACCAAGTTTGTGTTAATTTTCCACAGTCCCCCCTTTAACATTTCCAAGACATCTTGCTGGCCTATTTCCTATCTATACCTATATGCAGCGATCATAAGTAAGGAAGTGTGGACTTAGGCAAAAGAACTGTACATAAACATCACATTATAAACATCATATTGAAAAATCTCATCATCTAGTAGTCGGGTTCATCGTTAAGTTGGTTGCAGAAAAAGTCATCGAAATGCAATATCAGACTAGAATTACGTAGCGAGGGCGTTGGGTACAGATCATAGGTACTTATAGTCATTCGAAATAGGAGCTGGTAAGTTATTATATAAGTAAGTCCTTTTTTTTTGCATTCGGCGGGTGCATTGTTAGTCCAATGGTGATTGGGAGAGAAAGGAGATATAGAGAAAATATCAGAGTTCTCGTTGTCTTTTGTCGTCTTCTGTTGGCACTGTTAAGCACCTGGATTACAATTCGGTCTGTCAATAGGAATGTTCATGTGGATTGAGTCGTTGGAGGTCTGCGGGCAGGGGTACATTTTGTCTTGTTTCGCCAGACCTCATAGGAGCAATGTGTTATGGTTTTGGAGCAGGTGCATCTTCTTTTGTAACGCAGAGCATAGGTTTGCAATAAAAAATGCGATTGTTCCTGAATTGTGGGATCTGTTTGTTTCTTGAGTCTCTGTGGTGGGCATTTCCTGTTGCTTCCATCATCTTTGAAGCGTTCAGCAGCGGGTAGAACCACATACTTCATTCATCTTTTCTTTAGAGGCGACCCTTGGTGGAGTTCTAGGTCACCGTTCTAAGATTAACATAGTTCGTGGTCTACTTAGTCGGAGCTCCCTCCCTTCTGACGCAGGGAGTACTCTTCTCTGGGTAGCTCAGTAGGATTTGGAGGAACTTGGGAGTTCGGGTGGAAAGGTGCGGGTGTGAACAGTCCTTATGGTAGGTCGGAGGAGGAGGGGATGGAGCAAGGCCAAGTCGGGAACAGATCAGGGGGACGGAGAGTTTGCGACAGGCGGGTCCGTAACCATGTTCAGAGGGCGGGGACTTTTTGGCACACGTTGATCATAGAGCAGGGGCTTCAGGTCAGCCCTTTCCTTAGCTTTGTCTGAGACAGTGCCCCGTCCTGCGTCTCCTTACTGCTGTGGTCTCGCCTCGGCCTCCGTCGCTGATGTTCCACAATCCGCAGTCAGGCCGCGTGCTCCCACATCCGGTCTCTTTCTCCTCCGACAGTGATACCCTTAAATGAGTTTTGAAAAAACAGTCTTTAGAGATATTGCAGAAGAAGGTAATTACATAAATCTATTTCTCTCCCAACACCAAGCAACTGGGGTAAGCACTCGCTACATTGGAGATTCTTGCGGCTAACGTATAAACAATTGATGATGGGTTTGCTGGATTCCTTACAACTTCCTTTTGCTGGCTAATTCTTTGGCGCTTTGATGGTTATTACGTTCATTTGTAATAGGTACGAGGTCTGGTACTCATTTATTGCATACGTCTATTATAGTAGATGTCAGTTCTTCTGGTAGAGACCCATTTCCCTAGTACGAGTCTTGCAAGGCTAGGCTGGTCTTCAGGGCCTTGTATTTTAAAAAAGTGCAACGTGCTATTCACCATAGTCTGATAGGCATCCTTCTGAGGGGTGAACATAGGCTAAACAAGTCTGCATTACATAAAAACATCTTATTTACAACAAGGCTTACTGCAACAAGTTCTTTCGATTTTCGATCTAAATTTCAACTTTGCACACATCTTTCTAACTTTCTATATAAATCCTCGCAACCTGGTTACTATAAAAACTCGGGGGGTGGTTTGCAGTAATTATTGAACTTATCCTCGGGGAAGGAGGGATCTTATGGAAAACAATTAGGGACACAGTGAATTAGAGCAGGGGGCGTTTTTCAGGCTCTCGTTCAGGGCAGCTGACACCAAACTGGGGGCATTTTGGGAAGACGGAGGTGTCTCGATCATTTCTTACTGTTCGGGGTGTAGAGGCAATTTGGAATGGGGATGGTCGCATTACCACAGACATATTTTACCATAGAAGCCACTGACAAATGGTTCCCTGGCTGTGGGTCAAATTTAGGGAACCTCAGTCGTCTTACCTGTCCCTTTCCTTTTGGCCAATTTAAATTTCATCCATATTTAGCAGAAAAGGAGAGGTAGTAACGTGGTACCGATACAATTTTATTTTGGACAAATTTGTGCAAATACTTATGGTATTTGGGGCCAATCAGGAGGTGCACCAGGTTCGTCAATTAGGTGCCAGTCGCTAGGAAGAGGGAAAGTGTGGAGGGGTGAAAGAGTGAGAGAGAGAGAGAGAGAAAGAGAGAGAGAGAGAGAGAGAGAGAGAGAGAGAGAGAGAGAGAGAGAGAGAGACAATAGGCCAAACGGTACACATGGGACATGGAGAATGACCGTGTATTGTTTGGGCTATTCAGTGCGTTACCCAACGTTAGACGTTTCAGGTCTGTGTTAGGATGTAGAAAGCATGCAGTTTTGGGACAGAAGAGCATTAGATCTGGTACAAAAAGGTCGTGCATTGGGTAGGGCGTCCTTTTTGTGTCGTCTTGCAGCGGTAGTCCGTTTTCATGCATCGGGCGTGACGTGGTTCCAGATCCCTTACGATACTCTAATCGGGGTTCTAATGTAACCTGCAGAGGGAAAAAAGGAGGGAAAGGGGAAGGTGGGGGGACAACATTCGAACACACCAAATGTACGGGCACGAAAGTCCTTTACTTACCGCATACTCGTAGGGGGGGCGGGCAATGTGATGGGTGGTTCATGGGGAGGTTCGAGGATGGCATTAAGGATCGTGTGTAGAGAAACGCTTAAAAAGGAATCAGAGGTGCCTAGCGTGAGGTACCCGGTTTTGTAGATGTATCCGGCCTTCGGGATCCTTAAATCATTCCCAAAGCTGTGAGGTTCTAAGGCATATCAGTTCTTCGTTTAGCCCGGTACCTTAGTACCTTCGACCACCATCTCTTAATAACATTTTATCAATCACCCCGCTTTACTTTACCCATTCTCAGAGGTCGAGGTCCTTCTTCATATGTCAGTCCCTGAGCTTAGTCGCATATTTTGGAGGCAACGTATCATACCTGGGATCCGATCATCAATCCGGGGCCGGACAATCATTTCTCGGATAACCTTAAAAAAAGAGCAGAACGGTTGCGCACAGAAAAACCCTCCCACCGATACCCACATTTACAAAAGTATGCGATGCCTATTCATAGTTTTTAAGACCTTTATTTGTATAATCATTCAGTACGTAAAATGTGAGAGCACAATCATAATTTGGCCTGATATGTCGTCGATGGAGGCACATACAGTAGGGGTTATTTTATAACACAAGAACATGTAAAAAGGCCTAATTTATTATTTGCAAGTAACTAAAAATATTTCATTGCGTGACGAGGGAATCAGGGGCAATTTAGTTCATAAATGGAAACACAGTCAAGCTCATAGGAATCGTATTTCCTAGATGTAAACCGTGGGTGTGTATCATAAGCGACGTTATGTACCAGTTACAATAAATATCAAAAAAATAAATCGTTCATTGAAATCAACATTTTTACGGAACCCCTCTCAAACGTTCGCCAAGTGAACCCTCCTCCCTTTCCCCTCGAGTGCACAATGGTTCGTATATATCTTAGTACATCAAGTTTCATTAGTTAAGGAACACCACGAGGCGTCCGTTAGTTTCCATTGATACCGGCGCCATTTTGGGCGAGGCCGGTTTAGTCCGGAAGTAGCACCAGAGGAAAAAATATCCTCGACGATTGGCGGTTGGACCAGGGTCCCTTTCGGCAGTTCAAAAGAAAACTGTGCTAACAGAGGGGCTGGTGGTGTGGACCGTCAATCAAGAGAGGGAGGGGGTAGAGTCTTTCTTACCGGGTCACGTTGATGCTCAGCCGGAACTTACTCGAGTTCGTTAGCCCATAATGTTCCTGGGTGGTTCAGACGGAAGCTGATGCAGACACGAGAGCACCGCCATCTTGTTGCTGTGCCGTGGTTATTTCATTAGTGATCAATGCAGCTGTTCCCCTCCGGAAGCCTGAAGGGGCTGAGGGCTCTTGGGACTTTGGTAGAATCTTCAAAGTCGAGGGGATGTTTGTCGATGGTGGGGGCTTGCGCCCAGGTGGGCAAGTGCCCGAGTTGCAATTTCGGACAAAGTTACTCCAGCGGCCTAGACCCGCCTTTCGAGGGCCCAGACGCCATTTTGAGACCCTGTGGCAGCCACCTTTGTCGTATCCATCGGGAGTGGAAGAAACTTCTTGTGATGGCGAAGGACAGAGCATCATGCTGCTGGAGCAGGACATTTTGGTTCGGGGCGCCAGGGTGCAGCAATGGAGCCTTCGTCTGGGGAGGTGAGAGAGGCTCGTCCGTGCCGCCTTCCTCTCCCGGCGCATCCTACGCCGCCCCTTTGAATCAGGGGCGCACATGATGACCACCCTACACCCCTGATTCCGACTCTTGGGGGACCACTGTACATCCGGTGCTCCGCAATATGCCCGTCGGACATTGTGTGTCCTGTGCTATGGAAGTATACCAGTTGGGTCTTGTATGTCCCGTGCTAAGGAAATATACCAGTCGGGCATTATGTGTCCTGTGCAGCGCAGGTATATGGCCATCGCCCGGCTGGAGGACATCGGCGCCGGACCAGGGCAGGGAAGCCTCCTACCTGTGGAGGTGGAAGGGGCTCGTCCGCGTCGCCTCTTCCTCCCTGCCCACCCTGCATCCGTTCGCTGGAGGAATTCGTGATGGCCGGACCAGGAGATACGAGGGAGGGGGTCATTTGCAGCCGCCCCCTCCCTACTCGCGGCCCGGGGGACGCCATCCCTGGAAGGGTAGTATGGGAAGACCATTTCATTGCCTGCTTGGTGGAGCCTCCAGGACCTTCTCGCCAGCGATCTCCTTTTTGGCCCATGGTTGCTGGTAGGCCCCGCCCCACACGTGCTATGTGTTTCGGATGGGCGGGACCATCGAACTGTTACATTTCGAGGACTTCCGGAGTGAGCATAACATGTTTTGTATTTTCCCTATTAGTCAAGTTAGCTTTTTAGAGAGTTCTACTAGTTATTCTATTTACTGTTGGTTGTGTGTTTTTCTTTTCCGTAATTAAATCCTAAGTTATATAATAGACGCTTGGCTTCCTTGAGTCCTTTCTCTAATGGGGGGTTGTTTACACTGGCCTGCAGTTGTGTTTGTTTTTCAGAGTGGGGGGGGGGGCAACAGAGAGCAATCAGTCCCAGAACTCTAACATGTCGTTAAAATTGGTCTGACGAAACCTGTGCCATCGAGCATAATCAAACGGGGTGGTTCTATCTGTCCTGTCCGCACTAGTCTGATTGGTTTTTATTTCGCGCCTTTTCCCTTTCTGTCGGTCTGTCCTTTCTGTCGACCCTCCGTTCTTACCTATGCTCTGCAAAGTCGGGCATTGGGCTTTCCAGTGCCCGAGGCATTTACAGAAAGCACATTGGTTCTGTTTTAAATCTATTCGTCCTGTGCGCAGTGTCGGGGGATTACCTTCGGGTCGTTGTGTTCCGGGGTTGACTTGTCGGCACACCCCTTTACACCGTTCTCTTTTCATATCTACTCCTCGGGACTGTGCCATCGTTGGCCCTTCCCTTTGTCGTGTGGCTTCTTTGCGCCACATACCGAGACTATCGAGCATAATAGGTGTTGTTTCATTCCTACGAAGGGCTATTTCTACCGTTTCTATTTTGTCAAGATCAAAGGATCCTCTCAGTGGCCACTGACTTTCTCGATCCTTTTTCGTATATTTATGCCACAGCTCACTATAGGCTATAGCGATCAATCCATGCTTCATGAACATGTCCTTATTAGGGGTGCCTTCCAGCGGAGCCGGATGGTTCATCTCTAATAAGCGGTCCGGGTTAAACAGGCTATTAACCAGTGGGGAGAAGACAGGCATGACGGATCACAATGGGATAATAGTCAGCACTACCTATCTTATCACTGCGTGCAAAGACTAGACAGAATATTTCTATTCTACGTTGTTTGTACGTAGTGAATACCTCATGAATCAATTTTGATCAATCAATGTTAGGTCAAAAATAAAAAATCAATATGGTCAATGGGGAGAATAAGTAGGCTCGCAAAGGTTCGCGTCACCTACCCTTTCACTATCTGCAAAGAGGGGACCTAATCTTCCCTGTTTTCAGACAGGGAATCTCCAGAAAACAATCTATAACAGTTAATCAATGTTTAGGTCGAAAATAAAAAATCAATATGGTAACTGGGGAGAATAAGTAGGCTCGCAAAAGTTCGCGTCACCTACCCTTTCACTATCTGCAAAGAGGGGACCTAATCTTCCCTGTTTGTAGACAGAGAATCTCCAGAAAACAATATATAACAGTTAATCAATGGGGGGGGGGGGGCAATTGTTCAATGGGGAGGGGGAAAATAGGTCCGACGGATGCGTACCTATCCTTCATTGTTTATAAAGGGAGAGCCTGTTGTTTCTCCGTTTGTAGACAGTGAATCTCCAATAAATTAACAAAAAGTAATACTAGTATTTTCTCAACAATTATCAATCACTTTCAATTATCTATCACTTTCGCAATTCGTCGTGTTTACACGACCTTACCCGGACCGCATGGACAGTTTCTTGTCTTCCGAATCCAGCGCCCGATCGTCCTCTTCTCTTCGTACTTCTCGTGGCACTCCTGATGGTTCCCAGTCAGGACCGCAGATCACTCGAGAGAGGTCTGTTCGGAACCAGTGAAGTTCGGGTGATCGGCTGTCAGACGAGGGTCTATCGGACAGGGTACCTTCCGATCGTTGCAGTCGTTCACTCTGTCGTCAGGACCTCTCCCACTGGATCCACGAGTCGCTGATGGGCCCCACGTTTGGGACGCCAATTGTAAAAAAGGGTTCCAAAGACAACCAGTAACCAAAGACCCTTTTTATGTTGCCCGGCGGTATCGCCTCTATGACCCACCAATGTTAATCAATGAAGAAGCAGGCGCTGGAGACTGGAAGGCAGGAAACGAGGATTTTATTCTCTCCGGAGGAGAACACATCAATTCAGACAGCAAGTATCGTCACGAGGTGCTCTAGCCACATCTCTGAGGCCTGGCCTCTTATACTAGGGTTTATGACCTTTATTGCACATAACACATTCTCGCAACACATTGATAGTTGAAAGAACATCCTCGGAATCTCCCCTTCAGGCCCGTTCCCACATACATTTACAGTTGGATTCCCCACCCCGGTCACAACAGGTGGTGGTTGTCGCGCAGCAGGGCATTCCGCCGATTCACGGAATGCGTGGAGTTGATCGGATCTCATAGGGTGGGGGCTTTGATCGGTTCGTGGGTCTTTTGATGGGGAGGGGAAGCTTCCTACTGTACGGGGTAATAAACAGTATCCGCAGGGCCAGGTGTCGGCCTGGGAACAAGGAAGACAAACGGGGACACAGGAAAAAGGGGGTTTGCATCAAAAGGGTCTGAGGCCATGAAAGGAATGAGGGGAGGTGTCGCGCTGGGAACAGGATGGGATTCAGTGGTGAAGCTGCGCTGAAGAGGGGTTTATGACCCAAGGCATGAGAGAGCGGGGGATGTCAGTGCGCGGGGGATGCTTGCAAGGTTAAGAGAGAGAGAGAGACGCGCTGGCTATCAGCGAGGGGCAGGGAGGCCATGGTGTTCAAAAATGGCTGCCGCTTACGCGCACGAATGGGCTTGAAAAGGGGGCAAGATGACGCCGATAATGTTCACCAAGTTTGTGTTAATTTTCCACACACTTGCCCAGTCAGCATGACAGTACCAGACTGCACGCAGGCTCTGCAATGGAAGACCTTAGACACATTTTACAAGGCTGCTTCTGTGGGTGGCACAACCAGTGCTGCAGGCCCACCGCAGCATTTGGATTAAATGCCCTGGCACACTCAGTGTACTACACTAGGGTCTGACAAGTAAACCAAAATAGCCAAATATGGAATCACTAATCCATACATCCATTTACAATAGGGAGCACTTGCACTGTGGCACTGAATAGAAGTGGCACAGTGCCCAAAGCATCTAACACCAGCAAAAATACATGAGGCAACAGAAAAAATGGAAGGGAGACCCACGCCAATGGTGCCAGGTCTAACAGCCTTGATTTGCAAATGTGGATCCTTTTTTAGCTATCTAATTCACTAATGGGGGGCCACCTTAGGTTTGGTGCCCAAGCCTATTTTCTGTTCCAGTCCAACCCTGTCTCCAAGGTAGATGAAACAAGTCTGATGTGGATCAGAGGCACAGCACTGCCTTCTGTCGCTGAAGCAGGCCCTGAAGTTTGTGACGTATGGCATAGGTGGAAAAAACAACAAAAAGAGGCATGACAGAAGAAAAATATTCCAGACACTGTAGTAACATCCAAAAAAACTACCAACAGGTCATCAACGAGAAAAATGAAAATAAAACATTCCTCTGAGTTGTAACTATACTACACACTGTGCATGAAAGCTGATGTGGTAGATGACAACGGCAGTTGCACATTGGCATCCAGGGGTGGCCTGCCTCAAAAGGTTTTTCAAAAACCGGGCTGTTTTTAGATTGCCGGCCCCCGGGGGAAGTGAAGGTTGCAGACCAGCCTTCCCCTGGGGTGCCTCATGCTGGCCAGGGGACAGGGTAGGGACAGGTCAATTTAAGGGAAGAGGAGGGTTTTAGGTACGACTGAAATATTTTCAGGAGGCGAGTATCGAGCCTCTTCCAGATACCGAGCACCACCGGGAGGGGATTGAAAAAGTTAGTCTTCCTGCCCACCCTGTATGTTGTAGGAAGATGGGTGAGATTTTGGGTTACAGCGTGTTTCCAGTTTAGGGCAGGTTGAAGGGCATAGGCCGTACTTTGGAGGGGTGGTGAGTCACATACGGGCAGATCCACCCCTTGGGGGGGAGGAAGGGTGTACAGGTGACTGATGGCGATGCACGGGATGCAATGAGCAAGGGAATGAGGTCAGTGAGTGAAAGGGGGAGGAGTGAAGCAAATGATGTGGTATTACCAGAGAAGGGGAAGCAGGTTAGTTGTGAATGGTGTGGGGAGAATGAAACTGTCTGGGCTATGTCAGGATTCATATTTTGTAACTATTGTTAGTGTTAAGAAATGTCATTAATATGTTAGCAACCTTGTCCTCATAAATGGCCTTTTACTCTATTACAACAGCATGAAGTGTGGTTATTGTATGACTTTTTTCTGACCTCCAGTTCTCAAAGCATGCTTACCAAACGGGTTGTCAAGAGAAAGTAAGAAACTGAAACTTCTAATAAAGCTTAGAAGAGGACCAAGAATAGGAAGACCCCCGTCAGTTTAGGGGCTCAGCGGCATGGCACATGGATGGACACGGACTGTCACAGAGTGGCAAAATGCTTAGTTACCTTCACAGTTGTCTTAAGTAATTGTACCTTTGGAACACCTTATGGTCTATGGGGGGTGATTCAAGTTTGCAGCGGGGCACTCACCGAGACCAAATTGGGAATTTGGAAGAGACCCCCCCGAGCCTTGATAATCTGCCAAATACCTATACATATAGGGGCAGATTTATGATAACTGGCGCATCCCCAGGGATGCACCAGTTATTTTGCGCCGCTGCTCCGCCACCCATGGTGCACCGCATTTACAATGCAGCGCACCATGGGGCAAAAACGGCACAGATGCGTGACGCATCTGTGCCGTAAAGAAGGCGCATTGCTGGAGTTGCGTCACAAGCGTGACGCAGCTCCAGCAAGGCTCGGGGGTGCCCCACCTTTACAATGCTCCGTCAAGACCTACGCCTGCTTCAAGCAGGCGCAGGGTTTTGACGCAGCATTGGCCTGAAAGTGACTGAGTGAAATCTTATAGATTTCACTCAGCCACTTTGCGAGGCGCACCTGCCCCGGAATGCCCACCCTGCACCGGAACGCCCACAAGTGGCGCAGGGCTTTACAACGTGACGCATCTGCCTAGATGCGTCACGTTGTAAATGGGTCGTAGGGATGCGCCGCGTTAACACCGCAGTTGCGTGACGCAAACGTGGCGCATTCCCAACATAAATCTGCCCCATTGTTCTTTTTCAAGTGTCAGTGAGTATGTCGACACTTACACCACACACCTTAGCGCATGTGTAGGTACTGCACAGGTTTTCACGTGGCATCCTTCACCTTTGCCACTCACTAATCACTCACCTGGTCCTGACGAAAGCCCTTTCACTTTTTATACAGGCTGAAACATGTAGACTGCCACACATAGTAAACTAACAGTAATAATTCCTAAATAGTTGCACTAAACATATTGCTTTTAACCATATCCTGAGCCACCAATATTAAAATTTGAGGCAAGGATTCTCAAAGATATTTTTAACTACCTCACATCACATATTTGCACAAAACCAGCTCTGCTGTAATCAGGCGTCGTAGCACAACCAGGGGGCACTCGGCTGTCCGGTTGCGACCCCAATGATGAAGCATGACACCAACTAGGTTGGTGTGTAAGGGGACTTTTAATAACACCTAGTGGGTCCATGTCCATATTACAAACAGTGATTGTAATACGTACACATAGTGGGTCAGTCCATATTGTTTAAGTCTAGTTTACCGAGAGCCAGGTCCCAAATGGAAACAGGAGGATAATTTTGTTTCCAAAACTTCGATTAGAATGCATAATTTTCTTACCTCTATTGCCTATTTTCTAATTCAATCTCTTTCTCTCTTCTTAGAAATATTTCTTCAAATGCTTTCACTGTTCATCTTTGTTCACTTCTCACTATCTCATCTCTGCCATCTTCTAATTTTCAATAATCTCCATGACTCCTCCTCTCCCCACTTCCTAAATATGACTCATCATTTGTCTAGACCTTTTATGTCCCTCCTCGGTCCCTTCAGACTTCGTATTTCTCTCCCTTTATCTTTCCTGAATTTGTAAAGCGCATTTGTAAAGCGCATGGTTACACTTTCAGTGTGTCCCCGCGCTGTCAGAAGAGCCATCTGCTCCGTCAGTCAGACAAGACGGGTTAATCTTTAGGGAAGAGGAATGTTTTGAGCTTTCTACGGAAGATGAGCTCCGATGTTTCCACTCTTAAGCTCAGGGGGAGAGAGTTCCATTTATGTGCCGCCAAAGTACGAAAGGATCTTCCTCCCATTCTGGCTTTCTTGTTTCTGGGGACCGCGAGGAGGCCTGCTCCTAACGAGCGGAGTTGTCGAGTGGGCGTATAGGGGCAAAGAAGGTTCCGAAGGAAGGCCGGGCCCCTGCCATGTACGATCCTGTGACCAATACAAAGGACTTTGAAATCAATTCTTTCATTGATCGGGAGCCAATGTAGAGTTTGTAGGGATTTTTTTGAAGAGGCTCTTCTGGGCAGCCGGAGGACCAGGCGAGCGGCAGCATTCTGAATTGTCTGCAGTCGCCGCCGGCTAGTGGCATTGGCTCCCAGATAAAGGGCATTGCCGTAGTCCAGTCTTGACGTGACAAGGGCGTGGACCAGGGTCTTCCTAGATGATTCTGGGAGCAGGTCGATGGTTTTGCGGAGTTTCCGTAGAATCGAGAAGCACGTACCGGCTACCCGTCTAGTATGGTAGTCGTAATCCAGCTTTGAGTCCACCCATACTCCCAGATTCTTGACCTGATCACTAGGGGTAGGAAGGGGCCCCAGGGTCTGCGGCCACCAAGCAGATGTCCAGACTGAGGGGGGTTTTCCAACAATCAGCACCTCAGTCTTGTCACCATTAAGACGGAGGCAATTCTTCGCCATCCATCCCGCCATATCCTGGAGACATGCTGAGAAGTTAGCGGCGGCTTGTTCAGCAGGTTGGGTCAGAGCGACCACCAACTGTGTGTCGTCTGCGTATGTCACTACTTCTACCCCGTATCGTTCCGCAGTAGTAGCCACGGGGGTGACATATAAATTAAAAAGGGTTGGACTGAGGCTTGAGCCCTGCGGCACTCCTTGACCGAGGTCGAAGGTGTCGGAGCGTGCTCCTCCTTGCTCTACCGAGAAGCTCCGGTTGGTGAGAAAAGATTCCAGCCATGACCAGGCCATGCCTGTCACCCCTCCTTTCTTCAGACACTGTAGCAGCGTATGATGTGCTACAGTGTCGAAGGCTGCACTGAGGTCCAGGAGCACTAGTGCTGCCACATGTCCTGCATCTACGTGCTTCCTCAGTGCCTCAGTCGAAAAAAGGAGGGCTGATTCCGTGGAGTGGCGTGCTCGGAATCCCGATTGGTTGGTATGCAGGAGGCCTCTGGACTCTATGTGCGCGGATAGTTGTTGGTTAACCAGCTTTTCCGCCAGTTTAGAGAAGAAGGGTAGAAGCGAAATGGGGCGTAAATTGCTAAGCTGGGACGCACTGATGTTGGGTTTTTTCTTCAGAGGCAGTACGACTGCCTGTTTCCACCGGTGAGGGACCTTGCCAGTGTTGAAAGAGGTAGATAGTATGTGGCCAACATAAGGTGCCAGATGACTCATGGCGCTGGCCAGGAATTTGGCAGGGGCAGGATCGTGCGGGGAGCCTGATTTAATGCCTTTAGCGATGGCTATCAGGAGATCCTCTGACGGAACTTGGTATAGTGTGAGGCAGTCTTCGATCTTTGCCTCCCAAGTTGCTTCTTCATGAGGAGGAAGAAGGTTAGAGCCAGTTCTTGCATCATCTGGGAAACTGTTGTAAATGTCGCGTACTTTTTTGTGAAAAAATTCCGCGATAGCGTTACATGATTGTGATGATGTGTCGGCCTGCTCTAAAGCGGGGGGAGGTGAAGTAATCTCTTTATAAATCCTGAAGAGTTCCTTGGATGAGCAGTTAGCACTATCTATTCGATCCGCATAGAAGGTCGCTTTGGCTTTCCTGATTTGGAGGTGGTATTCTTTTATGCTAGCTCTGTATACATCTCTTGCCTCTCGTGAATAGTTCTTCCTCCAGGCTCGTTCAAGCCTCTTACAGGCTGCCTTGGTTTCTCTAAGAGTTGTGCTGAACCAAGGTGCAGTTTTAGTTTGTCGCTCCGGGCCCTTATTGGCCCAAGGGGCAGTGATGTCCAGGGCTTTAGTGATGTGTCCGTCCAGGGCTATGCAAGCTCTGTCAACGTCCACTCCTAAGTCTGCGGGGGAACCGTTTAGTCGGAAGTGATGCTCGAAAGAGTCCATGGAAAACCGGGCCCATTTCCTTTGTAGTTTATTGGCGCAATGGTGAGGTTTTATATGATGAGTCATGACTAGGAAGTGGAAAGGGACTAGGAAGTGATCTGTCCACAGCAAAGGAATGGGAGTATCCTGTTTCAGATCCTCCAGGTTATTAAAAATGGGGTCAAGAAGGTGCCCCTGACGATGAGTCGGGAGGTGGGAGGCAGTTACTAATTGTAAGGTTAGCAGCTCTTGGCACAATTCTTGAGCAGCTGAGTTGTTAAGGTCTTCAATGTGGAGATTAAGATCCCCTAATACAAGGAACTTCCTGTATCTCATAGCCAATGGGGTGACGTTCTGGATAAGACTTTCCGTAAAGTTTCTGCTACCTCCAGGGGGTCTATAGATCAGTAGACCTTTGATGACCGTATTTTTGTCAATACCGATGGAGAAAGCTCCAGTTTCGCTATCTGTTATAGTAACAGGTTCGAGGGAGCATGTCATATTCATTCTATAGATTATGGCAATGCCACCTCCCCTTCCCTTAGGTCTATCCTGCCTGCAAATTGCATATCCAGGGGGCAGGGCCTCCCTGACTTCAGGGTCTGAGTCTTCGTCCAGCCAAGTTTCAGTAAGGCATAGTAAGTCCCATTTGTTGTCAATTATAAGGTCGAATACTTCGAGTTTATGCTTTTTGAGGGAGCGACAGTTAAGTAGAGCGCCACTGATTTTTCTACTGTGCTCTGGTTGGGCATTGCCGTTGGGCGTGTTAGCTTTGGGGTGTTTATTGAGGGTGAAGCCACAGTTATCACAGGAATTAGTAGGACTACTGAGATCAATACTGTGCTCACATACCTTTAGGTATTTGGTGCGAAGGCTAAGGAGCTCCTCTTTGTCATAGCGGTTATCTGGGAGGTGAGGACCAGGGGGTCTGGCCCCGTGCCCCGGTCTGCCGCGGACGGGCGCAGACGGGCTTGCCTTAGGCGCGCCTTCGGCGCGCAAACGGCGCTCCCGCTGCGCTCGTCCGCTGCGCTTCCGCTGGCAACACATGATATGGGCGGGGGAGGGCGTGGCCTCGAAAGTGGGCGTGGCCAGTGCGTTGCCGGGGAGGCGAGCTGGGGGTCGTTGCAGTCGTCACAAGGACGCTGTTTGGTTTTCAGAGTGAGGGAAAGTGAAGCAACAGGCTTCTGGTAAGTTTCACACAGCTAAAATCAATTTATACAATTTTTAAAAAGCGAGTCTCCCGGCGTCTGCCAGCGGAGCTCTGACACTTCTGGCGGCGTCTTCCCAATGCGCGCGCTCTTATGAGTGATCACGAAAGTGGGCGTGGCCTCGAACGTGGGCGTGGCCTGTGCGTCGCCGGGGAGGTGAGCTGGGGGTCGTTGCAGTCGTCACAAGGACGCTGTTTGGTTTTCAGAGTGAGGGAAAGTGAAGCAACAGGCTTCTGGTAAGTTTCACACAGCTAAAATCAATTTATACAATTTTTAAAAAGCGAGTCTCCCGGCGTCTGCCAGCGGAGCTCTGACACTTCTGGCCTCATCCTCCTTCACTCCTCTACCTCTCTCTAGTGAGAAGACATTTCAAACAGTTACAACAAATCATAGAAATGTATTTGTAGCAGTATTTGAGGATGTCTTAGAATGTGAGGCCTCACCTGATGCCAAGCAGGAACACAATCTACAACAATATATTATCTTTCTACAAGCTTACCAATTTCAAAGAATAACACATATTTGTGTTGCTTTGTATTCGCCTGGATTGTGGCTCTCCTTCAGTATGCTTCCTGGAAGCTCCTGTGAGTGGCCTTGTGAAAGAGACATGCTTCTCAGAATCAACGACACAATAGCATGCTGGTGTCAGATTCTCGCCTCTGTGGGTTTCTGGCCTCTATTGTACCTGTCACTTTTTATTTCCATCTTGTAGTCACCAAGGCTGGATTTGTTGAAGGTTTTACTGAACTGTCACATCCCTGAGTTCAGCCAGGTGCACAGAAAAAAGTTTTTATCATTTCTCGTACAACTCTGCCCATTTATAACTTCTGTTCATTATTGGAGGGGGGTGATGATAGGTGGAGTGCAGTAGATTGAACAAACCATGAAAACAACGTGTTTATTGCACATGACAAATCAACAAAGAACTTTCAGAGAAAATTAGTTACTTACCTATAGAACTGGTCAGTACCACCAATGCTTAATAGGTGTCGGTGCTTGCAGGTGGCGGGCACCGATGCTCGTCTTTAGGGACCGGGGGGCATATTACCAAGCAATAGCGATAATTATCGCTATTACTTGGTTAGCGGGAAAAAAATATTGCCGAGCACCGAGGATTTTTACCGCTGAGATACCTTGATATTATCAAGGTTTATCTCAAAAGCAGTAAAAATCCTGCGAAATGCATGAATATCGCTGAAAAATCAGCGATATTCATGCATTATCGTGACATTGCTCTTAGCCATGTTATCCACCTTCCATTGGATAACATGGCTAAGAACTGCTTTTAGCAGGCATTAGCATTTGGCGATATTCGCGCTTAGCGCGAATATTTCCAAAAGTTGTGAATAGGAGTTAGAGATGTTAGCGACTGTTTTCCGTCGCTAACATCTTGGCACGCCCACTTTGCATGTCATTAGCGATAATTATCGCTGACATGCAAAGTGGGCCCCTAAATGCCCGTTATCACCTACAAGCTGTCGCTGACTGGTGTTAGAGACAGCTTGGCAATAGGGCGATAAAATTATCGCCGCATTAGCGGGAAAAAGTCCCGCTAATGCGGCGATAATGCCCTTGGTAATATGCCCCCGGGTCTTCTTTTTCAAGATTAGACTTGACCAAAAGCAAGAGAGAAAGACAGAAAGAGGAGAAAAAAAAGGAAAACAGCGACAAAGGAAGAAAGCACGGATGTAAAAGTAACTGCCAATGTGGTATAAAGAGACAGGAAATGTTGGGTGGTGGAAGAAAGAATCATAGGTGGAATCAAGACTTGACTGCCTTGGTAATCACTAGCGCTGGGATTTGCATGCGGGGGGTGTTGTCTCCAATCAGAAATATGGGGCCCCTTCACTTTTTTTCTCCACAAATTAAACAGTGAGGGCCATATTGCTTACATTTGTGGGGCACTGCACCGCAGCAAGTCACCTTGTTTATCCAAATCAGCGTATCCCTAATCCTATCCTTTCCCCCTGCGCTGGTGCCATTAAGGCAGCCTAGCGCCAATGCGGACACCCTTGCACCACAGTACAAGGGTGTCTGTGTTCAATGCAGGATTGTTTTAGTGCAGGAAGGCGGACCTTCCTGCACAAAAAGGAATCCTGAGAGGCTTTTTCCTCTTTCTATGTGTGCTTACAGCTCTCCTGAGGAGGCATAACGTTTTGGCAAATTTGCAGGTTTACAATTCCTTGCAAATCTGGGCATGCGTCAGAAACCATGGGAGTTGTGCTGTATCATCCATTGCGATGCCTCCCTTGTGCAGAATAAGGCAACACAGCGATATGCGCTGCATTGCTTTACTCAAGATTTTTTAAGCCACACAAAGCGCATGATAAGTCTAGAAACAACTCAAGACCTGGCTGTTCGCGCAGTGCCCCCCCCCCCCTTCCCCCTCAGCGCCTTGAGATCCTACGGGTGAGTAGGGCGCTATGCAAATTTTATGATTGAATTTTAGGATTGATTGAGTTAGATGTTTGCATCACACATGTACCATGTTGTGTGGTGCAAGCATGACACAAAGGTCTCATGAATGTGCTGCTTAGTTTCCCTCATTGCCCCTATGTGCCCATTAGTTGGACACAGGGCAATTATTAGGTCTGCAGTCTATAATACAGCAATGGTGTTACTACTAGTTCCTAACATTCTTTTGGGTAGGTACCTGCTTAATGATATTGTGGATAGCACATCTGGCTTTTGTTTGAATTCAGATGTTGTGATCATTGCCTTTGAACTGTGTCATGGGCTGCACTGATGCAGAAAGCTTTGGCAGTGGATGCATGCCCTCGCCGAATTCGAGGAAGCACTTTTTTGCAGACCCTTCGTGAAGAGTGCAGACTTCAAGCAGGTGCATTTGAAAATGTCCTGAGCAGGCCTTCTGGAACTGCTTTAGCATCTCCAAATGGATCAGGATGCTGAAATACCTGTGGTACATATCTGTTGTTACTATAATTAGTTGTTCCACTGCAGCCTCTCAATTGTATACACCAAGTATCCCCCAAGCCTGCTCTTTAGAACCTTTGCACTGGCTGACACGTCACATCCGGGAGAGAGTTTATTGTGTTTCTGTCCTGGTGATGAATCAAAGGCACCATGAACCATAACGTCAACGAACTACATGGCAATGTTCCTGTCATTCTATCAATAAATTTGCAATGACACCCTATTATTGATCATGAAAGAGCAAGTAATAGCAGAGTCTTCTATTAAGTGCTCATCAATCCTTTGTACAAAATGCCACGCACTTTATGCAGGACTCCGTGGAAGGAATAAGATATGCATTTTATATTTTCTAATTAAAATTCCAGTATCATTTTCTTTCCCAGGAGCCCACATCGAGAGTGTTAGTGAGTTGTTCCTTAATAGATAGAAAGATTGATTCATCTCTAAAGATCAGTCGAGACTTTAAGGATTGGTACAAAAAGTAATGGTCTGACAAAAAATAAATTCCATTAGGGATCCGCTGGTTATAGCGTTTGCTCCATGAATTTGGAGTGAAACTGATGGCACCCTACTCTTGCATTGAGAGAGAGAGAGAGAGAGAGAGAGAGAGAGAGTGTGTGCGCGTGCTTGTGTGTGTGTGTGTGTGCCTGCTTGTGTGTGTGTGTGCTTGTGTGTGTATGTCTCTCCTCCCTACTTTGCTACACTACTACAGCCATTCTGCCAACCTCTTCCTCTTTTCTCCATCCTCGGCTGTTGGGAATCTGTCACAAATTGCCCTATGGCGAGCTGCCCCTGTATAAATTATGCACAAGGTGCAAGCTAGATGCCCGGGATATCATGGTAGAACATGCTGAATATAGAGGCAGACGATTGCCTGGCCTAAAGGGAGCGCAGTGGCAGGCGGCCATTCACAGTCGTATGCCACTATATTGAGGTCCGCACTATTGACCTACAAAATATTGCAATCCTCCAGGGAAGTATATATTGCCTATTCTTAACTCCATATCTGCTTACCTTGACGATAAAGGGGTAGTGAATATAGTGGTGGATATATTTTCGTTAGGAAGGCGTTATTAGGAAAGGGAGAGTGCATGGGGCGGGGAGGACACTCACCTAACACTATATTTTAAAAAGTTTGGTGGTATGGTGATGGTGTCATTTGTATGAGTATGTTTTTGGAGGTAGAAATAAAATGATTGAGTACAAAAGTAATGTCACGTTATAGCATACAGTTTCTGGGTTGCATTCATGTTTATTATTTGCCATTTTCAGTACATGAATTCAGGATTGTTCTTGGATGACAGGGCACAGATGTTATTTATTTTTTTTGTTCTTATTTAGGTTAACATTATCTGGTTTGCTGGAACCTGGGGCCAGATCTACGACCCGCCAATTAGCACGTTGCAAATTGCGGTGCATTTGCGACTCACTAATTGGGATGCACAACAGTGTCTGACACTGTTTGCGATTCCCAACGGGGTCGCAAATTGCATGCCTCATGCATAATAATGAGGATGTTGCAATTTACGACCCCATTGGGAGTGGCTAGCCCTCCCAGGGATGGTAGCCTGCTGGGTTCAGCAGACCTCCATGTCTGGGACTACTTTTAAACAAAGCAGTTTTTTGTAATGCAGGTTTTTTTTCTTTGAAGGAAACCATTTAAAAAATACAAATTAAACTTTTCAGTTTAATTTTTTTATGGCAGGCAGTGGTTCTTGGGAAAAAATATTTGCGCATGCATTCCCAAAGAGGAAGGGGTCCCCTGTGGACCCCTTACTGTTAGCGAGTGCTTTACCACCCCTTTGAGAAGCGTGGTAAACTGCGGGTGTTTTGCGACCGCAATTGCGGTTGCAAAGCATTCTTACATAGCTTAAGGAGTCTCTATTAGGAAGGGACGCCCTTGGAACGCCCCTTCCTAATAGCGAGTCGCTAGTCCTATTTTGAGATGTGGCGAATTGATTTACGACTCGCAAAATAGGAGTAGTACATGGGCCACAGGTTTTTTGCGGACGCAAGCGGGTCAAATACCCATTTGCAAACGCAAAAAATCTTTTTACATCTGGCCCTAGGTTTTCATGAGTATGCTTTACTCTCTAGTAACCCCTGAAGAAGGGCTAGTCAGCCCAAAAAATGCATTGGGATTACCATCTGATGCTGAATTATATGGATTGTGAACCTCTGGTTGTCTAAGAGTAAAGCCGATATTGGCACTGGTTAAACTATGTATAAGGTTGAAGAGGTGAACAAGTTTGGTCAAAGCTTGGATTACTGCTGGAATAAAACTGGATAGAAAAAAAACACCTTGGTAGACTTCATTGGATTTTCCAAATATATTTACTGTGCATAGTGGGTTGTGGGACCTGACGAGACTCCAACATTTTGCTTGAAAGCCAACAAGTGCCACAGGCCTTCAGGTCTGCGTGGACCCATCACTGGCAAGGATATTATTCTTCATGAAGACAGTGGTGGACAGTTCTGGGGTCCTGGAATCTGAGCTGGAGTAGGTGAAGAAGGAAGTGCAGGAGTGCGGGAAGTAGTCAGCGAGTGGGGAGGCTTCGGGCTCCTCCCTACCTGCGGATCTCTATCACCACTCGTACAGGAGCATGTGGTTATAGCACTACCATTAATAAAAATAATTGGTCACTATAGTATTATTGTTATTAATAATAATTCATTATTGCTATTATTGTGACCCTGTTCTTATAACTATTATTAATAATAATAATGATAGTAGAAAAAAATTGGTTATTTCGCCAATATTATTATTATTTTTATTATTATTATAATTATTAACCTCTCCAGTGCTCATGAAGGCTCCCGGCTGTCATGAGTCACGGTAGGCGTGTGCTCATGATGGCCGGGAGCCGTCTGAACGTTGCTGCTCCTCCCACGCGGTGTTAATACCCTGCCTGTGCGGGAGCATTAATCAGTGGGCGGAGCTTGGACGGCTCCCGGCCATCATGAGCACACGCCCACTGTGATTTATGATGGCCGGGAGCCGTCATGAGTACTGCAGCGCCACGCCCACCCCCTAGCCCTCCCCCCCCCCCGCACCGCAGCGGAATTCGCGCTGCAGCGAAGTGGTCATTAATAATAATAATAATAATAATAATAATAATGTATTATTATTGTGTTATTGATAATGATCATAATAACAATGAAATTAAGTTATTGTTATTAACACTGTTAATAATAATAATATTAATAATAATTCTGCTATTTAAAAAAATTGGTTATTTTATCAATATTACTAGCAGCCCGTCCCCACGTTGTCCGGGTATGAATTGCTTCCGGCCAGTAGTATATTGTTTTGTAGGATTTCATTTTGATAGCATTTCTCATCTGTGACAGGCCTGTGAAACGCTCCGATTCACAGTGCACTGCTGATGCACTTAAGAGTGCGCGTTCAGTAGTGTGTGAACTCGAGTTTCCCTACTTTATTTTTCCTTGCAGCACCCATTATTCTGCAACTTTCTTTCCGCATATCATTACGAAAGTACCATGACTCCGCAATGCCATTATAACGCATGGCATTACATTTTATATGCTTTTACCACGCATACATTTACAACGAAATTCGTTGTAAATGCATGAATGGTAAAAGCATGTTTTTTTTAATGTTTGGATAAGGTAAGTATGGGTATAGGGGTATATGTTTTGGGGTACTGAGGTATATGTTTTCGGGTGTTTGGGTATTTTAAGGGTTCAGATATAGTTTTGGGTAATGGGGTACAGGGATAGTTTTAGGGTTTAGGGATAGGTATGGGTTTTGGGGTACAGGGGTATTTTTAGGGTTCAGGGCTAGGTTTGGGTTTTGGGGTATAGGGGTATTTTTAGGGTTCAGGGGTAGGTCTGAGTTTTGGGATACAGGGGTATTTTAGGGTTCAGGGGTATGTTTGGGTTTTGGGGTACAGGGGTATTTTTAGGGTTCAGGGCTAGGTTTGGGTTTTGGGGTACAGGGGTATTTCTAGGGTTCAAAGGTAGGTTTGGGGGTACAGGGGTATAATTAAGGGTTCAGTGCCAGGTTTGGGTATTGGGGTACAGGGGTATTTTAGGGTTCAGGGGTAGGTTTGGGTTTTGGGGTAGTGTGGTATTTTTAGGGGTTCATGGCTAGGTTTGGGTTTTGGGTTACAGGGGTATTTTTAGGGTTCAGGGGTAGGTTTGGGTTTTGAGGTACAGGTGTATTTATAGGGTTCAGGGCTAGGTTTGGGTTTTATGGTACAGGGGTATTTTTAGGGTTTAGGGATAGGTTTGGGTTTTGGGGTACAGGGTATATTTATAGGGTTAAGATGGGTTCGTGTTTAAGGGTGTTGGGGTATTTTAAGGAGTAAGGGTGGGTTATGATTATGGGGTGCAGGGGTATTTAAAGGGGGCAGGGTGGGATTAGCACACGATATGAGACATGGCATGAAGGGCGGAACGTACCACACGCCCCCAGCGCTTGTCACGCCTCCAGCACACGTCCACAGCACAACGCAGACACGCCCACAAGGGACTACTTTGCTGGCACGGTTCTTTTACCTTTTAAATGTATATGGTGGGCGTCTGCATAGCCTATGTCCTTCTGCTGCAACTGCCCTTTCCAACGGTGTATTGGGTGTTGGGATTGGTGCTGTGGTTCCTGATATTACCCGCCTCAAAGGTTTGGGCTCTCTCTTTATTATATTAGTATGGATTATTATTTTTTAATAATAATAATAATAATGCTCCCCTCTGGTTCCCTTCCTCTTGGCCTTGAGACCCTGCTCTCTCGGAGGCGGCAGGATGAGAGGATATATCCAGGTTCACTTTGTGAAGCTTCCGCTCTGTGCCCTTCATTGAACCTTTCAGAGCCCAAGGGCGGCTGCTGAGGGGCTGAAGGTGGCACAAGGGCAGAGCCCCGTGATGACCCTGGGGGTCAAAGGGTGTTTGATGACGCCGCCTTCCGGCTTGGTGGTGTGGCCAACCAGACTTTCCTGTCACCCAAGCGCTATACCTTCCACTCACCCCCCCCCCCCCCCCCCCCCCTCTCAAGCGCCTCTGACTTCCGCTCTTTGTCACTACCCGCGCGCCCCTTCTCTCACTCACTCACAAGCACGGCTCTCTCTCTGACTAGAATCTCCCTGATTTTAGTCCTCTCTACCCCCAGTCCACCCATCTATCATTCTCGCCATCCACCCATGCCCATCCCTTCCCTCTCACTGCCACCCTCCCCCCCTCCAACCCCCCCCCCCCCACCCCCCATCCTACTGTGCAAGTTCAGCACTAACAAGGGAAGTGCTTTATTCAAAATAGCCCCGCAAACGAGCTCTCTGTTCACCCCCAAGTGTCAGCGCTGTCAGCCGCAGGAGAATTTTCTGCGCTTCGCTGGACTGGAAAATAACAGCTTCAAACTTTACACAAGGGGGTGGGCAGGCGGGATGAGGGGACGGAGGAAGATATCCAGGCGATGGGAGGGAAAGAGAGGCGGAAAAATCCCAGAGCTTTTAATTAACAGTCATCTGGCCTTGTGCGCTGGTGGTGCTCCCAGGAAGTGAAATACAAGTGACGAAGTTTTTTCACAGAAAGAAAAGAATAAAAAAAATTGGTGGCGGAAGATGGGAAAGATAATTAAAAATCAGGTATGCGTACCGCGTCTCGGAGTTATAAATCACCAAGGGCAAGTGAAAGGATGGAATGTCATGCGTGGCGCATGCGCTTTTAAAAAGTCCTTCTTGTGTGTGTTTGAGGAGCTTGGTCACAGAGCTATTTCCAGTATGGGGATTTATTAGGATCACTGAAACTATGCGGCAGGGGAGGGCCAAATTATGCCGGAGGATTGAGCAAATTATGCGGCAAGAAAAGGCAAAGTATGCGTTATAATGCAGCACTTTTTGTAACAGGATTACTTCATTTATTTGTCATTTTAATCTTGGTAACACTTGCTGGGCATTATTTACACCACATTAGCAGCAATTTAACAACCAAATTTAGCAATAAGAACAGAACGTTGACAATTCCAGCTTTGCAAAGGGCCTGCCAGTACGTGGTAATATGCGTCACTCCATTTTTATTAACTTTTGAACCATTTGAGCTTGACATGTTTTTTTGTTAAAATCTGCAGATTATGCGGCAGAGGAAGTATAATGTGGTAAGTGGCAAATGTATAATTATGCGCAAATTGCTGCTGCCGCACACTGAGATAATTCCAGTGGCCCTGGGCACCCTTCACCATGAAAATGGAGAAGTTGCCATGCTGTTTGTCACATTGTCCTGTCATTCGTTTCTTCTATTTGTGGTACAGTTGTCATGCCAGTTATAGAAAAACTCATGACAGTGTTAGTTATGGAGAAAAATTGTTATATATGCACATTATAACACTGCCATTGGATCACATACATTTGGTTGTTGGAAGTTGCAAGTAGCTGAGCTTCGAGAGTTATGAATACAAACTCTCATGACAAAACATTGACTTGGCTGCTTCCAGTTGATCTTTGAAGAGCCATTTTTGGATGGACATTGGATAGTTAAAAAGCAAGTCTTACAAATCTTACAAAGTCTTACAAATGCATAGATGAACACATAGACGATACTAGTAACTTCTAGGAATGAGTTATATGCACAAAACAATGTAAGCTTCCTGGCAGCATCAGAGACCGCCAGAGGGGACTGCGTACAAACATTGTGATAGCGGCTCAAGTGTATAATGGACCACCAGGAGAAGATGGGTGTAGGTCTTGATTTAATCATAATCATAATATAAAGGATACAAATATGGACAGATAAGTATGATAGACTTCACAGTTAACAGTGTATATAAAAACAAAGGTTAAATATAATTTATAGGTAAGAAAACGTTATTTATGTTTGGTATACTAAGCCGAGTTAAACTCCACAAACATTAGAAGTTATACTTATCTCTTAATTGATATATGCACCACTTATGCACTCATTTCTATCTCATTTCTGCCAAGCACACTCTAAACTACAAAACCATAACAAATTCAAATCTTATACTTATAACTCAAGTTTAAACTTATGTACCACCTTTAAATTAATATCACTTGTGCACCTCCATACAGTGTATTATCAACTCACTCACAGATGTACGACAACGTTATAACGCATGCAATTACCATGCATGCCTTTACCACACATTTTTACAACAAATGCCTTTTATGCATATGGATTTAGTACGCAGGTAAGTATAAATAAGGTAAGTAATATATATGTATATATATTCCCAACTCCGGTCTTTGATTAGCGTCAGACCAATTCACTCGAGTCCACTCAAAAAAAGCCAATATTCGGGGTTGAGTTCAAGCAGTTTCCAATAATTTATTGCAGCGCTTCTGCAGCCAGTTTGACAAACGCGTTTCAGCGTTTCCGCCTTCGTCAGTGTCAACTAAAGTTTTACTCATACTGATTTAAATAAACAAACAAACAATTACCATGTTGATCAACATAGAAAATGTCTTGTGCATTATTTACAAGTGAAAACATAAAAATAAACAGTGGACAAGCTATGCATTCAGAATAGCGGCGGCCATCTTAGAGGTATTTTTGCCCTCCGCGTCATCGCAAGATCACAGCTGGAAACACAATTCTCCACGCTGATAGCAGTCATCCCAAAAGAGTGGTAAAAAACATTCCAGTGGGAGAATTTTCTAAGAATGAAGCGAAATTGCTCAACAGCCATAGAATGTAACAAGGCCATAACCCTAGCTAAAGAGAGGTTCAGGAAAAGAGGATATTGCAAGGGCTTCTTGGAAAAGGCAGAACAAAGATGTAATGAAACAGGTAGAGACATCCTGCTAAGAGATAAAGTTAAGAAAAAAGACGATCAGGTCAGATTTATAAGCAACTTCACTGAAAAATCCTCTGAAGTATACCAGATCTTAAGGAGAATCTGGAAAGTGCTTAAATCAGGCATAGTAGTGGGAGCAAAACTATCTGACAATCCCTTGATCACATACAGGAGAGGAAATTCATTAAAGGACCTATTGGTTGACAGCCATTACGATCCAAAAAATAAAAAAGGGTCCAAAAATATAACAGGATTCTTCCCCTGTATGAGATGTAAGGCGTGTAAGCATAGCCGGAAGATCAAAACTTACACAGTACCTGGAATCCAGAAAGGCCTACCCATCACCAAGTTGCTGAACTGTAATTCAGAATATACAGTTTACTGTCTCACATGTCCCTGCGGCAAACGCTATGTGGGGAGTTCAATCCACCCTGCTAAAAAGCGCATATTAGAACACCAAAGAGCGATCACTAATAAGGATCAAGTGTACCCGGTTGCTCGCCATTTCGAGAAAGAACACAGCAGCAATTGCAATCTCTTAACCTTCTTCTGCTTGGACCAATTGGTTAAATCAGAACGAGGAGGTGACAACATCAAGAAACTCCGTACACTGGAGTCTAAATACATAATAAAGCTGCAAACAAAGGCCCCTATGGGCCTGAACAATGAAGAAGAAATGTGGGTTCATGTGGGCCGTTAAGAACTACAACTGTCATCAGCAACCTCTCCTAAACTTCCAATCTTAAACGGCTTAGCTAAATGTTCTCCGAAAAATAGTTTAATCTCTGAAAATAAGCTAAACCTCTGTGAAACCTGTGCTTCCCTAGCCCATACAGGGCCCTATTTCCCTTACCTGTGCTTCCCTAGCCCATACAGGGCTTTATTTTTTCTAACAGTGGAATAGGACCGTTTTTTGAGAGCTACTTAAAACGTCACCTACAGTCGCTCTTTCGATATTAATTCTATCGAGAGGGGCGATCTCTTTCATTAAATAAGCGGCCTATAAATTGGAATTTATATATCATTGTGCCTTGACACATGGTGAATGTTCATTTATAAAGATGTCAATGTGATCAATTGTTAGGCACCGGAGGGCAAAAATACCTCTAAGATGGCCGCCGCTATTCTGAATGCATAGCTTGTCCACTGTTTATTTTTATGTTTTCACTTGTAAATAATGCACAAGACATTTTCTATGTTGATCAACATGGTAATTGTTTGATTGTTTATTTAAATCAGTATGAGTAAAGCTTTAGTTGACACTGACGAAGGCGGAAACGCTGAAACGCGTTTGTCAAACTGGCTGCAGAAGCGCTGCAATAAATAATTGGAAACTGCTTGAACTCAACCCCGAATATTGGCTTTTTTTTAGTGCACTCGAGTGAATTGGTCTGACGCTAATCAAAGACCGGAGTTGGGAGTGTAACTGCGCGTCTCACCACGTGCCGAGGAAGCACCCGTAACGAGTGGAGCAACGACTGGTGAAAGTGCGTTGAGGAATATATATATATATATATATATATATACATATATATATATATATATATATATATATATATATATATATCTTACATATATATAGATATACATACTGTGACTTGCTGTGGTATATCTATATTATATTGGCTGGGGGCGGAGATTATTCCAATTTATAAAAAGGGCACACCACTCCTCCCCACCAAATATCGTCCAATAAGCTTAATAGATGTGACTCAAAAAATATACGCAAGAGTGCTATTGCATCGAATGGAAAGCTGACTGGAGGAGCATTCTATACTTAGTCCCTACCAAGCGGGCTTGAGAGCCAAGATGTCCACTATAGATCAGATACTCAGGCTGCAACTTCTGTACTGGAAGACTGTGCTTATGGAGGGAGGCAGCCTATATCTGATCTTTGTGGACCTGAAATCGGCCTTCGACCTGGTCCCTAGGGATAAATTGTGGTCCATTTTGTTAGATTTGGGGATTCACCCTTACCTCTGCTATCAGATAAAACGGCTCCATGAAAACAAATAAGCCCAAAGTTAGGTATGGTAAAAATGGTGAGCTTACCGACCCCATCCCAATAGACAGAGGGTTAAGGCAAGGATGTGACCTGGCTCGACCCTTTTCTATTTATTTGTTAATGGCCTGGTGGAGACTCTGAATGCTGGGAGGGATATAGACGCCCCTAGGCTTGTGAACAACAGGGTCCCGGCTCTGATGTTCGCCGATGATACCCTCCTATTATCCAAGTCCCCAAAGGGATTACAGAGGGCCTTGGATATTTTTCATCTATTCTGTAAAAACAAGGGTTTGGAAATTAATTCATTAAAGACAAAGTTTATGTTTTTTAATGGAGGTAACACTACGCGACCAAACCCTCTTTTAGATGGGAAACCATTAGAGAAAGTGTCTGGTTTTGATTATTTAGGCCTAGCATTTACCGACAAAATGGGGTGGACTGCACAAATTAAAAAGGCCAGTTTAGAGCTGGCACAGACAGCTGGGGGATAGCAAAGATGTATGGGAAGTGCATACATAAAATGGTTGGTCCAGCAATGGAAATTTATAAGGCCCAGGGTAGGGGAGCAGCTTTATATGGGGCAGAAATTTGGGGTCATCGAGTATGTGATCATTTATCTAAAAATGAGAACTCTTTTATTAGGCAGCTTCTAGGTCTCCCTAAAAGCACACCTTTAATGCCGCTTCGTAAGGACTTTGGGGTCAACCCAATTGCAGAGGAAGTTGCCCTAAGGGCTCTTCTCTACGGGAGACGTACCTGGAGTACTCCAGAACTGGAGTCCTTCATACAAGAGTTGAAAGAAGTTGTAAACCTACTGAGAGTTGACAAAATCCCCTGGCTGTCCTACATTAAAAACACTTTGGCTGCTATGAGGATGGGAGACCTATGGACTAGAGCTGAAGAAACTAGCATGACAACTCCCAAGAAGGCCTTGTAAAAGATCTTTAGAGAATTTAAACTTAATCAGATAAAGGCCAATTCCAACGCAGGCGTACTGACCCTATCTTCAAGCTGGAATCTGTTCTTAATGTCATACACCCCCCCCTTGCAAAAAAACAGTACCTGCAATTCAGGTACGGTGTACTACCATTGCGCGTATTCACAAGTAAATGGGGAAACACTTTGACTCAGGACTGTCCATTCTGTACAGATAAACCAGAAACAGACCAACAAGTTTTATTCGTCTGCCTGGCATACGAGAAGGCTAGACATCGATGGTTACAGCAGGTGTGTCGGAACCTTGGGACAAACTATTGCGCGGAGGCCTATAGGAACCTAAAATATGATACCAGTCTGCCCATAGTGTACTCAGTTATTCGTTACTTATTTTCTATGTGGTGTGTACGGTCATCTATTTTAAAAGCTGTGTCTATTGGACAATTCTAGTCTTTACACGCAAACAAAATGTATTCACGCTTTTTTAACTATCTTTTTAAATGTTTTAAAAATATGAACTCTGAATTAGCTCCTTTTTATATTTAGAACCCTGCTTTCTCTTAATGTTGCAATGCACGCACATTTTACCTTTGCAAGAATCATTAGTTCAAATTATGCTGTAATACTTTTTTATGTGCTTTTATGGCCATAACGACCGAAATAAAGACTTTTTGAATTGAATTGAAAAGGCAATAGCTATAGCTGAGTACACCCCTAACCTGTGGTGACAGGAGGCATCTGCATCAAATAGACTACCCAAGTTTGTACATTTCTCTATCTATTTATTCATTAATGAGATCCACTTCTATTTTGGTGCCCAGGTCTATTTTATGTCCCAGTCCAACCGTGGGCAAAGGCAAACATTAAAATGGTCTAGAGACAGAGAAATAACCCCAAAATCCACTTTACTAAACTTGCACAAAACAGAAGCAAACTTATCTGCTTGCGAAGGTGTACAAAAAGGAAGAGCACCAGTTTCTAGTCCTGGGTGCCCTTTGGTGATTGCTAAAAGTGGCTATGAACAAATGACTTGGAGAATAGGGCCTTAAATATTACATAAAATCTGTTGCCTAGGACGTGGTATTGTGACTGTCATTGGCTGGAGGAACAATCGGCGAAGTGTTGGAATGTAAGGGAAAGGTGAGGCTGGCAGACGTGCAATTACTGTTAGCGTTAGTTTCCTCGACATGACGAGGTAAGCACACATTATGAGGCTATACCTTAAGGGCACCCACCAGAGCTGAAACCATTTGTGTATTAAGTTTATTAGCGTTTTTTAGTCCTGATCATTGATCAAGCAGAGACGCAAGCATGTCCCTGGTTGACCCCGCATCTTGAAACAAAAAGAGCGACTCTCCTTTTAAACTCAAGGGGCCTAAACACTTGCACATAACTATGTTTTGTTGGGCAAGGGTACTTTTTGGTATGCAGCTGTGTGTATTTGTGTCTCATGTGTCTGTTGTTCTTTACGTTTTAAGTATTGGATGTGCACACAATGGTGGCACACTATGTAGCATCAAGGTGTTCCTGATGTTGATACATGTGACCTACCCTGTATTGTCTTTCTCTCCTAGGTACTGATCAGGAGCGGTTCCACTATGCAGTTGTAGCCAGAAGCTGGGCATACAGGTTACTGCGCCGCCCTGATCTATGTAAGGGTATTTTTACTTGTCTTTCACGTGCACTTTATACACTATAGCTCTGGTCCTGAAGAAGCGCCAACGATCCTTATGGCAATACAGGCGCGAAACATGTTGATCTATGTCTTTCTACACCCCGGCATAGTATGCCATTGGGGCTAGATTTTAATCAGCAGTTGAGTCTGCTCTGGGCACACCAGTTTATCTTCACTGCATGGTGACCCTTTTTTTATATCACACTTGCACGTCACTTTACTACCCTCAATTATACACGATAAACGTATCCCCCACACACCCGCATGCACCAACCGGCAGTCCTATAAAAAGATCTCCAATAAAGAGACCCTTCGGGGGAACCGTAGGGAATTGCAGCGCCAGCCCTACGAGGAGCAACTGCCCGATGATGAAGCATGACACCTTTCGGGTGTGTGAGGGCAACAGAGGACAACAATTTGGTTTTCCTATCACTGGTGGGGGCTGTTACCTAGGATTTCTGTTCCTTCTCCCTTTTCATTCCCTGTTTTTTAATGGGTGACTTTTTGCACCCTGTTGCATGGGTGACTTTTGCACCTTGCATTAGGAACAGTGTCCCTTTTTTGGTATACATTTATAATTAAGGAGCTTGGACACTGGACCTTAAAAAGGCTCCTTGGCCCCCCCCTCTCTTTTGTTGAAGCACCTTATTTACAAGCCCCTTGAACTGCTGGTGCGTAACATTTAATATGGGAAAAAAATACGTAGATGCGGCGCAAGTGGCTTGTAAATATGCCCCATGGATTAGAGCAAGTAGTCACAGGCTTGGACTACTTGGCATGGATGCAAGCAGATACAATGTTATGCAATGATAAAGGCCTCCACTGAACAATGTCAACTAGTCCTTGGAGGATTCATTATGTGACTAATGACAAGGAATTCTTAACTAATTTTGACAAGCATTGGCAAAGCCAATAGTTTGTGTCTATGCGAGATCTATGGGCTTTGTCAATGTTTCTTTAGATATGTTGCACAGCTGTGAGAATTGCGGACAGCGGGAGGTGGAAAGCACAACTGCTGTGCAACATGGCTGAAAGTAAACATTAAAAAAAATCCTATAATGCAGCCAGCGTTGACCGTTTAATAGTGCTTTTTTTCTTAGAACCATGTTACGCTGCTGTGCAACATGTCCAACAAAGAGCGAGAGGAGCAAGTCACACAAGGGAAGTGCAGGGGCTAGCAGCACCAGGGAGAAGTGGGGGAGGAGGGTGGAAGCAGCAACAATGGACAGAGGGGGGAGCAACAGGAAGGAGCTGCAGAGGAGGGAGGTCAGAGCACCAACAATGGACAGAGGGAGGGGAGAAGCAACACGAGGGAGGTGCGGGGGGAAGGAGCAACAAGAACAGACAAGAAAGCAACACATTTGCCCTCACAGTGAATATGCACAGGTAAGGAGGGTGGGAGCAGCAACCACAGACAGCGGGAGGTGGAAAGCAAAACAAATGAGGTGCAGGGGAGGAGAGAGAAAGTGGCAACACTATAGAGAGTGTGAGGATGGGGGGCAAGCATCACAAGGGAGGGGTGAGGGAGGGAGATGGACTCCAGACCCATGCACTCTTTTAGGGTGTAAAAAAGTAAAAGTAAAAAAAAATACCTGCAGTAGACTGCAGCCAGGGGAAGGACACTGGCAGCAGACAGGAAGTTGTACTAGGTCCATGCTCCATGCACAGACAACACTGAAGCCCCAGGAGGAAGCAAGAATTAGCAGGAGGCACTGACCAATCAGAAGGATGGAAACAACAATGATATTGAAGCAAACCAATAGTAAGAAATGGGTGGGCTCTAAGACCGTTTAAGCTTTTTTTCATTAACAATAGATTTAATCGACATCGCATTTGTGATGTCTCAGGTGAAACCTAAAAAAGATAAAATAATCAGTAGAATTTTTAAAGACTTCACAAAATACACAGTAAGTATACATAATATTGCATATAATCAGTCCATACATGTGTACCTGGAACAGTTTCGTTTGAGTAACATATCTATAGCTCACAGATTTGAACATTCTTATACTGATATATCTATGGCTAATAAATACTGCATTTTTCTGTCATTTGTACTCACATCTCAAGCCCACCAGGAGCAGAGCGATAGACTCTATTGGACTGTGAGCTACATACCAAGGGTACCTCCATCCACACCACCTGCACTGAACTCTGTCACTGCTGTTTGTTGAGTGACACATAGTGAAAGCTGATTTTGATTGCAGAATCACAGGACTCTATATCTGTACACTTGGAAGTGGTGTTGACAGAACATCAATGCTGTTTCCCCTAAACGGGACCCCTCATGTCCCCAAAAGTGTGTGTAGTATGGTGTGCTGGCAGACCAAGTGTGCGTTGGATGTTGCCCACTGAGAGGACCCTTTGCAAACGCACAAGATGATAATTAATTGCATATGACGTTGGCCTTTATGGCGTGCCTTTCCTTGAAGCAGCACCTGAAACTACATAGCAGTTTTCTCCCACATCTGGCTGCAATATACATGCAACTCATACACTTGTCTGATAATAAACAAGTTACAAAAAATATTGCGATGCCATGAACAACTCTTAACTTTACAGGACCTCATGCTTGCTTTGGCCACCATCCATTCACTTGAACAGTTAGCGCACTGTGTTTGCTGAAGTTGTGACTTTGAAGTTGCAATGCTTTTTAGTTGCCCGGCTTCCCATCTGTGCCCCTAGATTTAAGTAAGAAGGACTCAGTTCCTTGTTTGGTTTAAAGCTCTGCAGACCACTGCAGAGAAGATGTGTGACCAGGAAATTGTGCTGCTGTTCCTCTCTAGGCTTTGACAAAGGCTGAGGTAGGGAGGCGGCATATTACTGTGACCTTCAAGGATGGTTAGAGCTGAAAATCCCTAGAGAGGACAGGGACTTCCTACCCCCAGAGCAACAACAAAGCTCAGCTGAACCTTCTTAGAAGAGGAACTGAGTAGAAGAGCATGGCATGGTCCCTTGAGATCCAGCATCCCAATTCCGCTGAGCTGAACCCAAGACATTAAAAAAAAATCACCTGAATGCTCAGAATATGTGGCACTATCAAAGTAGGCCAGCACTGCCACTTGGGTAACTTACTTTGCAAACCCAGTGATCCTCTGTAGCAGTGGTAAACCTTGATCCCCTGTTAACCTCTTTACACCCTCTCATTGGCTGTTGAACAGCTAGGCAATGAGCGGATGCAGCAGAAAGACAACAGGGATGAAGGAGCCTTGCTAACTTACTGTTCCTGCTGCTGCCTTCATGACATGTAAATTTACCCTATCGATGCTGATGACGAGCTCAGCTCGTCATGATGCACAGTTGAGCTGTGCTGATGACGAGCTGAGCTCGTCATGAAAGCAAAGGAATAATGAAATATCAGCACAGGAGGGGAAAACACCTAGCAGCCAAGGTGTTAAGAAAAAAGGTGATGCCAGCGTTATTCTCTTAAGGAAGGTTATTTGTCAAGACAAATACTACTAATTATCTGTCTCATCATGTAGTACATTATATAATAAATATCTCATCTACTAGAACGTTCATCTACTAGCCATTACCAACAACTAGAACTAAAAAGAAAAAACCTACAAACAAAAGTGATTCAAAGTTTTCTCTTAGAAATCCTTTTTCATGTTTTTACATCATACATACAATTCACGCAATATTTAATCTTGTGTGAAAATACTTTTCAAGATTCAAAAGCAATATATCTTGTTCAGAATCCAAGAACTCAAATATCTTATTGTTGTGGATCCTTAATCCAAGGGTTGTGTGAGAAGTGCAATAGTTTATATCCAAGGAAAATCTGGCAATGTCTTTTCTTGGCCTTATTTCCTTCTTGACATGTGGCACCAGGTTTAGCATTCCTTACCATGGATATCAATGACAAGTTAAGGGCATTTGCAGAGCTTGTACATTTTAAGCTTGTGGTGCAGTCCCATCTCTAAATGCCACTTTTCATGTATGGTGGTGAGAACCAGTGCACTCAGTAGGTGCACTGGGTTCCCCACTAGCAAAATATCCCAGCTGCAACTTGCTGTTTGCAAATGTTCAACGCTCCGTCCATCACCCCTATGGTTTAGCCTCCATGAGGTACCAGTGTTGAGGGCTAAAACCCCTCTGAGCAAACGAAATGTGCTGAGCTCATCCCGGTGTAATTTCCAAACGGGGAACAGCCATGACAACGCGGGAATTACCCAGCAATGCCATTATAATGCAGGGATTACAACGAAAGTCATTACAACGACTTTTGTTGGAGGGCGCTGTTGGATAGGGAATAGTTTAATTTTCTATCCAACACCTTCCCTACTGTCAACGTGGGCTGGAGTTGGAATAGAAAATTAAACTATTCCACTATCCAGCGCCCTCCAGTGAAAGTCGTTGTAACGACTTTCATTGTAATCCCCGCGTTGTAATGGCATGCAGGGTAAAAGCCAGCATTGTAATGCCATACAACCTTTCCAAACACAGGACAATTTCAGCAGCGCCTGCACATTGCCTGCTTTCCATCTGTAACAAGCAACAACGTGCAGGCGGGGACAGGGCTTTCTTATTTAAGACTCCTTCTGGGCCCATAAAAAAGACCCGAATTTGAGGGGTCATGTGGCCTCCTTTTGTTCGAGTCTCTTGGCTGGGAGAAGTCAGGAGCCTCACACCTGATGCAAATGAAGCAGAGGGGAACAAAGGCTAACATCTTGTTAGCACTTCACACATAACTAAGAGAGGCAGCTTTTCACTTTGTTCAGTCTCTGTGTAGCAGATATGCATTCACTGTAAGAATATCAGCTGTGTTGGTCTTTCCCAGTATTTACACAAAGCAACTTGCATATATAGACCTTACTACACCTGAGGAGGCGTTGGAATGATTTAAGTACCACTATTTTTTCTTGTATAGCCCTACTCATCTTAATGCCGGGTGTCAGAGCCCTTCACATCAACATGTGCATATTACATGAACAATAAATTATATGTTTGTAAATTACTGTACAGGATGTGTTACATAAAACTGGGGGATTACAAGGTGTAGAAGTCACATATCATCTTAATAGCTCACTGTGCTATTATACTTACAATGCGCTCTAACGTACACATGATAGACCTGCTAAATATATATGTGAGGGCTTTAGATCTGATGTCACTTCTTGTGATGCCACTTCCTGTAAAGTCATGGCTTGTGATGCCAGTTACTATGATGTCAATTCCTGTGATGCCATGTGTGATGTCATGCGCCGTGATGTTGCGCGCCGCGATGTCACTTGCATACTGTCTAATTAGTCCCCCCACTTCTGTTTTTTAGGACTTGTGCCCTGAAAGTATCACACAGTTACAAAACAAAATTATGTGCAAGAAATCACACACCCTATACAAATAAACACTGCCAAGTTATAGCCTGTAAACTATATTCCCCATTGCAATGCTGTTCACACTCACTATGCTGCTGGAACACCACTGTTTAAAAAGCACACGATCTGTGATCCTCTCCCGTAGGAGACCACTGGTTTCAGCACCATGGATAGCCGCGGCGCTTTCCGAAGGGCTGTAATAATAACTTACTTTTGGAGACAAAGGAGGTGACGCTGTGATGGTCGTCAGAGAAACTAACTTGGTGCGTGCCCCCCGGGTGAATGACTACTGACCCCCCTACAAAAACTGATGACTCTTTTTGGTACATTTTGCCAAACAAGCCCGATACAAAAACAGTAACTTCACATTCGAAATTTAAGTTTGATAATACTTAATAAACTATTCACATTAATGCCTTTAAGTGAGTTATGAATATTTGCAGTGAAGTTGTTATGGGTACCATAAATTCTTTAAACTGATATTGATATCACCTGATTTAGAATTCCAATCCCGTGGCCCAAAGGGGGCTGTCTCAGGCAAACCAACCGACCAGCCAAAGCATCCAACAGCTTCATCTCTTGAGCCCTTTGACACAGTAAAGAAAGAACCACAGGTACCTGTTAGCACATTAAGGGACCGAACACAGTCATCTCGTGCCCTGTGTGGGTGCTGATGACACCGGGTTAACACAGTTAAATAGGTATATGGAGAAGGGGCAGCTTTAGTAAAAAGCTGTGAACATTTGCCCTCACAGTGAATATTTTAATTATTTTACAGTTTTAACATTTTATTTTAATTAAAGACCTATACTTTTTAAAACATGTGCTCTGGCTAGACAGGACCACTATAAAGTGTTAGTATTTGTGGCATAGTGTTCGGAGCTTGAAACACTCAGCACCCTTTAAAATCAGCACTGACAGCTCAGCTACAATATCCCTTGGAGAACCAAGCCAGGAGCAGGAATGCTTGGCAAGGTATAGTGCAAAATTGCCCAAATCCCAGGGATTTCAGAAGGAAATGAGAGTAATTGACCAGAAACTGTCTGGACCAATACTGGGTAACCCAGGACCTGGGAAAAATGCTTGACAGTGTGCTGAAGAAAGAAATGCAGATCTAATATGTCTCTCTGGCACGAGGTTGGAACAAGGATTGTCAAAAGTGTTTCGGCTACCTTCTCGTTTTGTACCAGTGGTCTTCCTCTTGGTTACATAGATCTTTGATGGTTAATCTGGTCTTCTCATAGCTCATAGAAATATATTTTTCAACATGGAAATGTCCTGTGGAGAATAATTGGAAATGTTTATAAGATGACATTCTCTTGCTCTGAAATGTTCACACAAAGACTCATTCTTCTGGTGTAGCAACATCTGCTTGGAACTCTGCTGCTTGAGAGTGGAACAAACGCTACCCTTCTGACATTCAGAAAGATCTAAAAATCCACCTGTACATGAACTATGGCCGTCCTCTTCTTTCTCCACTTATCTACACACATTATGGCTAATAGTTCACCCAATCGCTAAGTTGGCTCTTATCGAGGCATAACAACTGCCCCATCTCCTACGATAAGTTTACTTCTCTATATCATATAATGTAACTTTAATACATTCTAGTGAAGAGCTCTAATACCCCTGTGGTGCAGGTGTGCTATTAATCATTTAATAAATAAATGACTAAATAAATCTACATTTCAATAAGTGGAAGAGAGCATCAGTCCTGCTGCATTGCAGGCGCAGTATGCAAGAGAGACCCTCAGATGCTCGCGCCGCCAGCTGGTGTTTTAGCATCAAAGCATCGTAACCTCGCCGCCGTTCTCATTTATCCTTAGGGATCCCTCCCTGGCTCTCACCAGGAGAAAAAGAAATAATTCATCACATAATACTGCTGTGGGCGCTCTCTGCCTCCTAATGCCCTTCCATGTGTCAGTGGAGGGTGTGCCATCCAGCCAGGGACACACTATCAGTAAGAAGAGGCAGCTTTTTCATCTGAACTGTAGAGCAAATCCCTTGATGTCGATGGCCCTTGAGGGCCCGGCAGTGGACCCAGCTCTGCCCACAGCAGAATGTCGCTGTCTGCATTCTATATATGAGTCGAGTGGTGCTTTAGCAGTGGGAACTGTACTGAGAGCTGTTTGGAAGAGCCTGGAGGGGAACAGGTTTCTGAGAGGTCTGTTGACCCATTGATCAATATAATTATTTCAACTCTGAATATCTACATTAGCAGAGGATTGAAGGGTGATATTGCTTATTTTTTTTTTGCCTTGAGCTGTGCCCAAGGTGCAGTACTTTCCACGAAGCAAAATTACTACTTTTTAACTCTTCCTAAAAACACATAGAGAAGTATACCTTTACCCAAAATATTCCATACTGGAGTTAGTATAGTAAATACGCCTTCTGTGTCATCTGGGGGGGAGGCTAGCTACTCTTTCTCGAGACATTCTATCAATGGAGTTGGAATAGTCAATTTGATCCCCCAGTGTCCCGCACGCCCACTGCTGCTCTGAGGGGGCAGTTCAAGGCAAGACTCGTAAATGCTACTCTGTCAATTTTAAGCATGGGCGAATTTTGCGAATCTGGCGTTCGCGAATTTAGCGAATTTGCGAACTCGCAATCCGCAAAATCCGCGAATTCCCGCAAATTTGCGGATTTTTTTTTTTGTGTTCGCAAGTGTTTCTGCCAGTTCGGGATGATTTGGTACTAGTTCGCAATTGCGAACTTACTTGTCGGCTCGCAACGGTAGCGACTATGTTGTTTCTACGTCTGGTTCATCATCACAGCCTCCCAGCACCCTCTGTTTCACCACTGCCACCCTCTCTTTGACCCATGCCACCCTCTGTTACATCAATGCCACCCTCTGGTTCATCCTCACTGTAGAAGATGGGGGGAAAAGCAAGCCCACCTGCCCTGCTTGAACTGACATGAATTAATTTGGGGTTAGTTTATTACAACACCTGCCGTGCCCCAACTGACAATAATGAATTAGGGGCTAATTAATGTGTCACTGAATTTGAAGTTCCAGCCTGGCACCTGCTTGTCTGCTCCCTTAGCTGTAAATCAGGACCTTTGTGGCATACAGTTAAGGTCAGAGCAGGGTCACACAATAGTTGCAAGCAGGCAACCGAATTCTGGAGGGCCCCCTCAGGAAGCACTACAGGGAATCGTTACAAATCATGAGGTTGACCTTTTGCACCTGCTCATTGCTTTTGCTTTTGCAAAAATCGTTTTTCGGTTTTTTCGCGCTATTCGCGGGGCGCGGCGTCGTGCGAAACCGACCGCGGAAGCCGCCAATTCGTGCGAATGAGCTTTATATTTTTTTGCGGCTTGTTGTTTCGCGAGTTTTTTTGCAGTATTCGCGAGCCGCTTGCAGCGCAACACGCAAATTTACCCCAAGGTCGAGTACGGGCGCAGCCATTTTGTTTGCGTGACGTATTTCCGTTTCCACCCGCTATGTATAATCTCGCGCAGTAAGCGCATTGCGAGTACAAGTTCGCACGAGATCGCGAGGAAAATCTTGTGCGAACTTACTTTCGCGCTCGTGAACGGGCGCCGGCCATCTTGTTTTTCATTCATTTCCTGTGTCTGGGCATGGTGTTTAATCCTCTTGCTATCTTTGCTATCCTTTGCTTGTTTTCAGTTTTTTTTGAACGATTTTGCTTCTTATCTATCCCTCTCTTTTCCTAGCTGTATATTTTTGTCTTTTCTGCTATTTTTCTTTACTTTTAAACTACTTTTTTAAACTCTTTTCTTTTCTTCTTCCCTATCCTATTCCTTCTTAATTTTCTACTTCCCACCTTACCTGCCCAGACCATGGTGAAGCCAGGTGCCGTGAAGCTGCCCAGGCACTTGAGGGCGGCAGCGGCGGCGGGGAGGAGGAGTCCTGGACCCAGTGCCAGGACACCATGCGGTCGATTGAGGGGGGAGCAGGTGATGCGACGGGAGATCTTCAGCCCGGAGGAAGTGGGCGCGCTGGTCTACTTCGTCCAGCGCCGCCTGCCCAGGACCATCGCGGGAGGCGGCAGGATCGCGGCCGGCGGCTACAACATCCGGGAGCGCCGGAAGCGGTGGGAGAAGGTGTGCTGGGCCATATCCCACCTCTACGGGGTCCAGCGCACCTACAGCCAGGTCACCCATCGCTGGACGGACCTCCTGGACCGGGAGCGCTACCTGCTGGACCAGCTCGGCTTGGAGATCCCCGGGCTTGGTGAGTAGTAGTAGCTATTTCATCACTCACTACTATGATGTTTTCTCCTGCTCTGTGTTGTTGTATTGCAAATATTTGTTTTTTACATGGAGCAACCCAATAATGCCGCTGATGACGATTACATTGTAGTTAAATTATATTTCAAAATCTTCTGTGCATTTCAGGTGCACTGCTCTCCTTCTCAGTGGCGTTGCTACTATGCTTATTTGTTTTCTATTTTGTGGTCTCATTGGCCTGAGTAACTATTATGTATGAGTCTACTTTACAGAACTGCGTAATGCTAGACACTAGGGGGCAGATTACATTTACAAGCCCCTTGCGCCACGTTTACGTTGCCTTGCGTGACGCAACAGCGATGTAAACGTGGCGCATCCCTGCGAGTCATTTACAGCATGACGCATCTAGGGAGATGCGTCACGTTATAAAGCCATGGGCCTGCACCACAATGGGTGCGTTCCTAGTACGCAGGGTGTGCGGTCCGGCGGCTGTGCGCCTCGCAAAATTGCCTGCGTGAAATCTACAAGATTTAACGCAGGCACTTCTGCGACGCTGCTACGTCAATTCAATTCCATATGCCTGCTTGAAGCAGGCGTAAGGACTGACACAGCATGTTAAGTATTGGGTGGCCCTGAGCATTACTGGAGTTGCATTGCGTTGGCGACGTGACTCCAGCGATGCGCCGCTCTTACGTGACGAGATGCGTCACGCAAGTGCCTACCCTTGCGCCAGGGCGCGCTGCATTGTAAATGAGGCGCATCTGCCGTGCCGCAAGGGTAGTTTTGCGTGACGCATTTGATCTGGCGCATCTCTGGAGATGCGCCAGAACGCGTAAGTAAGTATGCCCCTAAGGGGCAGAATTGCAATTACCGTCACATCCCTGCAAAGTAGCAGGGATGCGCCATTAATTGTGCGGCCCGCTACCACCACCAAACATGGTGCGCCGTATTTGCAATGCGGCGCACCATGGGCCCAAAACGTCACCGAAGCTTTACTGCTGGAGTTGCGTCGCAACGATGGCGCAGCTCCAGCAATGCTCTGGGGTACCCTATCTCCCCAATGCTGGGTCAAGCCGTACGTCTGCTTCAAGCAGGTGCAGGGTTTGTGTGACGCATCATTGTCCTAAAGGTGACTGATTGAAATTTTGTAGATTTCCCTCAGCCACTTTTAGGATGTGTTCCAGAGCAGGAATGCCCTCCCTTGCGCCGGAATGCCCCCTGATGGCACAGGGCTTTATAACGGGATGCATCTCCCAAATGCGTCACGTTGTTATAATATTATACGCCGCACCATAGCGCCCTTTTTTGTTTAGCTGCTGCGTCACAAAAGTCACGCAAGAACGGAGCAAAAGAGCCGCAAGGGGCTTAAATCTGCCCCTTCCTTTGTACCCCTGACAATAAGAAAAATAGTGGCGGTGGATTGATAGTTTGACTATTTAAATGACTGGTAATGTAGCAGGCAACTGTTAGTGTTGTCACTGATCTGACTGAAATCACAATGGAGTTTGTCTGTCACTTTGCGTCTTGCCTGCGGACTGCTGCCTGCCAGTCCTAGGTGAACCTTTCAGTACTTTGTTTAGTGAGTTACGTGACTTTCGAAGTCACAGGTCCGCAAATAAATGAAAACTAACCCTAATCAATATAATTCCGCGGAAATATTTTGTTATTGTTCTTTTGAAATGTTTGATTTGGTTGACATTGACAAGCAACAATCATCCATGTTTTCTGTTCTTTCTTTCATGTTGTACGTCAGCTCCCCCCAGGGGCGAGGGGAGGACACAGGAGCAGCAGGCGGCGGATGCTGTTGAACAGGGCCAGGATCGGGCAGGCGAGGGCTCCTTTGCTGGCCCCAGTAAGTTTTCATTTTAGACTAGTACCTATTTTTCCTAGCGTTCCTCATTTGATTTTTTTCAAAATCATCTTTGATCTTCTTGTAGACTGTATCTAAATTCTTATCCTGCCTCTACTATGACTCCCTGTGGTATTACTAGATTATTCTTATTAGTCTGTCTGTGTAGCTAACTAAGATTGCACGGTTGGCGAAACGCCCATTCTAGTCAGCAATAGCTCTATCAACTTAGTGCAGTCCTCTGAGATTGTCCATAATGTCTTTTGAAGTGTTCTATCTGCTTTGAAAATTCCCAACTATAAAATGTGAATGACCACCAAGAAAGAATAAGATACTACCTTTTGGTTTGGATAGGAGGACAATCCATACCACTACAGTGGCGCGGACAATTCTTCTGCAGAAACAGAACTATGGACAATAAATAGTGCATTGCTTATCAATTATAATAGGCGCTGTTAGAGTTTCCACATACCTCTGTGATAACAGACTTTGAACCCCCAATGTCGTTACTGACTGACTACATAGTGTGGCACAGTCATTTACCTCCCGAATTCATCAATCATTGATCCCCAATGATGATTATTATCCAACGTAGCTGAAGAGTAAGGAGTCAGAGTCAAGAAGTGTCAGAGGCACGGACTCATGCTTGCAAAAATTGCAAAACCTTTCGCTCAGTCACTCTAGTCACTCTGGACCAAAAAACACAGAGTCTCTCTAAGTTTAAAAGCTTTATTAAAAGTAAACACATTTATTAAAATGAAGTCATAATAAAAAAAAAAAACGTTTAACTGAGAATGTAAAAGTGGTTAGTGCTGACGATTAATTGAAGACATTTCTTGTGGTCGAGCCGAGCTCTCACCTTGTTTCAACTTGATCTTGTTGTTAGAAGTCCATCTTCTGTCTGTGTGGAAAAAAATGGTGCGTGTTAAAAAGCCAGCCTTCATCAGTTGTGCCAAAAAGTGCTGCATTACATTGTTTTCACATGTCTTCATTCCTAGACCAAATACTAGTGAGTGGTTTATTCTAACATTCTTAAATGTACTTTGTAGGTGGAGCATCTGGTGGCGGGGCCAACGCGGAGGTGGTGGTGCTCGACACGGAGGCGGAGGGCAATTCCTCAGGGGAGGATGCGGCGGTTCTAGTGCCGGCTGTGAGAGTTCAGACGGTGGTGGTGACGGGCAGAGGTAAGCTCTTATATATTCCTTACTTATTGAGATTGAAGACGTGGCTGGGAAGGAAAGAATATGAGATGCATGGCTGGGTGAATGATGAAGCAATGATTGGTGGAAGGACAACAGCCTGGGTGGGTGACACAGAAACTGTATGTGTCCATATACCTGGATCATGCTACTATCTGACTCTTAGATAGCATATGTGTATCTAGAGCAGGGGTACTCATAGTACGGCCCGCGGGCCGGTGGCGGCCCGGCAAGACTTCCTTGGCGGTGTGCAGACCTTGCAGACAATCACTGCTCTCCCGGCCCCCACAGAGCAGAGTGGAGATGCAGGGCCACAAAGAGGTGAAATAGAACAAAGCCTCTGCTCTGTGGGGCCGGGCAAGCAGTGATTGTCAGGGTGGAGATGCAGGGGCGCTACAACAAACAAAGCCTCAATAATATGTTAATGGTCTTTTAAAGTACTGTTAAGTACTTTGGTGTGGCTGTCTGTGTGTGCGCGTTGAGGAAGCTGTCTCAGCCCGGGCTGAAGGCTGACACAGACAGACACACACACAGTGAGATGACAGAGGGGGAGGGAGAGGGAGGGCAGGAGGGAGAGAGAGATGGAGAGGGAGGGCAGGAGGGAGAGCATGAGTGAGAGAGATGTATGTAAATGCTGGGTCTGGTGGCTCAGTGGATGAAGGCATCTGCTGCAGGGACCTGTGTGCAACCTCATGGTCACAAGTTTTCGTTTTGCTTTAGCCCCGCCCCCTCTGACTCCGCCCCCACCAGTGCGGCCCTCGGCCACAAACTACACTGTAAATTTAGCCCCTGAGAGAAAGTTTGTGAGTACCCATGATCTAGAGAGAGTAGACGGTCAGTGGATGAACTAAGTGTAACTTTGAAGAGCATGTAACACTGCACCCGCACGTCCGTTCAAGTGTAGGAAAGGCAAGGAAAAGAAGTTTTAATTTTGTCCAAATACTACCATCAATAGTAGCAGTAGTTTGTATTGCAAGCACAGCATAGATCCGGTTATTACGGTGGCCACTCCCTACCTCTCTTAATAAGTTTAGTAGTACTCAGTCATTCATGTGTGTATCACTGGTCACTCAATAAAAAGCAAAGCACCTAAAGTCATCCCATATATAAGCAAAAACATCCCATGTGAAGTGATAGATAATCAGGTTATTTATCTTCTTCAATTTTCCATTTCTAGTACTCATTTGCACTGTAGGGTGAAAGTTAAATTAATTAAGCAGTAGCCCTTGTAACAGAGTATTCTCAGTGCCACCCGTAATAGAAAAGTAAGAGCTTCACCACCTGCATGTACTGGACGTGTACAGTAACGCAACGCAAGTCTAGGTCACTCATCATGGCGTGCGTCTCTTTTTCTCGGGTGCAAGTTTACTGCGCTGGCATTATGCCGGCTTGCAGAAGATAACGTACCAATTTTCCTAAACAAGAGACAAGAAGAAGAATAAGACTGGTGTACTTTCATAGTCGACTCCAATGGAAGTCCATAGTGCTCGTAGAATTTGTTCCTTAAACTCACACTAATGTTAGAGCAAGGATGAAGAAGTGTGAGGTTAGATAGATACTGGCCTCAATAGTTATGTAATGCGCTTGCAAGTTGCTAGTTGTACTGCAACACAAATTTCTGCTGAATGATTGAGTTAATCTTAAAGAGCATTGGTTACAGACTATGTCTTTCTTTCTTCATATAGATGCTCCTTCCAAACGAACAAGGAGGAAGGAGCTGGCTAGAGCGACCCGGCAACGGAGGATCGATGCCACTGTGGCCGAATATCGGCGGCTGGTGGCCCTGGAGGACGAAGAAAGTGTGCAGTCGACCACAACAACGTCGTCTGCATCGGCCTCCGTGCCCCCACGGGCTGCCACCCAGCACAGTGGTCCACCCAGACTGAGCCGGGCTGCCAAAGCCAAACGCCACCGCCGAGCAGCAAGGACAACAGCTTCCTCTCACAGCCGTTGCACCTGCAAGGCAGTGAAGGCACACCTGCGCCGCAGTACCCTGATGGTGTCCCGCCTTCAGCAGGAGCTCAACCACTTTTCAAACGTGTTGGAGGGGCTCCACGTAGAGCACGCCTTGCTCCGCCAGGAGCATGATGCCCTGGCCCACAAAGTAGACAGCATCCACCCATAGTGTCCCTTGCCCCTTTTTTAGAGACTTTTGGGGGGTGGGAATTGGGAGTTGGGTTTTTGGGGACTTTTGAAGGACAATCGTTGGGGTTAGGGAGGGTCTTGCGGGAGATTATTTTGTTAGGGATATAAATATACTTTTTCAAACTTTATCTGAGCATACCTGTTTTTTACTGCTTGCCTGGTGGGTGGGGGTTTAACAGTGACTTTGTTTTCCTGAAAGTTTAGTTCCATTTTCTTCTTTTAAGTGTAAATGCCCAAATGTTTTCAACACTGAGTGCCTCTCACCGAGTAAGTGAAGTGAATTCAAGAGTCCTAGGACTTTAGTAGTACTACCGTCAGTCTCTCGTCTCTCCTCCTAATACTCCATTATACCCCCAAACCACCAAACGCTTATCTTACCTGTAATTTGTGTTTGAAAGTAGGGCTAGGCCCAGGGCTGGCTCCACGGGAAACAGCGAATAAGGTTGGCAATCTTGGTCGGATAAAATTTCCTCATAGCGGTGGTACTAGTGGTGTGACACAGTGGCAGTTGCATGCCTATGAAAAAAAAGAAAATTATATCTGGTTTGTCCTCCTGAGCAATTCAACGGTACAATAGAGAATATAGCAGGTGACAGAAGTACACTAGAACCGTGCCACATTGTAGCCTAACAAATGGTAAAGTATAACTACTAATTCGGTTGAAGTTCTTTGACATTAGCCATGGGTCTTTGTCAAGCAGAGTAAGAATATATCCTCGGATTTCTTCACCAGCCTGTTGCTATCACCTTATCCTCCCCAGCAAGTGTGTGGATTTATTGCTGTAATTTAGTCACACATCAATCAAAACCACACAGCCCGGGGGAAGAGGGTTAGGGTTTGAAAAATGGATGGGTACGGGGGGTTTTGGGAAAGGTTTTGGGAGACAAGAAAAAATAGCACAGCATGGACAAACAATTGTGAACATAAACAAATCTTTGGGTACAAACCTATCCATCAATCTTTGAAAGTGCATGCACTACTGCATGCATGTCAGTGAAAAGTAAGTAGTACTTTCGACAACTGTGGAAGAAAGAATGCAACAGTACAGGGCGTGTGTGGAAATATTGATAACTATATTCAACATAAGGTCTCTGTAGCCAGATACCTGAGAGCCTTGCTGGTCACTATAAATCCATTCACAACACTCAATGGGGTTGGTCTGGAAGGTATAGTAGATAGAAAAGGAGAAATTGCTTTTTTTCTAGGTGTCCCCTCACTCACCAGAGTTGCCCCTTGGTGACATGCTTCATCATTGGGGCCATCCCAGTCCTCTATGGGCTGGGGCGTGCTGCGACTTGCGAATTACGTAGGAGCACTTACAAATGACTATGTGTGGTGCAGATGTGATAGTGGAGTGGACTAAGTGATGTGTTAAGGGATCAATTTAGAAGCAGAGAGAGATCCAAGAAATGCAGTCACAGTCAGATAAAAAGGCAAGGGATACTGTATCTGTATGTTGTTGTAGTTGTCCTGTTGAAAGTGGTAAGTAAGTTGCCTGCAGAAACAAAATCCTCTTATTAGCGGCACTCCTCCATTGCAGCCGACGCTTCGTCCATCGATGTTGGTCACCAGAAGACACCCTGTAAAAAAAGCACAGCATAGACAAACAATTGAACATAAACAATTCTTTGGGTACAAAGCTATCCATCAATCTTTGAAAGTGCATGCACTACTGCATGCATGTCAGTGAAAAGTAAGTAGTACTTTCGACAACTGTGGAAGAAAGAATGCGACAGTACAGGGCGTGTGTGGAAATATTGATAACTATATTCAACATAAGGTCTCTGTAGTCAGATACCTGAGAGCCTTGCTGGTCACTATAAATCCATTCACAACAACACTCAATGGGGTTGGTCTGGAAGGTATAGTAGATAGAAAAGGAGAAATTGCTTTTTTTCTAGGTGTCCCCTCACTCACCAGGGTTGCCCCTTGGTGACATGCTTCATCATTGGGGCCATCCCAGTCCTCTACGGGCTGTGGCGTGCTGCGACTTGCGAATTACGTAGGAGCACTTACAAATGACTATGTGTGGTGCAGATGTGATAGTGGAGTGGACTAAGTGATGTGTTAAGGGATCAATTTAGAAGCAGAGAGAGATCCAAGAAATGCAGTCACAATCAGAGAAAAAGGCAAGGGATACTGTATCTGTATGTTGTTGTAGTTGTCCTGTTGAAAGTGGTAAGTAAGTTGCCTGCAGAAAAAAAATCCTCTTATTAGAGGCACTCCTCCATTGCAGCCGACGCTTCGTCCATCGATGTTGGTCACCAGAAGACACCCTGTCCACTGCCTGCCTGATGCTGAATTGTGGCTCGCTAATGTGAAGCCTGACTCCATCCTTTTTTCCCCATTGCAGAGACTGAAACCCGGCCTGTAATTATTCAACGAAAACAGGAAGTGATATAATATTACAACACCACTGATAAATAAATATAAGGTATGTAGGCTGTGGAGTGCAAAAAGTCAAACTTTGATTTTCCTAGTAGACAGTACAATATTTTTGAAAGTGCGTACTCTGTCTGAGTCACCTTTTGAAGGATAAATAAGTAAGGGCAAATTAATGTAGCGGATCTTTCCCCTCAAGCTAGGTGTACTGTAAACTGTGTTTTAGAACAAAATTAGATCTTCCCAGCAGTGCTCCCACCCAGACCCTTACTAAAGCCAGTCGCAAAAATGTAGAAGACCCCCAATCAAATCTCAAAAAACGAGGCCTAGCAGAAAACTGGTGACAAAACTTACTTTGAAAGTAAAAGTAGGCCGAAGTACCCCCTTACTAATTACCCCTTACCCACAGTGGATTGCATTCAAACCACTTGCAAGCAACCAAGCAAAAGTATTCATAGCCAGCATCGCTCCAAGACTCGAAAACCCCCCCACCCAAACATATGCAATAGAAATACTGCTAACCCTAACGAACCCTAAGTTAAGAATAGTGGCAAAGGCTTTCTTTAACTATGCCAAATCCCCCCTTTCCCACCATGGATTTTCTTCAAATGACTTGCAACCAAAATTACACATTCTCACGAGTGCTCTAAGACCCCAGAACTCAGTTGCAAAAATCTAGAACACCCCGAAACACATGCAATCCTGCTGCTAGGGCTAACCCTAACGAACCCTAAGTTACAAAAAGTGCCAAAAGGCTTTTCCGTGAGGATTTTGTCCCAACCACTTCTACCCGGTATTAGACCTTCCCAGGAATGCCCCAAGACCCGCCAACCCACCCGCCAAAAAGCATAACACCCCCAAACAGGCCAAAAGCAAAATCTCATACTTGCAATATTTCTCGGCCTTCGGTCCAAACGCGCTGCGTAGCTAGGCCATAAGTCGGGGTTGCCACCACGGATTTCCTGAAAAGCAAATGCAATCAAGATTAGAGTGTCCCAGCAGTGCTCCCAGACCACGAAACTCACCCACAAACAGACGGAACCCCCCCTAAGAGCACCTCAAAGGCAAGCAAGTCATCAAAAACACAAAAAAATTTCCGCCTGGGATTTGGTCCAAACCACTTTTATCCGGTATTAGAGCTTCCAAGCAATGGCCCCAGCGCCGTCAACCCAGGAGAAAACGAGTAGAAGACCCCCAAACAGCCAAAGAGCAAAAGTACAAAAATGGGGACTTTGTCAGTTTTCCCCAAATTTCCCAAATCACTCCGTGCGCGCTCTGCAGCTAGGCCCTAACTCCCCTCTGCCACCATGGATTTGCTTCAAACCTCTTGCAAAGTAAAGTATATATAGCCAGCAGTGCGCCCAGACCCCGAAACCCACCCACAAACACTGGGAAGCCCCCCAAACAGGCCCCCGAAAACGCTACATTGAGCAAAATGTCAGAAATAGCACAAAAAAAATCGGCCTGGATTTTGTCCCAACCACTTCTACCCGGTATTAGACCTTCCCAGGAATGCCCCAAGACCCGCCAACCCACCCGCCAAAAAGCATAACACCCCCAAACAGGCCAAAAGCAAAATCTCATACTTGCAATATTTCTCGGCCTTCGGTCCAAACGCGCTACGTAGCTAGGCCATAAGTCGGGGTTGCCACCACGGATTTCCTAAAAAGCAAATGCAATCAAGATTAGAGTGTCCCAGCAGTGCTCCCAGACCACGAAACTCACCCACAAACAGACGGAACCCCCCCTAAAAGCACCTCAAAGGCAAGCAAATCATCAAAAACACAAAAAAAATTCCGCCTGGGATTTGGTCCAAACAACTTTTATCCGGTATTAGAGCTTCCCAGCAATGGCCCCAGCGCCGTCAACTCACCTGCAAAGAGGTAGAACAACACCCCCACACGTGCTGAGTCTTTCTTCATTGGGCGTAAACCAGCCCTCTGGTTTGATGGAAATAGGAGTCTGAAGGAGGAGGATAGAGGAGCATGTTCTTCTGAACTTGTGAACCTGAGGAATGCAGACTGCGGCAACTTCAAATCAATTAGCAAACCAGTGAAGACAGTTCTGCTGATGGGCTTGTTTTTGTGATTTTCTGATTAAAGTTTGAAATATATTAACTGTGCACAACAAAGAAAGACAGACACACAGGAATAAAAGTGAATAAGGACGAAAAAGAAAGTTATTGATTCGTTGTCTCATTTTCAGGGCTCGGTATCACGGTCCAGGAATGAGAATAAGGCTTCGTCATCATACTCTGCGAATTCAGGCAGGGTGAGCTCAGTGTCACCTGACAGAGTAGAAATTCCCTCATCTATGTTGCTGGCCACCTCGCCTTCATCCGGCGCGCTTTCTCGTACTCTGAAATCTGGTGGTATGAGGTGCTGATTCATCTTGATCATTGTTAACCTCTCCACATTTTTGGGTGAGAGGCAGCTCCGTTTGGGAGTTACAATGCCACCAGCAGCACTGAAAACACGTTCAGAAGACACACTTGCAAGTGGGCAAGACAAGTAGTTTAAAGCCAGGTTGGTGAGCTGTGGCCACAATTCTTTTTTTCCATGCCAATACGCCAATGGGTCAGAATTAACATAGACCTCTGTTGAGTCATTCAGATAGTCCTTCACCATCGACTCAAGGTCTTCATCCAAGGTTCCTCCACTTTGCTTAGCTCTTGCTGTGCCTCTGACCTTTTGAGAACCAAACCCACGCAGAGCTAGCCAATCCTCTTCAGCCTCCAATGTTTCTGTTGTGTCTGATGCAGATGATCCGGTTGCCGGTGTCTTTAACGGCTGAGAGGTCACTTGTGCCACAGCCACAGGTGCAGAAGTGGATTGTTTTGACTGGGGATGGCCTGCTGATGTATTGCCATTTCCTTCAATTTTCAGCCGTTCTATTTCAAACCTCTTGGCTGACAAGGCTAGCCAATGTTTGTACTTTGGAACATGTTCATCATCAAAAGGAAAGAATGCTTGGCCTGCCAGCGCCTTTTTGTAGCGTGGATCCAGAATAGTAGCACAAATGTAATGCTCTTCTGAGTGGATCTTTTTAAGACGTTCATCACCTTGTAGGAGCTCTAATAATTTCTCAGCCAGAACAAAAGAGTCTTGGTTTTTTACATCTTTTTCAAACACAGAACACACCTCCTTCAGTTGGTCCTCCAGCATGTACAACAATGGGAAAGCTTTTCCCAAATTCCAGTCCTCCTTGCTGACTGCACGCGTGAAGAACTCAAAAGGACGAAGCATGCGTGTCAGGCTTTGAACTATGTTCCATTGCGCCGCACCCATCCTCAGGTCCTCTGTACCCTCTGTCAAGAAATATTGATCGAGTACCGTATACTGCTCATACAGACGCTCAAGCATGTAGAAGGTTGAGTTCCAACGTGTTACCACCTCCTGGATGAGTGCTTTCACTGGCATTTGACGTTGATATAGCAGGCTCCTCAGCTGCTTCCGGGCCTTAAAAGAATGGCTGAAATGGTTGCACATTTTTCGGCAGGTGTCCAATACTCTGTACGCTGCACTGCCTTTATTACCCAAGAATTTTTGGACAACCAGGTTTATACAGTGCGCCAAACACGGCACTCTGAAATAGTCACCCTGCCTCATGGCCTTAACTATATTGGCGCCATTGTCCGTGGAAACATAACCAACCTGGCGTTTTAGTGGGGACAGCCAGTTAAGGACCTTTGTGTTAAAGACATCCAAAATGTTGTCTGCTGTGTGACGTTTCTCCAAACCAAACATGGCTAGTGTTGCATGTTTCCGAGCAGCTTTAAAAACAATGTCCGAGTCAACACCTGTGTTTAGCTTTGCTTTAGCCCCTGAAAAAGAGACCCAGTGTGCAGTGATGCACATATAATCAGCGCCTGCGCCACTGGTCCACATGTCTGTTGTCAGATGTATAGTGTGAACAGCACTCTTCTGCAAAGCTGCCCCAATCACCTTCAGAACATCTTCATGTAGTGCTGGAACCGCAACTCGGGCAAAATAGAACCGGCTAGGAACCTTCCATTTAGGGCAGAGCGCTGCCACTAATTCTAGAAAACCAACCCCTTCTACAAAAGAAAAGTGTTATACAGACGCGTCAGTGGGTGGTTGCGTTCATATTGCGCTTCTGTAAACAACATCTTTTTAATGTTGCCCTGGACCAAAGATTTACGGGATGATGATGATATCTTCAACCCAGTTACGCTCGCTGATGAACTTTTTCGCAATGGTGTATCACTCTCTCCCACACTTTTAGTGTGGCTCACATGGGGTGTGCTGCTGACAGGGGTACTGGGTGTAAGTGAAGGGTTTGACACGTCTTCTTCCTCCTCGTCATCATCAGATGAAACAGCATTACATGCAATTCGGGCTTCCTTGATCGCCTGTAGGTGCGCAAACCATTTGACAGCGTGCTTTCTTTCAAGATGACCTCTCTGGCCTCCGGTACCATAGTTGGAACCCAACTTACCACGACTAACTCGAAGCTTACACATGCTACAAATGGCTACGGTTTCATTTTTTGGGCAAACACTAAAGAAGTCCCAAACTGCAGACTTGAAATGTCTTTGGGGGCCGGAGGAGGCGGCGATACTGGTGGTCTTGGTCCTGCTGCTAATGCCAGATGAAGTGGAGGATGTGGATTGCCGAACTTCAGTACGTTTTGCTCTTTCCCCACCACGAATTGAGGTCGAGGTGGATGGAGGTCCCTTCTGGCGACTAAGAAATATGGAAGCGGTAGGTGTTGGTGTACTAGTTAACTCCATTGATTGTGGTGTTTCTTCCATTGCCTCCTCGTCGACATCATCATCACGCTCAGCAGCTTCTCGGGATAGGGTCAAAATGTCTCTTTGCTGCATGCCCGCTGGGGCTGCAGTGACCATTATGATGACTGCATCGTCGTCGTGAAGGGCTTCATCAGCAGCAGTATGCGTCACTTCTTGTTGAGCCTCATCACACTCCATAGCTATGAGTTTTTCGACGACCTTCTTTTTACTCTTAGGTATCTTTGTCAGATCATGGTGTGCCTCACTCTCAGGCTGCCGTGGTGGTACCCAATCGTCATCCAGATCATCAGTAGGAGGTGGGCTTGAAGAAGATGTACACACCCCCCTTGATCTTTTCCTGCTAGGGATGTGGAAGACAATGAATGATCATCAGGAGGAGTGGCTTCCTCAAATGATACCTCGGTCTGATTGTCAATTTCCTGATGTGCCCCTACTTCGGGAGGGACAACTATTGTGGGAACTTGTTGTGACCCTCCATGCACCTCTGCTTGCGCATCTCCTTGCGCTGCCTCTCCTTCCACATGTATTTGGGCTTGTACTACTTGCACATGTTGTTGTTGCGGCTGTGGTTGTTCAACACTTGTCAGATGAGTTACAACAACCTGTGTTGATTCAGGGACATTGCTGCTACTTTCTTGCGATGAGCCAACATCACTGGTCGATGGTGATTGGAGAAGTACACTGACTGCCTCTGAAGCACTCAAGGGCTTTGACTTTGGCGTGGTGGTGGAGGCACTGAACCCAATGGAGTGGGGGTGCTGCTCCCAGCTTGGTCCCCAGCAGATCCTGCTGCTGCAGGCGTACTTTTTTTTTTGCTCCCAAAAAACGTGGCGGTTGGCACACCAGCCTCCTTGGTAACTTGCTTCTTCTGCTCCTTACTAGCAACTTTCTTGCTAGAGGAGCTGCGGAGACCTTTTTTTGGGGCCATCTTCTTCAGAGCAGGTCAGACAGCAGGCCGCAGTTGCACGAATTGTAGAGTTGTCTGAGGCCAGACGTGACGTCGCGTGACGTTATGCTGCACACACACACCGCTGCAGGACTTCTTCCTGGCACTGGTGGTTCTCTTGAGTCTTGTGCACCTAAAAACAATGGAAGACAGAGGAACATCAGTTCAGTTATACACCCCAAAAAAATCGAAAAAAAAACCCAGAAAAATCAGCACAATCCCATTCCATCCATGCCCTCCATGATGTTTAAGTTCAAGACACCCCACAGAAAGACTAGGCCCATGCAAGACTCAATACCCCTGGTGAAAAGGCCACAAGTACAGCCCCAAGAAAACGAAAATCACTGAAAAATCAGCACAATCCCATTCCATCCATGCCCTCCATGATGTTTAAGTTCAAGACACCCCACAGAAAGACTAGGCCCATGCTAGACTCAAATACCCCTGGTGAAAAGGCCACAAGTACATCCCCAAAAAATGAAAATCACTGAAAAATCAGCACAATCCCATTCCATCCATGCCCTCCATGATGTTTAAATTCAAGACAACCCACAGAAAGACTAGGCCCATGCAAGACTCACTACCCCTGGGCATAAAGGTTGAAAAGTAGGCAAAATGGTTGCAGGCCTAACAACAATGCCTGCATTCAACATGGCCACTTGCCACCCTGCACATAGCCAGGGCCTGTAGCAGCACTCAAAATGGCCCCCAGCCCCATGGCCTGTCCCTCCCCATGAACACCCCCAAAAATCGAAAATCACTGAAAAATCAGCACAATCCCATTCCATCCATGCCCTCCATGATGTTTAAGTTCAAGACACCCCACAAAAACACTCGGCCCATGCTAGACTCAATACCCCTGGTGAAAAGGCCACAACTCACAAGTACAGCCCCAAAAAACGTAAATCACTGAAAAATCAGCACAATCACAATCCATCCATGCCCTCCATGATGTTTAAATTCAAGACAACCCACAAAAAGACTAGGCCCATGCAAGACTCACTACCCCTGGGCATAAAGGTTGAAAAGTAGGCAAAATGGTTGCAGGCCTAACAACAATGCCTGCATTCAAAATGGCCACTTGCCTCCCTGCACATAGCCAGGGCCTGTAGCAGCACTCAAAATGGCCCCCAGCCACATGGCCTGTCCCTCCCCATGAACACCCCCAAAAATCGAAAATCACTGAAAAATCAGCACAATCCCATTCCATCCATGCCCTCCATGATGTTTAAGTTCAAGACACCCCACAGAAAGACTAGGCCCATGCAAGACTCAATACCCCTGGTGAAAAGGCCACAAGTACAGCCCCAAAAAACGAAAATCACTGAAAAATCAGCACAATCCCATTCCATCCATGCCCTCCATGATGTTTAAGTTCAAGACACCCCACAGAAAGACTAGGCCCATGCTAGACTCAAATACCCCTGGTGAAAAGGCCACATGTACAGCCCCAAAAAACGAAAATCACTGAAAAATCAGCACAATCCCATTCCATCCATGCCCTCCATGATGTTTAAATTCAAGACAACCCACAGAAAGACTAGGCCATGCAAGACTCACTACCCCTGGGCATAAAGGTTGAAAAGTAGGCAAAATGGTTGCAGGCCTAACAACAATGCCTGCATTCAAAATGGCCACTTTCCTCCCTGCACATAGCCAGGGCCTGTAGCAGCACTCAAAATGGCCCCCAGCCACATGGCCTGTCCCTCCCCATGAACACCCCCAAAAATCGAAAATCACTGAAAAATAAGCACAATCCCATTCCATCCATGCCCTCCATGATGTTTAAGTACAAGACACCTCACAGAAAGACTAGGCCCATGCAAGACTCAATACCCCTGGTGAAAAGGCCACAAGTACAGCCCCAAAAAACGAAAATCACCGAAAAATCAGCACAATCCCATTCCATCCATGCCCTCCATGATGTTTAAGTTCAAGACACCCCACAGAAAGACTAGGCCCATGCTAGACTCAAATACCCCTGGTGAAAAGGCCACAAGTACAGCCCCAAAAAACGAAAATCACTGAAAAATCAGCACAATCCCATTCCATCCATGCCCTCCATGATGTTTAAATTCAAGACAACCCACAGAAAGACTAGGCCCATGCAAGACTCACTACCCCTGGGCATAAAGGTTGAAAAGTAGGCAAAATGGTTGCAGGCCTAACAACAATGCCTGCATTCAAAATGGCCACTTGCCTCCCTGCACATAGCCAGGGCCTGTAGCAGCACTCAAAATGGCCCCCAGCCACATGGCCTGTCCCTCCCCATGAACACCCCCAAAAATCGAAAATCACTGAAAAATCAGCACAATCCCATTCCATCCATGCCCTCCATGATGTTTAAGTTCAAGACACCCCACAAAAACACTAGGCCCATGCTAGACTCAATACCCCTGGTGAAAAGGCCACAACTCACAAGTACAGCCCCAAAAAACGAAAATCACTGAAAAATCAGCACAATCCCATTCCATCCATGCCCTCCATGATGTTTAAGTTCAAGACACCCCACAGAAAGACTAGGCCCATGCTAGACTCAAATACCCCTGGTGAAAATGCCACAAGTACAGCCCCAAAAAACGAAAATCACTGAAAAATCAGCACAATCCCAATCCATCCATGCCCTCCATGATGTTTAAGTTCAAGACAACCCACAGAAAGACTCAGTCCACCCACCACTGAGTACCCCTGGGCAAAAGGCCCCAAAACAGCCCAAAAATCGAAAATTCCAAAATTGTAGTTGCAGCAACTGTAATGCCCCAAACAAACATACTTGTAAAATTTCTAATCCAACAGTGATCCAAAGAAAGTCAAAAAGGCTTCAAATCCAAATATCCTGCAGCATCCACAAAAAGTAATCCTTCCAGCTCCAGATCCAAATGAAAAGTGACCAGGAGATGGACAAAGCACTGGGAGGAGCCTGCTGGACAGGAACAGGAAGTTGAAGACTGTAAGGGAACTTCCTTCCTCCCACCCCCCTCCCACCATCCCCAAAATGGACTCCTCGCTAAAAAAGTGCAGGCAAATGTCAACCTAGGGAGTTATTCAGATAAAAATCATCATTTCAAGAAGGTTTATGCTGCTTGCTGGTGGATTTCTTGTGCAGAATTGCAAATTTTATATTTTCGCTTGTGCGAGATTGTTGCTGCTCGCCGCATCTCAAATCTCGCAATTGCGAAGTACCGCGAGACGTGATCTCGCCGTACTCGCGTTGACAAACTCTCGCTGTGCAAGTTGGCAAGCCGCGATGACGTAATCACGCTCGCCAAATTCCCGCGGGATCACACAGCAAGATCCAAAATGGCGCAGCACTCGCAAAATATCGAGAAAAACAACTCGGCAAACGATGATAAACGCCGCGCGCCGCAAAAATTGTATCACCAACGCCGCGTGACGCAAAAAAAATCCGCTGCGTGCGAATTTGCGGATTTTGCGGGCAATTCGCAAATCTCGCGGATTGCGAATTTACCGAAAATCCGCAAAATCCGCGAGCGTAACGGATTTTCCGCCCATACTTAGTCAATTTGCCTCCTATTATCGTTAAGAGCCCCGTTGTGCTGGTCACGTTTACTTATCCGAGTTCCAATCTACATCCTTTTACTGGTGGTAAGTGGGCAGTGGCAGTGTCCCTACCGCTTTTTTATTGAAGCGCTTCCAGCATGCTAGCGAACAATTCTGGCATGCTGATTTAGCGCGTGAGCTATTTTAATGTTTTAAAACTTTGTTTTCCTCACCTGGCATTGTGGTGAGCCAGCGCGTGCAAGTCACGTCGCATTTTGTGTTGGATCGGCTATCTGCATTTTTGCTCGGCTGAGCTCCTCAAAGCAGATCAGCAGCTGCTGCCGCTACCTAGCAACGGAGTGCTGGACTCGCCCCTCCCTCCCGCCTCGTTCTGACACCGGTGACTAGCACCGTTTGAGCAGAGGGCGTGGAGGGTCCGAGCCAGACACTTCCGCTACACACCTGCAGCGCTCTAGTTGTTGGGACACTGGGGGGGGATATAAGGCACTGGATTCTGGAGCCTTGTGTGGTAAGTGGGCAGTTGAGTGTCCCTACCGCTTTTTTATTGAAGCTCTTCCAGCGTGCTAGCGAACAATTCTGGCATGCTGACTTAGCGCGTGAGCTATTTTAATGTTTTAAAACTTTGTTTTCCTCACCTGGCATTGTGGTGAGCCAGCGCGTGCAAGTCACGTCGCATTTTGTGTTGGATCGGCTATCTGCATTTTTGCTAGGCTGACCTCCTCAAAGCAGATCAGCAGCTGCTGCCGCTACCTAGCAACGGAGTGCTGGACTCGCCCCTCCCTCCCGCCTCGTTTTGACGCCGGTGACTAGCACCGTTTGAGCAGAGGGCGTGGAGGGTCGAGCCAGACACTTCCGCTACACACCTGCAGCGCTCTAGTTGTTGGGACGCTGGGGGGGATATAAGGTGGATGTGTTGCAGGCAGCGCAGCGGGCGCGACGAAGGCGCACCGGAGTTGCGCCTGAGTTAAGCCCGTCTGCGCCCGTCCGCGGCCGACTGCGGGCTAGGGCCAGTCCCCCTGCCCCTCCACCATACCATGTCAGCTGGAGTCGAGAGGGTCTTCTTCTCCTCCGCAGTGAGCTCTCTGGACCTTGCTCACACAGTATGGAGGCTGAACACAACGTGGTCTGCAACCACTGCAATTTCGCCTTTTACACAGGGGAGGCTAAAACCAGAAATCAACACACTCTGGTTTGTGGGCTGCTGAACGTACGCTCCCTACGTAAACACTGTCTTGACATCCATGACCTCCTCAGCGGGAAGCAATGGGATCTGCTTTTCCTCACGGAAACGTGGCTAGACCAAGACTCCATGCCGGAGATCATTGAGGACATCCCAGAGGGCTACTGCCTGCAGAGACTAGACAGACCATTAGGGAGAGGGGGTGGCATAGCTATAGTTGCCAAACAGGATTACCAATGTCAGTTAGAACGGGCGGTTATTGAGGACAGCGAGGCCGGTGCCTTCTCTGTCTCGATAAACGGCAACGTCACCCTGAAAGGCCTTTTGATTTATCGCCCGCCTGGCTCTGCTACTGCCTTCATTGAGAAGCTAGTGGAAGGCGTCACAGAGGCGGCATTAAGTACGGACAAATATATAGTCCTGGGAGACTTAAACTTACATCTTGACTCCCCCACGGATAAGGTGGCGAGTGACTTCTGCCAAATAATGGCAGATCTGCAGTTTGAGCTGAAGGTTAAGCACTCCACCCACAAGTTGGGCCACCTTCTCGACCCGGTTTTCGCTAACTGGAACCAAGTAGACACACAGACTCCGGTCCCGATCCCATGGTCTGATCACCACCTTATCCCATTCACCATAGAGATGCAGGGAGCACGCCCGTCTGACCCTCCCGCTGACAAACACCCTAGGCGGAAATGGGCGGCGTTCTCCCAAGCTAAATTCAACCAGGCGTTAACTGTGAAGGGTCATCCTGGGGGTGAAGGGGTAGAAGAAATTAATTTAAACCTTGACCAACGAATTACGGAGGCGCTGAACATGGTGGCTCCACTTGGCATGGAAAAAATGGGGGGCCGAGTTCAGAGATCGGCTCCTTGGTATAACGAGGACATGCGGGTAGCCAAAGCAGCATGTAAACGTGCCGAAAGACAATGGAGGATTGCTTACTCAATCCATGCCAAAGCAGAGTACACAGACTGTAGGCGCAACTATCATAAACTGATAAGGAAAGGGAAATCTCTGTATTACTGCAACAAGATTGAAGAAGCTAAACAGTCCACTAAGGAACTCTTCTCAATCTACAAATCCATTGCGATAGGGAAGCCCGCGGTGGTGCCCAAGAAACTCTGCACCGCGGAGGGTTGTGACCGTATTGCAGAGTTCGTTGCAAATAAGGTGATTAACATTTATAATTCCTTCCCCCAGAAGGCAGACAATAGCCCTTCACACCCGGCGGCCACTAAAACTCTAGGGGAACAACGATTAACCACCTTCATCACCCCTCCTACTGAGGAACTTCTCTGCATTTGCGGGTCGATAAAATCCGGCTCCCCAAGAGACCCGACTACTCCTAGTCGATTGAAGGGCAGTCTGCCTGTACTTGAACCTTATGTTCGCCACCTATTAGACACCTCCTTCAAGTCCCAGAGTGTCCCCAAGGCTTGGAAGCAAGCAGTTGTACTTCCCCTGCAGAAGAAAGCCAATGTAAGTTTTGAAAAACTTGATAATCTTCGCCCAATCTCCCTCCTGCCCTACATGGCTAAAGTGGCGGAAAAGATAGCCAACATACAACTTATGCAGTTCGTGGAGGAGGTTTCGCTACTCCATGACTCGCAATTTGGCTCCCGCCCCCGTCACTCGACGGAATCGGCACTTCTCGTGGCGGTTGAAGCGCTACGACAGGGTGTGGATGGGGGCCAAACCATGGCTTTGATCTTACTTGACCTAAGCGCGGCATTCGACACTGTAGCGCATTCCACCTTGCTACAGTGTCTGAATGAAGGTGGGATCACAGGTGCAGCGCTTGGCTGGATCGGGTCCTTCCTGTCTGACCGATGTTTTCAGGTCAGACTGGGTGACTGCTATTCGAGGGAGATTGAGTTGGGCCAGGGCGTGCCTCAGGGCTCGTCCCTGAGCCCAACCTTATTCAATATCTATGTCTCCCCCTTGGCAGCCATCGTGGAGGGCCACGGACTTCGCCTGGTGTCCTACGCCGACGACACGCAGCTGGTCATCTCCTTATCGCGGGCACCCGACCTTGCAGCGGACATCTTCAGGAACTGCATGAAAGACCTTGCTGCCTGGATGTCCGCAAACTGTTTAAAGCTGAACGGTAGCAATACTGAGGTGCTCGTGGTGGGGGGAGGGCCATCTGCGTGGACGTCGGCGTGGTGGCCGCCTTGCTTGGGTGAGGTCCCCGTTCCGTGCCGTGAGGCCAGGAACCTTGGTGTGTGGCTGGATAAGGACCTTGCCTTTGGTCCCCAGATCAGCCGGGTGGCGGGGGTGTGTTTCGGTGTTCTGAGAGCCTTAAGGAAAGTCCTAGATCTTCTTCCTATTTCTGCTCGAAGGACGCTGGTGCACGCCCTGGTCACATCGCGTCTTGATTATGGGAACCTTCTATAACTGGGCGCCTCGGGCAAGGTCATGGGCCGCCTGCAGGTGCTCCAAAATGCCGCGGCGCGGCTTGTCCTCAGGCTCCCTAGGAGGTCACCCTCCAAACCAGCCCTACAAGCCCTTCACTGGCTCCCTGTGGAGAAGAGGGTAGAGTTCAAAGCCCTCTCCACATGCCACCGCATTTTGAGCGGTACAGCCCCAGCTCCTCTCCAGAGTCTGGTGACCTACTATGAGCCCACCCGTAATCTACGATCCTCGCAGATTGGGCTGCTAAAGGTCCCCAGAGTAAGGAAGGCGCGAATGGGAGGAAGATCTTTTAGATACCTCGCTCCCAGATGTTGGAACGCCCTACCTTCAGAACTGCGGCTAGAACCATCTGAAGCCCTGTTCAGGAAAAAGCTTAAAACCCACCTTTTCAACAGGTAGCCTTCAGTGGGAGGGGGTAGGGGCAGCCACATCACTTACCATAGCGCGGGGACACGCCAGTGGCGTAACCAGGCGCTCTACAAATGCCCAATAATAATAATAATAATAATAAGGGACTCTTACACTTGCACAGGCTCACTTCTGAGGCACACACATAGATAGATACAACCGTCCATACACAAACACACGCATGCACACACGTGCCAAGTCACTCCTGAGGCGAGTAAGCCGGGAGCTCGGTAATTTATTCTGTGTCACTTTTTAATGAAAAACTGCTTTTAAAACAACTCTTGTGTTGAATTTGATTGTACTGTCCCCTGAGCACTCCCCACCACCTTACCGGATCACTTTCCCCCGCGCTGCCGATGTAAGTGCTGCCGCGGGTTAGAGGTGATTTTGCCGCCATTCTCGCCCAGGTCAAGGCCACGCCCACGGACGCAGGCCACGCCCACCCCGAAACCTTAAAGCGCGCTGAAAACGAGCCCGCATCAGAGACCAAGTCACTCCTGAGGCGAGTAAGCCGGGAGCTCGGTAATTTATTCTCTGTCACTTTTTGGTGAAGGACTGCTTTTAAGACAACTCTTGTGTTGAATTTGATTGTACTGTCCCCTGAGCACTCCCCACCACCTTACCGGATCACTTTCCCCCGCGCTGCCGATGTAAGGGCTGCCGCGGGTTAGAGGTGATTTTGCCGCCATTCTCGCCCAGGTCAAGGCCACGCCCACGGACGCAGCCCACGCCCACCCCCGAAACCTTAAAGCGCGCTGAAAACGAGTCCGCATCAGAGACCAAGTCACTCCTGAGGCGAGTAAGCCGGGAGCTCGGTAATTTATTCTGTGTCACTTTTTAATGAAGGACTGCTTTTAAAACAACTCTTGTGTTGAATTTGATTGTACTGTCCCCTGAGCACTCCCCACCACCTTACCGGATCACTTTCCCCCGCGCTGCCGATGTAAGGGCTGCCGCGGGTTAGAGATGATTTTGCCGCCATTCTCGCCCAGGTCAAGGCCACGCCCACGGACGCAGGCCACGCCCACCCCCGAAACCTTAAAGCGCGCTGAAAACGAGCCCGCATCAGAGACCAAGTCACTCCTGAGGCGAGTAAGCCGGGAGCTCGGTAATTTATTCTGTGTCACTTTTTAATGAAAAACTGCTTTTAAAACAACTCTTGTGTTGAATTTGATTGTACTGTCCCCTGAGCACTCCCCACCACCTTACCGGATCACTTTCCCCCGCGCTGCCGATGTAAGGGCTGCCGCGGGTTAGAGGTGATTTTGCCGCCATTCTCGCCCAGGTCAAGGCCACGCCCACGGACGCAGGCCACGCCCACCCCCGAAACCTTAAAGCGCGCTGAAAACGAGCCCGCATCAGAGACCAAGTCACTCCTGAGGCGAATAAGCCGGGAGCTCGGTAATTTATTCTGTGTCACTTTTTAATGAAAAATTGCTTTTAAAACAACTCTTGTGTTGAATTTGATTGTACTGTCCCCTGAGCACTCCCCACCACCTTACCGGATCACTTTCCCCCGCGCTGCCGATGTAAGGGCTGCCGCGGGTTAGAGGTGATTTTGCCGCCATTCTCGCCCAGGTCAAGGCCACGCCCACGGACGCAGGCCACGCCCACCCCCCACTCTATAATGCAGAACCCCCAGACGCGGAGCGGACGCGCGCAGCGGGCGCGCCGCCAGCGCGCCAAAGGCAAGCCCGTCTGCGCCCGTCTGCGCCTCGCCCGTGCCCAGTGCTACCCCCCCTGTTCAAAATTGTACATACACTAGAGAAGCCCTACTGACGCTAAAACCAGGCCCTTCGTCCTGCTCTCGACCACTTGACATGACAACATGGACAGGATCCTGGAGTTGTAGACTCTGCAGGCATTGCCTTGGCCCCAACAACCAACCTAAAAATTTGCCACAAATACAGGCAAGAATTAAACGTTGTGGACTGATTAACGTTAGGTCCTTGGGAAAGCACGCTGCACATGTCTTTGATTTAATAATGGAAAAGAACCTAGACTGCCTCTTTATGACGGAAACCTGGCTGACTCCTAATAGTAATCCCGATATTACAAACTCCCTCCCACCAGGATACCTAATATCCAGAGAAGATAGACCAATCCAGAGGGGTGGAGGTATTGCTATTGCCTATCGTGATACCCTTAACTGCCAAATTACACCAATACCAGGTCTCAAAGGAGCAGAAAATGTTGGATTTGCGCTAAAAATACATGACTCTTTTACCTTCTCAGGGGCATTAATATACCGACCACCGGGTACTCACACAGACTTCACAAACAGCATTGGTGAAGCCATAGGAAACCTAGCCCTCAAATCAGCCAATTTTACCATCTTGGGAGATATCAACATACATCTTGACGCCCACTCAGATCAGGCCACAATCTCCTTCACTGATAATATGAATGTCCTTGGCCTAAACATCTTTACTACCTCTGCCACACACAAGGCCGGACATATACTGGATTGTATCTGTTCCAATATTGAAACTCTTAAGGTAGACACTCCACAACCATTAACATGGACAGACCATAGCTATATCCCGTTCGAATTCCCAGTGATTTTCAACACCCGTACCAAAAAAGATAACAATATCCCAGAATCTTCTATGGTAGAACCCTGTTGGAAAGATCTGATCAGGCAACCGGACTTCCTGTCAAGAGCAGCCACATCCAGACCGACTCCGTCAGGAGTTCCTGACAAAGACAGCCAGGCCTTTGGGAAATGGATCAACAAACTCATAAAGGACCAGGAGTCTGACTCGCCATGCTTAAAAACTAGGAGAAAACAAAGATCCACCGCCCCCTGGTTCTCTCCCACCCTAAAAGAGGAACAAAAGAAGGTTAGGGCGATCGAACGGAGGTGGCGGCTTAATTATGCAGATCCTGACCAAGACATGTATAAAATCGCCCGTCGCCAATATCATGCTCTAATAAGGACAGCCAAAAGAGAATACTATACCGAAGCTATTAATAAAAGCAATAACAAACAAAAAGAAATTTTCAATATTGTAAACACCTTTATCAACCCCAAAACCATGCAAAAAGACATTCCCCCCTCTCAGACCCTCTGCAATACTATTGCAGATTTCTTTCAGAATAAAATCCTAACGTTGACTAAAGACTTTCCGCAACCCAACAACTATGAGGAGAATACGGCTAACATTCCCAGCGTAAAATCACCTACCCTGACCTCTTTCCAGCCTGTCAGTCAAGAGGAATCTCAGAGAGAAATCCTCAAAATTAAATCAGGCTCCCCTTTTGATCCATGCCCACCGCTGGTTCTTCACACACTTATAGAGACTGCCAACCCATTCATTAACAATATTATTAATTCTTCACTTAACCATGGTCTAGTCCCCGATGAATGGAAACTCGTAGCAGTTAAACCTTTGCAAAAAAAATCACTACCAGACCCCACTACCCTTACAAATCTCCGTCCCATCTCCCTACTTCCAGCCTTCTGCAAACTTACAGAGAAGGCTGTCAATAAACAACTTACCGCTTTTTTGGAAGCCAACAACATCTGGCATCCCAATCAAGCAGGTTTCAGACCCCAACATTCGACCGAATCGGCCCTGATTTTCTCCTCTGAAACCCTTCGTGCAGCATTAGATCAGGGAAAGAAAGCAGTACTGGTTCTTTTAGATCTGTCCGCGGCGTTTGACACGGTGTCCCATACCATTCTGTTGGACCGTCTAGCCGCGGCAGGAATTGCCGGAACTGTACTGAGCTGGATAAAAAGCTTCCTTGCAAATAGGAGACAAGTGGTGGTCTTAGGACAATACAGGTCGGAAGAAAAGTTAGTGAGCTCAGGAGTCCCCCAGGGCTCATGTTTGAGCCCAACACTCTTCAATGTATATATGGCCCCACTAATCACCCTTATTTCATCTTTTGGGATAGATACCATTGCATACGCAGATGATACACAGCTCATTCTAGTTATGGAGAATGACACCTGTGAAGCCGAAACAAAGCTGCAAAACTGCCTTACGGCCACATTCAAATGGATGTACTTAAACCATCTCAAGTGCAATACTGGGAAAACGGAAATTTTACCCTTCGGCAAAGGAAATACCTTTAACCCCACATCTTGGTGGCCAGAGGACGCCATTGCCCCACCAAGTATTGCCTCCTCAGTCCGCAACCTAGGGATCAAATTTGATCCCTCCCTGAGTTTTAAACAACAAGCCACAGCCGTAGCAGGGACCTGTTTCGGACTAATAAAAGGGCTCAGGAAATTTTTCGACCTAATCCCCATCTCCGCAAGGAAAACGGTCACAGTAGCCCTCATCACCTCCCGCATCGACTACTGTAATAGTCTATACGCAGGGACCAATAGAGATGTCTGCCACAAATTACAGATGGTACAGCACGCTGCAGCAAGATTAGTGTTAGGATGGAAAAAGAGAACCTCGGCCACAGCAAGAATGAACACCCTACACTGGCTGCCCATCTACAAAAGGATCCTCTTTAAAATCCTACTGATCACTTTCAGGGCTTTCAATGGAAAGGGACCCAACTACATACTAAAAATGTTCAAACACTACAGCCCCACACGATGCCTCCGATCTCAAGGGTCCAATCTTCTCACTATTCCCAAATTCAGACTCAAGACTAAAGGAGGAAAATCCCTTGCGGTACTAGGGTCCAAAGCCTGGAACTCCCTCCCCCTCCATCTCCGTCAAATCCCCACAGAAGCAACTTTCAGAAAAGCCCTCAAGACCTGGATTTTTACTCTGCCTGAAGAACAGGGTAAAAACCTAGTCTAGGTCCTCCCCCCTTTCCCCACCTTATTCACCTGGAATATCTTGAATCTCTTTCATAGCGCAAAGATGCTCCATAGAGTGTAGCCTGCGCTTTATAAAATCCCTATCATATCATATCATATCATATCATATCATATCACGTGCAAACACACAAACTCACTCACATGCATGCAAGCACAATCACAGGAACACACGCACATATACACACAACCACACGAGATACATGCACACATATGCATACACACGCATATGCACAAATACGGAAACAAACATACAAGCACAAACACACGTATGCACACACACGCATGGACATACAAACACAGACGCACACATGCACAAACACATACACACACACACCTACGACCAAATATGCACACACACATTGGGCAACACACATGTGCACGCAAATATACGAGCTCACACGCACAAACACATGTACATACAAATACACACACACACATGCTAACAAACAACTCAAAGTGCAACATTTGCCTCATGAGCTTTAGAGGAGAAGTGACACTGAGGAGATTTGTAGTATACTGCCTAGAAGCTAGAGCGCTTAGAGGAGCGGACAATACGCGCTATGTCTCATAATCAGGCCACATAGACGCGCTCTTTCTCATGTCATTGGATAACTTGGTATGGCTGTAATAACAGAACGTAAAGGACTTCTGCGTTCCAATAGATCCATTTTCAATTTATGTAGAGCTCTGCAAAGTTCAACAAAATTCAGGAAACAAACTAGCGTGTTGTTTCATTTTTAGTTTACATTTCTTCCATCAAATGATTCTGGTGTTTTTTTACACTTAAATCTAGTTACTTTACAAGAAAGTATTTGTTTGTAACTTTTGTGTAGCACTAGCTAATGACATTACAAAGTAGGGTGACCAACCGTCCGTAAATTTCACGGACCGTCCGTAAATTGGACCTCACGTCCGATGTCCGTGAGAATCCCTTTTACGGACGCCTTTTGTCCCGTAATGTTGGCCTTGCAGGGAAAAGAGCTGTTCCCTGTGAGAGGCCTCTGCTCCCTGATGGGGCGCCTCGCACTCCACCTCGGAGCACAATAGCAGCCCCACCCCCCATTGTCATTCTGTATGGGCTGATGATGGCCACATACAGAATGACAATGGGCCGTCTGAGGTGTAACTGCATGCAGTGGGCCTCCTCCTGCCTTGGTCTAGGGCAGCGTATTTTGTTAGATGATAGGAATGTGCACACAAGCAAATAAATGCTGCTACAGAATCCAGTTCATTCAAAGAAGCTGGTGAAACAAGTTGAAAAGAAGAGGCTCGGGCTAGAGTGCTTTCAGTCTCATCATTTTAGAAAAGTACAGTTTAAATATTATTTTCAACAAAGCCATGGTTGCAGCATTTTTATTTTATGCATCTAACAGCCATTGACAAAGCCAATAGTTCTGGCTTGTTGTAGGTGTAACATTACTTGTTATTTATATGTATACAATGACAGAAGAGGCAAAATACCAGTCTGTCGGCACACTATGCTAAACACAGATTTTTAGCTTAGGTGTTTTAAGCCACGCTCTTAATTACATCGAACACCCCCTTTTGAGAGACCCTCTCCCTTTTTTCATACCACTTAAAGCCCCGGAAACAACACAATGTCACAGTCGCCTCATGGCATGTATGGCACTGTGCATCATGCATGACTCATGACTTCCACTTTTTCAGATTGCCTATGTGCAGGGGCATAGTGAACACCCCCCACCCCTTGCTGGAGGAACTACAGGGAGAGTGACATTCTTGATGGGCCTCTTCTGTCTGTAACTCTGCAGACAAAGGCTCAGCTCATAATTAATATGACAACGTGGGCGAGTGAGTAAGTCAAAGGATGGCTGGATGGATTGTTGAATGGATGATTGAAAGGGTGAATAGATGGATAATTAGCGAAAGGATGGATAGATGAGAAAAAGGGTGGATGATCGGTGAGTGAATGGGTGGATGGATGAGTGAAAGGATGGATGAGTGATAGGGTCAATGGATGGATTCATGAGTGGATGAGTAGAAGGATGGGTGGATGGATGGATGGCTAAGTGAAAGGGTCAATGGAGAGAGAAAGGGAGGATGGGTGGATGGCTGAAAAGGTGAATGGGTGGAAGGATGAGTGACTGGGTGAGTAAATGAAAGGATAGCTGGATGGGTGAAAGGATAAATGGCTGGATGGAAGAGTGGATAGATTAGTGTACGGATGGATAGGGTGAAAAGGTGGGTGAATGGATGAGTGAAAGTGTGGATGGAGGGATGGATGAGTGAAATGATGGCTGGAAGGATGCACAATGGATAGGTTTGCAAATGTATGAATATGTTAGGATATAAATGGTATTACTTATATACTATGTGCGACCTCCTTTGATGTTTCTGTAAAACCTACCTTTTGTCCCGAAATTTTGTCCTGAATTTTGACCCCCTGTCCTGAATTTTCGTCCTGAATTTTGACCCTTTGTCCTGAATTTTTACACTCACTGTCCAGAATTTGCACCCATGACAGTTGGTCACCCTATTACAAAGAGGGAGTGACACCATTTGAATGCCCACCGCACATTTGCATTTCTTCATTCTGAACACCTGACCGGCCTATGGATGTCACTCACATAGATTGGCGCTAGACCAATCAGCGCAGATCCGCAAGGCATCACTCTGACGTCATCAATTCACAGCCAAACCACTGGAGTGACTTTGAGATTATTGAAAAACTGGAATACCCTTTTAGAGGGAAAATGAGCACAACTGATTAAACAGAAAGTAGATTCATGATTACATGATGCTGCTGAGCAAGTAAGGTATTCACCGGATATGTTTTCTTTTTGCAACATAGGTAAGCTGCACATGGTAGATTTTGGAAGTGACACCAGACATGCATGGGAGTCTTGACTCATTTTATCCTGCCAATATGAACTATCCATGCTAGGTGTTATCACACACACACAATAAAGCGAAATGCAAAATATGTTATCAATAGCAAGCTTTGGCGCCTGAGTGTACAAAACTAACAACATACCTATTTAAGTAAAACTTCAACTCAAAGTCAGAACTTTCTTCCGATTGCCTCGGCATTGAGAAAGCTCATGGTGTATTACCAAAAGAGACAGGCATGTGTCGTATTCGTATTTATTTATTTATGTATTTAGTCAATAAAAACCGTTACACAATCTTTCATTCCTTACATTTCATAAAAATTGATTTTAGCGGAGGTTAATTACAAGTCTTTAAAAGTTGACCTATAAACTCCAAGTTAAAACGAATATAAAAATGTAATGAATGCAGTGCTTATGAAGCCTTTACTTCATTGATTGTTCTTTAAAAGCTTGCTACTTGTAGGTGACCATTTTACTCATATCTTTGTGTGGTCCCATTATTTAAAGTGCAAGAGTCAAGTGCTGAGGAACATTTTAATTCAAATATCTTCCTTCACGTTATCCCGGGGATTAAAGTGAATTTTCTTTGTTCTTTTGTTTAACCTCTCTTACAACACTAATTTCTATTAAATGACCTTCGAATCTTTTGCTCAGAGTAATTACTGTTCTTCCGGTGTGCGTTACGTAAGCCCATGGGTTAAAGTGCTATACAACAACCATCATATTGCTTTATTCTGGAGATGAACTACTGGATTTGCTTCCCAGTTGCAATTCTTTGTTGAGGTGCTGGTGCCCTAAATTGATTGTTCTATTGCTTTCATGTTTACTTTTACCAATTTTACTCCCCAGCATGAGAGTGGTATAGAGGAGCACCCCCCCTCCCCCCCCCGCCAATGGGTTACCGCTTGCCTACATGTTCGTATTTCTAGCTCTTTGAAAATTCTTTTCAGCATTCTCTTCCTTTCTGTCAGGAAACCCGGGCCAGTGCAGAATATGTGTGCAAGACTCACTTACCTATATTTGCATAAGAGACATTCTTTATTCGATGTCTGTTCCTTCCAGAATGGCATTAGGTCTTTTGTTTCCCATTTTCCAAAACGGTACTGCATAAACTGTTTTATCTTCCGTGAAAAGTGTGCTAGAAGGTAATCCTGGTGCCGTAGTTTTTTTATAGGAATTTATCACTGTCCAGGTGTGACGTCTGAGTGCAAGGCTTGTCTTATCTGTTAATGCTTGTTTGTGGCTTACATTACTTTATAAAAAAGGCCTGCTTCCCAATACTTGCACTCCAAGCGTCTTGCATTCCAAGTTCCTCGACAGCCAGTTTTAGATCAAACCCACATGAAGCTTTTTTTTTGCTGTGTTTGCTCCTCTATTTCCTTCCAGCATATGTGGTTGATTGACCCTTTCATTTGATGCTCCGTTAATTCCTACATATTCGTATGACTTAACTTCCTCCACTTTGTTACCTTCTATGAACCAAGTGTACTTCTTGTTCTTCAAGCCTACCAATCAAACCACCATGGTCTTCATGAAGTTTAGCTCTAACCCATTTCTGTCCAAGTAAGTTTTTAAAGCATCCATACTTCTCTGAAGTCCTATTGGCGTTTGGCTCAATAACACGATGTCGTTGGCGTACTGTTGGTATTCTATTTCTTCTTGAGCCAGTATGGGCGGGTGAGCGTCGATATTCTGTACAGCTAAATAACTTGGTATGGCTGTAATAACGGAACAAAAAGGACTTCTACATTCTAATAGATCCATTATCAATTCATGTAAAGCTCTGTTAGCGTCAACAAAATTCACGAACCAAACTAGCGTGTTGTTGTTTAATTTTTAGATTAAATTTCTTCCATCAAAATATTCTGGTATTTTTTTATACTTACCTCTAGTTACTTTACAAGAAAGTATTTGTTTGTAACTTTTGTTTAGTACGTATCTAATGACATTACAAAGAGGGCGTGACACCATTTGAATGCTCACCCGCCATTTGCATTTCTTCATTCTGAACACATGACCGCCCTAATAATGTCACTCGCATAGATCGGAGCTGGACCAATCAGCGCAGATCCACAAGACGTCACTCTGACGTCATAGATGCACCGCCAGACAACTGGAGTGACTCAGAGATTGTTGAATAACAGTAATACCCTTTTAGAGGGAAAATGAGCACAACTGAAAAAACAGAAAGTAGAGTCGTGTTTAAAGATGATGCTGAGCAAGTAAGGTATTCACCGGATACGTTTTCTGTTTGCAAAATAAGGAAGCAGCACATGGTAGATTTTGGAAGTGACACCTGACAGGCATGGGAGACCTGAATCTTTTTGTCCTGCCAATATGAACTATCTATGCTAGGTATTATATCCGACACATAATAAAGCGAAAGGGAAAATATGTTATCAATCGCAAGCTTTGGCGCCTGAGTGTACAAAACTAACAACATACCTCTTTAAGTACAACTTAAACTCAAAGTCAGAGCATTTTTCCGATTGCCTCGGCCTTGAGAAAGCTCAGGGTGTATTACCGAAAGAGAGAAGCAAGTGTCATCTGAACAACCACTACATCTGGAGCACCATAACTCAAAGCACACAACTGTAAGTGATGTAACCTATGGTAGGCTGCTCAACAAAAGTAAAACAAAGAGGATGCAATAGTGAAGGGCACCCGAACCACGGTCTGAAGGATCTATACATTATCAAGAAAACAAGGCATCACTTTAAAAAAATGAAGAGTTTGGTCCGTGAATTTGTTATGAATATAAGAGAGCCTAATATGAGTTGGGTAATAGATCCATTTTATTTATTTATTTATTTAAGCTTATATCGCGCACAGCTACCCACAGTGGGTTTCCCGGCGCTAGGGATAGACTGTAGAAGAAAGGAGGCAGTTTCACCTAGCTTGAGCCAAAGCAGACTATTGGGCACGTTGAGTAAAAAGCAATGTCTTCAAAGCCTTACGGAAGTGAAGCAAATTGGTCTCTAGTTTTAGAGCCAGTGGGAGGGAGTTCCAATATTTGGGGCCCAGAGTAGAAAAGGAACGACCTCCCATTTTTGTCAGCTTCCATCTTGGCATAGTGAAGTTTCCCATGTCCGATGACCTTAGTGGACGTAGGGGTCTATAGGGTGTTATCAACCCTTGGAGGTAGGCTGGGGCACTACCCTGCTTGACCTTGAACATATAGCAGAGTGCCTTAAATTTAATACGTTCAGGGATGCTCAACCAATGAAGGTCACGTAAGGCGGCCTTGGCTGAAGTGCGTCTGGGGATGTTTTTTAACAGGCGCGCAGCCGCATTTTGCACTACCTGCAACACCTGTAAGGTGGCTTTATCTGCGCCCAAGTAAAGAATGTTACCATAGTCCAGGCATGATGTTACAAGTGCCTGGACTACGGTTCTGCGGGAGGAGAGTGGAAGCATCCACAGGATCTTATGAAGCCACCGCAGCGTTGAAAAGCAGATGGCAGCAACCTTAGTGGCCTGTTGTCTCATAGTTAACCTGTCGTCTATAATGACACCCAGGTTACGAACTGCGGTGGATGGTATTGGCGCATTACCCAGTTCGATGGGCCAATGGCGGGGACCCCCAGAGATGTTTATTCCCACCCAGGATGACCACCTCTGTCTTCTCCCCATTCAGTTTGAGACAGTTTCTCCGCATCCAGTCGGCCACAAGAGTGAGGCCTGACTTGAGTGCGGAGATGTTGTTCTCGTCTCTCCCTGATAGGGAGAAGACACTCTGGGTGTCATCTGCGTAGGAAAACAGGGTTAGCCCAGCCTGTTCAACAATAGATGCCAAGGGTTTAACATAAATATTAAATAATAAAGGACTAAGGATTGAGCCTTGGGGAACGTCGCGGGTAGATGGACAGATGGTGGAAGCTGCTTTAGGAGAGAACACTTGAAAGCTTCGGTCATTGAGGAAAGACACCAGCCAGGCCAAGGCCTGGCCAGCCACACCTAGAGACTTCAGAGAGTCAATGAGGATGGAATGTGACACGGTGTCGAACGCTGCGCTCAAATCCAACAGGATGAGCGCCATGGTGTTACCTTGGTCGACACCGTGCCTCAGACTCTCTGTTACCCCCAGGAGCGCTGTCTCAGTTGAGTGCCTAGGCCGGAAACCCGACTGAGAAGGATGGAGAAAGGCGGTGTTTTCGACCAGTTTAGAAAGCTGGGAATTTATATGTCTCTCCAATATCTTCGAAAAGATTGGCAGCAGAGATATCGGGCGAAAGTTGGCAGGATTGGAAGAGTCAGCGCCCGATTTTTTTAGTAAAGGTACAACCATGGCGTGTTTCCAAGGTTGGGGGACCTGGGCCTCGCTCAAAGAGGTGTTTAGTAATTTAATAAGGATGGGGTGAGTAAGGGGATCCAGTTGTTTTAATATTTTGGCCGGGAGAACATCCAGTGGGGAACCAGATCGCACACTGTTTAAACAGGACACAAAAGAGGTGGCATCTAGAGGCTGCCAGGTAGTAATTACTGCATCAGTGGTGGTATTCACCAATTCCTGGACTGTAATAGGGGCGGTGAAAGTGGTCTCTGGAGGTGGAGAAAAATGATCGTAAATAAGATTCACTTTGTTTATAAAATAATCCGCTAAGGACTGACACTGAACGGCATCCGGGGGAGGGGGAGTGGGATTTACACCGGTCAGTTTCTTCACAACGGAGAATAACACCTTAGGACAGTTTTGTGCATCAGTCACTGTTTTTGTAGTGTAGTTTGCTTTAGCAGTTTTGCAGCTATTGTGGTACTTTTTTAAGGCTTCTTTATATATGATTTTACGTGAAGGAGAGTAGCCTTTTCTCCATTTACGCTCCAAGGTCTTACATTGTGAGCGAAGACTCTTAAGTTGTTCCGAGTACCATGGGGCTGGAGGATGAAGTGAAACTGCGGGCTTTGACGTCATTGGCAGCGCCCGATTTACAGCATTGGTTAGCCAGAGTTCAGTAGCACTGTTGAGAGCAGTAACCGGTGCGTCAATAGACGGGAGTGTTTTAATCAGTAATTTATTGAGTTCTGGAATGCTAACCTTCCCCCAATTCCGAGATGGCCTCAGTTTTTCTGTCGCAGATCTTGTTGCTGTTTCAGCCATGTCTAAGGAAAAAGGGACAGCTGAGTGATCGGACCAAGTAATTTGTAGAGCTTCACGGGAACAGTCAAGGGGCAAATTGGATAAAATTGGGTCAAGTAAATGTCCAGCGCAATGTGTAGGACCTGTATTGTGTAATTGGAGGTTAAAAGCTTCCAGGGTAGAGAGGAGCTGATTCCTGTGAGGGCATTCGTTTTAAATGTAAAATCTTTTTCGTTCTGTTGTTACGCTCAAGCTATTCAATTTGCTGCTTAAAGAGCCCCACCCTGCGCTGCCCAAAAAACAGATATAAAAACCTGGACAAAACAATAGCCGACGAGCAAATACAAGACCGCAATCTGGTATCAGTAACATTGGGCCAGACTAACCCCATAATAACATCAAGGGTTGGATGGTGAGCTTCAGGGCTCCTGTGTCTTGAGCAATGTCCCTGCGGTCCCCTACAGTTGTTGTTGGTAGGGTTCAGTAAGTCAGAACCCCATCATTTGCGTAAAAGATTGAAAACCACTGGTGAACTTCTGTGGACGAGTTAAAGAGAAAATGGTGGAAAGGGACATTTGGGACAAAGAACTCCAGATGGTCATCCTTACAGCCATCACTTCCCAAAATGTAGAGTCCATCCCACCACACCACTAAAGCATCTTGTAAACTGTCAAGAAATTCTTAGCAGCCTGTGGTGCTGCTACACTAAGCACCCTCTCTGAATATACAGCTCTAAACCTACAGTGGTGCCCCAGCCTTTCACCCAAGTTCATATCGATTCAGCAACAAAAGTAAAGTCAGCCTGTCTCTGGTTTCTACAATTCCAAACTATTTAACTACAACTTAAACTCACTCTACCCGCCTTCTGCTATCGTAGCGCTATACCGACACACTGCTATTGCTGCCTCGCTCCCACTTCTGCTATTATTGCCTGAGTAACTATTGAAACTGTATCGCAGCGCTATATTGCCTAACAGCTTATTGATTGGACATATTTTCATTTGCGCTACGCTACCTGTGAAGTTGCTTGGTGATTGTGATTTGTGCACTGCCATTTACATCGCGTTTACGCTAATTGTGCCCCCAATCCTGTTTCGCTTTGCCTTGCAGACATATTGTTGTTGTTGTTGTTGACTCCCTGACCGGATATCCTCCCAGATCCCGCCTCCCAGCTGCTCATCCCTCGCCCCTCCCCTTCCACTATCCACTTATGACAGATGCTTTTGCGTGCAACGTTCACGCGCAGCGGTCGCGCCCCATGCGCGCCGAAGGTGCGCCAAAGGTAAGCCCGTCTATGCCCGTCCGCGCCTGGACCGCGCCCAGCGCCAGACCCCCTGGTCCTCGCAAATCCCAATCCACCCGCATAACGTATGACGCCGCTACCCTCATTGCCCTTAACCCTGGACGCACAACACAATGCTGCGAAGCCGCCCCAGGACACACCCATGGACCCTTCGCCTGCCACTCCTGCAAATTCGCCTGCATCAGGACCCACACCAAATCCACGACCTCCAAACACAGCTCCCACTCTAACCACCTGAAATGCATCCTGCTGAATACCCGCTCAGTTCACAGACACGCCACTGAACTCTGGGACCTACTCGACACTACATCGCCGGACGTCGCATTCCTTACAGAAACCTGGATGAACGCATCATCAGCCCCCGACATCGCCATAGCCATCCCGGACGCCTACAAGATCATCCGAAAAGACCGCACCAACCAAACAGGAGGAGGCATCGCCATCGTCCATAAGTACACCATCCGAATCACGACCAGCTCCGACGATAACCTCGTGACCGCCGAACACCTTCACTTCCAGATCCACACCGACCCCAGGACCACACTTAGAGGCACTGTCATCTACAGACCACCAGGAACCCGCACACAATTCAACAAAGACATCACTGGCTTCATCAGCCCACATGCCCTCACCTCCGAGAACTACATTCTACTGGGAGACCTCAACTTCCACCTGGAAAAGAAAAACGACAACAACACCACCACCCTTCTGGACAACCTGGCCAATCTCGGACACCCCCACCCACCTTGCTGGACACACGCTCGACCCTATCTTCTCCTCCAGCAAACACATCTCCTTCGATCACACCACAGCTCTCCATTGGACAGACCACAGCTGCATTCACTTCAGCTACAAAAAGACCACGACCCACAACCCCCAACAACCTATTCCACGAAGAAACTGGAACAAAATCACCACCGACCAACTCTTCACATCGCTTAACCAAAACCCTCCTGCCATATCATCGAACCCAAACCATGCTGCCACCAAACTCACACAATGGATCACTCACAGCGCTGACGAATTAGCACCCTTGAAAACCACCAGATCAAATTAGGTAACAAAAAGGCCCCCTGGTTCAACGATGACCTTAAAAAATCCAAGAAGCTATGTCGCACTCTCGAGAAAACCTGGAGAAAAAACCCAACCACCGACAACCTGTCCACCTTCAAGGACGCCACCCGCAAACACCACCAATTATTCTGATCCACCAAGAAATCAGCATTCAAGGATTGACTCGACAACAACGCCCACAACAGCAAGGAACTATTCAACATCGTCAAAGAATTTACCGACGGCACCAACGACATCACTCCCTCTTAAGACCTCTGCGACTCTTTATCCTCTTTCTTCCACAACAAAATAGACTACATACATAACAGCTTTGAAAACCAATCCGAAGAACAGTCCACTCCACCCACCCCCGAACCAAAACAGCTCTCTCACAACCTTTGTGCCTGGAACCCCATCACCACTGAAGACACCATACGCCTGATGAACTCCATCTACTCAGGTTCACCAACCGACCCATGTCCCCACCACATTTTCAACAAAGCAGACTCCATCATCGCACCCCATCTCTGCGATGTCATCAACTGTTCCTTCAACTCCGCTACCTTCCCGGAAAGCTGGAAACATGCTGAACTCAGCGCCCTTCTGAAGAAACCCACTGCAGACCCCTCTGAACTTAAGAACTACCGCCCCATCTCACTCCTCCCATTCCCTGCCAAAGTCATTGAGAAAGCCGTCAATAGTCAGCTCGCCGCCTTCCTTGAATCCAACAATTCCCTCGACCCATCACAGTCCGGCTTTCGAGCAAAACACAGCACCGAAACCGCCCTCATCGCAGCTACAGATGACACCTGAACGCTACTGGACAGCGGAGAAACAGTCGCCCTCATCCTACTCGACCTCTCCGCCGCCTTCGACACAGTCTGTCATAACACCCTCATACAACGCCACAGCAATGTCGGAATACAAGGAAAAGCTTTGGACTGGATCATCTCGTTCCTCGCCAGAAGAACCCAGAGAGTCCGCCTCCCCCCATTCAAATCAGAGGCCACCGAAGTCATCTGCGGTGTATCACAAGGATCATCACTCAGTCCCACCCTCTTCAACGTTTACATGAGTCCCCTCGCATCCATCGCGCGACAACACAACCTCAACATTATCTCCTACGCAGACGACACCCAGTTGATCCTCTCCCTCACCAAAGACCCAAACACCGCCAAGACCGATCTACACGATGGAATGAAAGAAGTAGCCGAATGGATGAAGAACAGCCGTTTAAAACTAAACTCAGACAAAACTGAAGTCCTCATCTTAGGATCATCCCCCTCATCCTGGGACGACTCATGGTGGCCACCGGCCCTGGGTACAGCACCCGTACCTACTGATCACGCACGTAACCTGGGCTTCATCCTGGACTCCTCCCTCCCGATGACCAGACAAGTCAACGCCATCTCATCTTCATGCTTCAACATCCTACGCATGCTCAAAAAAATCTTCCGTTGGATCCCCGCCGAAACAAGAAAGACAGTCACCCACGCACTGGTCACTAGCCGACTGGATTATGGAAATACCCTTTAAGCCGGAACCACTGCCAAACTACAGAAAAAACTCCAACGCATCCAAAACGCCTCAGCCAGACTCATACTGGCCATCCCTCGTCAAGCTCACATTTCCGGTCACCTGAAAGACCTCCACTGGCTCCCCGTCAACAAAAGAATAACGTTCCGTCTCCTCACCCACGCACACAAGGCCCTCTACGACCTAGGACCCGAATGCCTCAACACAAGACTGTCCTTCTACACACCCACCCGCCAACTACGATCATCCAATCAAGCCCTCGCCGCAATTCCACGCATCCACAGATCCACCATGGGAGGAAGATCTTTCTCCTACCTAGCGGCCAAAACATGGAATTCTCTCCCCACTCACCTCCGCCTTACACAGAACCACCTCTCCTTCAGAAAGCAGCTAAAAACCTGGCTTTTCGATAAGTAATGCACCCTCCCCCCTTCAAGCGCCTTGAGACCCTCTGGGTGAGTAGCGCGCTATATAAATTCTTGAACTTGAACTTGAACTAAAAGCTACATGGCTTCCAAGTGCAAGAAGGCTGCCGTTTCCAAGTACTACAGATTTAAATCAGTTAGCACAGAAACTCAAATGTAGCCCAATTGCAGTATTTATCGTGTAGTTAAAAAAAATTCAACTTTTTCCATTGGACGGTGAAAAACACGTTTTCATTGCAGATAAGGTCTGCTGAAAGTGTGAAAATTGAAGCTCTTGTCACTTGTCAGTCTCTCTGGAGGTAGACTGGCACGAAGGAAAATCGTAAAACATGTGACTGACTCTGCACCAGCCCACTTGGTTTTCAGAGGCACCGACGCATGGTTGTCCTATGGACCAGTCATCCCCACACCTGCTTTTGAAAGGCCACCTCTCTCAGCCTTTGTGTATATTAAGCTAATGTCACTCTGAAATTATCGAAGGCACATTTCCTCTCTTTCCATACATTGAAGCCCACCTGAGCTTATATCCGAATTTGATGTTTTTACCCTCTACAAAATTGAAGTTTCTTCAGCTAAGACATGGATGACTGTTTTTTCACCTTCCAGCTTTATGACTCACTAATTACTTTAAAATCCAGGCTTCCTATTAATTAGTTCCTTTTCTCAACCCACGTATGGAAATACGAGCATTTTACCGCCAGCTCCCTTGCTGTTTACCAAAGTCAATAGAATGTTATTCACAAGAAGGAGCAGTGCGTCTTATGTAAAGTGTGTTTTCCCCTGAAGGCGTCTGTGCCTCTATCCTTTCTGGCAGGAACCGGCAGAAGAATTGGATGGGGTGAGCACCAGTGACTGGGAGCCAGGAACTATTTTGGATAGAGAGCGTACTGTGTGCCAGCGCTCTCCCTTTCCACCTCCGTCCACCCCCCCCCCCTCCCCCAAGCACAGCAGGGAGCTGGGCACCAGGCAGCAGGCCTCGGACGGACGAGGAGTCCCAGTCTGTGATGTGTGTTCAACACGAGCCCCTGGACAGGCGAGCTCGTTCTTCTTGGCAAGTGACGGTACGGTGGCCCATCAGTGACAAGAGTTTGAGAGCGTACTGTGTGCCAGCGCTCTCCCTTTCCACCTCCGTCCACCCCTCCCCAGCACAGCAGGGAGCTGGGCACCAGACAGCAGGTCTAGGAGTCCAAGGCTGTGAAGTGTGTACAACACGAGCCCTTGGACAGCTCGAGCTCGTTCCTCTTGGCAAGTGACAGTACGGTGGCCCATCAGCGACAAGATCAGACTGAGCGAAGCCTGCCAGGCTACTGCCATTGAGAGAGACGGGGAGAGACATGACATGGCTGAATCATGATGAGAGAGCGAAACCAAGAGAGGAAGAAAGAGGTAGAGCGATAGAAAGAGAGCGAGAGGGAGAGGCCCAGAGAGAGAGAGAGTAATTGTGAGTGAGACAAGGGGCGATAGGAAGAAAGAGATAAAGCCATTCTATGCAGAAATCACGAGACATATGTGTGATTTAGAGAGAAAGCGACAGCTAGAGAGAGTCAAAGAAAGTGTATGAGAAAAAGAGACATAGAGCGGGCAAGAGAGTGCAAGTTCTAGTTAGTGAGTGCGGTAGAAGGACGGTACAGTTAGACATAATGCCATACACAGTAACACAGATCATTGTACGTCGAGTCCTTCAAAGAAAAGAAGTATGAAAGAGATGGGGGGGGGGGGACAGAAGGGCTAGAAGGTAGGATAAAGACAGTGAGAAAGAGAAGAGACAGAGCACTGGAGAGAGAAAAGGAGAGCTAGTGAGAAGTATATGAAAGAATACGCGTCAGACACATATCAGGAAATCCATATCCCTCATGGCGAGGCAGTGAGAGCGAGAGAGAGAGAGGCAGTGTGTGAGTGTGTGAGAGAAAGATAAAGAGCGAGATGGAGAGATAAGGAGAAAAAGAGGATAGAGTGAGAGAAAGATAGAAAGTGATGGAGAGAGACATAGTGAGAGTGATTAAAAGAGGGAACGCAACAGTGACTGATGACGATGGAGATAGAGATGAGGAGAAAGAGGAGAGAATAACCAAAGTGATAGAGAGGTAAGCGACATAGTGCTGCCCCACAAATTGGGGGAAATGGGGTTAAAGCACTTAAAATACTGGAGGATTGAAACTCCAGGTTGCAGGAGATGGGAACCTACATTAGCCTCAAGGGTAACGTTAGGCTCCATATTGCAGACAGTGCGCACTGTATTAATGCAGACAGGTTAACTAAGCTGGTATGCCTAGGGGGGTTTCACCACAGAGAGAGCTGGGCAGGCGAAATTCCCATAAGGAATAGGAGATGCATAGCAAGTGCAGAGGGATACCCTTGCTCAGAGATTGGCCCAAGGGGGCGTTCCCCCCAATTTCTTAGTGATACACCTAGGGGGCAACAACCTCATTGCCATGGGGAGGAGGCCACTCTTAGAAGCCATGAAAGCTGACTTAGGGGAAATCAGCAAACGCATGGGTCAATGTGAGCTCTGGTGGTCAGATATTATTCCCCGCAGAGTGTGGCACAGGGCTAAGTCAGAGGAGGCCGTTGAACATCCCTGACTGAGCGAACAGTTCATGGCATAAGTTCACAGACCAGAGGAGTCTGGGTTTCATCAGACACGAGCTGATTCAGGCTAATGTTAAAGGCTAACTTAATAAAGATGGGGTTCATTGTCACCATTGGGAATGGGTTTGTTCCCTTGGCCGTGCAGGGGGGCCTGGAAATGAGAGGTGGCAAGTGAGAAGACAGTTGTCGTGGTGGCATGGGCCATCCAGGCGTACGCCGAAGGTTAAGTTGACAAACATGGGGTGTATTTGTCACAGGTGGGCATGGACATGTTGCACTGGACATGCAGGAGGCCCTAGAAAGCAGGTTGCAGGTGGGTAATGAGCTGTTTTGGTGGGGGACTCTGGCGGCGATGGGGCCACCTCCAGAGCTGTGGCGGATTTACAGGCCGATCTGGAAGCAAACAGGTACAGTAAGGGTACCTCTGCGGCAGACGGGTACACTAAGGGTACCTCTGCGTGGCACAATAGGGATACCAGAGCCAAAGACCAGGAGCCTTAGGGCGGGTTCCTGGAAAACTGCGACTGCGCCCCTTTAGTCCTTCGGGCAGTTGGGGGCCTGACCAACCGGGGGTTTGCCCTGTTATGTTCCGCCCTGAAAAAGGCGTGAGTAATAAGAGACCAACATGTCACGTGATCCGGAGGAGGATCACCAAAAGGTGTAGCACTGACTGGGTGACCCACAGTGCTGGCTCATCAGGCGGGCGGTGGCGGCATAGGTTGGTGCAGCTGCCTGCCATTGGATCGCCCGTAAGCTAATCCACCATATTGCATACTTTTGTATGGAATAAACCTGCAGCAATATTTTCCCATTACAAAGTTATCTTGTGAATTTATTTATTCACGCATGCTCAGACTGTGGGTGGGGGTAGTTGCCAATAATGGCACTATGCAGCTGCCCGCGATCCCTGCAGGGGGCCACCCTAAAAGGGCGGCTCTTTAGTGCCATTTGGGCACTAACACACCCCTCACTAGTGGTTGGACTACAGTTAGGAGTCCTCTCACAGTAGCATGCTACGTGCATCACTTCCCGGGCACCATGGTAGGGGAGGGTATATATGCCTCCCCCGCCACTTCTGGCGTCCTCTGTTGCACAAGCCATGCCGTCTCCCACCCCACCTCTAACTCGGTGTCCCGGCCGGTGGGCTGGGTACTTAGAACGTTTTAATGTTTTCTTTTGTTCTTGCAGGCAAAGCTACAGGGCAATCTGGAAGTAGACGGGTACAGTAAGGGTACCTCTGCGGCAGACAGGTACAGTAAGACTACCTCTGCGTGGCTCAATAGGGTGCCAGAGCCAAAGAACAGGAGCCTCAGGGCACGGGTGCTTGGAAAACTGCGGCCCTTTAGTCCTTCGGGCGGTTGGGGGCCTGACCAACCGGGGGTTTTGCCCTGCTAGGCTCCGCCCTGAAAAGGGCATGAGTAATAAGAGACCAACATGTCGCGTGATCCGGAGGAGGATCACCAAAAGGTGAGCACTGACTGGGTGACCCCCAGTGCTGGCTCATCAGGCGCTGGCGGTACAGCTTCCTGCCCTTAGATCGCTCATAAAATAACCCACCATTTTGCATACTTTTGTATGGAATAAACCTGCAACAATATTTTTCCATAACAAAAGTTATTTTGTGTATTAATGTATTCACACACGCTCAGACTGTGGGTGGGGGACGTTGCCAATAATGACACTAAGAGGAGAGACAGAGACATGGAGAGAGAAAATGAGAGCTAGTGAGAAGTAGATGAGAGAATACGCGTCAGACACAGATCAGGAAATCCATATCCCTCATAGAGAGGCAGCGAGAGAGAGAGAGATGCAATGTGTGAGTATGTGAGAGAGAGATAAAGAGCGAGATGGAGAGATAAGGAGAGAAAGATCGAAAGAGTGATGGAGAGAGAAATAGTGAGAGTGATCAAAAGAGGGAACGCAAGAGTGACTGATGAAAAGAGAAAGAGATGAGGAGAGAGAGGGATTGAGAATTAGTGGGGAAGAGATCGACGAGAGAATAACAGGGAGAGAGAGAGTGAACAATAGAGTGAGAGATAGAGCGAGAGACAGAAAGAGACAGATGAGGTAGGGTGTTAGCGAGTGATGTATAGGGGTGAAACGTTTAGACATATGCCTTACCCATATCATAATAAGTCAAGTCCTCAAGGAGAGAATAACCACAGAGATAGAGAGGTAAGTGACATAGTGGGGAAAGATCTATGGAAAGAGAAAATGAGAGTGAGAGAGAGAGAATAGACAAGAGAGAGAAATGCAGACACAGATCATGGAAATCATATCCCTCAAGAAGGGATAGCAAGAGAAAAAGAGAGCTAGAGTTAAAAGATAGGGAGAGTGAGTGGAGGAGAAAGCGAGTATGCAAGGGGTGAATCATAGGAATTGAGCTCGGAAAGTGTAGACACCTTTTACCTAGACAGGTACTGTGCTCCGGATGCAAGCTAGCATTAATATTGACCCTGTTTCTGAGAGCGGTATAGTTTGTTATCGAAATGCAAAGTCGACACAAAAGAATAAATCAAATATTGGTGCTCGGATACAAGGTCGTTAGGCATCGCTATGAAGACTATTAAAAATACAAAATAGATGACACATTTACGATTAAACTAAAATGGGGAGATTTACATCAAAGATCTACGAAGACGTTGGTAGGAGGGGAAGGTAAATCCTTGCGTCACTGTGCGTAGCCGTGATACCCGCTCCTCAGAAGGCCCAAGCCTGGCATGTTTAGGGCACGTCAGAGCGCATCACTGGAGAGGCTTCCCCATGTCCGGCCCCAGAGCCACTCATCATGGGCTACAAATGCCTCCAGACACAGCCCCTTCATTACTCTGCTTACTTCAGGATGCTATTGTCAGCCCCCTCATGTTTCCTCGAGGAGGAGGGGAAGTAGAAAATAACTCTGCTCGTGTGTGCTGCTTTCGCTGCTCACAAACAATTCTCGGATGAGTCACCCTTTGCACGCTTGGCTGCTCGGAAGTCAGCCTGCTTCTCTGCATGTGACATTGCATTAGCTTTGTAGATCAGCAGACCTCGCTCTGCACTTCCCCGAGGAAGCCTGCAGTTCCCAGCCTGGGGTAAGCACATTGTTCAACAGGTAGCCTTGGACACCCCTTCAGGAAGTCCACACCTTCCTTCATCAACAAAGCCATCACGACTGCCACCCCCACTTATCTAATAAGCAGCCTGAGTCACAGCAGGCTCAACACGAACACCAACAGAATGGAGACAAAAAACGTGCAAAAAGGGAACAAACAAGAAAACAGGCCTTTTCCATTTATGCACCAGTACCAGGAATGACAACACTGAATCCATCAGAACCACCCAACCCTGCTCCAGTTTAGGAAAGTGCTGAAGACACTCCTTTTTAAGGAACACTACATCATGGCGAATTAACAGGCCACGTTTGCTTGCTCCAGCTTGGTTTGTGCTGTAAAAATGTCTCAGAAATATATGCATACCTGTCGTGCTTAATTTGTTAAAAAAAAACGAAGTGCCAGGGCCCTCCTCATGAGGCCAAAACAGCTTGCAATGCCCATGCCCATTGCCCATTGCCCCTGCCAGCGCTACTAATGACTCTACGAGCACCATAACTAACCATCCCACTCCTAACTAAAAGTGTGACAGTACAGATTATTCAAGGCCACTAAAAGCTATAGGAATAGCGCAGGCAGCAGGCATTTGTCATTTTAAATGCATAATAAATAGCTGATGTTGTGCTCAATTTCAAAAGTAGCAACCAGCGCCCCAAGTAGCCTACTGCCATAAGGGTCAGTGTTGATTATTAGGCGCCTGTGCTGAGCACCAGAAACCACCGGCACAAATTAAGCACTGGCCTACCATTTTAGGGAAGCTCATGAAGCTCTGTGCCCAACTGGTTACAGCAGTTTCCCCATTTGAACACTGTGTCATCTTCAGCAAATCACTGTGGAATCATTTTAAATTGTAAACCAGGAACACTAAGACACATTGGCCACTGCAGGAAAGGTTATTTAAGTCCATAGCACGTTATTCATAGACCCTAGGATCCATCACATTATCAGTGTTTGAGATACGTGCAACGGACAGCGAGGGAAAGGCAAACTACATAGAGGGACTTATTCACAAACTCATCTTGGAGCATGGAAAGTAGTGCTAGTTTGTACTCTTTTGTGTACTCTTAGTGAACTGGATCCAAATCATCTCAAGTGGGAGTAAAACGGGAATATACAATGAATAGTCAGTATAAATGGATAGGGCTGTGCCCTCTTGGCACTTTTACCATGGGGTGTTGGATGTTTCGAAGCAGATTCACAAAGGCATGTAAGAGTACATAAAAGAGAGGTCCTGCACGACTGTTTCCTTCGCTCATAGATGCTTTTGTTAAGCAGCCGCAGTCACTGTCCAGGCCACAAGGACCCCCTGCCCTTCCTCACTCTTGAATCATGGAGCAATGGTTTGTGAGAGAGCCAGTGCGCCAAGACTGTTGGGTTACTCCGATCAGTAATTTACTCCAAAGTCCATCTTCTTCTTGATCAAAACATTTTGGATTTGGAATGATAGACTGCAAAGTCCATTGCCAGGCTTGAAATGCCAGGGTAGTGAAGGCAGCTTTTTTACTGATCCAACAGGGGCGGCTCCCCCTTTTGACCAGAGGAGCGTCGCCCCGCAAGCCCCAGAGCTGAAAAATAAAATGGTAGTATGTTTATTTATTATCATTTTTATTTTTCAGCAACCCATCTTGAACTAAGTGTCAGGACGGGGTGGGGCCAGTGCTGCCGAGTGGTAGCAGTGGGGAGCTGGGCACTTTAAAATGCACATGTCTCTTTGGCTGGCCATCCTGGGATGTTCTATAACCTAGCTGCCATAGACAACTGGATTAGAGAAAGCGCTGAGAGAGCCTGCTCTATACAATCCTGGCGCTGCTCGCGTGCTGTGAGAGCAGCGCCTACTTTGGGTAGTGCAGTTTCATGCATCTTGAGGTTTCGGAAGACACCGAGGTAGGAGGAAGTTACGCTGCGAGTCTATTTTATTTGTAGGGTTTTTTTGTGAATTTGCCAACCACCTTCGGTACAAACCAGCCGCCACTGTGTATGAATGACCTCTGTGGGGCTGGCACTCACCAGGGTGATCCTTACGGACAGCATGGCAAGTAGCCCGCATGGTTGTCAGATTGATCTCTTGCATAGGGCTATTAGTTCTCTGTAGGGATGTGTTTGGAGCCCCCAGAGGATGATTTAGCTTTGATGGAATGCAACAGGGCCCGGAGGAGAGGGCTGAACCTTGACAACTCAGTAGAAAATACCAAATACGATGGATCACGTGCAGGAAGCAACTGACGTTCAATTATCTGTGTTCATCAGATTGTTGTGGGTGTGACCTTCCTTTGCAAGGCGTGAAGGGTTTCATTAGCACTAAACCGTGTAAAGATGGCAGCTGCAATAACCAGACGAAGCCGAGCCACAACATGTATATCATGTCCGGAGACAACTGCGCATTTGCGTCAGCATCCAGAGCAACGTGCCTGGAAATGCATAAGAAGAAGCATAAGTAGCTGCCTTAAAGACAACATCAATGGGGACCCTGGCTTGAAAATCCGGAGACAGAGCTATGGCCTTTACTGTGCTTGCCCTGTACTGCATGCTTACCATGTATTGCATGGCACCCCTGTATACAAGAACAGTGCAAAGGCTTCACTGTGCAAGCATTGATACATAGATGCAATGCAAGTGTTTTACTGTGCAAACATTGAAGCTTAAAGCACGTGGACTACCCTGTATGGCCATGGACCCCTTTATACAAGGTGCAGTGCAAGGGTGTTACTGCCCAAACATCAATGCTTAAAGCCAGGGGAGTACCCTGTATTGCAGGGCACGCCTGTATACAAGCTACAGTACAATGGCCTTTCTGTGCAAACATCATGTTTGAAACCTGTGGAGTACCTGTATTACATGGGAACCTTGTATCCAAAATACAGGACAAGGGCTTTAATGCACAAGCATTTATGCTTAAAGCCTGTGGACTACCCTGTGGTGCATGAGACTCCTGTAGACAAGATAGAGTGCAAGGGCTTTATTGCTCAAGTATCGATGCTTGAAGCCTGTGGAGTACCCGTATTGCATGAAACCATGTATATAAAATACAGTACAAGCGCTATAGTGCGTAAGCATCGATGCTTGAAGCCTGTGGAGTATCCGTATTGCATGTGACTCTTGTATACAAAATAAAATACAAGTGCTTTAATGCACAAGAATCGATGCTTGAAGCCTGTGGATTACCCATATTGCATGGGTCCCCTGTATGCAAAATGCAGTGTAAGGGCTTTACTACACAAGCATCGATGTTTAAAGGCTGTGAAGCACCCTGTATTGCAGGAAACACCTGTATACAAGATACAGTGCAAGGGCTTTGCAGATGAGAATGTGATGTGATGTGATGTGATTGGGTTCTTATAGAGCGCACTAGCACTCCGAGGAGTATCTTGGCGCTTAAACTTCCTGTGTCTAGTAGATGACAAGGTCTAGACCGTTCGAGAGATGGAGAGGATCATATAAGGGTTCGACATACTGTGTCTGGTAGTGAGTAAATCCAGGTCTTCAGTTGTTTCCTGAAGCTTATTTCTGTGTTGGCAGCACGGAGAGATTGGGGGAGTTTGTTCCATGCTCTCGATCCAATCACCGATAAGGATTTACCACCTTTAGTCGTCAGCCTGAACTTTGGGACGGTGAGCAGATTTAATGAAGATGATCTTAGTTTGCGTGCAGTATGATATTGTTTAAAATATATTTGGAGGTAGGCTGGGCCTTGGTGGTGGAAAGCTTTGAAGGAGATTGTCAGGACTTTCAACAGAATGCGCTTTTGAATTGGGAGCCAGTGTAATGTATCTAGCGCAGCAGAGGCTGAGGATGTTCTTGCCCAGCCTATAACAAGTCTAGCTGCGGCATGCTGTACCATCTGCAGTCTGTGGAGGGCAGATTTATTGAGCCCTGCATACAGACTGTTGCAGTAGTCTATCCGGGATGTGATCAGTGCCACTGCAACAGTCCGTCTGGCACTTAGAGGGAGCAGTTTGAAAAATGTTCTTAGGCCTCTGATAATATTAAAACAATTTCCAGCTACCTCTCTAGTGTGTTGGTTAAAAGACAGGGTGTTGTCAAATTTAACCCCTAGATTTCTTGCAGCATTGATAGTATTTGGTGGACCCTCTGCCTCCTTAGGCCACCAGGATTGAGGGGAGAAGCAGTTGTTAGGGCCGAAAGGTATTATTTCTGTTTTGGCAGAATTACATTTTAGATGATTGTTAGTCATCCATGTGAATACTGCTGAGAGGCATTCTTTCAAGGTGTTTTCTGCATTCGTCATATTTTTATCCAATGTTAGGATTAACTGGGTGTCGTCAGCGTAAGCTATTGAGTCAATACCAAACGTGGAGATAAGTTTGATCAGGGGGACCATATAAAGGTAAAATAGTGTAGGGCTCAAACTTGAGCCCTGCGGGACCCCTTTTGTCAGTATCTTCTCTTTGGAGCGGAATTGACCTAGCATAATAACCTGACGCCTGTGTGCCAGAAAACTTCTGAACCACTTGAGCACGGTTCCTGCTATGCCTGCATTAGCTAGGCGGTGTAAAAGGATAGCATGGGATACCGCGTCGAATGCTGCAGAGAGATCTAAAAGGATCAGGACTGCCTTTTGCCCTGATCCAGTGCAGCACGGATGGTTTCGTTGGTGGAGAGTAGGGCTGTTTCTGTCGAGTGGTGTGTCCTAAAGCCTGCTTGACATGGGTGGAGGATTTCATTCTCCTCCAGATAAGTCATCAGTTGTTTATTTACGCAAGATTCAGCCAGTTTACATAAAATTGGAAGGAGCGAGATGGGGCGTAGGTTGGTAAGAGTGGCTTGATCTTTTATAGCTTTCTTTTGTAGGGGTCTAACTGCTGCTACTTTCCAGTTGGACGGGATCTCGCCTGAGGAGAGAGAGGCCATTAATGATGGAATTTATACCAGGGTTTATTTCATTAACAATTGCTTGTAGCAATGTAGGGGGACAAGAATCGAAAGGGGATCCGGATTTCATAGTAGATATTGCCTTATGCGTATCTTCCAGGGTGATGTGTTCAAAGGTGCGGCAGCTGTGTTTTTGAGAGCTAGTGTTGGTCTCGGCTTTCTCTTGTTGGAAGATTGGGAAGTCTTTCGTGATAGTGTCTATTTTCTGGGAGAAGTAATCAGCAATCTTATCGCATAGATTTTGAGATGGTGGAATATCTTGTGTTAATGCTTTGGGATTTCTGAAGCTGTTTACAATATTAAATATTTCTTTTTGTTTATTTCCTGTTGCTTCAATCTGTGCCGTATAATATGCAGCTTTAGCATTTTTAATAGCGGCATGGTATTGTTTCCGTTCTGTCTTATAGATTCTTTGATCCTCTGGTTCATAGTGGCGACGCCACTTTCTTTCTAAGATTCTGACATTGGTTAGCATATCTTTAAGCTGGCTATTGAACCATGGTGCCGAAAACTTTCCTATGTTGGATTTAGAGCCTGTTCTTGTGGTCGTGATCTTATTTCCTATCGTATTCATCCAGCCATCAAACTTCTGGTTGTCAGTGTGTATATTTCCTGTAAAGATCGGTTTATTGTCTTTAGCCCAGTTTTGCATGTCAGGATGTTCGATAATTTTGCCCCAGCAGGGTACCTGTTTGTTTTTAATGTCCAAAACCTTCTTCCTTCTCTCAGTTTCATTAGTGCTGAAGTTAAATTCTATGAATTTATGATCCGTCCATGATTGTTGTAATGGGGATTTTACATTCATCATCTCAATGTTGGTACCAATACAGTCGAGTATGTGTCCTGCAGAGTGAGTAGGTTCCGAGATGTGCATCGTTAGACCTAGAACCTGCATGATTTCTTTGAAATCAGCTGCGTGTTTATCATTGGGGTCATCTAGGTGGAGGTAAGTACAGTAAGGTTGGCGAACCTGAGAGCATGGCCACTGAGTGCATCCCCTATAATTTCTAGGAATTGCTTGGCAGGTCCTGGGGGCCTATACAGTAGTACACCGGCGAAGGAGAAAGAGTCTCCTATTTTAATGCAGAAACTTAGGCTTTCTGCTCCTAAAATGTCAGTCAGCTCTATCGTAGTGCATTTAAACATATCCCTGTGTATAATTGCCAGACCACCACCACGGTGGACTGGCCTGTCTTGCCTTTGAATTGAGTAGCCGGTGGGGAGGGCCTGGGCTATATCAGGGTTCGACCAATCACGTAGCCATGTCTCTGTGATGAATAGACAGTCCAGGGCGTGTTCTGTGATAAGGTCATAGATGTGGAGTGCATTTTTGCACATAGAACGTGCATTTATTAGTCCCCCTTTTACAGATATGGATTTGGCATTCCATTTGGGTTTACAGTATGGAAGAAGTGTAAGTTTACAGTTCGGACAGAGTATCGGATCTCGCCATGTGTCCACCCTGATGATATTCTGACAGTGTTCGGAATGGTTGTTAAGGGATAATAACTCATCTCTTGGCCATGTAGTTAATGTAGTTAATGGGGTAGAGTTTTGGGCCCTAAGCCCGTCCTTTGCGCGGACGGGCGCAGACAGGCAGGACTTTGGCTTGACTTCGGCGCGACCACGGCGCGCCCGCTGTTCACGTCCGCTGCGCAGAGGAGTGGCCATCTGAATTTATACTGTTTTTCTCGAGCGCTAGAGCGCTGGTCCTGGTTCTACCCTTAAGATGGCCGCCAGTTTTGAGCTCGATCCTACCACGTTACCACTCAGTACCTAAATCGTCTGAGTGTATGGCTATCAGGAGCGAGAACCTGGTATGTGCAAAATTAAAATGTTTCTATAACGCGGCGCAAATCAACATAAATGGTTTAAAATACAGCTACAGGAAATTAGCGGTGCTGGCACAGACAGTCTCCCGGCTTTCCGCCTCAGGAGCGTAGGAAGTCACATGGGCAGCGCGATTCCTGAATTTATACTGTTTTTGTCGAGCGCTAGAGCGCTGGTCCTGGGTCTACCCTTAAGATGGCCGCCGGTTTTGAGCTCGATCCTACCACGTTACCACTCAGTACCTAAATCGTCTGAGTGCGTGGCTATCAGGAGCGAGAACCTGGTATGTGCAAAATTAAAATGTTTCTATAACGCGGCGCAAATCAACATAAATGGTTTAAAATACAGCTACAGGAAATTAGCGGTGCTGGCACAGACATCCTCCCGGCTTTCCGCCTCAGGAGCGTAGGAAGTCACATGGGCAGCGCGATTCCTGAATTTATACTGTTTTTCTCGAGCGCTAGAGCGCTGGTTCTGGGTCTACCCTTAAGATGGCCGCCGGTTTTGAGCTCGATCCTACCACGTTACCACTCAGTACCTAAATCGTCTGAGTGCGTGGCTATCAGGAGCGAGAACCTGGTATGTGCAAAATTAAAATGTTTCTATAACGCAGCGCAAATCAACATAAATGGTTTAAAATACAGCTACAGGAAATTAGCGGTGCTGGCACAGATAGTCTCCCGAAGCTAACCTTAACAAGCATTTGCAATGCAATAGGTCTCGCATTAGGAAAGTGTGAGCTATTGGTATTGTAAATGACACATTTTTTTAATATGTGTTGCCTTTGAAAATATATAAATTAATAGGATTGTTATTCACAAAGCCAATAGCTTACACTTTCCTAATGCGAGTCCTATTGGCTATGCAATGCGTGTTGGTAGCAAGCAAGGACAGTGCTGTTGTGGTGCTGAGTGATGATGTAGTTGGTCTGAGTGATGTGGTGGTGTCCCCAGAGTGATGTGGTGGTATCCCCAGAGTGATGTGGTGGTATCCCCAGAGTGATGTGGTGGTGTCCCCAGAGTGATGTGGTGGTATCCCCAGAGTGATGTGGTGGTGTCCCCAGAGTGATGTGGTGGTGTCCCTGAGTGATCTGGTGGTGTCCCCAGAGTGATGTGGTGGTGTCCCCAGAGTGATGTGGTGGTGTCCCTGAGTGATGTGGTGGTGTCCCTGAGTGTTGGAGGGTTGAGTTGGAGGGTGGAGTTGGAGGGTGGAGTTGGAGTTGGAGGGTGGAGTTGGAGGTTGAGGGTGGAGGTGGAGGGTGGAGTTGGAGTTGGAGGGTGGAGTTGGAGTTGGAGGGTGGAGTTGGAGTTGGAGGGTGGAGTTGAAGTTGGAGGGTGGGGTTGGAGTTGGAGTTAGAGGGTGGAGTTGGAGGTGGAGGGTGGAGGTGGAGGGTGGAGTTGGAGGGTGGAGGTGGAGGATGGAGTTGGAGGGTGGAGTTGGAGTTTGAGGGTGGAGTTGGAGTTGGAGGGTGGAGTTTGAGGGTGGAGTTGGAGGGTGGAGTTGGAGTTGGGGTTGGAGTTGGAGCGTGGAGTTGGAGTTGGAGGGTGGAGTTGGAGTTGGAGGGTGGAGTTGGAGTTGGAGTTGGAGTTGGTGGGTGGAGTTGGAGTTGGAGGGTGGAGTTGGAGGGTGGAATTGGAGTTGGAGGGTGGAGTTGGAGTTGGAGGGTGGAGTTGGAGTTGGAGGATGGAGTTGGAGGGTAGAGTTGGAGTTGGTGTGTGGAGTTGGAGTTGGAGGGTGGAGTTGGAGTTGGAGGTGGAGGGTTGAGGTGGAGGGTGGAGTTGGAGGTGGAGAGTGGAGGGTGGAGTTGGAGGGTGGAGGTGGAGTTGGAAGGTGGAGTTGGAGGGTGGAGTTGGAGGGTGGAGTTGGAGTTGGAGGGTAGAGTTGGAGTTGGAGGTGGAGGGTGGAGGTGGAGGGTGGATTTGGAGGTGGAGGGTGGAGGGTGGAGTTGGAGGGTGGAGGTGGAGTTGGAGGCTGGAATTGGAGTTGGAGGGTGGAGTTGGAGTTGGAGGGTGGAGTTGGAGTTGGAGGGTGAAGTTGGAGGGTGGAGTTGGAGTTGGAGGGTGGAGTTGGAGTTGGAGGGTGGAGTTGGAGGGTGGAGTTGGAGGGTGGGGTTGGAGTTGGAGGGTGGAGTTGGAGTTTGAGGGTGGAGTTGGAGTTTGAGGGTGGAGTTTGAGAGTGGAGTTGGAGGGTGGAGTTGGAGTTGGAGGGGGGAGTTGGAGGGTGGAGTTGGAAAGTGGAGTTGGAGTTGGAGGGTGGGGTTGGAGGGTGGAGTTGGAGTTGGAGTTGGAAGGTGGAGTTGGAGTTGGAGTGGAGGGTGGAGTTGGAGTTGGAGGGTGGGGTTGGAGTTGGAGGGTGGAGTTGGAGGGTGGAGTTGGAGGGTGGAGTTGGAAGGTGGAGTTGGTGGGTGGAGTTGGAGGGTGGAGTTGGAGGGTGGAGTTGGAGTTGGAGGGTGGAGTTGGAGTGTGGAGTTGGAGTTGGAGGTGGAGGGTGGAGTTGGAGTTGGAGGTGGAGGGTGGAGGTGGAGGGTGGAGGTGGAGGATGGAGTTGGAGGGTGGAGTTGGAGTTGGAGGGTGGAGTTGGAGTTGGAGGATGGAGGATGGAGGGTGGAGGGTGGAGGGTAGAAGGTGGAGAGTGGAGGGTGGAAGGTGGAGGTTGGAGTTGGAGGGTGGAGTTTGAAATCAGGCACATGGCGGGTACAATCTCAATTACTGTCCTGTCTCCCGTAAGCATCTCTGTGATTGAGAGGCATGTGGTTTCCTACAGTGGCATGTGATTTGTAGTAGCGCCATTGAAAATCGCGTTTAATGTCCGAGGGGCTTTGTGAGGCTGTCACAGGACTGAGGGTAGCCGGAGCAGGAAGTACGGGGGAACGTTTGCTGGGAAAGAGTCTGTGTGTGAAAGAAGGAGACATGAGCAGCACACACATGGCCTGAAAGAAACATCACTCAGGTAAAGGGTGGACACACAGTGCATTGTACACACAGTGGCCTGGTGTAACACCAGTGCACTGTGTGCCCATTAATTACCTGCAAGTTTGAGTAGTGGAGAGAAGCACTTGTCGAGTGCAGTACATGTCTGCATCAAAACTCCTCTCTAGGAATCTACTACAGAAAACTGCCAATATTGATAAGGTACAGGGTGAAAATGGAGGCTAGACAACTGCCTGCAAAAATATTTAAGCTGCATATTATATCAAACTAAAACAAGGCCCTTACTGTAAGAGAAGTGTTGTGCTGGGTTTTGTAGTTTTACAGGGGAAGCATTGGATGGGTGACATGCACAAGAAGGGGCACTTACTGATTATGCCCCGCGGAGGGTACGATAAGAGACAATAAATGGAGCTGGCTTTGCTGTGCCTGGGCTAGGGCCAGCTCCCAAGACCCTCGAAGGGGTGGGTGGTGGGGGGTGTGGTGCTCAAAGTGGTGAATTTGTAAACATCAGTAACTACAATTGCCCAATCATTCCCACAAAAGTTTTCCCTGCACCAAAGACAAATGATCCATTTTTTTTTTCTTTCGCAAAAGCAGGGCTTGGATAGTTTCAGAAACGACATTTGGTTCCAGGCATTAAAGTGAACCACAGCAAAGGAATGTTGTAATGTCTAGTCTCGTCGTCAGTTCTGTGGGACAGTCGGCTGCCCAGAGTTTAGCCTTTGGCTAAAGTGATGTGGCAGCAAAATTTTAAACAAGAATGGAAATAACCACCATATAATGCGTGTGAAAGGTCACCCTTCCAAAAATTACACAAAAGCAGGCTGTGCTCTTGGTTTATATGAGCCTTCTCGCCTCCTCTATTTATAACAACAAATCTAAAATGTCTATGCTTGACACAAAAACTTTAAAATCAGTCTTTCCAATAGATTTCAGCGATTTTCAGCAAAGAGGGCTTTTGTGAAATGAGTCTGCCCACTTAACATGAGAATGGACATCTCATAGGAGCAAGAGTAACGAATACTTGTGATCTAAGCGCCCACATGTTCGTGAGAGTGATACTTTTGTTAGACACAGAAAGTAAATATGGTACTGTACATTATTCCGAGACCTTCCACAACGCTACACGTGTTCATTTGTTTAAGGAAATACGTTTAAATAGAACAAATACAGCATTATGAAATGTAAAATAAACTATTGCATATTAATGACTCCATTTTAACACACAACAAAAACTTTGAGGACTTGTTGGCATAGACAGCAGATAAAAGTGTTATGCAGTGGCATCTTTGTTGGAGAAGAAAGGACGAAGTAAAATAGACTAGCATGGTAAAAAATTAACACACAATTGCTTATCCATGTGGACTCACAGCAGGAGGAAAGCAGTTAAAGGCATTCACGGGCTGAGTCACAACAGTTCCTCTTTTTACCCTGGAGGGCAAACGTTTGCTTCCACTCCATCACCAGAGAGACGCGTCAACTTGGTTTCCTATTACCATTGCACGTACTGTTATTCTCAGTTTAGTGACATCACCGAACTCATTGAAAGCGTAACAAGGTTCTTTGTACAGTAATGAGCATGTTAGCAACAACTTGGAAAACAAGAAAAACAAGCTCTTGGCATTGCTGTGGGGAGGGAGGAGGAGAAATGCGAGACACGGCCTAGCGGCCGTGAAAAGTGTGAAGCAGGGGGCGGGGGAAGAGAAATGGGAGACACGGCCTGGCGGCCGTGAAGTGTGAAGCAGTAGGCAGAGGAGCGGAGCCCTTTGAAGTGAAGCTCTTGGAGGCAGGCGGCTCGGGAGCGAGGGAAAAGCATGTGCTTGTGTTCACGTGAACTGTTTGAAATCCGCCCGATGGTTTGAGAACTTATTTTGCCCACTATAATTGTCCCCTATCCATTCCTTGCGGAATAGGATAGGCGAGACCTAAAAAAAAGTGTTCGACCCAACTACAACTTTACAGCTCATGCTGCCCATCTCCTATCATTGGTAAATTACAGCGTTGCTCCAATTTTCTATGATGCCATTCCCCATGGCATGCAGGGGTCTTGCCCTCTTCTTATATTTGGCCCTCCCATTGTTCATGGGCTAAGGACATGTCTTCTGGCATTGCTCCCAGTTTGCAAAACTATTTCTTTCTTTATTTTAACACACTCCATAGGAGTGCGTCCGTTTTCAGCCATCTCCCTTGTACACATACACAAATACCACTAAAATGCATGCACGTGTACATAAATAAATGCATTTCCTAAAAAGCTGTTAAAACATGAACAGCACTTGTTTAATTTTTTTTTGCATGATTCAATGGTATTGGTGCGCTCGCTTTGTCGTACATCTTGCTATAGTGCAAACACAAGTGAAGGTATCGGAGCGATTTACCTGCTCACCAGTTACATTACACAATGACACATGGAGAAGTGTGGCTCACAGATTAGAGCAGCAGACCCTGAGGCAGAGGTCTGGTCCGGGACCAGGGTTCAATTCCCGATGTGGCAGGGTCTTGGGCTCAACGTCCACGGACTCGATAATTCTCGCCTAGGTGCCTACTCTAATCATGGGTCCCACTCTGCAACTCTGGGCAATAGCTTGCTTAATCTCCACAACTGCCCCGGAAGCGCTAGGATGCCTGGCCTCACCTTGGAGGTGCCCAGTAAGGGGGCATCTCACAGGGAAAGCCAGGAAGGGTTCCACAGCGGTATACAGCGCCAAGATACCTTTCAGGTGATAGTGCGCTTTACAAGTTTACACACACATTTACACATTCATTTTTTCGCTGATGTTGCATTAATTAAGGTTTTTTCTGTCACTCATCCCCTCTGCTAGACCTGTCCCCCCACTACCTCCCATGTCGCTGCTGCTTTTTGTTTTGTGAACGATTCGATGTGGTATTGGAGCGCTTGTTCCATCCTCCATCTTGCCATAGTGCTAAGATGAGCTGATGGTATTGGAGTGCTTCAAGTGCTCACCACTAACATTACACAATGACACATTCATTGTCGTAGGCGTAAGTGATTTTCCCAGAATCGCAAATTGTTCAGCCGACCCCAAGATTCGAACCTGGTTTCCCAATGCCCCTGTCAGCAGCTGTGGCCATTAGGCCACACCCTTGCTTCACTTCAGAGCTCCTCAACTGTTTCTCACTATCACTTCCTCATTTGCTCGTCAAGACCCTGCCAACTCGGAACAAACACTGGCAAAGCCAATAGGTCTTGTCAATGCCCCAGCTATTGGCCTTGTCAATGTTTTTTAGCCATGTTGGTTAGCAAACACATCTGCACAGTGGCTGAAAGTCACTGAAAAAAGCACTATGAAGCGGCCAGCTCAGGCCACGTCATAGTGCTTTTTGTGTTAGTAGGGGCAGGAAAATAAACTCAACATGGGGGGGCAAAGAGACTCGGCGTCGGCTCAAAATCCTGTAATTCTAGGCTTTCAGTAACTTTCAGCCATGCTGAACAGCAGATGTGCTGCTAGACAACATGGCTAAAAAGATATTTACATTGACAAGGCCAACAGCTCAAGCATTGCTGAGACCTATTGGTGTTGCCATTGCTTGTTAGATTATGTAGGGTTCATTCCAACTCAGAGCGAGGATTGTCTAAATAAGCAAGAAGACTTCCTGAGTGCTGTGAAAGTGGTAAGGAACTTTAGCAAGCATTTGCAAAGCCAATAGACCTCACCTTTCAATGGCATTAACTCACCTTTTGACTTCATCAATACTGTTCCACATCACCCCCCAAAAAAATCTTGCTTTCCAATGTGAAACAGCATTGGCAAAAAATGTGCGATGAGGCATGCATGAGCATATGTCATCATTCACAAGGGTGCATATGCGACTTGACCATACAGGGTCCATAGGTTCACAACACATGCACATACATGCATAATGACACTGCAGCTGTTTTGTTTTAAACTTTTAATTTAACATGGCAGTTGCCCATCTTGGAGCAGTAAATTAACAAGGTATAAAAAGTGTGCAAATCTGTATTTTCTTTGGAAAGGGGCAGAGCTCAGCAGCAAATTATAGCTGTCCGGTCCTCTAAAAAAGAAAAAAAATGGAAAAAAAATATTTTTTAAATGAGACAGGGAGAGGGGTTGCAGCAGTGGAGCTGGCATGTTGTACGCACCAACAGGCAGCTGGAGAGGGGTGGGGTGAGCAACAGAAGAGCTGCTTGGGGTGGGTGTAAACCTTTTGAAGAACAGAGAAAACCAGGAGAGACTGAGAAGCATCTGACATGCTGGGGATGGGACGAGGAGCAGCGGATACAGCGTGTTAGGATAGCAGGGAACATGGAGTGGGGATTTTAGTGAAGAAGGACCAAATGAAGGGGAGAACAAGAAAACATATGCACTTGCATGGAATGCTAAAGAAATATAAAAATGTGGCATCCTGAAAAAGCAAGTAGTGGAATGATACAATTCATCCAATTTGAAGAATGGAAAACAATCCATTCTCAATGGGGGTGGGGGACATACACAATAAGAAGAAGCAACGCCACGAATAGCAAGAAGGCAAATGAGATTGGCAAGAAAGCTAATCAATTGTAAACAGTGCGCTAATCCGATGTACACTGTACGTTTATATATGGTCCGTAATAGATGTTTGCAACAGACATCTAAACGGAGTCTGTAGATGAGATCTAAGAAGGAAAGAGAAAAACATGTGTTGGGTATACTTATCATTGTGGATGACCATAAAGGACTTCCCAATGCGTGGAAACTGTGGCTCAGTGATAATTTATTCAAAAGAAGACACTACCGTTTTCAACGGTTTGATATCTTTGGTGGCTAGTGGACCTGCCAATGCCATATTTAAATATAAGATACATTACAATTCTTCGACGGATGGAATAATATTGAAGATTCTGTGAACACATCACTCGGCTACCCTAGTCTTTAAATAAAAAGTCTATTCCAGAAGCCACAAATCTATCTTAGATTGAAGAGAAGGAAAATACTGTGACGTTTTCAGTTACCATGGTAACAAATTCACATTTTCACCAATGTCCACCATCAAAAACAGGGTCATTAGATCCAACAGTGTTCCAGTTCAGCACTTTATGGCCACTTGGACCACTTGCATTTTCTTAAATTGGTGATCCACATTTCTGCTGCCAATCATATCTCAACAGAGCAATATCTAGTTGGAGTCCATTTGTTTGTTCAGATCTTCTAATGGGACTTCTGCTAGCACATGTATTCGTTGAGAGTTATGCAGTGTCAGCAACCTATAGAAGGGTTTAGATTGAGGATAAGGAACAACTGAGTCCCTCATAATCTCCTCCCGTTACGTGAGCCATATATATATCCAACAAATATTCATCTATGTGACCTTCGCAGACAGATAAGTATGAAGGATGTGACAAAGAAACCACAATGTTGGCATCTTTTTTATTCTGTACTTAGTGGCATAACAAAACTTGAGGGGGCCCCCTGCAATGTACCACAAGCCAATCGCCACACATACTACATGCCACACAACCACCACTATACACATACATCCTGCCCATATAAGTAGAATTGGGTGTAGAATACCTGTGTCACTCCTACCTTGACTGATTGCTTTCTACCTAGGTGAGATTTTTATGAAAACAAGCATAGACTAAATTTTGACTACTTCTTCATGCTTCTGTCTCACTTGAAGTCCCATCTAATATTTTGTGTCCTCCCCATGGCAGCCTGCTTATGCTTAGGAAGATTTGTCTTTCATGTGCACTCACTGCGCTAAACCAAACTATTTCCAGTGTGTGGTAGGAAGTTAGGTGGTATCCAAAGATTCCCCTATGCTCATTCCTTTAACAGTGCGGCCACATCTACATTCTAAAACGTAGTGTAAACTTGTTGGGGCAGACTAAGTTCAATAAAGAGCACTTTCAAAAGACTAAAGGCCTGAGAGTTTGACGAACAGGATACATAGTGCATGTCCAGTCCACTATGATCCAGCAGAATTAAATTTGCATCACTGGGCACTTCTGGATACTGAGGAGATCATTTATTCACACTCACTTACTTACTTGCTAACTTGGTCCTCAGATGAACCTTTCTTCATTGTACTGAGGAGATAGAGAGTTAGCATTTCCTGTTTGATAAATTAATACAACTGGCTACCCAATGAGGACCAGGAATCAATAGTCAGTGTCAAAGGTTTTATTACAAGTTAATTATCAAATTCAGGTAAATCACTCTTAGAACCATGCTATACAAATAGAGAATAGTGACAGAGAGGCCAAGCCTCCTACAAAAAATGTAGGCAAACAAGAATTCACAAACCAATAACTCAGTTGTTCCCTTGCAGAACATTACCATTAAGGTCTGATACTCGGACGTACATTGGTTAGAGTTTTCTCTATATATCAGTATCTATATGGTCCAATTACAATTTAAGCAGGAGTCCGTTTAGATTCAGAGTGTAGCCAATCTTCAGAGAACAATAGGAATAAGGCAAAGGAGTACATGTAATACCAACAGAAGCCTTTTAGGACAAATGAGTATGAGAAATGGTTCGGCTCGGAGTCGAAGGAAGGCTCTGCATCTGATGCAGAAAGAGATTTGGCACAGAAGGTTAGCAAAGAAGTCAAAGGTCATCTGCTCTCAGTGGTCTGAGAGATCTGCCCTCAGCAGTCTGTCCCTCTGACTCTGACTGCTCGCATCGTTCAGGGCACTTGCTAATTTTAATCCATAAAATCCATTGGTAACTCCCATTTTATTTTGTCACCAATAGAAGTTCGTTGTATTTGTTGCAAGATTCATACGGTACATCTTTCGAGAACATGAGGAAAAGTACCCATACTGTCCATGTGAACATAAGCTTATTCCCATTCTCATAACACAGAGCAGTCCTTTGTTTAACTATGAGTTCCCGTGTAATTGGCATTTGTCATCTGTCCCAGGCAATGTAACTAACAATGGTGGTTTCCAGGGTTCAGGTCTTCCCTTACCTGGGGGTCCTTTTTGACAAAAGGGGGTCCTGGGCCCCCCAGATAAAGGTGAAGAGTTTATCCTTGGCTCGTTCGACATCTGCACTGTTGGGTTTTACAAAAAGGTTGGGGGCTAGGCCAATGGAAGCGCTTTTAAAGGTTTATAACACCAAGTGTATTCCCATTGCCACCTATGGGGCCGCTTTGTGGGGCTACGCCACCCATGATAAAATCCAAAGGGTAGAAAATGGGATAATTAGACAATTGCTCTCAGTCCCCAAAACTACCCCCACCTTTTCTATCCACGATGAAGTGGGTTTGCCCTACATTGCAGACAAGTTGAACCTGGCACCCCTCTTATTCTGGGCAAAGACATGGCTTAATTCAGAGTTAACCTTGAACCATATTATCCTGGAGGATGTTATTTCTTTGGACCACGCCATGAAAATATCTTGGCTGAAGTATTTAAAAAACACATTTTCTGTTCTAGGTAGACCGGAACTTTTTTTATCTCCATCTAACATCAGGAGAGAAGATGTAAAATGGATCAAGGTCCATTTTTTAGAGAGAGTGCGTCTTAATAGAGAGGAGAAGGAAATAACGAAACCATCTGTAAGAGCACACTCTATGTTAATCACCACTCCAACCCTGGAACTATACCTGAAATTTGTTACAAGACCTCTTCATAGATTCTTATTAGCAAGATTCAGGTTTAATTTGATTCAATTTTCCTTAGATTGTTATCCATCATGGGCCAATTCAGAAGATGCCTCTCCCTGTGAGTGTGATAACTTTTCAAAACAAGATACCATGCATTTCATGATGTTTTGTGGGTTTTATACCGCCGCTAGGAAAAAACATCTGTTACCTGTTTTGAGGGAGGCTGGCTTTATTCAAGTCAGACCCGCATTAATCTACCTCCAGATGTTGGGCAATATTCACATTACTTTTAGTGTTGCCAGTTTTCTAGCGGAAGCTTTTAGAATTAGGAAGAAACATGTACCACTGAATATTTCATTGTAAACATGGTATCGTTTTAACAGATTTTAATCCTATGTGCCAAACACGATGTAGAATAGTCTAATTATGGCCTGCACTGATTTTGTACATAAATGAACTGTGATTTTAATGTATATGTATTGCATGTGCCTTTTATGATTTTTTTTAAAATCGAATAAAGTGTACTTTGACTGACTGACTAACTAACAATGTTACATGAAAGTATAATTTCTAACAGTAGCCCACCCCGGGCTTCCATCGTGACTAAAAGTTGAAAGTGCTGCTGATGTGATCGTTGATCGAGAGACATCTGCTTCAAAGCCCCGTGAGTACCGGTACTCTCCTTGTTTCAGGAAAAGTGCTGGTACTCAATGGTGGAAAATGAAAAAGTGCCAGTACTCAGTAGAGTGCACCGGCCCATTTAAAGCACTCATTTCCCAGCTTAGCTGTCGAAAAGGAGGTACTGAATGTGCTAGCTACAATTCCGAGTACTGGGTGCAATGAAAGCAAACTTTAAACAAAGATTGTAGCTTCTTCAGCTCACCGGGAGATTCATTGATCGAACAATCAAGGTCTTGGCTCTATAGGGCTGGAACCAAAAACAGTGTAACATTTATCAGTAAAGACAATACTGGTTTATTACATAACACAAATAACACACAGGCACATAAAAGAAAGCAGGTGTCAGAATATAGAAAATGGGAGCAGTGTTCAGAGTACTTTTGCATTAAAGACGGGGCGGCAGGAGAAGGTGCAATTCCTTCTGTAGTAAACATTGGACATGTGCAATGTGACAGGATATTCTCTCATTTTCACTGGGCATACCTCCATGCACATAAAAGAACAGCATTGCTCTTGTGCCACACCGCAGATGCGGTGGACAAGGAAAGGTACTCTCAGGAGTTGACCTTCAGGACCAAGCATGGTGTGTCCAAGAAACCGCCCTAGATCCCCCTGAACCCCTTCTATGCAGGAGGACAGTCAGTGTTTGTGCTAACTCGTAGCTTTATTTGGTGTAATCAGGCACACGGATCGTGTGTGCTCTGTACCTTCCAATGAGGGTGTGCTCTGGCGCCCAGCGGTGCCATGCCTTGATGTGTAATCGGTGTCAGAAGTCTGCGGCTGTCAGAGTTCTTGAGTCACCATAATTCCACATAGGAGTGTCAACGGGCCAATGTTCTCTTGTGAATCTCATGTGTGTCCTCATATGTATTATTTTACATGCAGCAATCCACTTTAGTTCTCTGCAGAGCCAACCTTAGAACCTGCCACACTGGGGGTGGCAGCAGCTAGAGGGCGGCAGAGCCCTCACATCCATAGACCCCTTCTGATCACAGCCTGATCACCATCACTCACTCTTAGCAAAGCAAACAGTTACCTCTTCAAAAACACACAAGTAGCACGTTTTATTAACTCGTTGTGAACAGACACTTTCACTTTGAATGATTATAAGATAAACTATTCTATTTCTCCTAAAAGAGATACATTTTATTACAGTAGGTGATAATGACATTAATAGTTTTTCCTCATGTATATTTGTGATATTAACAATTACACTTCTCTATTTTAATTAGAGCTAAACCACTAAGGAAGATGCTCAGGGCCGGACTCGCCGTTGCGGGCACCGGGCATTCCCCCGGTGCGCCGCAAGGGTGGGGCCCAGTTTTGGGCCCCTGGGGGGCGTTTTTGTTACAGGGCCGTTTTTGCAGCATAGCTGCAAAATCGGCCTTGTAACAAAAACGGCCGAAAACCGGCCCCGGCAAAGAGCTCGTTCGCACCCCCAGGGGGCCGGCCGAGCACTTTGCCGGGGCCGGTTTTGGTTCCTAGTCCGGCCCTGATGCTAGAGGGTGGTAATAAAAGCATCACATGATCACATATTTCACACACACCAAGAAAGTAAGGGCCTTATTTATGGGCTTTGGCCGTATGGCAGCGCCACAGGCCTCACTGCTGTGCTGCCCGACGACAAAAGGAAAGGGCAGGAATGCGCTGTATCTATGTGATACAGCGCATTCCTTAACTTTCCCCCTGCACCGGCACACAATGGGCTGCGGTGAGCCAACGTAGGCACCTATGCACCATGGTACAAGGGTGCCTGCGTTGCGGGGCTGATTGATTTTGTGCAGGAAGGGTCACCGTCCTGCCTAAAATCAATCCATTCAAGAGCTTTCCTTTTTCTATGTGTGCTGCAGTTTTAAGCCCTGAAGCGCCCGGGTCGAGTGTCAATCAGTTCCACTTCTTCACAGAGGAGGGTGAGGTCAGCAGTCTCACTGGGTAGGCCAGCCAAAGAGGGAAGGCAGCAGTCCCAACTCTCCTGGGACCTCTATGGCAGAGCAGCTGCAGGTAAGTGTGATTTTGTTTTTTTAAATTAATGCTTGGTGCTTGCGTGCGCGTATGTTTGAATATTTGGCAATGGGTGTTGAGAATCGATTTATGTGTGGGTGTGCGCGTATGTGAATGCATGGGTGTGAGTGAGTGTATACGTGCATGTATGCTTGAGTGCGACGTCCGCCACTGCTGTGTACTGTAGGGTCAAGGAGACAGGTCACCTCATTCATTGTTGAATGGGAAGCTTGACCATGAGGGTACAATGATAACTGCTTGAATGGAAGGTGGTTTTCCCAAAAGGTGCAGAAGTGTGCCTGGACGCAAAAAGCCAAGGTGGCAAACTGTGTTTTGCTGGTGACTATAAAACCCAGTGCTCAATTTGTAAAATAATGACTATCAATGCCCACAATTGTTCTCATAAGCCACAGCCAGATCTGACGAATGCTCGATTAGCCAAATACCATATATTCCTGTGTGCCAGAACCCGCATGGTGACCAATGGAGAGGTGGTGAGCAGGGAAGCGTGTCGCAGGATGGTTCACAGCCTGCCAAGGGACTACGCAGCCATGGACAAAAAGGAAAGTGAGGAGAAGGAAGAACTATGAAACAAACCCTTCCTTCCTCACTGTACTGTTTCAAATGATGGCCCCATTAAACCCGTAACAAACCCGCGCATAGCAAGTAATTCTGAAACCCTACACGATGAAACCCCTCCTTCCCCACTGTACTCTTTCAAATGGCGGACCCATTAAAACCATAACTAACCCGCACATAGCAAGTAATTCTGAATCCCTACCCAATGCTATGTAGTCTTGCTTCCACCTCATGCCTCTTTCTTTCACCACCATACACTCTCAGCCCACTTATTTCAGTTTTTCATGTTCTTTTCCATCCCTGCTTTCTGCATTCGTCACTGTTTTTCTGTTTTCCTCTTCCCCGTTCCATTTCACCTTTTATGATTTTCTCTCTCTCATTGTTATTCAAAGTTGCAATAAAAAGTAATACCTGCCCCCAAAATTAAGAGCTGGTGGGACCCACCTGCGACCACCGGCTCAAATTAAGCACAGATAATGCTACAGTCTCCTGTAGTCAGTGGTAGTTTCTGCATCAATTAGGTAACGTAGTCATGATGTTCTATGCAACATCACAAATTATACTTCTAAAAGTATGACATTTGGGGAAGTTTAGGCATAAACAACTCCTCCATGACATCTTCCTGGTGGAACATGGTCTGACTGCTGTGGGCCTTGCTGCCTTGTAGCAGAATGTTTTAGTTTACAAACAAGGGAACGCGATAAGTAGCTAAGGACCACCGGTATCAATTAATTTTTCAGGAAACAACGGTCCTAAGCAGACAATAAATTTCAGAAAAAATTGGATATAGACCTTGTTGGGTACTATATAGATCCAATGTCCAGCCGGACAAGGAGTTTTATTCACACAATGTTGTAAATAGAGTCAGGAATGAACAAAAAGACATTTACAATGGGGCACAGTCCTGCACCCAACAACTAGAGGGAAGTGCGGGGGAACGAAGTGACAATTAAACAGTTTAGACAGACACAATTACAGGCAAAAACTTAGAGCTGTGGCGGCTTGCAATCAGAGGAACAGTACAACAAGCTTAGCCAAATAGTGACCACAACCGTTAAATACAATGGAAATTTGTGGCACTATTTTGAAATGTCGACGACATTTCGATCCCAAGCTCATTAATTAAAGGGATCATCATCAGGACTAGAAAATAACATTTGCCTGGTATATGCAATTAACACTAAGGAGTTGGTCGTTAAGATACCACATAGAATTGAGGTTAGATGGTATCACTGAGTTATTGAGGAGTATCGTCGGGCGGATTGGTATAGGCCGCTCTTGGACGCTTCTTAATACGATCGGTATGGCGGGGGAGCGAGATGCTCCTAGCCAGGGAAAAGCACTTGGTAAATGCAGGGCGGAAGTAGGTCCACGGTCTCCTTAGTGTGTATAAGCTTGGAAGTAAGTGTGAGCGGGAAATCCGTTACGCTCGCCGATTTTGCGGATTTTTGGGAAATCCGCAATCCGCGAATTTTGCGGATTTCCCGCAAAATCCGCAAAAAAAAATCCGCGAACGTAACGGGTTCAAAAGTTGAACCCCCACTCATGCAACTATTTTACAATGGCACCAGCAAGCTGCCAGCGCCGTTGTAAAATAGTTACAAAGTTAGCTTGCACAGGAACCACTAGATAAAACGAAGCAGATGCTGCTTTATTTTATCTAAGTGCTTCCTGTGCAAGCTAACTTTGTAACTATTTTACAACGGCGCTGGCAGCTTGCTGGCGCCATTGTAAAATAGTTACAGCTCACAGCTCACTCAAGGGACCCCTGCGCCCTTCGGGACGATTGCATAGTAACACACACATGGACGCTCGAACAGTTGATGCTCAAATTCAGTGACTCATTCATTAGCCCAAAAAACAATCATGAGCGTCGTCGAGGCTGGACAGGTGTGCCTTCTTCCCAAATCTACCGTGGGAAATCAGCTGTGATGCTGGATAGGCTTTGCATCCTTGACTTTCACGAGCGCAATACCCGTGCTGTTCCTGTGACCAGGAGCTTCTTTCTCTTCATCTGCTGAACTGATCTTTCTCTGACCTTTTATTCACACAAGACGAGGCACATACCCTACTGGGCACATTGTGTTCGCACGGGTTTCTGCAAGTTCGCACGCGTTTTGTACAATTTCGCAATTTGCGAAATTGTACAAAACCCTCGTGAACTTGCAGAAACCCGTGCGAACATAAAAAAAAAAAATCCGCAAATTCGTGGGAATTCGCGGATTTTGTGGATTGCGAGTTCGCAAATCCGCAAAATTCGCGAACGCGAGATTCGCAAAATTCGCCCATACCTACTTGGAAGAGTACTCAGCTTTTTTCGAGCTCGAATAGGACACAGCAATGGTGCGTTGTATAATCAGCAGCGATGTGCTGTTTTAGTGACCGGTTCCTGCCATTGCACCAGTAACTAAAACAGCACATCGCTGCTGATTATACAACACACCGTTGCTGTATCCTATTCAAGCTAGAAAAATGCAGAATACTCTTCCAAGCTTATACACGCTAAGGAGACCGCAGACCTACTTCCGCCCTGAATTTACCAAGTGCTTTTCCCTGGCTAGGAGCATCGCGCTATCTTAACGACCAACTCCTTGGAGTTAATTGTTTGGGTGCAGGACTGTGCCCCATTGTAAATGTCTTTTCGTTCATTCCTGACTCCATTTAAAACATTGTGTGAATAAAAATCCTTGCCCGGCTGGACATTGGATCTATATAGTACCCAATAAGGTCTATATCCAATTTTTTCGGAAATTTATTGTCTGCTTAGGACTGTTGTTTTTTGTAGCAGAATGGGCATCGCTGCAGAGTATGTTTCCAGTACTACACCTTAAACAGGGAGGAGTTCAGCCATCAACTAAGTTGCTATCATTCAGAGAGCTCAACCAGCGTAAATCATCCTAAGAAAGAGTACTGGATGTACGCGTAGCTAATAGAACTATACACCGTTTTTGGTGCACATCTACAAATACATCACATTTCACACAACGTAAATCAAGTGGTGAAAAAATAGAAAATGCAGGCGAGCTGATGGCATCTCACAGCTTTTGATTTTATGTGGCACTAGTAAATTTGTAAATCAGGTAAATCGTTGACCTATGGAAACACCCAACATGTTCAGTTCATAGCATTTGACAGTTTCAGATTTAAAGGTATAAATCAAACCAAAAACATGCCCATCATTTATTCTCTAAAATAAAATTGTCAAAGTTAGCATAGGGTCAACTGGAGGCTCTTTAGGCCCAAGTATGCTACAGATATATGTCTTTGAATTGCCTTATTAACGAGAAAAACTATTTCTATTATCTCCAGGTGTCCTATCCTAGTTGCACCACCACTCTGTTGGGTGTATGTATTTATTCCCCCAGTCTGGGATTGGGTGATTTGTCCTATGGTCCCTTCCTGAACAAGTGATGCTTCCCACTACATCTAGTTTGGTAAAATGAGGGTGGAAATGCCATGTGCCTTTCTTCTCCCATCTCCTTCTTACTTACACAAGCTCAACCCATCTGACCACTGTAGCATGCTTGGCTGCCAGAGGCAAAACAAACCCCTCGAAGCAGACCCCCAAGTCTTGGAAAGGCACAACATGAGATGTGTTTTATTCTGTTTATTTTATTGAGGATATATATGTAAAGTGCAGGCCTAGTCCAGTCGACAGCGGACAGTGCATAACAACAGGATACATATTCAACAAGAGACAGACATGGAAGGCATGTTACAATTAGGGTTCACACCATTAAGAATGAAAACTGCAGTGATAATAGGCATATTTGAAGAGGGACATATGACTAAGCTCACACAAAACAAGAGATAAGAGAGTGAGCCATCCCTAGCTCTCTCTACTAAGACTGTAGACCTCACAAAAAGAGAAGGACAGAGAATAGCTGCTTGTAAAAGACAGCTCGAAAAAGGATAGATCCAGATAAGTGTAAATATGTATGAAAGGGAGGTAAAAGGAGGAAAATAAATATCAATAATCGCCAAAACCTTTAAGAGAAGCCCTAGGGTTTTTTAGAACTGCCCTCACCCACTATGTAGTGGCATGCTTCATCATAGGGAGTGGAGTGGTGTGGCTCACTGGTTAGAGGCGGCAGACCCGGGAGCAGAAGTCGGCCGGTACCAGGGTTCAATTCCCGACGCGGCAGGGTTGTGGACTTCGCTTTGGTGCCTACTCTAATCAGGGGTCCCACTCGGCAACTCTGGGCATTATCTTGCCTAATCTCCACAATGGCCCTCCAAGGCCGGGGATGCTTGGCTCCACCTTGGGGACTCCCAGCAGGGACCATCTCACAGGGAAAGCCAGGACAGGTTCCCCAGTGTTACACAGTGCCAGGAAACCTCCGGGTAACAGTGTGTTTTACAAGCCCAAACATAATAATATGGGCAACTGACAACACCCTGGTGTGGACCAACACTCAGGGTGGATTGCTTGTTTTAAAAAAAAAAGATATATGACTCAGCCTGATCAAAGATTATGGGGTGGGTTTTGAAATCCATACAAAATTTCATCAATGAAAAGGAAAGTCTGGGGCGTAAAGGAAAGTTTACCTGAGTCTTTGCGCAAAAAGCCAAAGAAGCCTGGTGGTATGTACATTTCTGTATTTCTTTTTGAATTCCTATTTGAGAAGCAATGGGTTCTTAGTGGTGTGCCTACTCCAGGTGCATTAAGTTTAGAGTTCAGGTGTTCAGCATGGTGCACTGGAGTACGAAGTGATGATATAATGGATTGTGTGCTGCATAGTGTAAAAAAAAAATTGTAAATTGATACTTGAATTTGATAGCTCACTACTCACCCGCAAGGGTCTCAAGGTGCTTGTACGAATACCGCTGTGGAACCCATCCTGGCCTTCCCTGTGAGGCGTCCATTTCTGGGCACCCCCAAGGTGGAGGCCAGGCATCCTTAGCATTGTGGGGGCCATTGTGGAGATTAAGCAAGTTATTGCCCAGAGTTGCAGAGTGGGACTCCATGATTGGAATATGTCTTTTCGTAGGGCCTTGAAAACCTTCTTGTTTTAATTGTTTTTCTAGCTTTTATTGTTTCCTTTTGTTTCGGACCTAGTGTTGTGTTGTGTTTGCCTTTCCCTGCGCCAGGACGCTCCTTCGCTGGAGCAGCTGTGCGCATTAAAATGTAACTAACATAACATAACATAACAATAGGCAACGAGGCGAAAATGATCAGGTCTGTGGAATTTTTGAGCCCAAGACCCACCGAGGCAGGGAATTGAACCCTGGTCCCGGGCTAGACCTCTGCACCGGGGTCTGCCGCTCTAACCATTGAGCCACACTTCTCCTCAGTGTGGGATGGAGATATTGGCATGGTGTACTGTGCTGTTGGATCATGTGCTGGATGGTTTGAGATGAAGATATTGGCAAGGTGTACTGTGGTGTTGGATCGTGTGCTGGATGATGTGGTATGGAAATATTGTCCTGGTGTGCTGTGGTGTTGGATCGTGTGCTGGATAGTGTGGGATGGAGATATTGGCCTGGTGTACTGTGGTGTTGAATCGTGTGGGATGGAGATATTGGCATGGTATGCTGTGGTGTTGAATCGTGTGGGATGTAGATATTGGCATGGTGTGCTGTTGTGTTGAATCATGTGGGATGGAGATATATGCATGGTGTGCTGTGGTGTTGGATCGTGTGCTGGATGGTGTGGGATGGAGATATTGGCCTGGTGTGCTGAGATGTTTGATCGTTTGCTGGATGGTGAGGGATGGAGACATTGACATGGTGGGCTGTGGTGTTGGATCGTGTGAATGACTGCGTGGTGAGTTATGGTGAAATCTTGCATGCTATGATGTGAAGAGGTCTAACACACTGTAGGATGATATGCTGTGTGATATGACATGATGTGAAGGGTAGTGCTCCTTGTTGGAGTGACATTCGGAGGTGTGAGTCTGAGTAATGTGATGTGATGTGCGATGTAGTGGTTTCATGTGGCATTGTATGTTAATGTGGAGTATGTAGTAGTCTGGACCTGTGTGATCCGGTTTAGCTAGGTGTGGTGTGGAATAATCTAATTTGACATGGTTTTGGTGGAAAATGAAAAAGTGCCGGTACTCAGTACCGGTGAGTACCGGCCCATTTAAAGCACTCATTTCCCAGCTTAGCTGTCCAAAAGGAAGTACTGAATGTGCTAGCTACAATCCCGAGTACTGGGTGCAATGAAAGCAAACTTTAAACAAAGATTGTAGCTTCTTCAGCTCACCGGGAGATTCATTGATCGAACAATCAAGGTCTTGGCTCTATAGGGCTGGAACCAAAAACAGTGTAACATTTATCAGTAAAGACAATACTGGTTTATTACATAACACAAATAACACACAGGCACATAAAAGAAAGCAGGTGTCAGAATATAGAAAATGGGAGCAGTGTTCAGAGTACTTTTGCATTAAAGACGGGGCGGCAGGAGAAGGTGCAATTCCTTCTGTAGTAAACATTGGACATGTGCAATGTGACAGGATATTCTCTCATTTTCACTGGGCATACCTCCATGCACATAAAAGAACAGCATTGCTCTTGTGCCACACCGCAGATGCGGTGGACAAGGAAAGGTACTCTCAGGAGTTGACCTTCAGGACCAAGCATGGTGTGTCCAAGAAACCGCCCTAGATCCCCCTGAACCCCTTCTATGCAGGAGGACAGTCAGTGTTTGTGCTAACTCGTAGCTTTATTTGGTGTAATCAGGCACACGGATCGTGTGTGCTCTGTACCTTCCAATGAGGGTGTGCTCTGGCGCCCAGCGGTGCCATGCCTTGATGTGTAATCGGTGTCAGAAGTCTGCGGCTGTCAGAGTTCTTGAGTCACCATAATTCCACATAGGAGTGTCAACGGGCCAATGTTCTCTTGTGAATCTCATGTGTGTCCTCATATGTATTATTTTACATGCAGCAATCCACTTTAGTTCTCTGCAGAGCCAACCTTAGAACCTGCCACACTGGGGGTGGCAGCAGCTAGAGGGCGGCAGAGCCCTCACATCCATAGACCCCTTCTGATCACAGCCTGATCACCATCACTCACTCTTAGCAAAGCAAACCGTCACCTCTTCAAAAACACACAAGTAGCACGTTTTATTAACTCGTTGTGAACAGAAACTTTCACTTTGAGTGATTATAAGATAAACTATTCTATTTCTCCTAAAAGAGATACATTTTATTACAGTAGGTGATCATGACATCTAATTGTTTTTCCTCATGTATATTTGTGATATTAACAATTACACTTCTCTATGTTAATTAGAGCTAAACCACTAAGGAAGATGCTAGAGGGTGGTAATAAAAGCATCCCATGATCACATATTTCACACACACCAAGAAAGTAAGGGCCTTATTTATGGGCTTTGGCCGTATGGCAGCGCCACAGGCCTCACTGCTGTGCTGCCCGACGACAAAAGGAAAGGGCAGGAATGCGCTGTATCTATGTGATACTGCGCATTCCTTAACTTTTCCCTTACACCGGCACACAATGGGCTGCGGTGAGCCAACATAGGCACCTATGCACCATGGTACAAGGGCGCCTGCGTTGCGGGGCTGATTGATTTTGTGCAGGAAGGGACACCGTCCTGCCTAAAATCAATCCATTCAGGCGCTTTCCTTTTTCTATGAGTGCTGCTGTTTTAAGCCCTGAAGCGCCCGGGTTGAGTGTCAATCAGTTCCACCTCTTCACAGAGGAGGGTGAGGTCAGCAGTCTCACTGGGTAGGTCAGCCAAAGAGGGAAGGCAGCAGTCCCAACTCTCCTGGGACCTCTATGGCAGAGCAGCTGCAGGTAAGTGTGATTTTGTTTTTTAAATTAATGCTTGGTGCTTGCGTGCGCGTATGTTTGAATATTTGGCAATGGGTGTTGAGAATCGATTTATGTGTGTGTGTGCGCGTCTGTGAATGTATGGGTGTGAGTGAGTGTATACGTGCATGTATGCTTGTGTGCGACGTCCGCCACTGCTGTGTACTGTAGGGTCAAGGAGACAGGTCACCTCATTCATTGTTGAATGGGAAGCTTGACCATGAGGGTACAATGATAACTGCTTGAATGGAAGGTGGTTTTCCCAAAAGGTGCAGAAGTGTGCCTGGACGCAAAAAGACAAGGGGGCAAACTGTGTTTTGCTGGTGACTATAAAACCCAGTGCTCAATTTGTAAAATAATGACTATCAATGCCCACAATTGTTCTCATAAGCCACAGCCAGATCTGACGAATGCTCGATTAGCCAAATACCATATATTCCTGTGTGCCAGAACCCGCATGGTGACCAGCGGAGAGGTGGTGAGCAGGGAAGCGTGTCGCAAGATGGTTCACAGCCTGCCAAGGGACTACGCAGCCATGGACAAAAAGGAAAGTGAGGAGAAGGAAGAACTATGAAACAAACCCCTCCTTCCTCACTCTACTGTTTCAAATGATGGCCCCATTAAACCCGTAACAAACCCGCGCATAGCAAGTAATTCTGAAACCCTACACAATGAAACTCCTCCTTCCCCACTGTACTCTTTCAAATGGCGGCCCCATTAAAACCATAACTAACCCGCACATAGCAAGTAATTCTGAATCCCTACCCGATGCTATGTAGTCTTGCTTCCACCTCATGCATCTTTCTTCCACCACCATACACTCCCCGCCCTCTTATTTCAGTTTTTCATGTTCTTTTCCGTCCCTGCTTTCTGCATTTGTCACTGTTTTTCTGTCTTCCTCTTCCCCGTTCCATTTCACCTTTTATGATTTTCTCTCTCTCATTGTTATTCAAAGTTGGCAATAAAAAGGAATACCTGCCCCTAAAAATAAGAGCTGGTGGGACCCACCTGCAACCCCCGGCTCAAATTAAGCACAGATAATGCTACAGTCTCCTGTAGTCAGTGGTAGTTTCTGCATCAATTAGGTAACGTAGTCATGATGTTCTATGCAACATCACAAATTATACTTCTAAAAAGTATGACATTTGGGGAGGTTTAGGCATAAACAACTCCACCACACAGCTTCCTGGTGGAAGAAGGTCTGACTGCTGTGGGCCTTGCTGCCTTGTAGCAGAATGGGCATCGCTGCAGAGTATGTTTCCAGTACTACACCTTAAACAGGGAGAAGTTCAGCCACCAACCAGGCTACTATCATTCAGAGAGCTCAACCAGCGTAAATATCCTAAGAAAGAGTACTGGATGTTCGCGTAGCGGATAGATCTATAAACCATTTTTGGTGCACATCTACAAATACATCACATTTCAAACATTGTAAATCAAGTGGTGAAAAAATAGAAAATGCAGGCGAGTTGATGGCATTTCACAGCTTTTGAATTTATGTGGCACAAGTATATTTGTAAATCAAGTAAATCGTTGACCTATGGAAACACCCAACTTGTTCAGTTCATAGCATTTGACAGTATCAGATTTAAAGGATTAAATCAAACCAAAAACATGCCCATCATTTATTCTCTAAAATAAAATTGTCAAAGTTAGCATAGGGCCAACTGGAGGCTCTGTAGGCCCAAGTATGCTACAGATATATGTCTTTGAATAGCCTTATTAACGAGAAAATCAATATCTATTATCTCCAGGTGTCCTAGTTGCACCACCACTCTGTTGGGTGTATGTATTTATTCCCCCAGTCTGGGATTGGGTGATTTGTCCTATGGTCCCTTCCTGAACTAGTGATGCTTCCCACTACATCTAGTTTGGTAAAATGAGGGTGGAAATGCCATGTGCCTTTCTTCTCCCGTCTCCGTCTTACCTACGCAAGATCAACCCATATGACCATTGTAGCATGCTTGGCTGTCAGAGGCAAAACACATCCCTCAAAGCAGATCCCTAGTCTTGGAAAGGTACAACATGTGGTGTTGTGTTTTATTCTGTTTATTTTATTGAGGATATATATGTAAAGTGCAGGCCTAGTCCAGTCGACAGCGGACAGTGCATAACAACAGGATACATATTCAACAAGAGACAGACATGGAAGGCATGTTACAATTAGAGTTCACACCATTAAGAATGAAAACTGCAGTGAAAATAGGCATATTTCAAGAGGGACATATGACTAAGCTCACACAAAACAAGAGATAAGAGAGTGAGCATTCCCTAGCTCTCTCTACTAAGACTGTAGACCTCACAAAAAGAGAAGGACAGAGAATAGCTGCTTGTAAAAGACAGCTCGAAAAAGGATAGATCCAGATAAGTGTAAATATGTATGAAAGGGAGGTAACAGGAGGAAAATAAATATTAACCCTGGGCGAAGCACTACGATACGCTCGCGTAGTTTGCGAAGTTTGTGCAACTTCGTACTACGCGGGCTGCACGTAGCACAGTGCTAACACGCATAGCGCAGCGTAGCGTAGTGCAGCGGTCATTTTTTGCTTGTTTGCGGTCCTCAACATCATATTCGCGACCGCGAGCAAGCAAAATGACATCCCGGCGAGATTCTCAACGCGGGGAGGTCAGGTTTCTCATTGCGAGTGGTCGCGCACGCTCGCGACCGCTCGCGATGAGAAACTACCAGTCCGCGTTGAGAAAGCTGCCGCTCGAGTAAAAATCTACTCGAGCGGCAGAAAACTACAGCTTGCAATGTACAAGGTGCCGTTTTCAATGATTGCACAGTACCGGATGCTTGTCCGCACTGTGCAATCATTGAAAACGCATCTTGCACAGTGCGAACATGCTACTACGCAGCTCGCGTAGTGCTGCCTGAAGTTCGCGTAGTGGTAAGTGCACTTTGCGTAGCTTCGCGTACCGCTACTTCACGAACTACGCCCACCCTTAATAAATATCAATAATCACCAAAACCTTTAGGAGAAGCCCTAGGGTTTTTTAGAACTGCCCTCACCCACTATGAGTGGCATGCTTCATCATAGGGCGACTGACAACACCCTGGTGTAGACCAACACTCAGGGTGGAGCGCTTGTTTTAAAAAAAAAGATATATGACTCAGCCTGATCAAAGATTAAGAGGTGGGTTTTGAAATCTATACTATATTTCATCAATGAAAAGGAAAGTCTGAGGCATAAAGGGAAGTTTACCTGAGTCTTTGCGCAAAAAGCCAAAGAAGCCTGGTAGCATGTACATTTCTGAAGTTCTTTTTGAATTCCAATCTGAGAAGCAATGGGTTCTTAGTGGTGTGCCTACCCCAGGTGCATTAAGTTTAGAGTTCAGGTATTCAGCATGGTGCACTGGAGTACGAAGTGATGATATAATGGATTGTGTGCTGGATGGTGTGGGATGGAGATATTGGCCTGGTGTACTGTGGTGTTGGATCGTGTGCTGGATGATGTGGTATGGAGATATTGGCCTGGTGTGCTGTGGTATTGGATCGTGTGCTGGATAGTGTGGGATGGATATATTAGCCTGGTGTGCTGTGGTGTTGGATTGTGTGCTGGACGGTGTGGGATCGGGATATTGAATCGGTGTGCTGTGGTGTTGGATTGTGTGCTGGATGGTGTGGGAGGGAGATATTGGCCTGGTGTGCTGTGGTGTTGGATCATGTGCTGGATGGTGTGGGATGGAGATATTGTCCTGGTGTGCTAAGGTGTTGGATCGTGTGCTGGATAATGTGGGATGGAGATATTGGCCTGGTGTGCTGTGGTGTTGAATCGTGTGGGATGAAGATATTGGCCTGGTGTGCTGAGATGTTTGATCGTTTGCTGGATGGTGAGGGATGGAGACATTGGCATGGTGGGGTGTGATGTTGGATCGTGTGAATCACTGAGGTGGTGAGTTATGGTGAGATCTTGCATGCTATGATGTGAAGAGGTCTGATACACTGTAGGATGATTTGCTGTGTGATATGACATGGTATGAAGGGTAGTGCTCCTTGTTGGAGTGACGTGTGGAGGTGTGAGTCTGAGTAATGTGATGTGATGTGCGATGTGGTGGTTTCATGTGACGTTGTATGTTAATGTGGAGTATGTGGTAGTCTGGACCTGTGTGATCCGGTTTAGCTAGGTGTGGTGTGGAATAATCTAATTTGACATGGTTTTGGTAGTGTCCCCACAATATTTTCGAAGTCCTAAGACATCACCACCTTTAACAGATATCAATGCACCTCTAGTGGGTGGCTTCAGAGTGTTTATTGATTTGGACTTTGACAGAGAGGCGGTAGCTACCTCCAAGTAATATTTGTACAAGCAACCCTAAGAGGTAGGGATTTATTCCACTTAAAGGATGCCACCCCCACTTTAGTGATGTGGCTAATACGTGGAATATGAATATATGGATCCAAAGTGCTGCCAGCGTCTCCTATCACAGCTGAATCCTGATGCCACTGAGGGCTTTGTGTTATATGTTATTCATGCTCTGTGTTTATCTCGAAGGAACTATAGCTGGGTTGGGAACATTCGTTTTACACCATGATGCACTTGTTGCTATTTTACACAGGTTATGTTATGTTATATTGATTTGTATAGAACAGTAATCAACCAAGAGGGTATTCAGGCGCCTAGATGGAGGATACGGCTTTCAGGAAAACTTAAAATATGATCTAAATATTTAGCTAATATGCCTTCCCATTAAGCAACAAAACATCCAGAACTGTTCCATCAACCTGCATCCTGCACCTAATGTTCCCACTCCATTAAGGCAGCTCGAATAGCCAACTCCTTGTCCGTAACTGCGGACTTTGTTCCAGATGGCATTAGCTACTAGCAGTATTGTGCCATCAGAAGCAGCACATTGATGCTTGCAAACCTTCGGGAGAGAACACCTCTCAAAGCCAAGGTAAGGACATCTGCTGCTACGTCATACTTATGTTATGTAGAATAGGGACACAAGTATAAGGTGCTTGGATGGTCTGAAAGCTGCTAAAAGCCCAATCAAAATCGCAATGAGAATTGGGAATATTCTATGAAATTCCCGTTGTTTTTGTGGAAAGTTTTTGTTTACCTTTATATATTTTCCGCATTCACATAGTGATGCAAAACTGCCTTAAATAATTTAAATATTTACATACGAATTGTAGAACATTAAGATTTTGTTGCAAAAGGTGGCCAAATATACTTCTATGGAATCCAGGGAAAATGCATAAAATAAATTCCCGGAATGCAGTATGGGTTATGAGATCAAGGGACATAAAATATAGCACCACATTTATCAGCATTTTGCCGGTCGCAAACGGCCCGATCGCGGAATTGGGCCGTTTGCGACTGGCAAAATGCATTTTGATATGTATGAATTCCAATTTAACATGTTACCAAATCGCAATTTGGAAATACAAATACATACCAATTCAGTATTAGGAAGGGGCGTGTTCAGGGCCTCCCTTCCTAATACTGAATTGCAGCGGTATCTAGGATGTTTTGCCACCAAAATGCAGTCGCAAAACATTCACATTTTACTACCTATTCCAAGTAGGTGGTAACCCGTTCATAAACAGTAAGGGGTCCCAGGGTATTCCTTCCCCTTTGTGAATATTCATAAAAATGTTTTTTAAGAGTAGGTAGTGGTCCGCTGGATCACTGACCGCTGTTCAAAAATGAAAAGAAAACTTTAATTTGTCTTTTTTAAATGCAATCCATTTTCCTTTTAAGGAAAACGGCCTGCATTTAAAAAAAAAAATATTGCTTAATTTAAAAGGAAATCATAGACATAGTGGTCTGATGACCTTAGCAGGCCACAATCTCTGTGATTTTAGTGATTCCTAATGGGTCTCAAGTTGTGACCTGCCTCAATAATAATATTAAAGTACGTCCATTTGCGACCCATTAGGAAACGCTAAATGAAATTCCTGGGGCCTCATTTATGAAGGCCTTGCACCACTGGTACGTCACTTTTTCCCATTTTAAAAGTGACGCACCGGCGGCGCAAGACCTTCATAAATAAGGCCCCTGAAGTTTCATACATTCAAATAGCAATTACCTAATTGAAACTTGCAAAGAATAGCAATTAGCTAATCGCTATTTGAAATAATGATACATGTGGCCCATAGTCCGAAACTCAGTTTCAGCCTTTTTTCTCCAACTCTTTCCTTTGCAGAGGACGTTTAGTGCATAGTTCCTCTATGCTTACTAGATCCTACAGTACACTGATAAGCAGGAGTCTGAACTACCTTTAACAGTGATGTAGTTAATTGCCAGTATCCAATGGACATTCATGTATCAACCCCTATCATTTGGAACAACAAAATAGGGAAGAGAGAGCAGGTAATTTTAAATGTCATATTAAACTATGAATAGGAACTGTTTGATATACCTAGGTGCTTGTCCTTAGTATTGACGAAGGCATACATTTATCATTTGGTTTACTGACCCATCAATTTCTGAAGCCCAAACCACTGATTAAGCCATTTTCTTAAATATATTAGTATACGTGTTAGACCCGGGATCCCTGGTTGGCTGAGGTATGTACCTTATGCCAAATAGGGACCCTTGTCTCCACATAAGGGTAAGGAAGGACACCTTCTCAGATAGCCCCGCTCACCCCCTTGGAGCTTGGCACAAGCAGCCAGGCTTATCTGCAAGGCAAATGTGTAAAGTATTTGTAACCACGCTCACAGCAAACCAATGATGACACCACAAAGGGACTCCACACGAGTTTCATAAAAACAAGTATAAATTTATAAAAAAAGATATACGATAAGACCACACAAAATAAATCCAACATATGCTTATTTGTGATATACCCCCTGGCCGGTTGTTAGGCCAGCCAGTCCTTGTAAGTTCTGGTGATATTAATGAGCACTTCTAAACGTTCCACTGTAGTCCTAATACAATGTTATGCAGTTCGTAATGCTAGAATGAGGCACTGTGCAATGTAAAAATAATACAATGCGTAATGCAACAATCACGCACTCTGCAATGTAAGAATAATGCAATGCGTTACGCAACAATCAGGGACTTCGTTATGCAGAAATAATGCAATGTGTAATACACGAATTAGGTAGTTTGTTATGCAGAAACAATGCAATGCATCATACGACAATCAGGTAATTCGTTATACAGAAATAATGCCATGCGTAAGACACTAATCAGGTAGTTCGTTATGCAGTAATAAGGCAATGCGTAATACATTAATCAGAAAGTTTGTTATGCAGAAAAGATTCAATGTGTAATACAACAATCAGATACTTCGTTATGCAGAAATAATGCAATGCGTTATACACTCCAGCATCGATCACAGTGCCTTAGGCGGTCTCTCCGCTACTACTGCTAACTCGCAGTAAGCCTCTGTCAACAGTACCCCCCAACACGGGTATGGTGTAACAAAAAGTGCAGCTCCTCACTCCAGCCCCGGTACTGCCACTCCCTTGGCAAGTACGGGCCGCGATACGAGCCGAAGCAGAGGCTGACGGAATGAGAGAGGCCAAGAGAGTCTCCCTCCGAGCCCGTACCCCGCCCCAGGTGTCAACCCACTTTACCTGGGGGTCCGACCTCACTCTCCTCTCCTCTTCCAGCGACATGGGCCTCCGATGCAATCTTTGTGAATTCCGGGCAGTGGGACTGAGAACCCCCTCGACGAGGTTGGCTCGAGGTCCCGCTCTGGCAATGGCAGGCTCAATTGAGCTTCGGGTGCACAAGCACAGGGCACTCTTCACGAAGGTCTCAGTCTGCATGAAGCGCACACACAAAGCATCGCTGAGACTCACTTGAACTCTAGGTGCACGATAACAAGGCAATCCTCACAAAGGTCTCAGGCTGCATAAAGCGCACGCACACAGCATCGCTCATACTCACTTGGACTCCGTTTGCATGATAACAAGGTAATCCTCACGAAGGTCTGAGGCTGCACAAAGCACATGCACACAGCGTCACTGAGACTTACTTGGATTCCGGTGCACACGATCACAGGACAATCCTCACGAAGGGCCCCGGCTGCAAAAAGCACATGCACACAGCGTCACGGAGACTCGCTTGGACTCCAGGTGCCCACGATCACAGGGCGCTCCTTACGAGGGTCTCAAGCAGCACAAAGCACACACACACAGCGTCTGTGGTACTCTCCTGGAAACTTTTATGTTCCTGAGTTTCCGGACCAGGGAGCCAGCTCACCTCTGGCCCTTGGGGATAAGTTACTTCAGGACACAGCACAGCAAAGTCTTTTAAGCAGGGGGACACAGCACACAACAAAGTCCCTTTAGCCTCTTCTTGGTTAAAACAGCAAACTGCAGGCCAGCCCCAGAACAAACAGCAAGGGTCAGTCCTTTCCTTCAGTCTCTTCAGTCGTTTCTTCCTTGGCAAAGGTTCCTCTTGACAACAAAGTAGCTACAGTCTTGTTCAATCTTGATCAATCCATTTCTCCCAAGTTCAGGGTATTCAGCTCTCATAGTTATACCTCTAAATGTCTTTGAAGTCTTTGTGTTCAGGAGGGCACTGACCCCTTTTCAAACCAGTTCTGGGAGCCTCCCTGCTAGTGACGCCTTTTTCCTTTGATTAGTGGGGGTCTGGATTCTCAATTACTCAGCAGGAGATGGGACAATTGTTTTATGGCAGCAACCCAGGCCTCTTCACCTCTAGGGGCGACTCCTCCCCCTACACTCCAGATGCAGGTCAGCCTGTTGCTGTCTCACCTCCTCCCCTGGGTCAAGACATTCCCCAGATCCTATTGCTTTCAAATCCAGACAGTCAATCTACAACCAGGCAGAGACACACACAAATGTTAGAGGACAAAAACCCAGCCGCTTCTAAAAGAGTGGCTTCGAAACACACAAACCACCTTCATAAAAGATGTGCTATTACGCTGTGAGTTCAGGCACACTAAACCTCACCTCTCCATCGTAAGCCTTTGGGAAGATAGGCTGTAAAACATATTACACAGCCTCCCCATTCTATCCTAAGGGGAAGATGGCCTTCCAACAGTGAAAAACGAAATGGAGAATATTTCACTGTCAGGACATGGTACACACCTTAGTACATGTCCTACCTTTCACATGCACTGCTCCCTGCCCAGGGGGTACATTGGACCTACCCTGGGGGTGTCTGATGTGCATAGAAAGGGAAGGGTAAAGTCTGGCAAGTGGGTGCACTTGTCAGAGCAACATGGCAGTTTAACAAACTGCTCGCAGGCCCTGCAGTGGCAGACCTGAGTTTCCCTCTTTGAGGCTACTTGTGTGGGTGGCACAATTATTGCTGTGGGCCCACTAGTAGCATTTGCATTACCAGCCCTGGTGGACATAGTCCACTTTACTAGGGACTTTACTAGTAGCGTAAACATACAAATCATGGACAACCAATTACAATTATACTTTATACAGCGAGCACTTGCACTTTGACACTGATCAGCAGTGGCAAAGTGACCAAAGCATCTATTACAGCATCAAAAAAAGAGGAGTTAGAGGCCAAGAAATGGCAAGTCTAACAATATGCATGATGCTTGTTTTTAGGTCTCGGCTGGGCATGGCAGCGAAGCTGCCCCGCCTTTCCGAGAGATCTTGTAAACACAAGATTTCTAAAAGGGACTGTAAGCCCCGCCACTCCTTTCCATTAGATAGCGTCAGCGTTTATGATAAACGCTGGCTTCTTAATGGAAACAAGTGTTTTTGGGTGCCACCCTGTCCGTTTTTCGGACAGCCCCCCCGGACACTGTGTCCTTCTTTGCGGCCTGCCGTCTTGAATACTTTTCTGATCAACTTGTCTGATGAGGCTGTCCAGGGAAGGTTCAGAGAGAGTTCAGCAAGCTGAAGCTCAGTCATGCTGCCTTCATGCCTGCAGCACGCGTCTGATTGGGCCTGTAGTGACGATCAAGTGCCTCTGTTTATTTGGAGAGAGAAGGGCACGCAGTCTCGCTTCCCTCCGAGCAGGGCACAAGTCCTAAAAAAAGAAGTGGGGGGACGCTGACGTCACGACAGGAAGAGACGTAACAATAGGTGGCTTTCACTCAGTTGCAGTTTATAGTTATTGAGCTCCCGGTAAAATAAGTGGGGGGACGCCGTCCACCCGCGTGGTACCCCGACTCGAGCCCTACCTCCGAGCAGCTGTGGTGAGGTAACCTCCTGCCCCTCCTCCACCCCGCAAGCTCTGCTGCCGCAGGGTTTTGTTTTTTTCATTCGCCCATTTTAGGGAGACTCCCGGGGGACACGGGCCGTGCGTGTCCTTGCCTGTGCAGCGGTTTAATCCCGTACAGCAACTTAAATAACCCCCCCTCAGTGTTGTGTTTTCCTGAAGTCTCCATTATGTGCTTTTCTCCATTCTAACTGCTACGCTCTTGTTTTCTCTCTCTCGCCTTATGCTTCTCTTCCACTGCCCCGCATTGCCTTCTCAACTGTGTCCTTTTTCCCTTCCAGACGCATATTTCACTTTCATCTGTTTGATTCCCCAACTCGCGCCTCTATGTAGCTTTCCCTTCTAGCGCGCTCATGTTGCTTTTACCCTTTATGCCCAGTGTTGCTTCGACCAACCTCCTGTGCCCCATGTTGCGTCCACTACTGAGTTGCTCCGCCCACCAGCGTCCCCATCTTGTTCTCTATTTGCCCTTCCGATACCGCTTTTCAGATGAGACGCACTTTTCTTCAAGTGCGGGTCAGTTGTCAATGCTGGGGACTTTAGGGTGGGTGTCGCCCCTGCGCTCGTCGTACACACTACATAAGGGGGGTCATTCTGTTCTATAAGGCAGTGTTTAAACCCTGCCCCCCCCAGCCAGCACAAAGTAGAACAGCAGAATATGGGAGAACAGGTGATCCTCCCCACCCCCACCCCGGTGTCAGGCCCTCCCTCTTGCATAGGGTGACCAGAATTTTAAAGCCAAAATACCCGGGACATTTCACAAAAATAGAAGAAGGACTACAATTTTACTTCAAGCAATGAGAGCGCTCCTCAGGAGACAATTACAGAACAGGTAGTAAGAACAGTCAAAAAATGCAATTTTTAAACCCAGTAACTTGCCTGTTAATTAAATTGCTTTCTTGAAACAACTGCTAACTTTCCCTGCTTTGCAAAACATAAAAAACACCTCCCACCGTTTTCAGTCGACCCCCTCTAAAAACTGGGACATGAGCTAAATTTCTTGAAATTTGCTGGGACAGCTGGTTAAAAACAGGGATCGTCCTGGCAAAACGGGGACGCCTGGTCCCCCTACTCTTGCACCCACCCGGAACAAATCCTTCCTCTTGGCTCAGTCGGCACTGTCCGTGCGGTGCTAGTGCCAGGCCGGCTCTGCTTGGCGCTACACCGTGGTGACATCCAGTGGGTTCTGTGCACATTCTTCACGCATGTCTTTCTGTCTGCCTTTCTTTCTCGGTCTATGAGTCTGTCTTTATCTTTCCAGCAATTATGTTCTTTTCCCTCTAGCTTTCCTCTCTCCATCTTTCTACCTGTTTCCTCCTCCTGCCCGCTTTCTTTCTCCCCTGTCCAGCCCCACTCACACCCTGTGAGTAAAAGAGTGACAAGTGACAACTCCCTCAGCCTTCACTCAGGTACCCAAGTGGTCTCGCTCGTAGGCACAACTGGCTAAGATTGTGGCGTCCACGTCATTGAAGTGGCCGGATGCCTTACCACTATCGGTGTAAAAGGAGTTCAAGGCACGACCTTTCAAGGGTAACCGGAAACCACGTCACACACCTCACATTGGCTGCGTCCCAGCAGCACCACACATCCATATGTTGCCTGTTATAATAATAATATATATATATACCCGTAATCAAAGAGTGAAGCAACTCCGAAACGCGCTGGGCACCCGTTTGCTTAATTAAACGTCTATTTGAACTACGAGGCCACGGCACCAGTGAGTTTTATTTACATCTCTCGCATACTGGAATTCGAGACAATATATATACATATATATATAAATATATATATTTGTATGTATCTCCGAGTGCATATTATGAGAAACTCTGCCCTGTTGCCAAAAATTAAAACAAACAAACAAAACAGAGAAAACCCGTTTTCACTATTATTGCTCCTTTTTTTTAAAAAATTGAATGTTCCACAAAATGTAACCCCTGTCCATATTACATACATTCTTTGAATCCGAGTAAGGGAGGCTCTACAAATAACACAAGCATTGTATATTCATTATTAGAAATAAACATATCTTTTATGTATAAAAACAATCTAGTGCAGGCATAACTGTAGTAGCGCGCACTAGTGTATGCACGTCACGTAGGTCACGTGACGTGCCCCGCCCGCGCAGGGCTACGCGGCTGCGTAAGGACTTGGCGCGTAAGACCGTTAAGCGGAGTTGAGGCGCGGCCCTCTTCAGAGGTAGACGTGTTTTAATAAAGAGAGTTAAACACTACCTGATTGCAGCGTCATCATTGCTGGGGTGAACACCGACATTACAATGGCGACGAGGGTGGGATCGACTATCCCTACTCCGCAGTGAACCGACGACAACCAAGCAACCACCCTGAAGAGCGCGGCAGGGCCGAACAACTCCACCTCCTCCAGAGTCCACAACAGCGGGAAGCGAGGAAGACACGTGGAGCAGCGAGCCACGTGGTATCGTCCACCAGCCAAGGAACGAGCTGGATACCTTGGTAAAGAGCGAGGGGCCTGATACAAGTGGTCCCCAGAACCACGTGTACAAAGCAGAACGAGACAGTGCCCCAGGAAGCCCCAAGGGCCAAACAAGCCATTAGCCCGCGATCAAGAGTGAAAGGATGAGTGTCCAAACTGGATACGTGACAGCGCCGGTGCAATTCCTGCCCAGGCCAGGAGAGCCACTAATGAAGTGGGATGACTGGAGAGAGTACATTGACAACTTCATTGGCGTGTTAGAGGACGAGAGCGAAGAGACGTTCAAACCATCAAGAAAAAAACGCATCCTACTGTTGAACCTAGGCCCGGAAGGGTTGAGAGTGTACAAAAGCCTGGTGCCGAAGCAAAGGAACAGCACGGACGATGATGTATACGCCCATGCGATTGAGGACCTGAATGAACACTTTAGACCGGCGGTGTGTGTGTCCGTGGACAGGTTCAATTTTCAACAAAGGAAACAACGGCCAGGAGAGACGGTAGAGGAGTACGTGGCGGCGCTAAAACGGCTGGCGGCTGCATGCAAGTACGACAACTGGGAGGAGGAGTTCATAAAGGACCAAGTGATAATGCACACCACGTGCACTTCCGTGCAAGACAAGTTGTGGGCCAGTGGAGAAACCACCCTGAAGGATGTAATGGTCATCGTCAAAAGAGCAGAGCTGGCGAGGAGATGTGCGGATGCAACTAAGAAGGAGACGGCGACCAGCACTATGGTGAACAAGATTGATGAAGACGTGACCCATAAGGACCAGTCGACAAAAAAGTCAATGGAAAAGAATGGCGCCAAGTGGAGCAGTAATGGCGGGCCTCCAGGAAGGCACGCGGGCGCCAACCGGAAACCATGCTACAGGTGCGGAAACTGGACGCACGAAGCGCATGATAGGAAATGTCCGGCATTCCGGGCCAAATGCATGTACTGTGGTATTATTGGACACTTTGAGAAGGTGTGCAGAAAGAAAGCCTCCAAGAACACGGTGAGACTCATCAGCCAGGATAGCGACACGCAGGAAGATACACCGGAGGAGGATGTAACCACGGTGCTGGGCATATACGATCAAGTACCGGGAGCGGATGGACAAGTCATGAGCGTGGATGGAAAAAGATCGATGAAGCCGGTGTTGGAGATGACTATAGGAGGAGTCACGATTAGTGTAATAGCGGACACCGGTTCGCCGTATACCATCATCCAGAGGGCTGTGTGGGAGGAGAAGTTTGCACCACGACTAGGCCCGGAACTGGAGAAGCTAGACATCCGCCCAGTCACATACAACAGGGACCGCATACAAATGGAGGGATTCCGGCCACTGAAATTCGAATTCCGAGGCCGATCGGCCTGCTGCAAGCTCTACATAGCGGAAAAGGGACCATCCGTGTTGGAGTGGCTGGACCAGGGTGACCTGGGCATCAAGTTGGATCCCGGGGGTGTGGAGCAGATCTTATTAACTGAACATGAAGAGTGGCCTGACCAAGACAGATGGAGGAAGACATTCCCCAAGGTGTTCGGAGGCACGGTGGGGAAGCTTGAGAAGTTTGCACACAAGATCATCCTGAAGGACAAGGCAGTACCCGTGGCCCACCGAGTCAGAAATATCCCCATCGCAGTACGTGAGGCCGTGCGAGAGGAGCTCCAAGAGCTGGAGAAGAAGGGGATCATTCAACCCATCACATGTGCGGAAAGGCTATCGCCACTGGTGGTGGTCAAGAAGCCCAACGGGAAGGTCCGGCTGTGCGTGGACCTCAGGGAGTTGAACAAGAATATCGTCGTAGAAAGATTTCCCCTGCCAAGAATAGAAGAGATGCTGGCCAGCACCCGAGGCATCAAATGGTATTCCACCATTGACCTGACCTCCGCCTACCACCAAATCGCCCTGCATCCGGAGAGCCGCCATCTTACGTCGTTTATCACCCCGTTCGGGTGTTACCAGTTCCTCCGAATGCCATTCGGACTGGCGTCTGCAGCGGCAGTGTTCCAAAAATTGATGCACCAGCTGTTCCAGAATAGCACCGGCGTCCAGTACTTTCAAGACGACATCTTGATAATGGGCCGAGACAAACCGGATCATGACGCAAAGCTGGGAAAGGTGCTGCGGATCTTGGAGGGAAAAGGTCTCACCGCGGAATGGTCAAAGTGCCGCATCGGAATGTCGTCAGTGACATATTTGGGACATGAAATAGGCATGGAAGGAGTGACCCCCAAGACGGAAAACGTCAAGGCGATCCGTGAAGCACCTCCTCCAATCAGCAAAGAGGAAGTAAGATCATTTCTCGGCATGGCCGAATACTATGGAAAAGTTGTGCAACATTTCGCCTCCAGGACCCATCACATGAGGCAACTTACGAAGGAAAACACGGAGTTCCGATGGTCAGCAAAGACACAGAGTGAGTTCGATGATGTCAAGAAAGCGATCACTGAAGCCATTCCCCTTCAGGGGTATGACCCCCAAGGTAGAACGGTCCTAACCACAGATGCCAGCAACAAAGGCTTGGGAGCAGTCTTGATGCAGGACAGAGGGCAAGGACAGATGGAAACTATAAGGTTTGCCTCGCGCACGCTGTCGGACACGGAGAAAAGATACAGCGTAATAGAGAAGGAGATGCTGGCAGTGGTGTGGGCCACTGCGAGGTTCAGACAATTTCTGTGGGGCACCCGGTTCTTATTGAGAACAGACCACAAACCCCTGCTCAAGGTGCTGACGTCAATTGGGCACGCCGAAGCCACACCAAGAATATCAAGGATGTCGTTGAAGCTACTAGAGTTCCGGTACGACGTGGAGCATGTGCCGGGGAACAGGAATCGTGTGGCGGACTACCTGAGCAGGGCTGCTGCGATGGAATCGAGTGGTGAGAACGCAGCAGGAACAGAGGAATGGGTGGCACTCACAGAGGACCAGGAGATTTCTATCAGCCTCACAGAATGGGAAAAGGCATATGACGAAGATGCAGCGTTGAAGGAAGTAAAGAAATTTGTGACCCAAGGATGGCCCGAGAAAAAAGCGCTGGTAAGGGAGCTCAGACCCTACTATGAAGTTAGAGAGGAATTATCGATAGGAGACAAGGGAGTGTTTGTACACAGGGGCGAGAGAGTGATACCACCCGCCGACCTCGTAGACCCGTTGCTGGACACACTCCACGAGGGACACCTTGGGATCTGCAAATTGAGGCTAAGGACCAGGCAAAATTACTGGTGGCCGGGAATGGACTTGAAGGCAGAAAGACACGCCATGAACTGCACCAGGTGTCAAGGAGCTGATAAGACCTTAAAACTCCTCCGACCGGAGATGGACAAGTTTGAGATACCAAAGAACCCTTGGGAAGAACTGAGCGTGGATATACTGGGCCCGGTTCTGGACATACAAGGAGTGCAAAAGTACGTGTGTGTCATGGTGGACAGGTACTCTAAATGGCCAGAGATAATGATAAGAGAGACCATGGACACAGACGCAATTATCAAGTTCCTTGCAGATACGTTCGTGAGGGAAGGCATTCCCAAGGTGGTGCTTAGCGACAATGGGCCCCAGTTCAAATCAGAAAAGTGGAACAGATTCATGAAAAGGAATGGCATAGGGGCCAAGCACACAGCGATTTACCACCCAGCCGGCAACGGCTTAGTGGAACGTTTCAACAGGGTGGTGATGGGGTCAATCAAAGCTGCCATAGCCGATGACAAGGACTGGGAGGCAGAGATTTGGCACATGATCTGGGCGTACAGGATAACGCCTACCAGTACAGGATACAGCCCGTTCCAAATACTCAGAGGCAGAGAACCTTTCACACAGGACAATCGGGTGTGGAAAGAGAAAACAATCACCAGCGAATGGTTGCCCGCGGTGGTGCGAGCCAACCTCGAGAAAGCCCGAGCAACCTACACTAAACACTATGATCGCAGACGGAATGTACGGGACACTGGATTAGAGGAAGGAGAGTGGGTGCGAGTGAGGTTGGCTAATGCACAGAGGAAAGGAGAGAGCAAGTACAGCAAGCCCATGCAAGTGAAAGAAGTAAGGGGCAGGGCGGCCCTACTGAGTGATGGCAACGTCTGGTCGCAAGACCGCATGGCAAGATGTAACAAAGTTTTGAACTGGAATCAGAGGACCACGGACTGGGAGGAAGAAGGAACAGAGTCGGAAGTGCAGGAGGCTCCGGAAGGAGCACTCGAGGAGGACGGAGAAGACGCACAAGAACTAGAGACAAGGGAGCACGAGCTGGAGTGGATGGCCCGAGGAAGTCGGATAGAAGGAGAAGCAGGCGCGGTCGCGCAGGAGTCAGAAGGAAGTAACGAATGTGAGAACACCAGCACCCCGGTAAGACTGACTCGAAGTGGCAGGGTGGTGGTTAAACAAGCAAAGTACAAAGACTATGAACTGAGCTGTGGACAATGAGGAACTGTCTCCATGTTGGGTAAAAGGGGGAGATATGTAGTAGCGCGCACTAGTGTATGCACGTCACGAAGGTCACGTGACGTGCCGCGCCCGCGCAGGGCTATGCGGCTGCGTAAGGACTTGGCGCGTAAGACCGTTAAGCGGAGTTGAGGCGCGGCGCTCTTCAGAGGTAGACGTGTTTTAATAAAGAGAGTTAAACACTACCTGATTGCAGCGTCATCATTGCTGGGGTGAACACCGACATTACAATAACCCTTAAACCTGAGCAAAATGCTTCTCTCGTCAGAATGCTGGAGAGATTCAATCAGCCCCGTGTGTAGCAGCGCGTAAAGTAGCAGTAGGGAAGCGAAAGCCACTCAGATCGGGTTAATCTGCAGGGGATCACACCCCCTTGAGAGACTACCACCCCATTTTTTTCATCCAATTTAAAGCACTGCCTGGATGCTCCCAGTAATTCAATGTAGTTTACATGTTGAAAGCTTGACATGAGCAATAGTGGGGTGTGTATAGGATTACCTTCTATATTATTTCGGGGATGTTCAAAATCGGGATCTTCACTACAATATCATTGTGAGTATACGCAAAGTGTGCCCAGATCCTGACTAAGGTAATGAATCTAATCTATGTACTTCCTACAGCTCTTGAATATGTTGACTCCATTCTTGGGCGAATAATGTGTAATTTGGCTAAATGCTGCATCCGCAGATGGCATTCCCCAATAAACTTCTTCAGTATGTCTGAACACAATGCAAACATCCCTTAAACTCTCCTTTCTTTTTTTGTACCTTGTTCAAATTCATTATTTTGGGCAGCTTATACTAACTTGTAAAACAGTACATTTGATCTACTCTTCAGGAATCTGTTTCTGCTATGTATGAGGGTGTGTGGGGTCAAATAAGGAACGCATCACTTCTGCTGTATATGTCAGTTTATTTCGTTTTAAGGTCCCATAACTGTGTTACTGAACTTTGTACTAGAGCACAACGATATTTGCACCATTTTTACGTCAAAACAGTATATTTTAAAACAAAACCAGAAACGATATTACAAGACACCAGAAAGTACTGTAATGTAATAGAATACAATCGCACATCTTTTGCTCTGGCAGCGGTATACACAATGTCGGGGCGGGCGGGGGGCCCGGCCGGGACTAAGCAAATGCTGAAAATGCAGCCCTCAGCCCCCTTCTGCCCCCCCCCTCCAATCCCCCCCACGGGCAATGCCGGTGCGGGCTGCTAGTTTTACATAAATGTGTCAACATTGTCTGGGCAAAGGTTTCACTTAATTAGCACAAGCTTACCACCCAAACGCAGCAATAAGGAACAGAAAGGTGAGCAGTCATCCTTTGTGAAGGCCCTTCCACCGTGCAGTCTTAATGGTTGTATTTTTCATCCTTTTTGAAATATTGATTTGATTGTTGCTTATTTGGGTAGCATGAGAAAGTCACCCTTTATGGCCTCAATCACTCACAATTTTTGACTGGTACTGTTGGTAACTGACTGTGACTGTGCCCTTGGCTCTGTTAACGAGGCCCAGAGCTCTGATTGCGTGCCAATTCGACTTTGCATTATAAGGTACTTCCAAAGTATTAAACTACCTTAATTTTACATACAAGTCACGCCTAAGGTCTCCCATAGGTATCCCGGTGTAAGGAGCCACGTAAAAGTAAGGAGGGAAATATTACAATTTCATGTTTCCCCATTGTAGTATTTTAGCTCAATAGGTATACTGTAATAAAGTATAACGTTTGACAGGAGTGAGTTAAAATAATATTTCAAAGACTTAGAGATTGCAAATGGCTAATCCAACAGCTTTCCACTGTTGAATTTATCATGACTAGTACAGAAAAGAAGTTATAGAACTTTCTTTTCTGTGAGCCAAAATCAAGCCTTCTAGCAGCCTCTCCTGGTTGGTCAGCCCTTGACAGGCTGAGCCACATTGCTTTGGTGAGGTGATAAGTGGCCTGCACAGAGACAAAGGATGTCTGGTTGGGGCAAATCGGCAGCTGTAGAAAACAGGCCAGAAAGGTGTCTGGGTAACCAAACTGGTCTTCTAAGAGGGCGGGACAGTAAAGGTTTAAGCCAGGACTACCCCCTCTTCCTGTGCCCCCAGCCAGGTGGGAACTCCAGGAATGAAATTTGCATGAGGTCTGGAAGGGCAGTATTAAGAGAAATGAGCCACACCAGTAGGTTGGAAAGTTTCTCCATCTTGAATTTTAAAAGTACAGTGATTTGTGGGACAAGAATATGCGACACTTTGGAGCAAGCTGTCATGTTTTTGTGTGGCACCCTGTACCCCATTGGTCAGAGGTGCCCCTCGCTTGTCGTCCCAGAACACTGGATAAATATGGGTGAGCTATATATCAACTCAGATCCCCTGCCTGAAAATACAAGAAGAAGAAAGCTTGCCCTGCTGGAACCATGGCCTGCAACAAGAGGAATGCACTCTTAATGACTGCACCTGCTGCACACTAATGAACTACAGCCCTAAGAACTTTCCCTTGCTTCAAAAAGAGGAGTGGACTCCCTGAAAGCAACAGTTTGAAGAGCTCCACATGCGTCATCTCCAGCAAGAAGAACCCAGCTGACCCCCTTCAGCTGGACTTTGAAGGATTTGACCAGGTCGATTGTGGGAGCTGTAGTCCTAACTTCCAAGGAGCAACTCACAGAGACTCTGGAACCTTGGGGTTGTGTTTTGTACACTTTGAACCCTCAAGAGGAAATTCAGGAAGAATTTACAGAAGTTTGGAGCAACTTTTGCAAAAAGCTCCATAAGGTGACCGACCAGACGTCAAGAGTCAAGAGCCAAGCCGACTATGCCCAACCCCGACCCAGCCTAGATTTAGGTTTGTCCTACTGAAAGCTCCGGAGCTCAAGACTTCGAGGAATTGACCAGAGGGTCCCGCTGAACCAAGCCAACAAAGCTGCTGCAAATCCTGTCTGCTGGAGAGACCCGCTTGATGTCGAGAGAAAACCCATCAGAAAAGTTTCTTAGTGAGAAGGTACAATTTTGACCGAAGCCTTCCGCTAAGTGTATCCAACCAGGGCTCCATCGGGGTCGCCCTCAAACTTTGACTTTGTCCCAGTCAAGCACGACCATGTGTCACAATTTGGTGTTATTGGTTTTTAAGCACTTTAAAGGGTTTATTCTTTGAATATTCATATCTCCAGTTCCCTAAATTGGAGTTTTCCAGTTTTGTTGTCATTTTAAAGATAAAAATATTTCCTATTTTCATAAAACAAATTGGGTGTGCTGTGTCTTACTTCTTTAATGTATTGCTTACACACCTACCTACATAGGTGGCTTTATAGCTACTAGTACGTAAACACTTACCCCTACTAATAATCCACCTTCCAACAGCCCTGGGCACTTATTTATGGAGAAGATGTGGTGTGAATGAATTGAGTAGCTAGTGGCTGAATGGAGGCAGTAGAACAGTCAAAAAATACTGCTGTTTCATAATTAGGGTAATCTCAGCCTTTTTAGGTCGCGCGTGGGCGTGGCAGCACAGCTGCTCCGCCTCTGCGAGAGGAATTTTTTTTCTAAAGGGGACTGTAAGCCCCGCCTCTCTTTTCCATTAGATAGTGTTAGCGTTTATGGTAAACGCTGGCTTCCCATTGTAAAAGAGGGTTTTTGGTTGACACCCTGTCCACTTTACGGACTGCCCCTCTGGACACGATAGTCTGCTTTGCGGCTGCCATGAAGACTTTTCTTATCTGCTTGTTTATTTAACATGCGGATAAGAAAATTCTTCACCACAGCTGTGAAGCAGGAACGGAGCGGGGAGGCGCATGGAGCCACCGGGAGGACAGGGGGATCCTGGCAAACTCTGTGTTTTCCTGCTGAAGCAGCAGCATGTTCATTTTTGCATCACGCTTTCACTTTAAAGCACAATGCAAAAATAAACACGCTGCTGCTTTTAAAAAAAAATGTTTGAGTGCCCGCCTCAGACGAAGGTTTAAAATACAATTTGTAACACACTATCAAGGCATTCGATATGGAGAACATTTGAAGGTAGGAATTCCGGCCAGCAATGTCAAATATTTGATCTGTGTTTTCTTCCTTCCTTGGACCTTTGGTTCTCACCGCAAGTGTACAGGTGGTACAGGTTTTAAAACTGATATATGGATGTTTTATTTTTTTATTGTCACAGTTTTTGTTCGTATTCCTTTCAAACCCTCCATTTATTTATTTCTGAACCCTGGCTCTCTGGTCAATGTGTCACCATCCTGGTTAAACATTAAGCACCGCTTCTTTTCGCCCTGGGCTGTTGAAGTAAATTCAGACCAGGTGCGCCCCTCATAATGGTGCCCCTTGATGTATGTTGATAATGAGCGAGAAAGCGGAAGCTTACCACTTTCAGTCGGCCGGTCGGAGAAAAAGCAATTAGAGATATGTTAGCCACCCGGGTACCCAAGCCAATCAAAGTCGCTTGGTCAAAGCACGCCTGGGGTTTTCACGGGTGCTCCGGCGCTTTAGACTCTGTGTTTCTTTTGGATGGAGCCAGAGAACCAGGTGAGCAAAGCTGCTCTAGAGCCAGAGATCAGGTCAGCAGAGCTGCTTTAGAGCCAGAGAAGCAGGTCAGCAGAGCTGCTTTAGAGGGAGAGAACCAGTTCAGCCGAGCTGCTTTAGAGCCAGAGAACGAGGTCTGGAGAGCTGCTTTAGAGGGAGAGAACCAGGTCAGCAGAGCTGCTTTAGAGGGAGAGAACCAGGTCAGCAGAGCTGCTTTAGAGGGAGAGAACCAGGTCAGCAGAGCTCCTTTAGAGCCAGAGAACCAGGTCAGCAGAGCTGCTTCAGAGGGAGAGAACCAGGTCAGCAGAGCTGCTTTAGAGCCAGAGAACCAGGTCAGCAGAGCTGCTCTAGAGCCATTGAACCAGGTCAGCAGAGCTGCTTTAGAGGGAGAGAACCAGGTCAGCAGAGCTACTTTAGAGCCAGAAAACCAGGTCAGCAAAGCTGCTCTAGAGCCAGAGATCAGGTCAGCAGAGCTGCTTTAGAGCCAGAGAAGCAGGTCAGCAGAGCTGCTTTAGAGGGAGAGAACCAGTTCAGCCGAGCTGCTTTAGAGCCAGAGAACGAGGTCAGGAGAGCTGCTTTAGAGGGAGAGAACCAGGTCAGCAGAGCTGCTTTAGAGGAAGAGAACCAGGTCAGCAGAGCTTCTTTAGAGGGAGAAAACCAGGTCAGCAGAGCTACTTTAGAGCCAGAGAACCATGTCAGCAGAGCTGCTCTAGAGCCATTGAGCCAGGTCAGCGGAGCTGCTTTAGAGGGAGAGAACCAGGTCAGCAGAGCTCCTTTAGAGCCAGAGAACCAGGTCAGCAGAGCTGCTTCAGAGGGAGAGAACCAGGTCAGCAGAGCTGCTTTAGAGCCAGAGAACCAGGTCAGCAGAGCTGCTCTAGAGCCATTGAACCAGGTCAGAAGAGATGCTTTAGAGGGAGAGAACCAGGTCAGCAGAGCTGCTTTAGAGCCAGAAAACCAGGTCAGCAGAGCTGCTCTTGAGTCAGAGAACCAGGTCAGCAGAGCTGCTTTAGAGCCATAGAACCAGGTCAGCAGAGCTGCTTTAGAGCCAGAGAACCAGGTCAGCAAAGCTGTTGTAGCACCTGAGAACCAGGTCAGCAGAGCTGCTGTGGAGCCAGAGAAACCAAGTCAGCAGAGCTGCTTTAGAGGGAGAGCACCAGGTCAGCAGAACTGCACTAGAGCCACAGAACCAGGTCAGCAGAGCTGCTTTAGAGCCAGAGAAGCAGGTCTGCAGAGCTGCAATAGAGGCAGAGAACCAGGTCAGAAAAGCTGCTTTAGAGGCAGAGAACCAGGCCAGCAGAGCTACTTTAGAGCCAGAGAACCAGGCCAGTAGAACTGCTCTAGAGGCAGAGAACCAGGTCAGCAGAGCTGCTCTAGAGGCAGAGAACCAGGTCAGCAGAGCTGCTTTAGAGCCAGAGAACCAGGTCAGCAGAACTGCTCTAGAGCCTAAGAACCAGGTCAGCAGAGCTGCTTTAGAGCCACAGAATCAGGTCAGCAGAACTGCTCTAGAGCCTAAGAACCAGGCCAGCAGTGCTGCTTTAGAGCCAGAGAACCAGGTCAGCAGAACTGCTCTAGAGCCTAAGAACCAGGTCAGCAGAGCTGCTGTAGAGCCAGAGAAACCAGGTCAGCAGAGCTGCTTTAGAGGTGGAGCACCAGGTCAGCAGTGCTGCTTTAGAGCTGGAGAACCAGGTCAGCAGAGCTGCTTTAGAGCCAGAGAACCAGGTCAGCAGAGCTGCTCTAGAGGCAGAGAACCAGGTCAGCAGAGCTGCTGTAGAGCCAGAGAAACCAGGTCAGCACAGCTGCTTTAGATCCATAGAAGCAGGTAAGCAGAGCTGCTTCAAATCCAGAGAACCAGGTCCGCAGAGTTGCTTTAGAGCCATGGATCCATGTCAGCAGAGCTGCTTCAAAGCCAGAGAACCAGGTCAGCAGAGCTGCTTTAGCGCCATAGAACCAGATCAGCAGAGCTGCTCTAGAGCAAGAGAACCAGATCAGCATAGCCACTCTAGAGCCACAGAGCCAGTTGACAGAGCTGCTTTAGAGCCAGAGAACCAGGTCAGCAGAGCCTTTGTAGAGCCAGAGAACCAGGTCAGCAAAGCTGCTTTAGAGCCAGAGAACCAGGTCAGCAAAGCCGTTGTAGAGCCAGAGAACAAGGTCAGCAAATCAGCTTTAGAGCCATTGAAACAGGACATTGGGGCTTATTTACAAGTCCCTTGTGCCGCCACTGCGTCACTTTTTCCCCACATAAAAAGTGAAGCACCTCGGTGCAAAAGACTTGTAAATATGCCCCATTGTGCCCATTCGATCGCATAAAACAGTTACGTAACCCTCACGCCACGGAAAAGGTGAAATAAAACATCAGTTTCAAAATGTATTGCTCTTTCCACAGTTATTGGTAACTCCAGTCTCCTGCCTGAGGTCGACTACATTTATTGTAATGTACAACTTCATGTATCAAAATGCAAAGTTGTGTGAGCTATCAGCCTTACACTGGCTGAACAACTGCCTCCTACCATAGGACTGTTACGAGTGTCTACACATCTAAGATTGTATTTTGGGAAGTAGATGATGCACCTCATGCCTGCAAAATAAAACAAGCATTTGCAATGCAATAGGGCTGGCATTACTAAAGGTTTGAGCTATTGGTGTTGCAAATGGTAAGGATTGATAGTGTTTTTCTTTAAAAAATATTCCAGCAGTAGCATAAGTGATGAATTAAAATCCACGTACACCACCAGTACCAACACCACCAGTACCAATACCACCACTACAATTATTACCATTACTATTCTGTGGTGCTAGTAATATTAATAGCGGTAGTTATGGTACTGGTGGAAAATTACTATTATAAATTACAATACCTGTTAATTATTCAAAAGGCACTGCCATTTACAATGCCAATAGCTCTAAAACTCACAGTTGTGAGACCTATTGCATTGTAAATGCTGTTATCTCTCTACTGCATTCATGTAGTTGTATGAACTACAGTTCATGCTACCTGATGACCCTTTAAAAGATAATGTGTTTAGTGCCGTACATGCCCAGCCCTCCCTTGCTACTGCACCATTCTGCTTCCTCCGCATTATTCTGGGTAATTTCTCCTACTTTTGCCTCTTTTTTTTTACTGCTTTCTCCTTCTTTTCCCCCATTTTTCTGAGTGTCGTCTCCTAAATTTCCCTTGTCTATAACTTCTTCTCCTCTTTTTTTCCTCATTTGCTGCTACAGCCTGTCGCCTATTTTCCCGCCTCCCACCTAGTCCCATTCACCGCCTCCCAGTGCCTTTCCCTCCTCCCATGGCCTACTTAATGGAGGCTGCAGCGTGGTCACATGCAGTGGGCGTGCCACCGGTGCGCCAAAGGCGAGCCCATCTTTGCCCGTGTGAGCCTAAACCATGCTCAGTGCCAGGTACCCTGGTTGTTTCACCCAGTGCAGCTATACTGCTGCAAACCTCCAAGCCATGGACCATGGCTCATTGACAACAGCAACTACTGCCGCACATCTCCATTCAGTTTGATTAGCTTTATTCGATTTCAGTAAAAGAAAATCATAAAAGCAACAGCAATACATTAATACATTTCATTTCATTTCTTAAAAAGAATTAGGTGAATTTAAAAATAAATTAAATCAATAGAATGAATCCGCTAATCAGTATACAAAAATGGAGCGTGAACAAGTTGATAAAACTGGAGAGAGGTGGCCACTCAATACAAGACCACTTCTCGCCGACTGGGAATTACACTATGTTGTCTGACATTATGACCGGACATATAATGTTCTGGGGTAAAATTCACTTAAAGTCCAAACTGATATAGGACCATCCCCTATTTGTGGCTGCCAGGATTGCAGGTATGGTACGACATATTTATTTCTAAACTTTACGAGTACCAAGTCGCCCACAGTGTTTTTTGCGAGAGGTCCTAGCCAGCCTACCCTTCGGACACCTAATATAGTCCCGTCTAAATTGGGGGGCAGAGGTCTATTTTTAGTGAGCCAGTACACTACCTTATTCCTTAGGTCCTGCTGTCTCTCGAGTTTTCCCTTTGGGAGTTCAGGTATTCCTGAGAGAACACATACAACAGGGGCTGCCTCTGGTGGCAGATGTAGATGGTTAGTTTTGTGGGGTAAAGTGTCATGACTAGGCACTATTCTTTTATGAGATGACTTGTCTTTATTCTGCCCAGCCCTAGCCCTAGGGTAAGAAGAATGTGATGGCATGGCGGCTTTTGGGATATTTACAGATTTCATGTGTGGAGCAACTGGTTGTATACTGGAGATCTTGCTTTGTGTGATGGAGATTGGCATATCTATAGGGGCTGGAAGCTGTGATTGTATGGGTTCTCCCATGGTTTTAGTAACTATTGCTTTGACTTTCATAGCTTCCTCGACACCCCTAAGCCTATCCTCTAGGCTAGTTATTTTATCAATTAGCGGAGTTATGATTGACTTCATCATGGTTTCGAGCTCAAACAATAAGGAGGCCTGTGTAGGTGCTTTCAAAGTCGCCGTACTAGGAGTATTGCGTAAAGGTGGATTACAATGTAATTTTTGTATTTTGGCCTGACTGCCCGCATGTTTAGCCTCAACTCTCTTCCTTTTAGCAGAGAGCACCTGGTTGGGGGTTACTGGTAGAGAGTTTGCTGTTGGTTGTATTATGCGGGACGTTACCTGTGGAGTGTGAGTTAATTTGGAAGAGCAACTAGACCCATGATTAGGCATAGATATTTCTGGAGACAAAGGGGCGTAAGAGGATTTGCACAATTGATTAAGTTAATCCAGTAATGATATTGCCGGGGATATATTAGCAGTCTGAGGCGGAGAACCCAGAGTGAAAGAGCTGTCTAGAACTGGGGATCGTTCTATTCTATCTAAATCACTTGCAATGGGCAGTATGACACGCTTAAAATACAAATCCATTGTTCCCCTATGCAAGTCACCCTGGGAGGAAAAGTTTCTAAGGTCCGCTTTGCAAGACATCGTGTAGCGGATATCACCAATAAGAATTAATTGTGCTAAGTCAATATCGAGAACCTTGGAAGGGGCCTATTAAAAGGACCGGAAATAGTCAATGGGTAACAGTACCTTTGGTCAGTGTTCCTGTAGAATTGGCACAAGGACTAAGGGGGGGTTACCCGACCCGGCCTCCTCTGGCCTTTGATGGCCGCAGATGGCCCCGCCCTTGTCCCGGCTTCACCCGCGCGCGACTCGCGGGTGAGTGGAGAGCGCGAGCTATTATGCGCCTCCGTTCGCGCTGATGCCTCCTCCCTCGTGCGCGTGTCCCGGGGCTGCTGGGTATTGTAGTTCCCCGATGGGAACTACCGCCGTTCCCCTCACGGCTTTCCTTATCAGCGCGGCCGTTCCCCTCACGGCACTGATGTCGGACGGAATGCCCCTCTGTCCCCCTGCCACGGACTGTGCAGGTAAGGCTTGGTTGGCTTTTGGTCTCCCAATGGCTCGCCGAGTGCGCGAGCTATTTTGCGCCTCCGTTCGCGCTGATGCCTCTCCATTCACCAGCAGAGGACCTTTCGCCTGCCAGCACTGTCACTTCACTTGCAACACCTATCAATCAACAGTGCCAGAGATACCATAAACATGACTACACCCACCATGCCGACCGAGAACCCTACGACACAATTACAGTGCATTCTACTCACACCACAGACATCTGGGGCATGATCTCATCAATAACGTGGGACATCATCTTCCTCACATAGACCTGAGCAGTGATCGGCACTAGACAACGCCATTGCCATGCCCGGAAGCTACAAGATAACACATCAGGACTGAATCAACAAACAGGGTGGTGGAATTTCCATCATCTACAAGGACACCATGAGCTACACAACCTCCTCTGACAACCCAACTCTGATAATGGAGCACCTTAATTTCCAACTTCACACAGATGGAAAAAGCACCATCACAGGCGCCCTAGAATATATATCACTAGGACCACTCCAGCTTCTGCATCCCTCACCTCATTGCTCCAATTGCCATTGAATCTAAACATTACATCTTCCTAGGAAGATGTAATGGAGTCAATGTCTACCTCGACGACTCCAGTGACACCAACACAACCGACCTCCTGGCAAGCATGAGCAATATTGGCCTCCAACACCTTGTAACCTACCCCACCCACATTTCAGGACACATGCTCAACCCCATATTAACGTCGAGCAGCAGAGTCAAATACAATCACATATCACAGCTCACTTGGACCAACCATCAGCGTCCACTTAACCATCTCAGGGTCTACCAACACTGGCACCACACCCCCCAACCTCTACATGCAGCAGAGTCAAATACAATCACATGGACCAACCATCAGCGTCCACTTAACCATCTCAGGGTCTACCAACACTGGCACCACACCCCCCAACCTCTACATGCAGAAACTGGAAAAGGCTATCAGAAGACCAGTGAAACAACGTTCTAAACTCCCACCTCCAAGACATATCACCCAACCCAGATCAGGTTCCTAAGAACTTCTCCCACTGCATCACAGAATGCGCCAACACAATTGCCCCCGCCAAGCTAGCCAAACCCAAAGTCCCGGCCAGAAGAGCCAGCTGGATATCCTTCAAACGCAATTTCTGGCAATTAGAAAGTAAGTAGCATACCAGCGGGAAGACAGAAGACCATACCACCATACCACCTTTAAAACGGCACTCAACCAGCACCATTGCCTCCTGAGTTAAACAAACAAGAATGCTTTAGCAGACCGCATAGCAGCCAGCTATAATCACAGTAAGCAGCTCTTCACCACCATCATGAAGGAGTTCTCCAACCCTGCAGCCACCAGGACCAACATCACTCCCCACCAAAAACTGGTTGGCACCTTGGCGGACTTCTTCCACAATAAGATCTCAGCCATTTATGAGATTTTCAAACCACGAACACTGCTGCCGACAGCATCAGCTTACCCACACCCACGAACACAAACCCCTAACACCTGCTCACCCATTGGGACCCTCTCACAACTGAAGCCACAAGCTCCATCATGAACTCCTTACACTCCAGAGCACCCATGGACCCATGTCCCCACCACATCTTCAAGCTTAGTAGCAAGAAGATTGACGACAATCTCAAGAAGGTCCTGAAAACCCACATCACCGCAACCTATTTCCCTGAAGACTGGAAATACTCTAAAGTTGGGCCCCTTCTGAAGAAACCATCTGCTGACGCAGCAGGTCTGAAGAACTCCCTGCTCCGCTTTCCGGTGAAAGTTCTCAAAAAGGCAATCAATCAGCAACTCATCAAACACTTAGAACATTTTTACAAGAAAATTGAGAGGTGCACTCAATGAAGTCAGTAGTATAGAGAGTTCAATAGTACAGAGAGTTCATAGATTTGGTGAGTCTTCTGTTCTTTCATTAATGGGTTCTTTATTTTCTCTTTAAATACACAGGCACAGCCAACGCATTTCATTCCCTTTAGTGCCTGGGAATTTCGTCAGGGCATGGAGAAGGACTAATCAAATCCGATCATCCAAAATGTGATCGCACCTCCACAGTTGGTGCTGAGGGAGTATTGTCAATAGTATGGTCCCACTGTTCCTGGATTATAAAGAAGTGACGTTCCAGGAGTGGTTTCTGGTCGTAATGCCGTAATGTGGCCGCAGTTGTGCGTGAGAACGGAAACAGAATTATATCCTGGCCCCCTTCAAGACTCAGTGTAAAGGAGGGGGGTGGTGGCATACGCTGGTTGACGGGTAGCATCCAAACGGGTTGCCAGATGGATCGCAAGATATCGGACCTGTGATAGGGTCTCCGCAGTCTTCTGCTCCTCCCCGGGGAAATTTGGAAGAACACTTAGAACATCATAACCTCCTGGACCCCTCTCAATCTGGTTTATGATCGAACCACAGCACTGGAAAAAAAGCCCTGATTGCAGCCACTGATTACATCAGGGCCCTACTAGACTGCAGCAAAACAGCAGCCTTCATCCTCTTCAGCGGCCTACGACTCCATCTCACATCACATCTTTATCAAGACCCCCAGGTCAGAATCCAGGGAGACACCCTCAAATGGATAGGCTTATACCTCACCAGAAGAACTCAGAGAATCTGTCTCCCACCATTCACCTCTGAACCCAAGGATACCATCTGAGGCATTTCACAAGTGTTGTTCCTGAGCCCCACTGTCTTCAACACATGCATGACCCCCCCGGTCAACACCTTTAGATCGCACATACTCAGCATCATTTCCTACGCCGACAACACCCAACAACAACAACAACAACAAAGGAGCTTGTAAAGCGCCTGGTGACGCCATCACGGCGTGTCCCCGCGCTGTGGAGAAAAGTCAAAGTCCAATGTAGGGTTTTACAGGGAAAACAGATGGGTTTTTAGGCTTTTCCTGAAGGTGGTCTCCGAGTCCGCTAGTCTGATACCCATAGGGAGAGCGTTCCATTCCCTGGCGGCCATAACCCAGCTCATCCTTTCACTGTCACAAGACCCCTCCACCACCAGAACCCACTTCCACAGATGTATGATGTACATCGCTGACTGGATGAAGAAGTACTGTCTCAAGCTCAGCCTAGACAAGATGAAAGTCCTCATCTTTTGGAACAACACCTCGTCATGGAACAACCCTTGGTGGCCTGCTGAACTCAGCTCTTTCCGTGCCCCGACAGACCACGCCTGCAACCTCGGCATCATCTTGGACAGCAAGTTAGCTATGCAGAAAGAGGTAAACGCAGTCTCATCTGCCTGCTTCCACACCACGGACATGCTTCTTAAGGTCTTCAGGTAGCTCCCAATTCATACAAGAAGGACAATCACTCAAGTCCTCATCACCAGCAGGCTGGACTTCAGTAACACCCTTTACATAGGAATCACTGCATGCCTCCTGAAGAGACTAAATGCAGCCACAAGACTCATCCTTGACCTCCCACGATGGACTCCCTTCACCGCACACCTCAAGAAGCTACACTGGCTCAAGATCTAGAAGAGATGGCAGCTCAAGATGCTGACCTGCGCATACAAAGCCTTGCACTACAAAGGACCAGCATACATCAACAAACAAATGACCCTCCACCAACAAGACACCTGCAATCTGCCTCCCTTTTCCTCACAGACACCCCCCGGACCCGCCGATCCAACAACAGAGAATGCTTCTTTTCTTACCTGGCAGCCAAAGCCTGGACAGACCTTCCCCTACACCTCAGGAATGCCACATCACTCTGGGAATTCAGAGAAGGACTCAAGACATGGTTGTTCAAATGAACCGAGCACCACAAGCAGCTAGCAACTCCAGCGACTTGAGACCCTCACATCTGATTTCCCACACTTTAACAGTCCTGATTGATTGATTGACTACATGAAGGAGCTTCCAAAAAGTATTCTCACAATACTAATCTTGTCCTGTGTGACAGATTAAGTAAGTCTGAGGACTAGACTTTCCTGATCCACGTCAGCTTTTGATGATCAGGTCTCCCTTCTACATTGTGACGTTTGTGATTATGCTGGGGATGAGTGAGATAAAGAAAAAAGAGCAAGTAATTCTGTCCACCAACTAAACCACACAACACTTCCCAGAAGGTTGTTGGCATTTGTATGGCCTTTTTCTCAGTATTTGCTTTTACTTATTCCATTGAAAAACTTCTTATAACTTAACTCTGCACTTCTTTGAATAGTTTGAAGTACTTCACCCCTCCAAGCTAAAAAAATTAATATCCCTTTCAAAAAAAACCTCAACACATGACAGCAGTCTAGCCTGCATACCTGTTCCTTCCCCATTATTGTCATGTTATGCTATGTTATTGGGAATGTTTAAGACTCAACTATGTAAAGGAGACCATTGAATGAACCACATTTTGAAGGATTAAAACAGCTGAGTATTCATCTGTTTAAGGGATTTAAAATAGTTCTTAATTCTGTTATCTTAGATTTCCTGTCACGCTGGTCCACGTTTAGCACCTTGAACTACAAATACCTGCTACTATTTCTCTGACAGCAAAAGGAAGGGATCTTCAAAAGTTTAAAGAAAACCCTTATAGCTGGGCTTGCATTTCCTGATATCCGTTCTGGGAAATAATGGGCCTTTCTCGTAGGAGGCTCAATGCAATAGTTTGTAGTAACTTTATTAAATTAAAATCATGACAAACAAAACATACAAGTCCTGTTAGCTTCTAAACAAATTCTTTAGCTAAAATGACTTTTTAAAAATTCATTAGGTGTACAAGGTCTTAAAATAGACTAAAGTAGCAAAATTGATAATAGATTATATCCGCTGTATTAACACAAACTGTAAAATGGCAAACTGTAAATTATTTGTCCCATCTGAGAGAGTGATCAAAAATTAGATTTGTCAGTTGGAATTGACAGTAAAAAAAAATTAACATAATATCAACATATTACATGCTTAGGGGTAGCAACACAAAGAGTCTACTGCTCAGTCATGGGGGAGTCTCCGCACTCAGTGCAGAATCTCCACAATGAGAATTTTCATTGTGGAGATTCCACACCTGAGTGCGGAGACTCCCCCACAACTGTGCGCAAACATAATTCTTTCTTACAGTGGCAAAATCTGCTGATTTCTTTAAGTAGCACTATCCAGAATCCCATGCAAATAATATGTTCTGTATACATTTTGGACAGATGCTCAAAGACACGTGCTAGATTTTATTTTGCTAGACCAGCAAGGAGTTATTGGTAAGGAGTATTTCAGATTACAAGTCAGGACCACCAGACTCGCGGGAAGCATGGCAGTGGCGATCTTCCCACCGCCCTATTATGAGTTGGGCGGTGGGACCGCCACATCAACCGCAACTGTCAGGGAACCGCCGATCCCTGGCGGTGCAGGCAATCAATATGCTTGGCGGGGCCACCGCGGTCTCACCAAGCATATTAGGAGTTTCCTCTCTGCCAGGGTTTTTTTATGGCGGTTCCTCCTCCATGAAAACCCTGGTAGAGATTAAACAAAGGGGCCCTACATGGCCCCTGTGCCTCTGCGTCCTGTGGATGCACACAGGAACATGTGCCCCCCATATGCATGACCATCAATTTCTGCACTGCATGGACTTTTAAGTCCATGCCGTGCAGGAACTGTTTTTGATGTTCTCATTATGGTGCCCGTTTTCATAGGCACCGCCATGGGACACCATAAAAAGCTCACCAGTCAGGAATAAGCTCCTAATCTGGCAGGCAGCTTCACCACAGGTTTGGCAGTGCGGTGGCGGGGCAGGCCTGGTGCTGCATCACCAAACTCGTAATCAGACCCTTTGTGTTTATCCACCAGCATGCAAACTCATTGATCACACAGATATTTTTATTTGGCATCCTTATGACGAATCTTGTTCGGCTGAACAATATTTGTATGGCATCTGCATACACACAGCTAACATGCTAAACAAGCATACATAAGTTGAATAGAAGAGGCGACAGTGCTGCTCTTCGAGCAGTAGCAGCACCTACCCTCCCCTCACGGGTAAGTAGTGCGCTTTACAAGTACTCTGATTGATTGATTGATTGATTGATTGTGCTAGTGCTTCCATGACTGGTTTGGGTGATTATTCATCATTGCTACGTTGAAGTTCTCGAAAACATTTGGCAAGAAGCTAGTGAAGCTATTCACATTCCATACTCCTATTCGACGAAAACACTGCAAACTGACCTACGCATTCAATATGAATTCCTAGTCTGAATGGCTGTGACTATTGATTGCCAGATATGCAGGGCTTGGGTTACAAGATTTTTCATCATTCCCTCCACTTCCTGTAGAGAACTTTCACTTGCACATTTTATAGTTGAAAGTCATCTTCAGGGCACCTTGCAAGTTGGACATTTTTAGCATGCTATGCTTTTGTATTGTAATTTTGAAATAGTGCTTAAGTATAAAGTGGTAACTGTTCTCATTGAAGGACTTCAACACCATTTGGGTCATGTTTGCGCTATTGGCATCCACAAAAATAAAAATCAATAAATAAGCCTATCACTACCACACCAACTGCAGTGAACCAAAGGTCCCTCATTGTGAGTCCTTTAAACACTTGTGGCCTTACTTAAGGTTTGCCAGATGGACATCTACCATATTTAGAGATCTCCTTCTGCAGAACAGAGAGCTCTCTGTCTTCTGAGGAGTCCCCATCACCACAGCTTCTCTGGGGACACTGTAGCTTTGCAGATCACTCGCTATGTGTTATGTGGCTACTCATTAAAGTTTTTAGTTTTTTGTAAAACCTTCTCTCGAGATAGGAGTATACTTTGAAAAACAAATAGAATAATGAACCTGACACCCTTGTATTTTTCTCCCCATGTGTAGTGGTCATTTTTATTTGTTCTGTTTCGTACCATTTTTCCTAGCAGTCCTTGGAATAAATAATGTTGTAACATCCTCCTAAATAGGGCGAATAATCTGATGTCTATTAACCAACAGCCAGATAGCTGGCAGGCCATTGGTCAATAATTTCCACTAGCAGAGCAAGAAGAAAGTCTGAAGGGAAAACATGGCGGCTATCCTGAATCATAATTGAATGAACCGATGGGCAGTTTGGCAGAGTACACTATCAGCCAACCTCTGAATAATGCTGTTCCTCCTATACCTTGTCTTCAGCCATGCCACATTCACATACCATTATCCACCAATGAAAGTAATTAAATTCTTCCCATCAGTTGTTTAAGATTTGGAGTGATTTATTTCATTCTGAATGCAGTTTTTTATAACTCCCACTCCTGGGTGGGAAAAATGCCAGGGCATAATGTCTTGTGGCTTATATGGTCAGTCTAGGTTTTTTAATACTGCTACATTTTCTCTTTCTCTCTCTCATCCTGAAGGTGCTTTTCTCTCCAACCTCCAATTTCCTGGTCAATGAATGTCAGACTTTATTTCATTCCGATCATACCATTGACCATGCAGCCTCACACCACAGTAGGACATTTCATCTGCTTCCACTGCTGGTTCAACAGCAGCCACCCTCACACAAATACTAACAACACCCTCAACACTACCTCCCAACGCACACGCTCAAACAATCTCTACACCCTCACACTACACCACATGCCACAGCAAACCTGCCCCTTAATACCCACTTGCATGCATGCTTTTCAACAGAAAATCACTCAGCAAACACAGAAAAAAAATATAGGACCTGCTGAGCAGCAATGCACTTGTCATCCTCTTCATCTCAGTAACCTGTCTTGACCCCTCATTGGCTCGTAACATCGCCAGAGCAATTTCAGCAGACTACAATATCACTCAACAAGGCCACCTTCACAAGTCAGGAGGTGGACATACTATCATCTGCAAGAAAAACATCAAATAGACAACATCCTATTGCGGCGATAACGAATCACAAAAGAGCACACAGGAAGGAAGCATTGGAATTGGAGTTGGGCCTTGAGAGGGCCAACACTGCCCATATGGCAAACCCATCGGAAGATACACTTCATGACCTACAGATACACCAGCGTCGCCTCAACGACCACTTGAGGCGTGTGACCATGGCGGACATTGCCGCGACTAAACACAGGGTTTATGACATAGGGGATAAAGCTAGTAAACTCCTGGCATGGCTAGACAAGAAACAAGGGGGGGGGGGTAGGAACATACTACAAATTACGGACTCTTGTGGCACTGTGCACACCCAACCGGAGGACATAGTAGAAGCCCTGGCTGATCACTTCCATGACGTATACACTCCGACGATAGTGGTGACAGAAGATGAGGCCCGGGACGCCCTCGAATGTGTGCCTCTGCCAACACTGACGGAAGAGGCGGCGAAGGATATCGACGCCCCCTTAACAATTGACGCAATTCAATCGGCCATTAACTCCCTCCACTCGGTTAAGGCTCTGGGCCCCAACGGGGTGCCCATTGAGTGGTTTAAAACCATGTCTGAATCCCTGAGTAAGCCCCTTCTTCAAATGTATGAAGAGAGTAGGTTGAAGGGAACATTGCCCCCAGATCAACGGCTGGCAACTATAGTCGCTATCCCGAAACCGGGTAAACCGCCCAGCGACTGTAAATCATACAGGCCTATTTCCCTCCTGAACCTGGAGGCCAAAATAATAGCAAAAGTGCCGGCAAACAGACTTATGCCATGCTTGAGTCAGCTGATTCACCCAGACCAGTCCGGCTTCATGCCGCATAGAAGCACGGCCCTAAACCTTCGCAGAGTACACAGAGTTGTGGCGAGACTCTCAATGTTGAGAGAACCAGCAGCGATATTATCACTAGACGCCAAAATGGCGTTCGATTTGGTGGAGTGGAACTACCTCTTCGCGGTGCTCACCCGCATGGGCTTTGGTCCAGTCTTTATTTCCTGGATAAGGATGCTTTATAAGGATCCCATGGCTAGGATAGTAGCGAATGGCCACATGTCTCGGGCCATCCTTTTAGGACGTGGTACGCGACAGGGATGCCCACTCTCGCCCCTCCTTTTTGCTCTGGTCCTAGAACCGCTGGCAGTCACTATCCGTACTACACAACTTCTGAAGGGGATACGATGGGATCCACAGTGGGAAGACAGAGTGTCCCTTTACGCGGACGACATGTTAATATACCTCGCAGACCATGAGAACAGCCTTCCCAACCTCCTAGCAATTTGCAACTCACATGGGCGAGTATCAGGCTATACCATCAATTGGGCGAAGTCGATACTTTTTGAGCTCAAGGGGCCAATCCCGCCCCTGCCAGACTCCTGTCCGCTGGAGATAGCTCCCTCTTCCTTTAAATATCTGGGAATCCACATCACTCGAGATGAAACAGAGTTCTCACTGCTCAACTTGCAACCTCCCTTGCTCAGGCTCCGTAACGATGTGCAACACTGGAAAGAACTCCCACTGACATTGCTGGGCAGGGCAGCATTATTTAAAATGATGGCCCTGCCGCGCTTTCTGTACGTCCTTGAAAACGCCCCACGCTTGATACCTGCCAGTTTCCTACAGAGAGTAACAGCACAGATCTCGAGTTTGCTCTGGGGAAACCGGCCAGCTCGGATTTTGCACACAAAGCTAAATAGGAGCTGGTATGATGGAGGAATTGCACTGCCTAATATGCAATTATATTATTGGGCGGCCCAACTCAAGATCCTCAATCAGTGGGTGCACGCCCCGCAGGATGATCCGGCATTCAAAGCGGACAGGGTACAACTAGGTACGAATAGCTTACTGGCACCTCTGTACCACCGGGGCACTGCAGCGAAACTCATAGGACCCACTAAACACACCGTTCAACTGTGGTACAAGGCACAAGCGAAGTTACACTGGGATGGGACCTTCACAAAGCTCACGCCTCTGTGGGACACCAAGGCGCTGGGTCATCTACGGCGCACTAAGGGCTTCACTCAGTGGGACAACATTGGGATATCGACCGTGGGAGACATGTGGACTAGGGAGGGAGTGATTTCATTTGCGACCCTTCAAGAACAGTACGAACTGGGAGATAGCGAGCTGTATAGATATATACAGATTAGACACGCCCTGCAAGCGGCAATCCCACCAGACACGTCTCCACCAGAGTCCTCCCCGCTGGAGGACCGTCTGCTCACAGATTTCATGCAGTAAGGCGCAACCTCATTAACATATCGTAAGCTAATCAACAATTTACCTGACCCGCTGGAGAAGCTACAAGACAAATGGGTGACCGACGTCGGAGACCTAGACGAGTCCGACTGGAACGCAGCCATGGCGTCTCCACGTGAGGCGGGTATATCATCTAAATTCCGTTTGGTACAACTTAAAATTTTACATAGTATTTATTACACCCGAACAACACTACACAAACTGCAGAGAGCAAACCATCCGTATTGTCTCAGGGGCTGCGGGGAGGAGGGCACGTTCATACACACGCTTTGGGGGTGCCCACGTATTGTTAGTTATTGGCAGCGGATACTACGCACTATCGCTCAAACACTCCACACCTCACTCACACTGGACCCAAGGGTATGTTTGCTGAATGTGTGGGGGCCTACAGATCTTACTTTCTATGAAATGGTATGGACTACGATAGGACTTGTCACAGCCAAACGAGATATCGCACAGAAATGGGGAACGGCGGATCTCCCCACACTGGCACAGTGGAGCAGGAACATGGATATGCTTATCTTGACAGAAAGGGCAGTTTACAAACTGAGAGATAACCCGCGCAAATGGAATGGGGTTTGGCAACCGTGGAACTCCTACAGGGGGAATATTTGTGAGCCTTTGACGGAAGAGGATCTTGAAGGTTCTGAAGACGAGGAAGACACTGAATAGGGGTCGAAGCCAACGGTGGGCAATCTACATGCAGGGGACGGGGCTGGTCACATAGCAGTGGGATTTGACGACGGGGGGATGCGCGGGCGGGATGTGGTCTTGGGAGACTTGCACAACTGGTCCCTCACAGGGCAACTTCGATGCTAGATAACACGCCAAGAGTAACTTATTGTCGTACTGATTCATGTGTGCAGTTTTTTAGTTTAAGTTTAAAATGAAAACAAAAAACACAAAACGCAAATTGTATTTTCATTGTAAACTTCATTCGTTCCACATGATTGCTTATCTTGGTAATTGATACTATCTCTACGACTGGACAAGCCTACAAGATCTCTGCTCTGATCATCTTTACCCCATACTGCAAGCCGGCCTCAGGGTTGTAGGCGTATATTTGTACCGTGATGATAATGCTATATAACTTTGCAATAAAAATAAATTTTTTAAAAAAATAGACAACATCCACAGAGAATGCCACCCCATTTGTAGAACACCGGCACCTGAAGCTGCAAATACCTGAAAATGTCAGCCTGAATGCAACCCTCGCCTACCAGCCCTCCGAAATATGAACCACCTTACCAACCTCATCACTGACTTCGTCGCTCCGCTCACCATCAACTTTCCTCAACTTTCATCTGGAAATCCGAACTGACCCCTGCTCCATAGCACTCCTCGAAAGCTTGAGCAACATAGGACTCACCCAGCTCATTTCAGAACCAATACATATCGGACCACATCTTCCCCACAAGTGACAATATCAAATACAACTCCACTGCCCACACACATGCACCGACAACTTCATCATCCACTTCCAAATTGAGACACCTCAACTCAACATCCCTACCAGGTTCAGCATTCCAAGCAACAGCTAGGGAAAAATCACACAAGCAGACTGCTCAGCACCCTCGGCATGGATCAACCTAGCCCCACAGAAAACCTTCACAAGGACATCAACAACTGCAACAACTGCATCAAGAACTTGCTGGACTCTCTCAAATCCAGCAAGCATAATAGATCAAACAAGCAGGACAGCTGGTACACATAAGCCCTCTGAAACCCCATGCAACACTGTAAACAGCTAGAAATGGAATGGAGAGCCAGCTACAACACCACCATCAGATCTACCTACAAGTCTGCACTCAGAAGCTATAACCAGCAAATAAGAGATACCAAGAAAAAAGTACTAGTGGTCCATATCGAAGGAAGCTCCAACAGCTGCATGAAGATCTTTTTGGTCATTAAGGATTTCACCTCAGCCACTGTCAACAACATCACTGCCTCCCAACAGCTCTGCGACAACCTATCTAACTTCTTCCACAGAAAAATTCCAAACATATACAGCAACTTCACACAGCAACCCAACCGCAGGAAGCTCATTTTTTTTTTGTTTTAAATCTTTTTATTGAAGTTTCAACAAGACAGACATAGGACAATACAGGCGTGCTTGCTGTCGCCCGACAAACTGTAGTTATCCCACCCTCCCCAAACAGTGGAGCCCAGCGGTGCTGTGTGGATTGTGTCCATGGGTGCTGGGGAAGCCCAATAGGCGAAGCAAAGCTCCGATCCGGTCCTATGAACATCCAACCATCCCCCCCCCCCAACCCACCCGCAACTCCCCTTCCCCGGTGTGGCAAGTGCAGTGACATCGACGTTCGTGAGGCCCATTGGATAGGCAGGGTTTTAGTTGGGTGATCGGGGTTCCCCCCGAAAGTCGTCTGGGAGCCGGAGCACCCTGAGGTATTTTGGGCAGGTTATTTCGTTAAATTCCTCTGATAGGAGAGAGACGAGGGGCTGCCATGTCTCTAGGAATGCGTCTCTGTTTTGAGTGAGGGAAGCCTGTATTTTCTCCATCCCCATAATGTACCATAGGCGGTGGAGCCACCCCGTGTGAGTAGGCTTCCTGGAGGTGCACCACAAGGAAAGGATGTGTTGGGTGGCTGCCCCCATCGCTAGCCCCATCTGTCTTCCCCTGATCGATGTGAGTGGAAATGTGATAGCATTGGGAAGGCCAAGAAGCGTGTATGCTGGAAACCGGGGAATGTCCGTGTCAAAGTGTGTGTCAAAGCTCTTGAGCACCTCCTCCCAGTACCCCTGAACCTCTGGGCAGTCCCACAGGATGTGAGTTAGTGTCCCTTGTTGTCCACAACCCCTCCAACACCCGGGGTCCCTGCGCGGGTTGCTGTGATGAAGCCGCGCTGGTGTAAGGTGCCAGTAATACGCTATCTTCACCGCTGCCTCTTTACTGGCTACATTGCGGGCGGTATGGTGAGCCCTGAAGTATATGTCCTGCCATTCTTTATCTGTGAAGGTGCGTCCCAGTTCGCGTTCCCATCTATTCTGTCCCGCCGACCGCGCAGCGGGGGGAGGTGGTCCGAGCATCGCGTATAGGTCAGTGATTGCGTGCTTGTCATTCGCTTTCATGTGGAGCCATTTTTCGTAGGCTGTTAGGGGTCTGCTCACGTGGGGAAGCACATCTCTCTCCGTGAGCCAGTGCCTGAGTTGGAAGTATTGGAAGCGTTGGATCTGCGGGAGAGTGTAGCCGTCTTGCAAAGTGCGCATCTGCATAAAGCCCATAGGGTCAAAGAGATCTCCAGCCGCCTTGCAAGCAGAGTCCTGCCATTGCGGGAACGACCGAGGGGTCAATCCCGGGGGGATCGCTGGATTCCCAAACAGAGGGGACATCGGGGACGGGAACGTGGTGAGGCCCTTCGGGACCGCTACTCTGTCCCAGACCTGCATTATCGAGCACGTGATGGGCGATTTCCAAAGGTATGAAGGCCTGTCTCTGCGTCCCAGGAATGGGACTTTCCATAGGGACATCTGGCCCATGGCCCGGTCCTGAAACAACCACCGCTTCTCTGACTCGGGCCTACTCCATTCCAGGAGATAGCGGAGTTGCGCCGCTTGGAAGTAGCGACGCAGGTCAGGGACCCCGAGTCCGCCCTCCGCTGTGGTCCGCGTGTTTAGGTCTCTCCACAGACGCGGGCGCTTGCCAGCCCACACAAAGCATGTAATGGCGTCCTGTAACTGTTTGAGTACGCCGAGTGGAGGAGTGACCGGGATGGTCTGGAACAGGTACAGGACCTTCGGCAGTAGGGTCATTTTTATTGCTGCCACACGTCCCAACCACGAAAGTGGTTGACAGCTCCATCTTGCCAGATCCCCTTTCAGGGCCGTCAGTAGAGCAGTATAGTTGTGCTCGACCGTTTGGGTTGTAGTCGGGGTTAAGGAGATGCCTAGGTAGGGTATGGTCATCTGAACTTGGAGGTCTCCGTATGTCTGATGGCCTCGTCTCGCCGCCTTCGCGTTCCGACCTAGGGGCAGGACCAGGGACTTCTCCACATTCATTTTGAACCCCGAGACATCCCCAAAGCTCGCCACTTCCGAGAGGAAAGCCGGTACCAACGTCTGGGGGTTCTCCAGGGCCGCCAGGATATCGTTCGCGTACAGACTTATAGTCTGTGGTTATCCACCAAACCGGATGCCTGTAATGGGCCTGTTGTCCCGGATTCGCTGGGCCAGTGGTTCAATATAGAAAGCGAATAGCAGGGGCGAAAGAGGACACCCCTGCCTGGTTCCCCGTCGGATGTCTAGAGGCCTCGAGCGCACCCCATTGACTGTGACCTTGGCATGTGGGGCGGCATAACAGCCAGCGACACATGTGCGGAACCGGTCCCTGAACCCAAAGCGCACCAGGACTGCGTCCAGGTATCCCCAGTCCACCCTGTCGAATGCCTTCTCGGCATCCACTGAGAGTAGGACTGCGTCGGAGTCATTGTAGTGGACCTTATCAATGACATGAAGCAGGCGCTTGGTATTATCTGCACACTGCCTGTTGGGGATAAATCCCGCCTGGTCTGGTTCAATGATGCCCGGCAGGCACGGGCCCAGTCTAGCCGCCAGCACGCCCGTGAACAGTTTTAGGTCGAGGTTGAGTAGGGAGATGGGTCGGTATGCCTTACATTGGGACGGGTCCTTGCCCGGCTTAGGGAGGACCCCGATGTCAGCCTCCAACATGTCTTGTGGGATGGAGCCTCTGCCCTGGAACGAGTTGAAAAGCCTCGTTAATACTGGTGCGATTTGGGGGCAGAAAGCCTTGTAAAAGCTTGCCGAAAAGCCGTCCGGGCCCGGGGCCTTCAGAGGCTTGAGACGTGCGATCGCGGAGACAACCTCCTCGTTTCGGATGGGGGCATCGAGGGAGGCCCTGGTGGGTTCATCCAGGGGCGTTATCTCCGTGGCTTGGAGGTAGGTGGCAGCGGAAACCCCCCCAGCAGGCGGCTCCGCCGTATACAGCGAGGCATAAAACTCGCGGAAGGCGTCCGCTATGTGGTCATCTTCTTGGACGACCGTCCCATCCCGGGTACGGATGGAGGAGACCTTCGCCCGCAGGGTCTTGGCTTTAAGGCAGCTCGCCAGTAGGCGACCTGTCTTATCACCGCCCACATAGTAAGTGTGGCGCAGTCTCAGGGCCGCGTACTCCGCCCGATCCAAGTCCAGGCTGGCAAGCTGGGCCCTGACCGCCTTAAGCTGCCTCCAGATCCTGGGGGCTCCGGTCCGACTGTGGGCTTGCTCGAGTTCAAGCGCTTGGGTGGATAAGGACTGTCTCTTTTCCCTCCGTCCCTTGGCTTCCTCCGTGGCTACCGAGATCAATTCTCCTCTCGCCACCGCTTTAAGCGCCCCCCACACCGCGGCTAGGGAGACCTCAGGGGTGTCGTTGGTCTGCAGATATTCCGTGATGTGGTCCCGGAGCCGCTGCATCACCCCCTCATGCTGCAGGAGTGCATCATTGAGGCGCCATCTGCCTTTCTTTTGCGCGACCCTAGGGGCATGCATGTGCACCACGAGCGCATCGTGGTCTGACAACGCTGCCGGGAGCACCTCCACATCTTCTATTAGGGGGGGACACGTCCGCGGTGCCAAAAAATGTGGTCGATGCGTGCGTAAGTTCGGTGCACGTGGGAGTAAAAAGTGTATCCCGGGGCAGCGGGATGGTGTTTGCGCCACAGGTCCACGAACCCCTCCTCTGACAGCCATTGACTCCCCTCTTGTGTGATCGCCCCGGCAAACCCCTGTCGGTGGCCGGACAGGTCTATAGTGGGGTCCATCACCAGGTTTGTGTCCCCGCCCACCAGTATGGCTTAAGTGTTGGGTTGCAGTGCGTCTGCCAGAGCCCCTCTAAGGAATGGTTCTTGCCTGGTGTTCGGTGCATAGAGAGAGCCTACCACCATTTCCAACCCCCCTATATGGACAGTGTGGGCTAAAAATCTCCCCTTAATGTCAGCTACCTTGTCCCCAACCGTCCCCCTAAAGTGGCGCGCTACCAGCAATGCCACCCCCGCTTTCTTCTCCAGGGTTGAGGAGTAGTGCTGAATCGGGAAGGCCCTTGATCGCATCCTGTGCCAATCCTTAGAAAGTAGGTGAGTTTCTTGGAGCAGACAGATCTCCGCCTCGAGTTTTCTAAGAAAGACAGGACAGCCCTGCGCTTAACGGGGTTATTGAGCCCCTTCACATTTAAGGTGAGAACCTTCAGGGTAGGGCTAGCCATTCATGAGGGACTGTGAGTGGCGCAAATTGTCTGGCACCACCGGGGTCTGTCCGGTCCCCGTGTCGGCCCATCTCTATTCCCAAATGCCACACCGGGAGGGTCCAATTGTCGTGTCCCCCACCCACCCCCGACCCCAACTCCCCCAACTTTCCCCCCTCCAACCCTCTCCTCCCCCCCCAGCTCCCAATCCCCCCCCCCTTGAACTCCCACAAACACAACTTCCAAAGTCTCGGGCCTATCGGGACAAAGTCCAGGTCCGTAGATCATCATAGAAAGGGAGGGCATGGTGGCGGCCAACTCTCCGGCCCCCCGACCCCTCACCCCCGATGAGGAAAGCTAATGAGGGCAATCTCCTGTGGCTGAGGCATCAATGTTTGGCGGTAGTGTTATCTGCCACTTCTTGAACTGCCGCTTCTCGCTCCTGGGTGGCCAGGAGAGGATCCGGCCTCCGAAAGGATCTGCGTCTCCGCACTGTCTGCCAGCTGCCCCTGGACCCCTGGCTGGCCCCGTCTGTGGAGCTGGGATGGGGGGTCTCACCCGTGGCGTCCTCCTCCGGCGGGTCGATGTCCAGCACAGCACAAGTGTCCCGAAGGGAACGAAGCTGATGCAGAGAACCCTTCCACTTAAAGATGAGGCGGAACGGGTGGCCCCAGGCGTAGGGCACGCCTTTGTCTCTTAGGAAATCAGTTGCCACTTTGAAGGAGCGTCTCTTCTTCAGGGTGATGGCGGAGAGGTCCTGAAAGAGGGCCACGTGGACCCCTCGGAAGGTGACCGGTTGTCGCACTCGGGCCTCCCGCAAGATTCTCTCCTTCAGAAGGTAGTCCGGCAGAAAGGCCAGAATGTCCGGCGGGGGGGCCGGCGCCCGGCGTTCCGGGCCGACCCTGTGAGCACGATCAATCCGATTTCAAAACCGCCTGGTTCCCCAAAGATCTCCCGGAATAATTCCTGCAGATATGTCGTGACGCTGTTTCCCTCCGATTTCGATGGAACCCCCCGGACCCTGATGTTGTTCCACCAGGAACGGTTCTCAAGGTCCTCCGAGTGGGCCTGGAGTTCCACCTGCTGATCCTGCAGGCGTATGATTTCCTGCTGTAGCCGTTCCACCTCCATGCTGCGGGATTGGTCTGCCTCTTCCATTGCCGCCACCCGTTCTCCCAGGCCATCCACGTCTCTGCGCAGCTCTTTCTGCTCCCCTGCTAGCTCCTGTTTTAGGGTCTGGAAGTCCTCTCTCAGGGTGTTGAAGAGGGAGGCCAAGAAGGCCATCGTGATGGGTGCCGCGTCGTCGTCCGTGGAATGGCGGTTATCGGTGTCTTTGGGGGCGATTGCGCCGGGGTTTTCTCCGTTTTGGCGACATTCTGTGGAGTAAGTCCGAGATCGAGCGATTGCCCTTGCGCCCCGTGGTGGTCATGGTGGTGATCAAGCAAGGGGGACGAGAGGGAGGGGTCTCCGCTCCTTGGGCGCCAAAAGTTGCAGACTGCTCGGGTCCAGCTGCGTCAGACTCTTCGGGGGGGGCACGCTCGGCCCGGACGCCCAGAGGCCTCTGTGCAGGGGGGTTGGGAATCCTGTGGTTGCCAACCCCGATGTCACAGCGCTGTCCACCGGGTGCCCTCTGATCCCAGGGATCGTGTCCGCAGCCCGGATCCTGTTGTGCTGGGCTGGCTGCTGCAGGCCTTGGGGAGAGTCTGTCTGGCGCACGTGGTCAGTGGGGTTGGCTCCCCTGGTTTGGCCTCCCCGCAGCCCCTGGCTAGCTACCTTGTATGTCCCGCTCTCTGGACTCGGGGCTATGGTACATAGGGCCTGCGTGGGTCACCTGGCGGGAGCGGCGCGCCCGAGACCGCGGCCAGAAATCCAATGGGCGCTATCAACTGTTCAATGGCGCCGCCCCAACTCAGGTACAGTCTCGGGGGCTATCAGCGGCAGCCCCCCAGTGCCAGGCGCTGCTGTTGGTCTCGGGCCCGGTCCTCCCAGCGCTCCTCCTTCGTCTTTCCACACCCCCCTCCACACCTTACCAACTGAACTGCTTGTCGCTGGAGGGGGTCGTCGCTGCCACCGACTCCGCTGCTGGGCCGCCACTCCCGGCGGCCGCACTTCCGCTGGTGCTCGGGCCCGGACTAGGCCCAAAGCCGGGGGCTCAGTTAGCTCGAGAGGCCGCTGTGCTCTCTGGCTGTCAAGCGAGGCGCTGCTGGGCCGCTCTGCAGATGCCCGGCCCGTCCTCTGCTCCGCCCTCGAACTGGGGGTCACTGCCGATCGTCCGCTTCACTTCGCCGCGGTCTCCCGCCAGAGCGCTCTCTCCGTCGCCGGAGCCCAAGAGGCCCCGCAGGCACCGGCCGCCTCTCTCTGCGCTCCCCTGCCTCGTGTCTCCGGAGGCCGGCTCCCGGTGCCGCCGCGCTCCACCAGCGGTACCTTCAAATCGGCACCCGCACGGCACCGGGTGGTCAGGTTCACTCTGGGGTGCCGAGCTTTTAAGGAGAAGGGGAGAGAACCCGCTATAAAGCAGAGGTTTAGGGCTTAGGGCCGGGGAGCCTTCGAGAGAGCGTCCGCTCAGGCCGCCATCTTAGCCACGCCCCCAGGAAGCTCATTTTTAACCTATCCATCATCAACCAAGACAGCCACCTGACTGAATAGACAACCATCACCAGAAATAATACAGCGGCAATCATGCACACCATCCACTTAGGGGCAACAACAGCTAATGCCCCATCACATCTACATCCTGGGAACATCATCAATCAGCACCATTACGTCCACAACTTTCTTGGAAGAATGGAAACTTTCACAAATCAACGCCCTCCTCAAGAAGCCCACAGTCGACCTGAATCAACTCAACGTCCGACCCATCCCCTTGCTCCCCTTTCTATCCAAAGTGATTGAGATGGCCATCAACAAGCATATCACATCACACCTCGAACTTAATCATCGTCTAGACAACACTCAACCAGGATTGAGAAAGAACCACAGCACCAAAAAAGCGCTCATCGTGACCACCAACAACATTCAAATCATCCTGGACTGAGGAGAAACAGAGGCCCTCATCCTTATCGACTTCTCCACAGCCTTTGAAACTGTCTCCCATTACACCCTCTTCAGAAGAATTTACAAGATTGTCATGCAAGGATATGCTCTCATATTAATCTGTTCCTTCCTCACATGAATAACTCAAAGGACCAGGCTGCCAGCCTTCACATCAGAGAGCAAGAAACTGAAATGCGGAGTCCCACAGGGATCATCCCTCAGTCTTGCCTTTTCCAATACATACATGACACCACTCGCCAACATCATCCAAACACAAGACATCACTCTCATCTCCTATGCCGATGACAGACAATTTATCCTCTCTGTGACGGACATGACAACCACCACCAGAGCCAACTTCACGACCTTGGTAGCAGATTGGATATACACCATCTGCCATAAGCTCAACTCTGACAAGATGGTAGTACTTGACTTTGGAAAAAAGACCTCCCAATGGGACTCCACCTGGTGGCCATTGGAGCTAGGACCAACACCTACACATGAAGCCTAGGGACCATACTAAATGACAAGCTCAATATGACAGCTCAAGTCATTGCAGTGTGCACCTCCTGCTCCCATATCTTATGCATGCCTTGAGAGATCTCCAAATGGTTGCCTCAGAACCCCAGATGGACCGATATGTATATGAATTGACATCACTATACAATACCCAGGCTAGCCATAGGTCCGTACTTCATAAGTTACCTAGATATAGAAAGTTGCTCTTTGCTGCTGAGGATGGAACTGAGATGATGCTGGCAGGAGCAACATGAGATGCTAAGCAAACACTGACATCCCAACACAATAAATGCAAACTCCCTCCTCGCGGAATGATCTGCTGCATGCAAGAACCGCACTGTTTATGAACTTGACAGCCAGAAGGAATATCCGCCTGACAAAGAGTGACAAAGCAGGGCCCTCCCTCTTCAGAAATATCCACCTCCCCCTCCCCTCAGACGAAAACTCTGTGTACTGTCATTGCTTGTTTATGTTTTCTAAGAGGGGGAGCCCGAGAAGTGATGACAGCACATGAGCGAAACAGCTGAAGGCACGGAAAAGAACAGCTCCCCGGCCCAGTCGGACTCCATCCATCACTGCGCATCACGTCAATTGGAGGAGAGCAGGCGGGACCCTTCGCAAGGCCCGAGCGGGAACCGAAGAACAGAGGAGGCAGCAACATCACAGCCCGCGCGGAGAGCAGCATCATAGGCTGCGCGAGAGGCGCACGCGCTTCAAAGGGGCAGCGCGGAGGCATGGGATGAAGGAGATAACAAGCACAGGGGGTGCAGAGAAAGGGGGAGCGAAAGGAGGGCGGGAGCAGGAAGAGATGCCGATAACGGCAGGTCTAGGCCTAGGCCCTTGCACGTGAGCGGCAGCCCTGGCGGGGGAGTAACACACTCAGACAGGGAGAATCCGACAAGAGAATAGACTCTTCCGTTTTTTTATTTATTTGATAGTTGCCTCTTTCTTGGGTGCAAATGGCTTATTGTGGGCATCTGGAAGCAAGTGACGTAGAAGGATAGCGATTTTGATGAGATAGAGTACGAGCTTGACTTTCTGTGACAGGAAGGCCCATGTGACTGCACGTGGGATAGATAACTAATGAATGCAGGACGGAAATAAGCAAAGGGACAACAGTAGGAGGCAAAGAAAGGCAAAAAAAGACAGAAATGGAGGCATATGGGAGCAACACTAGAAACTGTAAAGGTAGAGAGAAAATGAATTGGAAATGCAGAAATCGAAACAAAGAGAAAGGGTCAAGTGTTATCATGGATATTAAGAGAAAAGAGAGGTGTGGGTATGAAGGGAGGAAGAAATTAGGGAATGATGGAAAGAAGTACAGGAGAAAAGAAGGGAGCAAATAGGAGATGTAGTAGAACAGGAACAAACGTAGGAGAGTGGGAGAAAGGAGGAAAGGAATAAAGGAAAGAAGTAAGCAAGGAAAAGGTGGTAGGTAGGGCGAGGAAGCATCGTAGGAGGGTAGTAATGGAGGGAGGAATGTGGGTATGCAGAAAAGGAACGAAGAAAGGAAGGAAGGGCAGATTGAAGGTTTAAGAAAAAAAACAAAAAACAGAAGAGAATAAACAACGAAAATGAATGAATACACCAAATACTAGTTGGAAAGGAGAAGACAGGCAAGAATTGAGAAAAAACAAGGGAGATAAAGAAGTACAAAGAAGAGAGGTAATCAAAAAAAGGAAGGGGAAAAGGAGAGAGGAAAACATTCCGCCATGTGCAAGACTCAGAAAAATGATAAAAAAATAAGGAAAAACATAATGAATGAAAGAAGAAAGAATCAAAATATGGCGAGAACAGGAATAAAGAGAGAAGGGAAGAGAATACAATTCGGAGTTTAGTATTAACAGAAAAACGGCTGTATGTTGCTTCCCATTATGGTGACATCCGAAAACTCCTGCCCCTCACACCCCCAAAAGATGGTGGCAACCCTTTTTGACAACCACTAAAATACCTCTAGACTGAGGAGCCCTTTGGTCCACCCGTTCAGCCCAGCCTTGTACCTAATATGACTGCAGGCGGTTAAACAGGCCCCGCCCGCAGGCTCCTCGCCTCCCCAGCATCCTTTAATGAAACCATCTCACGAGAGCCGTCCAGAATAACTTTAGGCCTGCCCCACCCCCGCCGCTGACCGGGGGAGCGTTTAATCATTTCTAAAAACCATCGATTTGAAAATCAATGCCTTTTGTCTCCCTGCGTACAGAGAAATGGAATCTAACACACACAGCAAATAACAAAAATACCAAAAAAAAAGGGCGCGAACGTGAACTCCTGTCCTTGATGCAAAGTGTTCTCAATTTAATCAGAGCACGGAAAGCAATTAGTAGCCTCGACCCGCCGATTTCCCTCCATGGCTGGATAAAAGGTGAAGCAGCGAGGCCCTTGAAATGATGTAAAGCAGAAGCAAATTGTTCCTATTATCTATCTTAAAAAAGAGAATGTGTAAGAGTGAGGGAACGAGGTGGCGCGAGGAGCGGAGACGATGCGCAGTCGTAGGCAAGGACGCCCCTTGCATCTTGATGGGAGCGAAGGGGAGAAGCTTTGGCCAGCCAACTCTTTCTGCCACCATTTTAGTCCAAATTGGGCTGTTAGGTTGTTTAGGGCGTCACATGATGGAGTGGGTCCAATTTAAATATGGGATATGTGTGGAGATAGCTGCAGTAAATTTTCTCCATCAGCTCTCTAACCTCTCCTCCCCCACCCACCCTTCAGACGCTCCTCTCCGGATTGCAATGAGCATTAGCGGTACTTTTGCTTGACAGGTTGGCTGGAGAAGCTCGGAGCTGTCAGAGACTTGCAAAATTAAGTATAATCCGCCGCTCTGCCTCTCCTTTCCGCATCTTTTCTCCTGTTCTCACTCATTTAATGAGCTCTACAGAATATTTCCCCCCGTCTCGCTGAAGAGCGTGAGCACCGTGCCCTGCTTGTACAGTCAACGGGGTCTGTTCCTTGCTGTCATCGACTCTGCAGTCTGCACGCGCCACCCAACTCACTTGCGCGTGCCTTACTGCGGGGCTTGGCTCGAGGTGGGGGTTGAACAAGAGCAGGGGAGGACAAGGGTAGCAAAAAAGTCTTCACCATTCGCTAGAATGGTATTAAACACCAGAACAGGTGTTAGATAACATGAAGGGCATGTATTGAATTCATATAGAACCTGTATAGGACTTGCCATGTAATAATGTGCCACATAAATGACTGAACCAGGATGCTATTTTGTAAACTGGTGGATTTTCAAGGATCAGCTAGGCAGCTAACTCATATTTATAAGGGAATCCTTGAAGTTTGAAAGAACAAAAAAACTCCCTCTAACTGCAGTTAGGAGCAGTTTTTTAAGACCAGAAAATTGCTGGTCTAAAAATTGAGATAACATTTTGGGACTCATTTCAGCAGGTTTTGGTGCTGGACAGCGCTGCAAGAAATGTTGCTGCACTGCCACGTGACAAAACTACAGGGCAGGAATGTGAACCATCAATAAGACAGTGCACATTCCTGGGCCTCAATCAAGAAAAGTGTTGCAGCGATGCGACAAGACAGCGTTGCAACACTTTTCACTATGCCCTTCTTGCGACACCATGGATGGATGCACTGTATTCACTGGAGAGCGCTCCATGTTGCAAGTAATGACAGATATGTCTGGAATCCTGACGTATCTGTCAGAGCTAAAGCCATGCATTTCTGCAGTTGTGTCACAAGCATGATGCGACTCCAGGAATGCATGGGGCCAGCCTATCCCTGTGGCACTGCGTCACCCTTACGCCTGCCATCAGGCAGGTGTAGGTACTGATGCAGTGCCGTCCTATAATAGTCACAGTAAAATCTGATGGTTTTCATTGTGCCACTCCTATGAGGCCTGGTCGCGTGGGAACGCACATCCTGCATATATCATACCTGATGCAGGTATGATGTGTCACAGGGCTTCACACGGTCACGCATATGCCTACATGCGTCACTTTTCACATACTGCGCAATATGGTGCTATATTTTGCCTGGTCTTTTCTTGAGGGGTGCCAGGGTGTCGGCGCAGTTGGAGATCCATTGGTGGCCTTTGCGTGCTGCTGTGTTATCGTCTGTAAGCGTTGGTGGAGTGGTGGTGCTGAGGGAGTCGACAAGAAGTTCTTCGATGGCCTTGATCCAGCTGCTAGGGGGGCAACGATGGCAATGGTGGACAGTGGGCATAGTGAAGACGTGATGTATACAATGATGGTCGGTCCAGGAGAGTCTGGTGGTGTGGCTGTAGTTGAAGTTCGCACTGGCGGAGGAGACGTGCTCAACCGTGTGTCCTGCTATGTGGCTTGGTGCAGTGACTAGCTGGTGGAGTCTGATGTTGCCAAGCTTCCCCAGGAAGGGGTGGTTTTCTGGTCACTAGGGTTGTCCAGGTGGAAATAGAGGTCACTGAGTAGGATGTCGTCGGTAGAAGGGAGAGCCTGGGGTGCAATGAGGTCTACAATGGTATCAGAGAATGGGGGTCCATGGCCCGAGGCGCCTGCAGATGAGGGTGCTGCAGAGGATGGGCTTGGGGTTGGTCCGCATCTGGAGGCTGAGGTGTTCCATGATCACCGTTGGGTCATTAGAGTACGTGGTCAGTCGGAGTGTGCATCAGTAGGTGATGGCAGCCTCTTCCTGGACAGTCGGGGTGGTCCTTGCGGGTGATTTAGTAGCCGTCAGTGATGGCGATGGCGATGTCCAGTCCGGAGCAGATCTTGGTCCTGGCAGGCAATGTGGCGTCCAGGGTTTTTTTTTTTTTTTAAAAACCTTTATTGTGCAATAGTAGCATACAGTTACGGGCCCACAGCCATCCGGCCGGCCTCGACATCAATTTGCAGCACTTACGCAAAGTATACGACAGCTCAGCAGCCCACCAATACAAAAATAACAGGTATTCCGTGCAGCACTTAAGATAAACGTGACCACTGAGGTGCAGGAGTAAAGAAGGTTCATTTTAAAGTTAAGGATTTGAAGGATCAGATGATGCTATTCAATCGAACAAGGGCACCGGGTGGGCAATGCACAACAGGATGGCGACGAAGTGAATAATCAAAATACCGGTGCCAAATAATTTTAACAGGATAATGGGATACATATACACACATCGCACCGGTTACCGCCCACCCCATGAACGTGGGACAACTCTAGTATCACCTGCATTACGGCGTTGAGAATAACAGCAAGAGGCACCACACAGACCCACCATACTGACCCAAAAGAGGAAAAGACAGAAAAGGGAAATAAGAAAGAAAGAGATGGAGAAAAAGAGAGGCCCATAGTAACTAAGAAAGGACAAAACATAAAACCCATCTCCCAACCCCCACCCTGCACCCCTGCAGAGGCTACGGCCTACCTCCCCCCTAGCAGCGTGCCTGTCGCCCATAAAACGAGTACCCGAAATATAGATACAGCAAGAGAAACAGACTTTTAAACTAGATAGAAGGGATAACCCATGAAAAGAACAGCAACAGGGAAAGAGCACAGCTAAAGAAAGAGGGCCATAGAAATAAAGAATACACAAAACGGAAAACTCCACCTTTCCCAACCCCCCACCCTGCACATCTGAAGAGGCTACGGCCTAGCCCCCCGCCAGCGTGCCCGTCGCCCCCCCCAAAAGGAAAACCCCAAAGAAGGGAAAAAATGGAGGAGAGCCATCAGAACTGGGCCCCGGCCATCCCTCGCCCCGCTCACACTGAGAACCCAGGACCGGTCGTAAGTAAACCCGGGGAGTGTCAACCGATTACAGCATTGTTAAGAAGAAGACAATAAAGCACACCCCTCTCAGTCGCTTAGCATCTGGGGGAAATTCACCCCTGACCCGCTCTAACCCGTCTAGTGGTACATGTCAACTGATCAGTCGCCTTACAGTACAGTCCCATGTGGCCCGAAGCGCCAGGAGAACAAAGCAGAACCAAATCTTCAGGGGACTCCAGCAGCAAGGAACCGACAGAACACAGCTCACGAGTGTCCAAGTCTAATAACAAGGTTCCAAGCCACCCTCTCAAGTCACAACACAACCAGGGCCATAGAGGATGAAGAGCCGCAGCAACGGGGTGCAGAGGCTGTGCAAGGCGGGTGGGCGAAAGCACTGTTCCGTGGAAATAGTCCGCCTGCAGTGTAGTTCCAAGCCCCCACACAGCACTCGTGTAGTCGGCAGAGTGGAGCCCGTCTCTCATATCCGCCAGGGCCCCCCACGTAGCTAGCTGTAGTTGTGCAGCAGTGGCCCTTGTTGTTGGTGCAAGGTCGTGCGTGGCATCCCTTGTCTGATGATCATCGGGGCTCCCATTCACCGATGAAACAGCAATGGCATCCAGCTTCTGTTCGAGGTCGCTGGCCCCTCCCCTCATGGCGGCGTGGAGAGAGCCGAGAGCAACAAGGAGGTCTCGGATCGTGGGCTCCATAGTGCGTGCCTGGGCCAATCTCCGTATCTCGTATTGTAACCCCTCACTCAGTGAAGCACCAAACACCCGGATACTCTTCCCAGGTCAAAGCGCCGGACAAAATGCCACTGTCCGAGGCCCCCCGATATGGCGGCGGGGTTCACCAAGATCCAAGGAGAGCAACTCCTCCCGGGGAAACTGGGGCAGTGGCCGGGCTAAACCACACGCCAGAGGTCAATAAACTGCAGAAAGACCACAGGCTTACGGCGCTCAGTCCAATCCCGGAGCACACAGGAGATCAATCTGATAGAGCGTTGCTAGGTTCGGGTCGATCGACTCGCATTTCACAGCTGGCCGCCACCTTCCCACTCCAGCAACCGATGTGGACGCTGTGCTGTCCGGCTGCGCTCCGCACGCAACGCCCCTGTCCCGGCACTAGAAAGGCCGTGTGGCGCGGGAGGAGAGTTCTTCAGTATCCGGGCTCGCAGGAATTCCCGGACAACACCGCCAGCGACAGGAAAGCGTCGCATTAATAGAAATGAGGTCCTGGATCAGGATGGGCATCAGGATACGGGAGCGGGGCGAGGAGGTCCCCGGAGCCAGGCGTCTAGGCAGCCGTCGCGGTCGCCATCTTGGCTCCTCCTTTGTGGCGTCCAGGGTTGATGGCGAGGAGGGTGGTGGCGTTGTTGTGGAGTGTCTGAGAAGAAGAGTCCTTGGTGCTGAGCGCGGTCCAGGGGCAGACGGGCTTGCCTATGGCTTACATTTGGCATGAGATACGTCCATTACAACACAACTTCAACAACGCAGGTGCCTTTACATCGCATGACATTCCAACGCATTGTGAGGTTAGTAATGGAGATTTTTAAGTTCCATGGTGGGTATGGGTTACTGGGGTCAGAGATGAAATTTGGGGTGTATTATTGGATTAAATATGACATTTGGGGTGTGTTTTGGTGCCAAATATGAATTCTAGGGTGTTCTTTGTGGGTCAGAGATGTTCAGGGTCTGTTTTGGGGTGCAAGGGTTAGTTTTAGGGTTGCACTCACTGAAGTGGGAATAGTCATTTTTTCCATCTCCGCTATCCAGCACTTTCCCTACTGTGGCAATAATATGTGTAGTATGAGAATGCATTGTAATGGAATGCAATGTTATGGCATGCATTTTAACATCACATATATTCTTTGGCACACCAGTGGTATGCCCGCTGCGCATGGGCGCACATCAGCCGCTATTGAGAAGTGCTGTGGGGGGGACTGGGTAGCTGGGAGGTGGGAAACACCAGAAAGGACACTGCATTGGGATTGTTCTTAAGCCCTATGACAAGGCGTTCAGCCAGGGGCTGGAGGGTTGGGCATGTTTCCCATGCAGGCTAGTGTGCATGACAGCTTTGGGTGGCCTGAGCGGGCCGACCAAACAGTCATTGTGCTCTTGAGTGGGCATACCACTCCGCCCATGCCCTGCTCCATGAGTGGAGCAGTCCCACCCACCCTCCCGCCCACAAAGGAAACTTTTTTTAAAAATATTTTTTATTGAAGATTTTTTTCACATATAACACAGCACAACATTTAATGTAAGAGAAATGAATGAATTAAAAAAAAAGGTACACACATTAGTTATTTATCCTTACCGAATAAAATGTTCCCAAATTTATAGAAAAGTGTATATGATTTAGCATATTCAGTCGTAGATACCATGAAGGAAGACTCTTACTTGCCTATTCCATTAGCACAGAGCAAGATCTACCAGTACATTGTTACTAGCACCCCTCCACTATTCCTCTGTCCAATCCCCTTTCCACAGCATCAATGGTTTCCAAATCATCTTACCTAATGCCCTACCCTTTTTACCTTTCCTTCCATATATCCCTTTTTTGAGATTGTAAACCACCAATAAACTAGCAAGCCAGTGTTGCACAGTTGGGGAAGTCTTTTCCAGCCATGCCCTAGCGAGCAACAATCTTAAAACAGCCATAGCTAGGAATAGGAATTCTTCGTGCCTACTATTTTGTTCTCATGTCACACTTAACAACATTAATTCTGGAGTAAGGACAATGTTGGCCCCTGTAACCTGTGATAAGAATTGCTCAATACTTTTAACCAATGTATACAGTTGCGGACATGTAGAGAAGATATGTATAATATCAGCTTCTGGTGCAGCACAACGGAAGCACGGTGTCCCTGAAGTGCCGCCCATTGGGCTATTCTAGCCGGAGTATGATAGAGCGAGAACACATATATTCTTTGGCACACCAGTGGTATGCCCGCTGCGCATGGGCGCACATCAGCCGCTATTGAGAAGTGCTGTGGGGGGGACTGGGTAGCTGGGAGGTGGGAAACACCAGAAAGGACACTGCATTGGGATTGTTCTTAAGCGCCATGACAAGGCGTTCAGCCAAGGGCTGGAGGGTTGGGCATGTTTCCCATGCAGGCTAGTGTGCATGACAGCTTTGGGTGGCCTGAGCGGGCCGACCAAACAGTCATTGTGCTCTTGAGTGGGCATACCACTCCGCCCATGCCCTGCTCCATGAGTGGAGCAGTCCCACCCACCCTCCCCCCAGCAAAGGAAACTTTTTTTTTTTTTTAAATATTTTTTATTGAAGATTTTTTTCACATATAGTACAGCCCAACATTTAATGTAAGAGAAATGAATGAATTAAAAACAAAAAGGTACACACATTAGTTATTTATCCTTACCGAATAAAATGTTCCCAAATTTATAGAAAAGTGTATATGATTTAGGATATTCAGTCGTAGATACCATGAAGGAAGACTCTTACTTGCCTATTCCATTAGCACAGAGCAGGATCTACCCGTACATTGTTACTAGCACCCCTCCACTATTCATCTGTCCAATCCCCTTTCCACAGCATCAATGGTTTCCAAATCATCTTACCTAATGCCCTACCCTTTTTACTTTTCCTTCCATATATCCCTTTTTCGAGATTGTAAACCGCCAATAAACTAGCAAGCCAGTGTTGCACAGAGTTGGGGAAGTCTTTTCCAGCCATGCCCTAGCGAGCAACAATCTTAAAACAGCCATAGCTAGGAATAGGAATTCTTCGTGCATACTATTTTGTTCTGATGTCACACCTAACAACATTAATTCTGGAGTAAGGACAATGTTGGCCCCTGTAACCTGTGATAAGAATTGCTCAATACTTTTAACCAATGTATACAGTTGCGGACATGTAGAGAAGATATGTATAATATCTTTTCTGGTGCAGCACAACGGAAGCTCGTCGTCCCTGAAGTGCCGCCCCATTGGGCTATTCTAGCCAGGGTATGATAGAGCGAGAACAAATATATTCTTTGGCACACCAGTGGTATGCCCGCTGCGCATGGGCGCACATCAGCCGCTACTGAGAAGTGCTGTGGGGGGGACTGGGTAGCTGGGAGGTGGGAAACACCAGAAAAGACACTGCATTGGGATTGTTCTTAAGCGCCATGACAAGGCGTTCAGCCAGGGGCTGGGGGGTTGGGCATGTTTCCCATGCAGGCTAGTGTGCATGACAGGTTTGGGTGGCCTGAGCGGGCCGACCAAACAGTCATTGTGCTCTTGAGTGGGCATACCACTCCGCCCATGCCCTGCTCCATGAGTGGAGCAGTCCCATCCACCCTCCCGCCCACAAAGGAAACTTAACGTGATTACATCAGAAAGTTATCATCATGTGATGATTTTTCTTTTTGTTGCACTGCTTGAAAGCAGTGGGGTGATGTTCTTCTGTCATTGCGGATGAGCCACCACTGGGGGTGCGTCACACCAGGTGCTAGGCCTGGATGACTCGACCCCCGGGCCTCCTCTGCTACACTTCCCACCGTCTCCTTACCTGGACATTGACACCGTGACACAATCAGCTGCACTCTTTCCAAATCTGTGACTCCGGCAGCTGGAGCCTCAGCCAGGTGTGATTTCACTAGGTACACTGGGTACAGCAGTCACCACCAAGTCTTCTGGGGAACCTCCTGATGCAGGTGATGCAGCAGGGCCCCCTTTGTGTGAAATTGCAGTACTCCCACCACACAAGTTTGGCACAGCTCAGGGGCATCACCCTCCACAGCGTCTGACCAGCTGAACTTCACCAGGCCTGTGACGCAGAGAGGCTCCTCCCACCAATGGTAATCCCCTCCGTGCACCCCGATGTAGTGGTGGATCGTAGTATGCGATGTAGACCTCCCTACATTTTGCTGCGCAGAAGTTCCTCCACCATTCACAGCTCCAAGGGGCTCAAGGCGGTCTTCTCACACAGGTCAGCAACATTTCTCCATGCAACCTGTCAGACTTCACCACCAGGTAAGGGCAATCTCCGTGCCTCAATGTCTACCGCCACAGCTCATTGACTTCACAGCACCGCTGCATCCCACTTCAGGCTCCAGACGCAGGTCCAGCGAGGCATCCAGGCTCCGGACGCAGGTCCAGCAAGGCATCCAGGCTCCAGACTCATGTCCAATGAAGCATTCAGGCTCCAGACGCAGGTCCAGCGAGGCATCCAGGCTCCAGACGCAGGTCCAGCAAGGCATCCAGGCTCCAGACTCATGTCCAGTGAAGCATCCAGGCTCCAGACGCAGGACCAGCTATGCACCCAGATGCAGCACCAGCGAGGCCTGTCCGAGCTTTCAAGGTTTTGGATGCCATTGTGTTGCGAAGAGTGTGCAATGAGAAGTGATACATCACTGGTGTTGCACCACGATGCGCATCTTTTCATGGATGTAGCCCTGCATTTCCTCTACCCTGGGACTCTGGCTGGGCATCCTGGATGCTGGGAGGCTTAAGGTTGTTGATCTGTGCTGCACTTGGCCCTGGCTGCTCCATTCTGCATTCCATTCTTTTATTGTCTATTTTTCATTGGACGCCGATAGACGCATAAAACACCTCACGTTGGGCTGACTAACGTGCATTTGTTTTGCCGCTAATCGGCCTTTCGTTAGTTTTCACCCGCTAACACCGGAATTCCTATCGCAATCATGCTAATGTTACCAGCAGTTTTCATCGCTGATCCCTGAAACTATGGCCACTAACAAGGTGATAGTTTTCAGCGGTACACAGCAGTGAGAAAACGACCGCTAACTAGCGTTAGTGGTAGTTATCGCCAGTCCGTGTACATATGGCCAAGAGTGTCCTGACAGCAGATAGCACCGTGAATAATGGCAAGAACCTTGAATGAAATTGTTTTGATAAATAACAGCTGAAGAAGAGTTTTGACATTGTTTTGGAGGTCTGAGATAGCTAGTTGCTAGGCTGTCATGTTTTGACGTAATTTGTGGTCTTAACAAGCTAAAGGCAATATAAACAACTGCATTTATTGAACAGAAGGTTCTGAAGCTGGTCAGATATTAGAAAGGTATCTGATTCAAGAATCAATCGAGAATGGTTAGCAACGCTCAGTGGTGTAGCAAGGGGGGATGTGCCCTGGGCAGCACTAGTTTTGGGGTGGCAGCCTCCCCGCTCTTACATTAGTTTACCGCAGGGCAGCAAACATGGGATTCACCAGCACACCCGCCCACTCTTCCATGCAGCCTCCGAAAAGACAGAGCGCCAAAGACAGGAACCGCCATGGGCCGTAAAGTGTGTAGCTACGCCTCTGGCAACGGTAAAACAGCAAAATTGCATTTACCAAACACAGAAAAAGGTACACTCCAGTAATGGAAGCTTTGCCAGTTTGCAAACCAGTCAAAAATTGATCTGCGAAAACTAAACTAGCAGGACACAATGTATGAATCTTACAAAAAAGCTGAGTTCCTAAAATAAGCACAGTATAGCCAAAATCTTCTTAAATCCTCAATTTGAAAAATGACTTAGCAGTTCACTAATACAGATCTCCAAAAAAGTCATAAAATGTATCTACAAAGCATTTGCAAATAGTCGCTGTTGGACATGGCCTCCTTAGAGGAAATTACCCAAAAACCTTTCAATTATTCCTCCTAGTCTTTGCCGACTTTCCCTGCATACCCTTAGGAAGCTGGGCCCCTTCAGCAGAGGTAAGGTGCGCGTGGCCACCTCATCTTTGGTGCCGTATTCACGTGCGCCCTGTAAACAGGTACTCCACATACCCCTGGTGGGTACAGCACAAGCTCAGTAGTGGTATGTAGAACTGAGTGTGCCACCCACTGGATAGCCATCAACTCTATATCGGGCCTGCCATGGCAGCCCTGTTGGCACCATTGCACCCCTGCCTAAGTTGGCATCACTTACACCTCGGCCAACCCAGAATGGGTCATCACATATCATAAGGGCACCGCCCCAGGGAAACCCTGATGGGCCCAGGGGGGTGGTAGGCTGTAGGTCGAGTAGGCACATATGGATGGTCCCTGCCCGGGTAGTGTGGAATACCCCAATGGGATTCCCCTGCCTTAGAGATAGGCTCGCCCTATAGATACTCCTCGGGAGTTACTGAATCTCTGGAGTTGCCTCAGGGCCCTCTGCACATCATCACTATCAAAGCAGTGGGGAAGTGCATGCGCCTTCCTGCACCGTTCGGAAGAGGAACATAGCCTGGTCTGCCAATGCAGACCGGAGTGTGAACTCCGGCCCGGAAGCTGTTACGGATATGTGTACCACTTGCCATGGCAGACTGGAGGATGCACCCAATACCTATGGCACGTTGGATAGCAGCCGGGCCTGCCATTGTGGGCTGATGATCGTATACCTTCATCCCCAGTGTTCTAACCTCTGAGTCAGGCCTGCCAGTGCAGGCCTGTGTCTGCGTGTTTTGCATCCATTTTGCTAGCGTCAAGATGCCCGGTTTGCCATTGCTGGGCGGGAGTGCAAAACCGTACCCATGAGGGGGTCCCCCCATGTCTAGCTGGACCGAGCAGGGCGGTGTGTGCCCACTGGCATCAAAGGTACCAGGGCGTGGGTAAGCCATGAGACCAGTCTGTCCATGCTGCGTGAAAGTGCACACCCTTCCTATCCATGTCGGGAAATAGTGCTGATTCCATGTTCTGAAACACAAGCTGATCTGTCATTGCAGTCCAGCGGGAACGCACTGGTATCTATTGTGGTTAACTCATGAGCCGCATGCCAGTGTAGGCCTCTGTGAGTCCGCATCTGCACCTCTAGTGCCCATGATTGCATGTGTCACCTGCCAGAGCAGGTTAGTGCATGCGCACTGACACACATTTTGGTTAAACCTATGTCCAGTCTGCTGTGCAGACTCGGGAAGTGCACACTAGCGCCACTGGTGCTGGGAACTATGTGTCCCTCCGCCCATCGCAGGTAGGGGTAAGCAATAGCACACATGCGCCCAGGTAGTGAGGAATACCTATGTGTGTTTTCACTACCTATGAGGCCTGCTATTATTGTGTTTTTATCTAGGAACCTGAATCAATATTGCTATTTTATGCCCTTGTACGGCTATAATCAATAATATCCCTATAATGGCATAAGAATCATATCCATATTTAAGTAAATAGGCCTTGCAGTCCAAAGCACGGCAGAAGCTTCTTCCTTGGATTCCTAGAAAGCACAACGAGTTCTTTCGACACACCAAACCTCCAGCAACCTGGGAAATCCCCATTTGCTTTTGTTTTGATTTGTCCTAGAACTCCTGCGAGCACTGTAAGAACGGCCAGTTCTTAGTGACATCTTTATTGACGTCTTATGTCCAACTTTACGTCAAACCCGGCACCTTTCAGGTATAAATATACCAACGTTGCCTTAAGCAAACACACGGTGGTGGTTTTGGAGCAGAGCAGCTATCTACTTGCCCAAGAGCCCAGCTGATGCGAGAGCCCACGGACGCTGCCCCTCCTCTTTGACGCACTGAGAAAGACGCTGTCTTTTCTCCTGCCGAGAAAATCCAGCTCCGGCGTTTCCAGCGTACCCTTGCGGGTTGCTGGAATATCGAGTCCTGAGGAAAGAGATACCATACCTCCCACATTCTATTACCAAGGTACGGAGCTGACTAAACCCTTAAAGAGAATTCTTGAGTCAGATTCTTGGCGAAACCAACTTAACTTAAACTGCTACTTACTTACTCCTTCCCACGTATTAGGCTTAGGTCAGGTACACCGGGGTAGGCGTATTTAGAAGCACCAGTTGAGTACGTTAGTCAATGTATATATGTATGTATAGATTTTATCCATTTTAAGTATCTAAGAAACCATATCAATGCTTTTCATATTACCTCTTTTACTATACGCACTTTACTTTACATTAAGTATTGCAATTGTGGCAATTCATTTCTCTTGCATGAGAAGGAAGACTGCTCAATAAATTATACCTTTTATTGAAAACGCCCGTCTCTCTCCTCTCTGCACTCTGGTGAAACTAAGAACGCACATTTGACTGAGTGAAATAGCTGTCTATTGTTTTCACACAACTCTAGAGATACACTCTTATTCTGAGGGAGCAAAGTTGTCATGTTATATGGTTGTCGGAAGCTAATCCCTTCTTGTCTATCCAGGGAGGTTAAACTCCTCCTCGTTTATTCGAGAAAGTTTCTAGTGACCTCTGTGCTAGCTGGCAAACCTTAAGTCTAATATAGTCAGTAGAGACCTAGTCGGCCTCAGTCCTACGTCCACACTGCTGAATATATTATTCCAATGCGCAGTGCCTATTGGGAATATAGGAACTACACTACATGGTGCCTAATGTTTGGTAAGGCGATAAAACTAACGCAAGACGTTAGAGTAACTCAGTCGTGCTTTTTCACACAGACCCTTTTTCCCGTAAATACTCCAAAAGACGTCTGGAGTGGGTAAAAGGTTCAAATCCGTCGAAACTTAGTAGGAAGAGATTCATATGTATAGTTTTTGGTTTAGTCAATGTTGAAGGATACAGTGTTCCAAAATATTGTGCACCTAATCTTTGTTTCCTTGAAAACTGGATCTGCAACAAAAACTGTTCTGCCAGTAAAATGGTGGACAGTGAAGACGAAAGGGAGGCAGCTAGAATAGCAGCTCAACTCCTAGAGGATGACACAAGTCTCCTACAGAATGACCCGAATGCTATACTCATTCCGGTCAACATAAGAAAAACTATAACTCTTAAGCTTATAGAAAACGGACTGACATCACGAGGTGGTACAGTCATATTCGTGGTAGAGGCCCATGAATATCGACAGACAGAGGTATTCTATTCATGGATAAACTTTCTAGCAGCAAACGCCGTAACACACGAATTCCACTATTACAAAATAGAGGAACCTCCGGATGAATACACTCCTTTCGAGGATTTTGAAATCCCACTAAATTACCAAGAGCACCTGCTCTGGTTTAAAGGCGCCCTAAAACATAATAATCACATCACCAGGCTCGGTCCACTAGGTAGACCAGGAGCAACGTGGCCGGTTCTAGCCAGCTACACACCATATCCAGACATCGAAAAAATGTCAGACCGGGAACTTTTAGCCCAGCTAAAAGTACTAATTAAAATACATTGAAAATTAGTCCAATATGTAATGCAGACTTCAACAGTCCAACCAGCTATTAACATTCCACAGCTGAACCCACATCAGGGAAACACAAACAAAATTAAACCACAGAACATACAATCATTTCTTGGTAAAACACCCACAAAACGGGAACAAATTCCATTCTGGCTAGCTCAAAAGATAACTCAAATAGAGGCGGTATTTCCGAATACTACCCCTAGTGAGAAACACAGAATTCTGACTATCTGCCTTCCAATGTGGGTCGCACCACATGTGGAGGATTGTGACACTTGGGGCACAGTCTTTGCTTCCATTTACACGAAAACACATGGTGTTCCGTCCCTGGCGGTAATACCAGATGTACTAAGGCAGATTCAAAATGAATACGGTCCAGAACCTGCTTTAACTCTGGGTATGAAATTACTGAAAGACTTCAAGCAGGTCTCGGCTATATTATTAGCCAACATAAAAGGAGAAGCAGCATCTGTGGCGATCCGCCAGAAATTGAAAGAAACAGATATAGCAGACCAACCAATTGACCTTGCCAGAATCATAGAAAAATCCTATGAAGAACTAGGTAGAGATACTTTGGGTGGGAAACCAGTAAAACCCCAACTAACTGAAAATCCTGAAAAGATATTTATTAAAAATAATCTAAACACTCCAAAAAAGAGCTGGGATGGAAATAAACAATCCACTCCCAAATAAAAAAGATTCCAGTCCAGAGGAAGGTCTCCTCGGCGGAGAGAAAGATCTCCGGACCAAGGACACAAGTCTCCCAAGAGGGAGCCCTCTGAGAAAAGATACAACCTTAGAAATAGGGATAATTTGAAAAAACCTGATAGATATCAAGATATTGATACACGTCCTTCTCGATCTTTTCAGACTTCCTCGCAGAAATCGGAAAGAAGAGGACGGTCAGAACACAGGGAAGAGCACGTCAAGTCCAAAGACAAGGAACCTGCTCAAAGTAAAAAAAAATTACAATTTCCAAAAAAGAAGGTAGCCAGTATTAAAATAATCAAACATGCAGAGGATACTGAGGACACAGCTGAAAAACGGCGAGTGGGCCCAGACAATGCTAGAGAGCGCAGCAGAAGTGACAATAGGTCGCAAGATCCTGATGAATCATCTGGAGACAGTGGACACGAATGAATACATTCAGGTGGAAACTGCAGATACCAGAGTTAGCGAACCTCATAAAATATACGAAATAACATTGCGTATAGAGGGAGATAAGACTAGGAAAGTAAGGGGTCTGTTTTGGGATAACCTTTCAAAAGGCTATGACATCCTTCTAGCTGAAAAAGACTGGCCACCAGAGTTTGTCAGGGAGTGCCCTCGTGGTGAAGAAATGATTATGCCTGCCTTCTCAAATCATATTCCAGTTCATAGAAAATACATATATGTAAGAAAATGGGCAGTAGCTCAAGCTCCTGTAATGTATACAAATCATGTAGGATGGGATGAGGACTCCCCTCCTCACAAAATCCAGTTAAAATGTCAACCAACTACACAAAGGCAGTACCCAATTAAGCAAGAAGCTAAAAAACAAGTCAGGGAGATCTTAGATCAACTTGAATACCAAGGGGTGATCGAAACATGCACCTCTCAAATGAACAATCCTTTGTTTCCTGTCTCCAAACCAGACGATTCATATTGTCTAGTCTTGGACTACAGACACCTTAACTCATGTTGCAAGACATTTGCTGTGCAAAACTCACACAGTGCAGCACTAATTAATAACATCGTTCGCAAAAAATACAAAACAACATTAGACATCCCTAATGGATTCTTTTGTCAAAACATTGCACCCGAAAGCAGGTTTTTAACCGCTTTCTCAATAATGGGGTCACAGAAAAATTTCTGTCGACTTCCACAGGGATTCAAGAATAGCCCAGGATTATTCTCAGCGAGGGTAACAGAGTTACTACAAATATATGATGATGAGGCATTATCTTATGTCGATGACATCTATCTCACAGATGATGACCTGGATACTCACTTGAAAAGAGTGAACACCATAATCCTTGGATTCGCAGCAGAGGGTTACAAATTCAACTTTAAAAAGTCACAAATTGCCCATCTAACTGTCCTGTTTTTAGGATATGAATTATCAAGTGAAGGCAAAAGCCTAGCGGACAACTTCTTAGAGAAGTGCGCTGTACTCCAAGCACCAAAAACGCTGAAGAACTTACAATCAATACTAGGTTTCCTGAATTTCGGAAGAACTTATATTCTAAATTATGCAGAGAGGGTTAAACCTCCCTACGAATTAACAAAACCTGATTTTAAATGTTATGTTATGTTAACTGTTTTTGTACCGCGCACAGCTGCCCCAGAAAAGGGGCGTCCTGGCGCCAAGAAAGGTATACACAACATCGCAATAAGCCGCAGAATCAGGGATTTTTATTAAAAAGAAAAGTTTTAATAGCACGTCTGAACTGGAATAAGTCTTCCAGTGTTCGAATATCCGCAGGAAGAGAGTTCCACAGTTTTGCGGCTACTACTCGGAAGGAGCGGCCGCCAGTCCTACTCAGCAAAAAACGTGGGACAACAGACAGGTTCTGACCCATCGATCTCAGGGGTCGAGAAGGGACATATAGGGTCAGTAGATTCATCAAAATAGGGGGGGCCGTGCCTTTTAAAAATTTAAAAGCCAGGCAAAGCACCTTAAACTCGATCCTCCGAGCAACAGGTAGCCAATGGAGCGCCTGCAGTGCTCTTGAGACCGAACATCGCCTAGGCAGTCCTACTACCGCTCTTGCTGCGGCGTTCTGCACTCGCTGCGACCGCATGAGTTCCGCCTGGTTAGTTCCAGCTAGCAGTGCACTGGCATAGTCTATCCTCGATAGTACTGAGGCCTGGACCACAAGCTGTCTAGTAGGGGCATCGAAGAATTTAAGTACAGGTCTGATGCCCCTAATAATACCAAAACAAGAGGCAGCCACCCTCTTAGTGTGGCAGGTGAAGCTGAGGGTAGGGTCCAGCCAGACCCCGAGATTTTTTATCTCCATTACAGGAGAAGGGGTCATTCCTAGCTCGGAAGGCCACCAGTTGTCATTCCACCATCCAGGCTGCTTTCCGACCACCATGACCTCTGTCTTCTTAGTGTTCAATTGGAGACAGTTCTGATTCATCCAATTGGCCACCGCACGAAGCCCCTCGCAAAACTTGAGGGCCTCCACAGTTGAGTCCCCACTTAATGTGACCGCCAGCTGCGTGTCATCCGCATAGGAAACCATGGTCAGGCCCCAGCGTTTGACTACCGCAGCCAGCGGTCTAACATATAGATTAAATAAAGTGGGGCTCAAAGATGATCCCTGTGGGACCCCCAGTGTGAGCGGGTGAGAGGTAGATTTACCGGGTGGGATTGCGACCTGGAATGATCTATCAGAGAGGAAGGAACGGAACCAACACAAAGCCGACCCCCTAACGCCTGCTTCCTCTAACCGCCGCAACAGGATCTCGTGGGACACCGTGTCGAACGCAGCACTCAGATCTAATAACAGGAGTGCCGCTGTTCGTCCGGTATCCAGCACGGAGCGCAGATGTTCAACCATAAACAACAAGGCAGTCTCCGTGCTGTGTCCTGCACGAAATCCATTTTGAGTGGGATCCAAGATGTTAGCTTTGGCGAGATGGTCAGCCAGGATCCCATTCACGTGGGCCTCGGTGACTTTGGCAGCCCACGGCAGCAGTGAAATGGGGCGATAGTTCTCAGGTTTTATCGGATCTAGGGTAGGCTTTTTTAAAATAGGTGTTACTACCGCTTGCTTCCACCTGGTGGGCACGGTCCCTGAAGCCAGCGACAGGTTGATGAGAGCTAGCATGGGTGAGCGACATGTTGCCTGCATGTTCTTAAACTGGGCCGGTTTAAGTGGGTCCACAGGGGAGCCAGATTTGATTTTTTGGCTCAATAAATCAAACCCCTCCTCAGAGAGGGGGGCCAGCAGGTCCAGAATCACATCATCTCCCATCGGGCAACCGGCTGAATCCGGATATTGCATGTTAGTTGGAAAGGTGCGGTAGATTGTTTGCACCTTTTGGATGAAGAAAGACGCCAGACTTTTGCAGTGGGAGTCTGTACAAATTTCCGCTGCAGAGGCCCTCTTAGTCATGAGGTCCTTTAGGACCTTAAAGATTAGTTTAGAGGGGTTAGGGCTGTTCCGAAACTCCTGCGCATAATATGCAGCACAGACTCGACAGACCGCTCTATGGTATGCCTTAGTTAGAGTAAGATAGCAGGTTTTAAGCGCGGGGTCATAAGCTTTCCTCCATCGCCTTTCTGCTTGCCTACAGTCTCTCTTAAGAGACGCTAAGGTCTCATCATACCAAGGACTATGAACTTTAGTCCGGCAGTTGGATCGAACCAGAGGAATTAAAGAGTCCAGGGCTATGGCAATCCAATTGCAGAATGATTCGTAGCCACAATTAACATCCGAGAAGGGAGGCAGAGGTGTCTTCTCTAGTAGAAGATAAAAGTCTTCTAACTTTAGTTTATTCCACTGACGTATGAAAGTGATTTTGTTCTGCGTCACGAAGAGAGGTTCCGACATGGGAATGGCTGCCTTCACCAGCATATGGTCCGTCCATATCAGCTGTATAGGTGGACATATAGTTATGTCCTCTAAATTGGTGAAGAACGGGTCCAGTATATGCCCGCCCTGATGGGTGGGAGAGGACACTCTCTGTGAGAGCTGCAAGGCTTCTAAGTCGGCTAGACAGCTCCGGATAGAGGGTTGGGATGTACAGTCAAAGTGCAGGTTGAGGTCGCCTAGCACATTAAAATTAGCACAGCCAAGAGCCTCTGAGCTGATGACGTCCGGGAGAGCGGCCCTAAAGGCGGCAATCAATCAATTGGACTCAGAAACACACAGAAATTTCGAGATCATTGCAAACAGACATGTTAGCTAAAACAAAATTAGAAACTTGCGACAATACACGCAACCTTGTAATCCAAGTCATCCCAGGAAGATGCGGATTCACATACCTGACCTCTAATGAGGGAGAAACGGTACCAATAGCTTACAAATCACATTTGTACACACAAGCTGAAAAAACATTCAGTCTTACAGAAAATACTGTAAATGCGTTTCAAACTGCTGTAGCAAAAGAAAGAGCCCAAGGCCAAGGCAAAGTAATAACTGTTTTTACAGCAGAATCAGCCCTTGAGGCGTTATTAAGCCCAGTTAATCTAAAAACGGTGGCACTAGATCCAAAATGGATACAGTGGGAAAATTCTCTTGCTGCAGAAGACGCGAAATATTATTTTGACTCGAACATGAAAAAACTGAAAGATCTGAAATATGAAGAAGAATATCCTCTGCCAATCGAAATTCTGCCTCTCCAACAGTACTCATGTATAATCTATATGGACAGATTTGTACAACATTACGATGTGGATAATAAATCCTACAATGCAGAGTGCGCGATTGTTAAAGGTCGCTGGCTCTGTGGTAAATTCAGACCAAAAATAACAAAAACTGAATCACTGAGAAACTGTTCGGCTCAGCGAGTTGAAATCAGATCTTTAAAGATGGCGCTTGAAAATGCTGATCGTGAATTCCCGACACTAATAGTGTGCGATTCACATTTCTGCATCAAATCTTGCAATAAGGACTTGCAGAACTGGGTTCAAAACGATTACAAAGATGACACAGGTGCCACACTAAAGCATAAAACGCTTTGGGAACAGGTAGTTCTTTTGCAGAAAGAACTACGAAAGACTCACGTGATACATACACTGAGTCATCAACGTGATGGCGTTCACGTTGCAGGGAATTCATTGGCTAATACAGCCACAGCGGAAGCAGCTCAACCGGCTTCCGTAGCCACAAAAAAGCGTTCAGAAAAATACATAGACGGGCTACGATGCTTGCGGTAAAAACGTCTTCAAAAGACGACTGTGCAGCACTAACCGTGAACTATCCACTCAATTATACATACGTAATTGACGCAAACTCCATTCCTTTTGCTCGAATCCCTGGAGTGGGGGATAGAGTAATTTCAAACACGAACAGGAGAGTCTTATTAATAGCAGAAGCACACATGGGTGAAGGTCCGAGGCACAAACAGATCAAAGAATCTCAGAAAGAATTACAATCAGAATACTGGTGGCCGGGGATGAGCCTGCAACATTACAAATTTGCAAAGAGCTGTCCAAACTGCAACAGAGATCTCAGTAGCGAACCGACCGGAGTATTGCCATGGCCCTTCTTGTAGTTAGCATAAGGCTAACTATACGTAAAATCCAGCGTCACATTAATTTCCTTTTAAAGACCAGATTCACTTAAAAATACAGACCCCAGCGCTCGGCTGACGCCAGAACTGTTATAAAAGATTTGCGAGTCTTTATCGGCATATACGCAATTGGCATGCTACATTCTGACCAGGGTCCTGTTTTTAGCTCTCGAGCTTATAAGGAGGCCATGACCAGCATGGGCATTGCATTGCGGTACTCTTGTCCCTTCCTTCCTGAGGGAAATGGGATTGTGGAAAGAAAAAACCGGGACATAAAGCAATCTATAACGGCAAGGGTATTAGGTTCGGGTGATGGGTGGGTCCAACATTTAACAAGTGTCCAACGTAGTCTTAATAACCTGCCAAGAAATTCTCTAAAAGGTTTCAGCCCGTATGAACTATTGTTCGGAACTAGAATGTATATTCAGGACTTAGATAGTCAGAGTTCAGTGGTAGAAAAGAAATGCTTTGATATCAAAGATCGTTTGGCTGTGTTACGGGACTTAAATGAAACAAGAAAAGACCTGAGCAACATAAAGTTAAAACAGCAGCCAACAGCCACTGAAGATAAACCACCTGTCCCAGCAAGGCCTGTCTGGATTCCAAAGATTGGGGATCTGGTCAGAGAGAAGATCGCGGTGAAGAAGTAATTTGGGCCTTCTTACAGAAAAGCAGTACCTGCCTTAGCTGTCAGCGGAACAGGATCAGTTGTACTACCGCCACTTGCTGGTGAAAAGGAGAACCGAGTTGTATCCATCGACCTGGTAAAACCACAATCATGTGGCCAATAATAAGTAGTAGGCCCAGTGGACTCCCGAGAAATAGCAGAATACCAAAATTTGCTACAATCCAAGAGGTTCAAACTGAGAGACTAATCACATTTGATAAACCTGCAGCAATTAGAAAAGGACTATGCAACAATGCCATGGAACTTGTGCCTCTTGAAACCCAAATTGAAACAGTTCGTCAAGAAACACCTGTCTACAATGATGTAGCCTCAGACTATGCTAATGAAAGAAAAACTAAAAAACAAAGGAAAATTCAGAAGCAATTCCAACAATTGACAGAACTGCATCTGGCTACTTCATCAATTTCGATAACTTTTCTGAAGATCCAAGCGAACCTGAAGAAACGCCAGCAACAGAATCCTTCAAAAACAAATTAACTGAACTCTTTCATCAACTCAAAGAAACATATCTGATTTCTCCATGGATTGAATTTTGGATTGTGTTAGGTGTACTTTTCCTCCTGCTTTGGCTCATCATGGTACTTTGTTTGGGAAAATTCATTGAGGGAAAATACAGTACAATGGACACAGCAAGCCAGAACATCAACTTGGTCCTAAAGCCACACCATTCATTTCACATAGAGAAAAGAGAACTATCATCAGTGAATGTCACAGCCATTCCAAAACCCGGTGGGGTAGTTTGGGACAAAACGGTTTACGAATTCTATGGCCCGGTTGAACTCTTGAAATATCCACATCAATTGAAGGTTTCATTAAGTGACTTTGTAAAACCAAGTACATTCTCTGATGGGAATTGGGACTTTGAAGATATAAATAATATGATGTCAGATTTAGTAATGTCAGCAAAATTTACAGAACATGATTACTTACAAGGTTCATCGAATTATGAACAAATGTACTGCTGTAACCAATTTGCACATTACTATTTACATAAATCTGCTCAACCTAGAAATGTTTTTAAGTATAATCAATGGGAACATTGTGCAACTCCACCAAAAGGCAGTTCGAAAACATTTTATGAGAAATTCCCATACTTCTCAGGGTTTAACACAAGTGATGCAGAAACGTTTTATTTTGAACTGTTAAATAAGACAGGGATAAAAACAATGTTGACAAATACTAAACTGATTTATTCTGAAACATTTTATGCAAAAATGATTACATTTGGTTTTGATTTCTGGAAAAATAACATTGAAACAAAAACCATCTGGGGTACAAAACATTGGCAAGTCCAAGGTTTAGAAGCATTATTTAGAGCCTGCATGATCCCAGAACAAATAATATTCTTGAATGACACCATTCAACAGACTACTTGTCTTGGCCTAGCTAAGATTAAAGACTTAAACAAACCGTCTATTCCAAAGCCAATACCTGATAGTAATACCACTACAGATGTTGAGATAGACGTATCCCATATTTTTCATCAAAACAGAACATATCCTGATTGGAAAAAGTGGTTGATCTGGCCAATAGACACAAATAACTGTCAAGATAGATTCCTCAACAAAAAACAGGGGTTCAAAATGACCAGACCAGACCCTAGATACTCCAAGAGACAACATCCAGGGATAGTAACAACTTACAGTGTAGGGAAACTATGCCTTGAATGGCTTCAAACATCCACACTGGCTGAAATTAGGCAATACTTGACTTTACTTAAAGACGGTGCTGACTTGCGTGATTTCTTAATGGGACCACGCAAACAGCGTCAAAAACATTTCATAGCGGCCAGTATATATGCTGTGTACAACGAAGCTTGGAAAATAACTCAAATTGAGACAGCAGAGAAAATACGAGAAATTGATCGTATTCATTTGGAAAAATCACTTTCTGTTGTGGACAATGGGTTAATGACTCTGTCCTCCAGAATATATTCACTGGACAGTATTGTATCTAACCCTGGGTGAAGAACTACGCTCCGTTCGCGGAGTTTGCGGAGTTTCGGCAACTCCGCGCTCCGCGGAGAACGCGAAGTTGTCGAATACTCCGCAAACTGCTGCGTAGCGTAGTTCTCGCGCGCTCAATAGCATTTTCGCGTGCGCGAGGATGCTTGTCGGTAAGATCGAGTTGACGAACACGCAGAAACTGCAATCTGGCACAGAATAACTCGCGAACACGTTAGTAGTGACCGGAAATAAGGGGACGCGAGCGGGCGGGACAAACCTCATGGGTAACTTCGCGCGCTACACATCCCAAGCATGCAGGCAATCAATCAATCAATCAGGATATTTGTATAACGCGCTACTCACCCAGAGGGTCTCAAGGCGCTTGGGGGAGGGGGGTCCGCTACTGCTCGAACAGCCAAGTCTTGAGTTGCTTCCTGAAGCAGAGGTGGTCTTGGGTCAGGCGGAGGTGGATGGGGAGGGAGTTCCAAGTCTTGGCTGCCAGGTAGGAGAAGGATCTTCCTCCCATGGTGGATCTTCGGATGCGTGGCACGGCGGCAAGGGCGTGGCTGGTCGATCGTAGCTGGCGGGTGGGAGTGTAGAAGGTCAGGCGGTTGTTGAGGTACCTGGGGCCCAGGTCGTGGAGGGCCTTGTGTGCGTGGGTGAGGAGTTGGAACGTGATTCTCTTGCTGACTGGGAGCCAGTGAAGGTCTCTCAGGTGTCCGGAGATGTGGCTGTGTCGGGGGATGTCCAAGATGAGTCGTGCGGAGGCGTTCTGGATGTGTTAGAGTCTTTTCTGGAGTTTGGCTGTGGTTCCGGTATAGAGGCTGTTTCCGTAGTCCAGTCGGCTGGTGACGAGTGCCTGTGTGACCGTCTTCCTGGTTTCGGTGGCGAGCCATCGGAAGATCTTTCGGAGCATGCGTAGGATGTTGAAGCATGATATGGAGACGGCGTTGACTTGTCTGGTCATCGAGAGGGAGGAGTCCAGGATGAAGCCCAGGTTGCGTGCGTGGTCCGTTGGTTTGGGTGCGCTGCCCAGGGCAGGGGGCCACCAGGAGTCGTCCCAGGTGGAGGGTGATGATCCAAGGATGAGGACTTCCGTCTTGTCTGAGTTCAGTTTCAGGCGGCTGTTCCTCATCCACTCGACTACGTCTTTCATCCCTTTGTGTAGGTTGGTTCTGGCGGTTCCTGGGTCGTTGGTGAGGGAGAGGATCAGCTGGGTGTCGTCGGCGTAGGAGATGATGTTGAGGTTGTGTTGGTGTACGATGGCTGCGAGGGGGCTCATGTAGACGTTGAAGAGGGTGGGGCTGAGTGATGATCCTTGTGGTACGCCGCATATGACTTCGGCGGCCTTGGATCTGTACGGGGGAGGCGGACTCTCTGGGTTCTTCCGGTGAGGAACGAGATGATCCACTCCAAGGCCTTCTCTTGGATTCCGATGTTGCTGAGGCGCTGCACTAGGGTGCGGTGGCAGACCGTATCGAATGCTGCGGAGAGGTCCAGGAGGATGAGGGCCGCTGTTTCCCAGTTGTCGAGCAGGGCTCGGATGTCGTCAGTGGCTGCGATGAGGGCAGTCTCGGTGCTGTGGTTGGCGCAGAAGCCGACTGTGAGTGGTCGAGGCTGGTTGGGCGAGCGCAATTGGGGATCCACTGTGTGAGGTTGTTGGCTGCTTGGTTGGGGTCCGTTGAGCTGGCGGGAGGGTTCTGGCTCAGTGAAGTGGTGAGCTGGTTGGTGGTGATCTTGTTCCAGTTCCTGCGGGGAACCTGTTGCGGGTGGTGGTGAGTCGTGGTCTTTCTGAAGCTGAAGTGGACGCAGCTGTGGTCTGTCCAGTGGAGTCCGGTGGAGTGGCTGAAGGAGATGTACTTGCTGGAGGAGAAGACTGGGTCAAGCGTGTGTCCGGCGTAGTGGGTGGGGGTGTTCACCAGTTGCATGAGTCCGAGGTTGGCGAGGTTGTCCAGCAGGGTGGTGGTGGTGTTGTCGTTGTTGTTTTCCAGGTGGAAGTTGAGGTCCCCTAGGAGGATGTAGTCAGCGGAGGCGAGGGCGTGCGGGCTGATGATGTCTGGGATGTCTTCGCTGAATTGTGTGTGAGGTCCTGGGGGTCTGTAGATGAGGGTGCCTCTGAGTGTGGTCTTGGGGTCTGTGTGTATCTGGAAGTGAAGATGTTAAGCGGCTGTGAGGGTGTCGTCTGAGTTGGTCGTGATGCGGATGGTGTTCTTGTGGACGATGGCGATGCCTCCTCCTGTCTCGTTGACGGGGTCTCTCCGGGTGATCTTGTATCCGTCCGGGATGGCGACGGCGATGTCGGGCGCTGAGGAGGCGTTCATCCATGTTTCCGTGAGGAAGGCGACGTCTGGAGATGTGGTGTCGAGCAGGTTCCAGAGTTCCACGGCGCTCCCGAAGATGAAAAATAGCTCGCGAACGGGTCAAGCAAGCTACTACGCATGCTCGCGGAGCTATGCGTAGTTCGCGGAGTGCAAGTGCATCTTCGCGTAGCTCCGCGGAGTGCGGCTACGCGAACTACGCCCAGGCTTAATTGTATCATCTGCTATCGATATAATAGATCAGGACTAACTAATGTTACAACACGGTCAGTCCCAATTACGTTCTATTGTACAGCTAGGCTGGACGTTGCAAAATCTGCGTTCAGGATACGTGCCATGGCGTTTGATAAACACAACGTCATTATTCTCTATCTTTAACCTTAGTGATAAACAAATCAGTTTGGCACAAAAAGGAGCAGACTATACGATTCTGAGCATTGAAAAACTTGAGAGATTACCATTGACAATGTCAGAAAGACCTGTCATTGAATGGATAATACACGGAATAATTACAATTCCGATAACAACTTTCCAATTAAAAAATTGCCAGAAGTATATACCAGCAGGCCAGTATGAAAGGTTGGGTAAAGGGTTCATTAAGTCATCATGGAAATTACCTTATACACACACATGTTATAGTGACAAGAAACAGAATGTATTTCTTAGTGGTAACAATTGTAAACGATCACTAAGCGGTGTACTTCTGTGCCAAGGTATTAATTTGCATGAGGCCTGTGAGGGGACTTCAAATAACCTTTCATGCCACCAGCACGGCACACCTGGAACACAGATAGAGCCATTCTTTAGACAACTTTCTAACGGGAGTTACATTCTAATAACGGACCACAGCTGTTGTGGCATGGTGCCAGGGAAAGCGTATCTCGTAAGCGTTAGTTCCATGGTCTCTTGCTGTATGTAAGTATTGTATCCAAACAGCTCTCCAGATATGGAGGCGACGATTTGGACTTCTTTGAATATCTCTTCTATCCGAATTGATACTTTGAGCAGAATGAAGTCTGTTCTTTTACAGACAACCGTGCCTTTTACGTCATCAAAAGAAACGTATGATCTGCAAGTTGCAAGGACAACAGCAGAGATACATACATTTTTATCAACTAATTGCCCCGTGCATTTCGTAGAAATGCTAAGCCAAATTCTAAATATGTCAGATACCAGTGACATTGCACATGTATCTAAGACAATTTTTTCGGGACTGTTAACACCCTTTGAAACAGTTCTGGGCATCTTTCCCAATTTTGTCCATTCTGTCTTTGGCGGTCTACCACTACTTTGGGACTCGTAGCAGGAATTTTATTTTTGACTCTTCTGCTTCGATATGGCAAGCCAAATCGCAGACAAGACTCCAGCAACGGTGGAAGAAACGATCCTAGCTATACGCTATTTGGACCGCATAACTAAAGTCCTTGTTTTAGCCCGGCTAAGAGATCTGAATATGACCTGGTTTCTTTCATTCAGACCAATCTGGCAAAATTGCATCTTACCTGTGCTTCGATGTATGCTATGCAGAGAAGAATGCGTGTTGGACACCTGTCTTACACTACAATCAGCAGTACCAATGGATATCGATACTTTGCTAAGTCCTGTAACGGCTCACGCATCGTGTTGTCCCCAGCGGTTACCAATCCTGATTACGGCATTCGTTGAGACTTCACCACTACGACTAGGTGGCAGTGAAGTACGAGATGAGAGCAACATCACCCAGGTACGACCTTCTGTGAGCATTGCTGATCCTGACTTCGATGATAGCAATCATTCTCACGACTGCACTGTTGCGGCATTTTCAAACTTAGTCGAACTTTCACCTGAAGCTGTAGACTGCTTTTTTGCACATCTGTCTGAAATGATGTTCTCCCCTGAACAGAAAGAATAACATTTTAAGCAACGAGCACACAGCGTTCCCCTGAACCCTGAATTTGGCCTTCAGCTTTGATAAACAAAAGCTACTGAAAACATTTGGAACTATTTTTTCCCCTGAAAACGAAATTATTTTTTTTCCTGTTTCCAAAATATTTACATTTTTTTTGGCACATGTACTCTGCTTATAGTAGAACTATTCTTAAAGAACAGAGCTTCTATTTTTAGTAATTCTAGAGACAATATATTACCTCAGCCTCTAGCACATTTACAGCAACTGTATTTATATGTGATGGAATGGTCTCGACCTTCTTTTCTGTATTAAGAGCCATTTCATGTGTAATTTTCGCAAATCGTTCAGCTAATATATATATGCATCCATTTTTACCGAATGATTACACTGCTTAATAAGCGTTCAGTACCAATAATCTTTCATGTATTTCGCATACACCATTTCAAATGCAAAAAATGTATTTTGGGGTGGGTTGGAATACACATGCACCTTTAAATGTTTACTATTGCTTAGTTTTAGTAATGATGGACATTAGATCGTGGAGTGAGTATTGTGTTTTTATCTAGGAACCTGAATCAATATTGCTATTTTATGCCCTTGTACGGCTATAATCAATAATATCCCTATAATGGCATAAGAATCAGATCCATATTTAAGTAAATAGGCCTTGTAGTCCAAAGCACGGCAGAAGCTACTTCCTTGGATTCCTAGAAAGCACAACGAGTTCTTTCGACACACCAAACCTCCAGCAACCCGGGAAATCCCCATTTGCTTTTGTTTTGATTTGTCCTAGAGCTCCTGCGAGCACTGTAAGAACGGCAGTTCTTAGTGACATCTTTATTTACGTTTTACGTCCAACCTTACGTCAAACTCGGCACCTTTCAGGTATAAATATACCAACGTTGCCTTAAGCAAACACACAGTGGCGGTTTTGGAGCAGAGCAGCTATCTACTTGCCCGAGAGCCCAGCTGATGCGAGAGCCTACGGACGCTGCCCCTCCTCTTTGATGCGCAGAGAAAGACGCTGTCTTTTCTCCTGCCGAGAAAATCCAGCTCCTGCGTTTCCAGCCTACCCTTGCGGGTTGCTGGAATATGGAGTCCTGAGGAAAGAGATACCAGACCTCCCACATTCTATTACCAAGGTACGAAGCTGACTAAACCCTTAAAGAGAATTCTTGAGTCAGATTCTTGGCAAAACCAACTTAACTTAAACTGCTACTTACTTACCCCTTCCCACGTATTAGGCTTAGGACAGGTACACCGGGGTAGGCGTATTTAGAAGCACCAGTTGAGTACGTTAGTCAATGTATATATGTATGTATAGATTTTATCCATTTTAAGTATCTTATGGCTAAGAAACCATATCAATGCTTTTACAGTATTATTTCATAATACTCCTTTTATTGTACACACTTTACTTTACATTAAGTATTGCAATTGTGGCAATTCATTTCTCTTGCATGAGAAGGAAGACTACTCAATAAATTATACCTTTTATTGAAAACGCCCGTCTCTCTCTTCTCTGCACTCTGGTGAAACTAAGAACGCACATTTGACTGAGTGAAATAGCTGTCTATTGTTTTCACATGACTCTAGAGATACACTCTTATTCTGAGGGAGCAAAGTTGTTATGTTATATGGTTGTCGGAAGCTAATCCCTTCTTGTCTATCCAGGGAGGTTAAACTCCTCCGCGTTTATTCGAGAAAGTTTCTAGTGACGTCTGAGCTAGCTGGCAAACCTTAAGTCTATGTCTACACTGCTGAATATATTATTCCAATGCGCAGAGCCTATTGGGAATATAGGAACTACACTACACTATGGGGAAGTGGTTGACAATACTTCACACTACAACAGTGGATTGCAGTGGAGCAGTTACATGATGTTTCATATCAATGGATTTGCAGTGCCAAACCCTTTCTATTGGTAAAGAGGGTTTTAGCATAACTCGCTTAGAAATGCTACTTAAAGAATATGGACATTTCTATGCTCCAAGAGTCTCAAGGACTGTGATGTCTGGCTCCAGTGGAGGGGACTGGGGAGCACATCTGTGCATTCCCCAATTGACAGCCATTAAACATGGGCATCCCTCGGGAACGATAGACCTCTGCCATTTGAGGGCCAAATGGTATAGATTGAAGATAGAGGTTGTGACACTTAGCCTCTAGGGACCGGATCATGGCCCCACTAAAGATTAAGACCTGCATTCCAAGGTCCCATGGCAGACAGGCTCAATTTAGGGGAGCCATCTGGCTTCGAAGGGAAAATGCCCCATAACCGCCCCACTTCAAAGGCGTATAACCATGGATGCCATCCTTTAGCAAATGGGTGGAATACGCTTGTGGAAACCTGGGACTGGAGAGACCGGACTGCATGGTGCACATTGTCAGAGGACTCTGTTGTGCACATGGAGGATAACTGTCCAAATAGAGACTGGCCTGGACCAAGGACCTGCTGAAGTGTTGCCCCCTGAAGTGTGCCCACCAAGGGCCCGACAGCAGGCCTCACGTTCTCACGGAGATCTCAGGGACATCAAACATCTCCTCCGAGGGATCTACACCATCGACCTGTGACATCTGAAGAGCTGTGCCCTCTGAAGTGCCCACCTCAGCTACTAAATACCAACTGGCAACATGGTGTGAGTGTCAACCTAAGACTTGTGTCTGGAGATCGGATTGCCTAGTGTGGAGCCCAAAAAATCTTGCCCTAATCTGAGGTGTGTGGTTCCTGTAAGGCAGGGACCGCGACACTCATAAGCATCTGGTGGTGGTGAGCGGATTCACAGGTTGTGAGATCCCACGTGTCAAGTTTTGCCACTCTGCCTCCTTACTCTTGTGCGACACAACAACTGCATGCTCATAGCATGTGGTGTATGATTCACAAGGTGTGACCCTTGGAGGTGGGGGTGTACCTGGAATATTGCCTCTTTCTGCCTCATGCGGCTCTGCTGAATTTGGGTGCAGAGTGAATATGTGTGTGTACACCTGTTTGTGTGTGACCGGACTGGCCTGGGGCAACCTGTTTGTGTGTGACCGGACTGGTCTGGTGCAACCTGTATCCTTGTGCACTGGAAGTTGTGCCTCATTTCCAGAGAGGTTTTGAACTGCAACTCTTTGCTGTGTACGTAACCGGAATTGCCTGGTGCAACCTATCTCGATGTGCACTGCTCATTGTGCCTCATTACCAGGGAGGTGTGGTATTTGCAGCTCAGTTTGTTTGAAATCTGATGTGCCTGGTGCGACTCATCCCCTACGCGCATCAGTAGCTGTGCCCGGATCGCTTGGGCAGGACCAAGATCATCGTGTACCAATCGGGGCGCCCTATCCTACTGAGAGGCTCCCCTGTGTTACTCCTCACTCATCAGTTGTTCTCTTGTTGACCCTCATCGCAGTGGACCAACTGCCCTCTCCACACCTGGCCCCTCCCAAAGACATCTTGGTACAAGGGAGTAGCGGGAGAGATTGACTGAGTTCAAGAAACGCTTTCAAGAGAGTTCAGAAGTGGGTCAAGAGACTGAGTAACACTTTTGGGTTTTGAGACCTGTGGGTGAACTTCCCAAGTTGTTGCTAACCTCTCCCTTGTTCACGTCTACCTCATAATCAAGGGCCAGATGTACGACGTAAAATAGCATGCGCAAACAGGTTTGCGCATGCAATTTTAGTCTAAGCCATGTAGTTACACTATTTTGCGATACGCAAAATAGTGTATTGCGACTCGCTATTAGGAAGGGGCATTCCGTCCTAAATTACGAGAGGCTCATTAATATTCATGAGCCTCGCAATTTGCAAACCCCTTGGGAATCACAAACAGTGTTAAACACACTGTTGTACATGCAAGCTAGCGCCTCGCAAATTGCGAGTCGCAAAAGACTCGCAATTTGTGAGGCGCTATTTTGCGCATCGTACATCTGCCCCTAAAACGATCACATATTCCCACCTGCTTCCAGAGGACCCAGACTAAGTGTGACTTTGGCTGCGTGCGGCCCAGTGTCCAGGGGTCTGGATATCTTCCAACCGAGGGTATAGGACAATAGGGGTGAACTTGAGGGTGGAGGAAGGCTTGGGTCACAGAGTCTGGAGAGGGTGAACCATTTACCTGCTGAGTATCAGTGGCACTGCATTAGGGTGCAGAGTGAATATGTGTGTGTACACCTGTCGCACTGCATCGTGTTGCGGAGTGAGTGGGAATGATCGTGTGCAGACTGCCCATGATTCACGGCACTGTGGCGCCTTATACTTTGATTGGTGCTAAAAGCACAATACCATTTGAGTCTGGGCTTCTCCCACATGGCTTTGATTCACGGTGCTGCGAAAGTGTGTTCTATATTTTTTGTATGTACATTATTTCGAGATTGTGCTCTCTCTCTCAAATGGGGCGGGGTAATAGATTAGGAATTGCCCAGTCAGCATACTAGTGAAATCATAACAATGCGAATGGAGCTAGTACTTCAATTAGTATTTTATGTTTTATGCGCAAAAGTATATGATGATCATGTTATAATGACTGAATATGTGTGTTGAATGCCACAAAACACACTACACACAGGATGTATGGCAGCTTGTCTGATACATTGAGGTGATCACTGCTAGTAATTTTACATAAAGCGACCACTAATGTAATCTTGTCTGATGTGGTCACTATTATAACATTTAAAATAAAAGTAGATCACAAAAATTTTAATTGAACATAAGTAGATCTTATTACCCCTGATGGGATCACTGAAACAATATCGATGGCAAAAAATATAGAACTACAAAAATATCGAGTAAAAAATATAGAATGCCAAAATATCGACTTCCTATCTCCAAACAGGTAAGTACAAAAATATCGAATCAAAAATATCGTTGTAAAAAATATAGATAGTCAAAATATCGAATTTGTTAAATAGTTAAAAGTAATTTAAAACTAATGAAATAATAAATATAACTAACTTAAACATACTTAAAATACTTATTTAACATTAAAATTAATAAATAAGTAATATAAATAAAAATATTTTTTAATACACACATATATATATATATATATATATATATATATATATATATATATATATATATATATATATATATATATATATATATATATATATATATATATATATATATATATATATATATATATATTACCTACTGGCGATAGCCAGTAGGTATATATAGTTAGGATTTTTTCTCTATGGGATTTTTGAAAATTCTATGTCTAATAACTTTGGCGTTTGTGGACGGAATTGGCTGAAATTTTCAGGAAAATGGCACATTTTGTTTCTGAGCAGCCCCTGAAAATTTGGGGGGGTTAGTCAAGGGGGGGCCGAGAAAAAAGGGGGGTCCCAAAACGCGTTTTTCCCATGTTAATTTCCATAGGGCGGTTGGCCTCACTTTTAGCTCGAACGGCTGAATGGATTTGCACGAAACTTGGCAAAATTGTAGGGACTGTTAGCCCGATGTGCCTTTGCTAGGTCTCAAAATATGTGCTCCAGTGGATTTTGAGAAATTAACATTCAAAAAAAGATATATATCTGTGACAGCGCTCCGGGCAGCGCTCCGGTTCGCGTACTTGACGCGTAACGGAACTTTGCGAAGCAAAGCTGATTGGCTCTCCGGTGTCTGTCTACATTCTAAACAGTCCGGAGCGGCCACCATCTTGTCTCTCGGTAGGATCGAGAGACAAGAGGAGGCCAAAACAAAGGGGGAAATGAAGGAAAGGGGGCAAGGTAGACCCCTTCTGACCCCCTAGGATTGATGAGGGGGATATTATAGAGCCACGCGGGGCAAAAAAAAAAAAAAATTCCGATTTTTTCACCGTAGAGACGCGTCTTGATACGCAAACCGGGCAGCTAACCGGGCAGCTAACCGGGCAGCTAACCGGCAGCGTAACGGGAGTCTGAGGAGTAGCTGATTGGCTGTCAACATTGTAAACAGTCCGGAGCGGCTGCCATCTTGTCTCTCTGTAGGATCGAGAGACAAGAGGTGGTGAAAAACGAAGGGGGAAATGAAGGAAAGGGGGCAAGGTAGACCCCTCCTGACCCCCTAGGATTGATGAGGGGGATATTAAAGTGCCCCGCGGGGCAAAAAAAAAAAAAAAAAAAAAAATGCGATTTTTCGCCGTAGAGGCCCGTCCCGGTACGCGAACCGGGCAGCTAACTGGGCAGCTAACCGGCAGCGTAACGGGAGTCTGAGGAGAAGCTGATTGGCTGTTAACATTGTAAACAGTCCAGAGCGGCCGCCATCTTGTCTCTCGGTGGGATCGAGAGACAAGAGGTGGAAAAAAAAAAGGTGTAAATGAAGGAAAGGGGTAAGGTAGACCCCTCCTGAACCCCTAGGATTGATGAGGGGGCTATTAAAGTTCCCCGCGGGGCAAAAGAAAAAAAAATTTGCGATTTTTCGCGGTAGAGGCGCTTCCCGGTACGTTAACCGGGCAGCTAACCGGCAGCGTAACGGGAGTCCGACATATTGTGTTTTTGGAGCGTTTGTTTGCATACCGGGTAGCGTTCCGGTAAGCGTAACAAGGGGAAAATCAAGAGAAACAGTAAAATAAAATTTAAAGGAGTAGATTTCCACCAAACTTGGCAAAATTGTAGGGACTGTTTGTTTGATGTGCCTTTGCAAGGCCTCAAGATATGTGCACGTGTGGATTTTGTCTAATTAAGGTTAAAAAAATATATATATATCTGTAAGCGTGCTCCGGCGCGCTTACGTTACGGGTTTTGTTTGCGCTGCAGAGACGATACGTCACGGTTATGCGATGCGTCATGAGGCGTCTCACGGGCTATGGGATACGTCACGTAATAAAGAATATATTTTACAGCTATAGATATTAGCTTTTAAAAAACCAATGAAATTCACTGAAAAAACCATAGGTTATAGACCATATATAGTTAGGAATTTGCATTTACAAAACCTTGAAAATTCACTGAAAAAACCATAGGTTATAAACCATATATAGTTAGGGATTAGCATTTACAAAACCTTATTTTACTTGCACAAAACCATTGAAATTCCATATATAGTTAGTTGCACTAACTATATATCGCGCACCCGCAATCCACTGCTAATGATGTCACATATTACATCATTCATGACATGGTCAGTGACATCACTGATGACATCACTGATGACATCTCAAATGACATCACTGATGACATCACTGATGACAACACCCAGTGACTGTATGTTTCTGTAAAGTTAAAATATGTCTTACATATTGAAAAATGAGTGGATGTATAAGTGTCTGGATGAAGGATTTAGTAGGTGCATGACTGACTGTATGAGAGAATGATTAAATGTGTCTCACTGAGTGCATGGGTTAGTGACTAAACTGTCTTAATTTGTGCATCATTATATATGTTGTTCTGTTTAAATCAGTAGCTATATGAGTAACTATATGGGTTATTGAATGGTTGCCCAAGTATTTGTATGGGAGACTGAGTATGTGTGTGGGTGGCTGGGAGGTGTATGACTGTGCATAGATGTGTGAGCAGTTGATTCACTAAATGTATGGGTTCAAAAGTGCATGTGGAAACAGCTGTATGGACAGTTGACTGTGTGCATGAGTGTATTGGTTAGTGAATGGATATCTCAGTGCTACATGTCAAAGTAAGTACATATGTAAAACACAGTCCATGTGAGAGTTGACATATATAAATAACTGTGCATAAGAGCCAGTGAATGTGTGAGTGGCTGTATGGATCATTGTGAACTTGTATCAGGGATTGTATAAGACAGTAAATATGTGTTAGTATATGTTTGAATAAGTAAGGTGTGTATAACTGTATAGTTGAGGAAATGGAGGTGTGATTGATTGTTTGCATAACTGACTAGGTGTGTGAGTAACTCCATGGATAAGTGACAGTCTGTGAGTGTCTGTTTATACTGATTGTATCTAAGGTTATATTAGAGTCTGAAGATGTTCATTGTATTATCACATAAATGATATCATCAGTGATGTGATCAGTGATGTCATTTTAGATGTCATCAGTGATGTCATCAGTGATGTCATTTGAGATGTCATCAGTGATGTCATCAGTGATGTCACTGACCATGTCATGAATGATGTAATATGTGACATCATTAGCAGTGGATTGCGGGTGCGCGATATATAGTTAGTGCAACTAACTATATATGGAATTTCAATGGTTTTGTGCAAGTAAAATAAGGTTTTGTAAATGCTAATCCCTAACTATATATGGTCTATAACCTATGGTTTTTTCAGTGAATATATATATATATATATATTCACTGAAAAAAACATAGGTTTGACACCAGTTATAGTTAGCTGGAAATTTTACTGACATAAAACCATTGAAATTCCCACGTTATAGTTAGTTGGACTCACTATAACTTGCGCGCCTGCAATGCACTGCTGATGACGTCACATATTACATCACTCATGACATGCACGCCCTATTATGGGCCCCACATCAAACCTAGGGTGTCAGGGGGGGTCTACTCTGCTCCCTTATGGTCATTTCCCCCTTTGTTTTTGGCACCTCTTGTGTCTCCATCCTACCGAGACACAAGATGGCGGCCGCTCCGGACTGTTTGGAATGTTTACAGATACCCGAGAGCCAATCAGCTTTCCGCGCGCGAACTCGCGTAGCGCGCTGGTTAGCGCCCCGGTGCGCGTACCGGGGCGCGCTTATAGATATATATATATATATTTTTGAACCTAAATTACTCAAAATCCACTGGAGCACATATCTTGAGACATAGCAAAGGCACATCGGTCTGCCAGTCCCTACAATTTTGCCAACTTTGGTGGAAATCCATTCAGCCGTTCGGGCTAAAAGTGAGGTCGACCGCCCTATGGAAATTAACATGCGGAAAACACGTTTTGGGACCCCCCTTTTATCTCGGCCCCGCTTGACGAATCCCCCCCAAACTTTCAGGGAAGGACCGGAGCGCCGCGAGGCAAATTTGAGGACATTTTCAGGCAGATTCCTCAACCGGCGCCAAAGTTATTCCCAATAGAATGTTGAGATTTTGAATTGAAAATAATCCTAACTATAACTACCTACTGGCGTATATATATATATATATATATATATATATATATATATATATATATATATATATATATATATATATATATATATATATATATATATATATATATATAAATATATATATATATATATATAAACATATTATTAATAAAAGATATACATTATATTTACCATAGGATAGCGAGAGGGGTACATTTACTATTACCACTCCAGTGAGTGCAACAGTAGAAAAAACAATGGATAAAGTAGCAGTAAAAATTACTATTCCCACTCCAGTGAGTGCAACAGTAGGGAAAGCATTGGATAGCAGGAGGGTAATAATTACTATTCCCACTCCAGAGAGTGCAACAGCAGGGAAAGCGTTGGATAGTGTAGGGGTAAAAATTACTATTCCCCACTCCAGTGAGTGCAACAGTAAGGAAAGCGTTGGATAGCGTAGGGGTAAAAATTACTATTCCCACTACAGAGAGTGCAACAGTAGGGAAAGCATTGGATAGCGTAGGGGTAAAAATTACTATTCCCACTCCAGTTAGTGCAACAGTAGGGAAAGCGTTGGATCGCGTAGGGGTAAAAACTTACTATTCCCACTCCAGTGAGTGCAACAGTAGGGAAAGCGTTGGATAGTGGGAGGGTAAAAATTACTATTCCCACTCCAGACAGTGCAGCAGTAGGGAAAGCGTTGGATAGCGTAGGGGTAAAAATTACTATTCCAACTTCAGTGAGTGCAACAGTAGGGAAAACGTTGGATAGGGTAGGCAAAAAATTTACTATTCCTACTCCAGTGAGTGCAACAGTAGGGAAAGCATTGGATAGCGTAGGGGTAAAAATGACTATTCCCGCTCCAGAGAATGCAACAGTAGGGAAAGCGTTGGATAGCGTAGGGGTAAAAATTACTATTCCCACTCCAGTGAGTGCAACAGTAGGGAAAGCGTTGGATAGCGTAGGGGTAAAAATTACTATTCCCACTCCAGTGAGTGCTACAGTAGGGAAAGCGTTGGATAGTGGGAGGGTAAAAATTACTATTCCCACTCCATAAAGTGCGACAGTAGGGAAAGCGTTGGATAGCGGGAGGGTAAAAATTGCTATTCACACTCCAGTGAGTGCAACAGTAGAGAAAGCGTTGGATAGCGTAGGGGTAAAAATTACTATTCCTACTCCAGTGCAACAGTAGGGAAAGCGTTGGATAGCGGGAGGGTGAAAATTACTATTTCCACTCCAGAGAGTGCAACAGTAGGGAAAGCGATGGATAGCGTAGGGGTAAAAATTACTATTGCCACTCCAGAGAGTGCAACAGTAAAGAAAGCGTTGGATAGCGGGAGGGTAAAAATTACTATTCCCACTCCAGAAAGTGCAACAGTAGGGAAAGCATTGGATAGCGTAGGGGTAAAAATTACTGTTCCCACTCCAGTGAGTGTAACAGTAGGGAAAGCGTTGGATAGCGTAGGAGTAAAAATTACTATTCCCACTCCAGTGAGTGTAACAGTAGGGAAATTAAATACTTCATATATAAATAAAAATATATATATATTAATACCAATTACAAATTAATTAAAATAATTACCACTTTTATATAATATATTAATTATTCAATTAAAAATACAAATACAAATTAATTATTAAAAATAATTACCTACTAATACAAAATATTTACCAATTAAGAATAAATAATTAACAATTAAAAAATAATTACAAATAAGATTTAAAAAAGAATTAAAAAATTGAATTACTTCCCACCCTATTCCCCTATAAACCCACAACTCGCTACAGAAAATAAATTACAAAAACTAACATATTTATCAATTAATCAATTATTTAAAATGAATTACCAAATATATTTTAATTAATTACCAATTATTAATTAATTAACAATTAATTCAAAATAAATACCAATAAATAAATTAATATATTTAATTAATTATAATTAAATTACTTCCCATCCTATTCCCCTATAAACCCACAACCCGCTGCAGAATTATATTACGCAAACATTAAATACTATAAAAAAATTAATTAATATAAATAATAATATAAACATACACTTTTCAAACATATACTAGCATAAAAAACACTTTAAAATTGATATTAACTTACCTCAAATTCGATATTTTTGTAGTCTATATTCTGTCCATTCTATATTTTTGCTGTCTATATTCTGTCCATTCAATATTATGTCCATTCTATATTTTTGATTCAATATTAATGCTATCCTATTCGATATTTTTGTAGTCTATATTCTGTCCAGTCGATATTGTGTCCATTCTATATTTTTTAATCAATATTAATGCAAATCGATATTAAAAACTCGATATTTTGAGTGTATACCCCCCTGATGTATTGTAAGGAAGAGTGTGGGAGGTAAAGGCTCAATAGGCAAGTGATATTAGGCATCATTAGTGAGCATCAGGCAATGCTAAGCAGACAAACACAACACAGGCAATTCAAACTCATGGCGCTGATCGTGTGCACACTACTAGACACTCTTGCGGCTGGAAGCTACCAATTCATCGTCACTATGACTGTAGATTGCAGCCTATCCGAGGCTGTGCTATAAATTTTGTTAAACACGTTCCTAGATGCAATGCTGAAATCAAATCAGACATTGCCTTTTCAGGTGCACCAGCAGAAATGCAGGATTGATAACTATAATCCTATGGGTGCACATTTCCCTATTGGACCAACAAACTGATAAACCCTTTCTCTACACTGAGGACATTTACAGGAACAGGAAGAGCCAGCTCTCATGTAACATCCAACTGGTGTGCAATTCATGCTTAGCAGCAGGGCAGCACACATGACGCCTACATGTTCCGTCATTCAGTCTTATACGACCTGCTTGCAATAGTGGACCTACCTGGTTTCTAAGTAGATCAAGATCACAGTCCCATCATAAATAAAGACCAATTAAATAATGTAAATGTAAATGTGGGGTATTTGTAAAGCGCACTGTTACTCTAACCGAGTGTCCTGGCGCTGCAGACCGCTGGGGAACCCGTCCTGGTTTTCCCTGTGAGATGGTCTCTTTCTCGGTATCTCCAAGGTGAAACCAGGCATCCCCGGCGTCTGTGGGGGGCCGTTGTAGAGATGAGGCAAGCTTAATGCCCAGAGTTACCGAGAGGGTTCCCTGGTTAGAGTAGGCACTGAGGCGATAATTATCAAGTCCGTTGACCCCTGGTCCACGACCCTGCCGCATCGGGAATTGAACCCTGGTCCCGGGCCGTCCTCTGCTTACAGGTCTGCCGCCTCTAACCAGTGAACAACACTTCTATATTGTATTCCATATTTGGGAAACTGTGACTATTTGATAATGACATCCTCCATGATGCAGAGGGAGCAAATATAACGCAGCATTCAAATAAACCATATCAGTGGTGGAATACCTGTTTGGAATTTTGAAGGGGAGATTTTGCTGCTTACACAAAAGTTAAGGGCCAATGACGCAGAGATATGCTAAAATCACCTCGAGACCCTTATGGGTGATTTGCCGCTCTTTACAAATCCTGATTGATTGATCACCACAAATGCAATGTTAGATAGCATTACAACTAGGATTGGTATAACAGATGAGATAGATGACCGTCATTTGGATGGCGCAGACCCTGCTTCACCTCTCTGACGGAATGCAGGGGGAGTTTCGGAAGGTATGGCTCAGTGGACTGATGTAAGCAGAAATTACTTCCAAGGTGGGTAACATGTGAAGGTTAACATAGGAATGTTCAAGCATAATGCAACTGTTCGCTAACAAATAATTCATATATAATCATATGTGCAAAACAACATATTAAAATGTTATTTGTAACTTGTTCTCTATAATGACATGGATGAAAAAAGTACTGTAAAAATAACAGCATAATTAAACTTATTGTACATGTCAAGGAACTATGGAAATGAGCTATTTCCTTTTACCCCTGCCTGCAAAGCACTCTCACTTATTGGGCCCCTGACAGACTCCAGCACTTCTGTACCCTTAATCCTTCTACACCCTGCTGCTCCTGTCTCCACTACAGATGGAGGCTCTTTATTCTTCACTGCTCGCAGTTTATGCCTGATGTTGGTAGTAGCCATCTACAGATCCTTTAGTACTGATGTGACCTGAACAAGCATCCAGACTCATCAAAACTCAACAAAAAGGTTGGTGGTACATCTACATAGGATAAAGGTGAATGTAGTCAATCCATGCCTATGACTAAAGGTGTGTAACGGTCTCTTATTGTCGATTTCACTGTTCCTCCTGTTTACATTTTTTTATTGATTATTTACCAATTTTATCAAGGAACAAATACATCACTCTACACAATACAAATAAAAGAATACTCAGGTGAAAACTGAACAAAGGATCTCAAGAGCAGCAATTATATACAAAATCCCATATGACAGTGAGCAGACCTTATCCTAAAAGGAAAGAAAAACAATGAAGAGAACAAAAGAGAATGCAAATGCGATAAAGCAGGGGAAGAAGCAAATATGCTTATGCTCAATTGCCTTTTAAATGCAGTCCGTGATAGGTGCCCAAATTTTGGCTCCCATTGCCCTTTTTCTCCTCCCCTTAATCTTGTAGATAGCAATTTCCAGATTATACATTGATAATAATCTTGCTCGCCAACTCAAAAAGGACGGAGCTTCAGGGCTAATCCACTCCTTTGTAATGCATGCTCACTCCGTTGCCATGCAGATAAACAAAAAAGACGTTGAAGCATTAGATCTTGTGCGGGCAGTAGTATCAGAATTCAGCCCAATCAGCACCAATTCTGCAGTAATATCTATTGTTCATCCCATTATTAATCCCAAGAAACGTTCTATGGATGCGAACATTTCTGCTAATCTTGGCAGGAAAAGAACATATGGGCTGCATGTGCAGCAAACACCCCGCATCTGTTACATTTAGTGCCCGCAGATGTGGCCCATTTAGAGATTTTTTTTGGAGTGTAATACAAATCGTAAATAGCCATATAGTGCTGGGTACGCATCCTCCCTGAAAATAGAACTTGATTTGCAAGACTAAGCGAGTCTACGACATTAATCACTTCTTGCCCTAGCTTCACAAACCACTTATCTTATCAGGCCTGTATATCGTCTGGAAGTACCTCAATCTATTGAGTATAAAGTTGACCAATAAGTGTCTTCCCCAGATTCTCAATGAGCGGAATTTTTTTCAATTGGTGTTCCAACCCAGGACCTAACGAATTTAGATAACTGCGAATTTGAAGGAACTTATAAAAATCATGCTTAGACAGCTCAGCGAATGATTGCAGCTGGCCTTCATCACATAGATCCCCTAATGTTAGAATTCCTTTTGGACACCATCTATAAGAGATTTGGTCACGGAAAATCAGAGGCAATAGCCCAGCGGCAGTGAAGAGTATATGCGTTAAGGTTTGCAATCTCAAGATGTCGCTTAACTTGTCTCCAGACAAAGTAAGCTGCATTGAGAATCTTGAATTTTGTTTTTTTGAAATAACTAGGCTCTAGGATTTTAACAAGACAACCATTAACCTCCTCCCCCAGACCCACTGCATAAATTAATGGACTATGGCAAGGCAAAATCTTGACATGTTCCCCGACTATCAATGGGCTAATAAACTGCAAAGCCGCTGCCCAATAATATAGCAAGAAAAAAGGGATACCCCAACCCCCTCGATTTTTTGGCAGTACCATCTTTTTGTAGGCCCTTCTCTGACATCTAGAACCCATAAAAATCTGGAACTTATCCGCTCTTGTTTTTTAAAACAAGAGCTCGGAAATTCGAGGGGGATTATTCTAAACATGTAGAGCAGTTTAGGAAGGATGAGCATTTTAAAATATTTGATCTTCCATACAGGGATAAATGCAAGTGGTCAAGTCTCTCCAATGTAGCATTCAGCTTGGTAAGGACTGGTTCCATATTTCGCTCTGGTATCTTGGTAATTGGCAGAGAGATTTTAATCCCTAAATAAGTGAATTCAGACACAGTGACAATATTTACCGGAGGTTCCCCTATTAATGAAATCTGAGTTTTGGAGATATTAAGCTTGTAGCCAGAATAGAGCCCGAAATTGGTGGCTAATGACTTAATTACCGGTAATGCAGTGCTAATGTCACTGGTAACAACGACAATGTCATCCGCATACGCTAGAGCTCTATAATCAGTATGCTGAACATGAATGGGTTTGATATCAATGAACTGATTTAATTTTTCCAAAAACAAATCAATATATGAAGCAAATAACAGCGGTGAGCACGGGCACCCTTGTCGTGTACCGCAATTGATTGAGAACAGGTCAGACTCTCGAACCGCTATCCGAACACAAGCTACTGGTGACAGATACAATGACTTTAATGCCTGCAGCATCGCAGGACCATAGCCCTTCAATCTTAGGACCTCCCACATAAAGAGCCAGGAAACCCAATTTCGAATGCCTTCTCTGCATCCAACAGGGTTATCCCCATTATAGAATTAGTTGCTTGTGCCCAGTCTATAAGTGCTATTAAGCGTTGCACGTGATCTGCTGTGTCTCGTCCCGGGGTAAACGCGTGTTGATACCGTGAGACAAGGTTTCCTATGATCCTAGATAATCGTGCGGCCAGAATTTTCGAATACATTTTGCTGTCGGAGTTAATTAAGGAAATGGTTCTGTAGGAGGATGGGAGTAAAGCCAGTTTATCTTTTTTTTAGAAACACAGTAATAATTGATTTCCGCCAGAATAGAGGTGCATTCCCCTTTTGTGCAGCCAAAAGAGTTGTCATAAAATCCTCTCTGAGCACACAATGAAAAGTTAGATAAAATTCTAGCGGAATCCTATCCGGCCCCACTGCCTTCCCAGCCGACAGTGAAGCTAGAGAGCTTCTACTTCCTCCCAGGTAATATCTACCTCTTGATCTAGCATATCACCGGGAGTAGGTCTAGAAATTTCAATCCCGCTGCAAAACTCTGCTACTTTTTCTTAAAATCCCAAAATAGCCTTATCAGTATACAGTTTAATGTAAAAATTGCTAAAAATATCAAATACTTCAGCTGGATTGCAGCGAATTCGGCCCTGCTCATCCTGGATATTGTTAATCCTTCTGGCCACCTCTTTTTGGTGAAGCTTCTTGGCTAGTATTCGGCCTGAGTTTTCACCTGCTCCATAGATCTCAGATCTGTATACTGTAATTTGAGCAGCTAATAGCTAACGCTGGCAACTGACATAGCTTTCCATGCCAATACTGGTGCACATGAAGATTGGCTATTCTCTTGGACAGGTTCTGCAATATATATACGTTGAACTGGGAGCATATGCCCTCAGTATTATAGAAGCAATCAAAAATGAATCAATACTTATTCAAGTCCGGACAATATTCCCCTTTATGGAAGGGATCTAGAACTTATGCAGAGTACCATAGTGAGTCTTCATCAACTTCAAATGCCAGTGGTTGGTGAAGGAACATCTCTATGCATTATTACAAGTTATTTCTCAATCACTGTAAAATGAAATTTCCTGAATTTCTCCTCAACATTTCTTTACTTACCAAGTGGCAAGCATTCTAACATGGAACATGTCGCAGTTGCAAAGTCACTAAAAGTGTGGCCCAGCTTGCTTTCAATGAGATGTTTCACATCTATATCAATTATGCGGAACACTTGGTAGACAAAGGTTTATTCAAACTCTAGTTTTGTGATGATGTCCACTACAGCAGTCATGTTTTCCGATAAAAATGTCAGAATGCAGTAAAGTGTACTTTTTTCACATTACTATCAATAAGCGACCCAAGAGCCTCACATTTCTTGCCTTTGGCATCATCACTAAGCCCAAATTCTGGAAACGGCTGCCACATAGATAATATTGCTATCACGGCCTCTAGGACTGACACCACCTACTAAATGACACAGTTGGGATGACTCTTTCTTTGCTGCCACACAAAACGAGAAATATTTGCATATTAGTTCCCGCGCATAACGCAACAGTGCACCAGAATGGACTACAAAGTCAAAAGCATTCTTCATTAACTCTGAAGATTGTAAAGATGCTTTCAGCATACCATCTAGCAAGTGGCTAGGATCTCTTACAGGAGAGCACTTCAGCTCAGGTATTGATTTTGACAGGTCATCACACACCATTTTCATATACACAGCTGAATCACTGCAAATACAAACAATATCCCCCCTATTTTCGAGCATTTTAGCGCCACATTCTGCAGAGGCTGGCATGCCTGGAAGTCAGGCAGGAGGATCGTCTGGACACATTGGAGAGACATGATATGTAGCTCCTAGCCCACCATTAAGGCTACTCGTCTGCTCCTTTCTAAACGTTTTTTTGGTGGTTGGGACTTGTTGGGGAGAGGGTGGAAATGTGGGAGTTGTGGCATTTTTTATGGACAATTTCATTTTTGGACTTGGACACTACTTGGGACATTGGTTGGGTTAGGGAGAGGGGTCGGCCAGTTGTGAGTTTATTAGTTTATTTATATCGGTTAGGGAAATACATTTTTTATAGTTGCACATTATGATTTAAATCTTTTTTGCACTGCTGCTGTTGCTGCAGATAGTTTTTAAATGTTGCTGACAGTGTAGCAGCAAAATAGTTATGTGGTACCCTCCCTTGTCCTACTACTCTCTCCTCCTAGTTTCTGCAGTCTGCAACTATATTAACTACTAAGGACTCGTAGGGGGTGGGAGTGTGAATTTCCATTGTATATAGAAAGATTGCAGTTCAACAATGAATCATCCACAGTTCTTTTCTTACCTGGTTAGATGAAGCGAGGGCTGCATGGTATCCCAGGGTGCCATGGTGGTGGTAGTAGAAGCAGAATGTTAGCGCACTAGTCTAACAGTGAAGGCATCAAAAGCAAGGTCCCACTGCTGCATAGGCGAACTTAAACTGTAGGATAATGACTATTCATCACAAGGAACTAAACAAATTGAAATAAAAATGGAGTTAATGCCATTATAATATGAAAGCTTTAGAAAAAATGAGACAGTCACCGGAGACTAGTCACCAAGAGAGACAATAGAGAAAATATGAAAAGAAATGCTAAATTGAATTTATCAGAATGAAAGTTAGTAAAAGTTATAAAATGAAGTCGACTCGAGCTATGAAGTGGAAAAATATATCCTTTGATGTAATAGAGTGTCTGAAGGATGATGCTGGCAATGATGTTGCTCTGAAAACCATATTGAATACTGTACGTGGGTGGCTAATATAAATATAATATTGCCAGTGTGGGCTATACTTAGAGCTGAAGATCCTAGCCCTGCACTGAGTTGGTGTTGCTTTCACCAAATCCGCCCCACCAAGTGTGTGATCAATTAATGGTGTAAATTATTAAGTCACTCCTCAATAACTCACACAGCCTGGGGGAAAAGGATTAGGGATTCGCTGAATGGATGGAAAGGGGGATTTGAGGGAAAGGTTTGACAAAGACAAACACTACACAAGGACAACATTCATCTTGGCAATGAGCAGCTGACCATCACAAATCTGTTATGGGAGGAAAAGGAAATGGACGAATGATGAGTAGTACTGGTAAACCAAACCAAATTGTCCGCCTGCCCCCCAGAGAGTCCCAAGTTACATTGTATATCTAAATGTTCTGTAGTATAGAGCTTTGAAAGATAGTAAATATATTAAATTAAAATATCTGTAGGAGCCGAGTAAACACCATACACAGTTCTAATGATTACTAAAAGACAAAAAATATACTGCAGTTTCAAATTGTGAGTTGCACCTGCATTCCTCTTGTACTGTCTTTCAATCTTGGGTTCTTGGCGGATGCGGTCTGATAAGGTAAGCATGAGTATGTTATGTTATTTTTCCAGTAAGGCACAGGGTAAGAATGCTAGTAGATTGAAAAACAAAAATGATATTGAAGAATCAAGGAGAAAGAAGTTAAACTGCATAAGGTCTGCACCAAAAAGCCTCAGAGGCAGCCCAAGACAAGAGAGAAGAGAAGAAGAATATAGTACTTCTTGCACTCATTCATTTTATGCCTGGTGTGTGAAAAATTAGGTGAGGGCAATTTTGCAACAACCCAAAACTCACAGGAAAAGTGGCTGCATGTAACTCTCAGTATTGGGCTGATCAAACTCGCAACTGTCATGATCATCAATTTATCAGCATGAATTATAACAATAATATGTAGCCTAACAGTGACAACATCAGCACGCGCATAACATGATTATCACTGTTGACTAAATGTCTGTTTCCAGTTACCTTCAACAACAGGCCCCTCACCCAACCACCACTTAGCTCTGAATTTGAGGCAGACAGCACTGATCAGACACACACCTTGCAACATAGTGTTTTCCCAATCAAGTAAAATTAACGCACCGCTGTCACCACTCACCACCACTATACAGAGTTGTGTAAGTCTGTTGTTTAGCTTCAGGCCACTTCAGTCATCACCAAATCACCAAATTCAGTGAAGTTGAAAACTTTCTTCATCTGGTGGCAGTTCTCAAAGTAGTCACTCCAATGACCTTAGTCATTCCATCATCTCTGATCTTCCTGCGTCTGACTCTGAGTAAGGTGTCCAACTCCGTACCAACAGTGTCCCGAGTCACGACTCAAATGCAATAGATCTCCCTGTAGTACAAATTTGTTGTTGCACAACAAGAGAAACATAGAGTAATTTTTTGTGTAGACTAGATTTGTGTTAGCATTAGCTAAGGGACTGATTGGGTCTTACTCGTTTAGGAGTATAAAGCAGAAAACAATAAAACAAAGCAGCGTGGAGAGGACCCAGTGAAGGAATCTCTCAAAGGGGAAGAAAAAAAAATCCCCTTCAGGGGAAAACTGATCAGCCATGGGTAGACCAACAACATTGTAAATCATCACAAACACATTTTAAGCGTAATAGTTACACATAAACAGACAATCAGTGTCACACTGCCTGTCACCACAAGAATCATCTCTCAACATACATCACAAGTTCACAACAAACAACAATCACTCAGCGTGCAAAGCATGACATTTACCTGTTCTTACGACGTGCTCATTTTGATTGGTTCATGGTTCATTGCAGCCATGGGTAGACCAACAACATTGTAAATCATCACAAACACATTTTAAGCGTAATAGTTACACATAAACAAACAATCAGTGTCACACTGCCTGCCACCACAAGAATCATCTCTCAACATACATCACAAGTTCACAACAAAAAACAATCACTCAGCGTGCAAAGCATGTCATTTACCTGTTCTTACGACGTGCTTATTTTGATTGGTTCATGGTTCATTGTAGAAACCAGAACCATTTGTTCATGAAGCTGAGGTTTGCCAGTGTAAATCAAATAATGTGAGGCAGTCCGGCTATGGTAATAAACTAGGAAAGGATAGATAGTCATGGCCCAGGGTTGGAGGCAGGCACACATTTTATTTTTTATTTATTTTTATTTTACTGATTGTAGAGCGCATGGCTGCCCGTGAGCGTCCCAGCGCTAAGTGACAAGAACCAGCTGAAGGTGGATCTCACGGGAATAACCATGTTTTAAGTGCTCTGTGGAATGAGAGAAGGTTGGGTTGGGCTCTGAGGTTTGGGGGTAGAGTGTTCCACAATTTGGAAGCATTGTATGAGAACAGTCGACCGCCAGAGCGAGCTTTCTTAATACTAGGTATAGTGGCTAGATTGCAGTTGGAGGATCGAAGCGTTCTTGTGGTGGGGTGAGGTGAGATGAGGTTATGTAGTATAGGGGGGGCCTTACCGTGCAGAATCTTGTAGGTAGTGCAGAGAGCCTTGAATTGTTTGCATTCTCTCTATCCAATGCCCTTGAGGGAAATGGGTGTGGGGGGGGGTCGGGATTTCTTCGCTACACCTAGTTGCAACTCCAATTCGGTAATAAAATGTGTCTAAGAGTAAGACGTGGGGATGAATTAGTCAACCAGACACAAACAAATAGAAGTAAATAATAATGTTCCGCTAGCTATATCTTTTCTTTTGGTGTCAAAGAAAGAAAGCAGATCCGTGATAGAGACTGAGAGAGAAAGTTCTATGGTTGTTGGCCCAGGCCTAGTAGTCAGGGAAATAGAGCTTGTCCTCAAACTCCGGGGGTTCGCCCAGAAGTAGGTCATCTAACACACTTTTTCCATGGCCCGAGTCTCCCTCATCTTCCTCCTGTCGAAGTATGGAGAAATCTGGTGGTATAAAGTGTTGATTCATTTTGATCAAGGTTAATCTCTCCACGTTTTGGGGTGAGAAACTGGTCATTCTCACTGTGACAATGGCACTAGCAGCACTGAAAACACACTCAGCTGAGACATTGGCTACCGGGCAAGCCAGATAGTTTATTGCCAGCGTGCTGATCACAGGCCATTGGCGCCTCTTCCCATACCAATACACCTATGGGTTTTGATCAAGGTAGACCTCTGTTATGTCAAAAGAAAGAGGAACTACTTTATTTGTTGATTAATAAAAATTATTACAAACAAGAATAAAAACACATTGGGTTATCAGGATTATTATACCAATAGAGTAACTATTATCACATCTTTAGTCGACAGAGCACATATACTACATTGTGTTGAGAAATATTGTGGTACATTGGTAATAAATACCTTATTTCACACCAGTCATGGGAGATACCCCTTCAAATTAAAGTATAACATGTTTACAAAGGAACAACCATACTACCCTCAATTTTTTTAATTCACATTTTAATATACCAGCCCTACCCCCAAATTTGGAATAAATACATTGGTATTTCAAAAATTAAGATGTACGAAATAAAGTGTACCAGTGCAATATATTAGGGTTAGCAGCAATGGTTAAAAGCACTTGTGCAGGGGCATGGCCAAGAGCAGATCGAAGATGGCCGCGTAGTGTGAAGCTCTACTAATTGTCTCAGCCCCGCGTCTATCCTGATCGAAGATCCGCTCCATCCGACGACGGCCAAGGGTGTCAGAGAGGCAGCTGTTGACAGCCCACCCACCCCGGTTTGTCTTGCTGCTCGGACGGAGAAGATATCATCCCCGGAGGGTTGTGGGCTGCTGAGTGACTGCAAGCTGGGACCCACAGTGGCTGGAGGAGGTGTCCGGCTGGGCTGCGGCCATCGCGTGGTGGCGCCCCACCCTTAAGGTACCGCCGCGATTTCTCTAAGCAGAGCGGCGAGGAAGCAGCTGAGGCCCGCGGCGGTGACCGGAGACCTGAGCAACAGAGCTGGTGAGGCGAGGGGGCGCAATTGTGTAAACAGGCATATAGCATGACCAACGTGAGTTTCTTAATGGCGGGGGCGTGCTTCTGGCATTAGCAGTCTTCCCTCGGCCCGCCTCATCAGTGCAGACTTCTGTCACGCACCCGGGTCGGCTCCTGCTGTGCAGTCCCCATCCCTGGCTCATCGGTGACTTGTGGTGACCCCCCAGAGGTCCAGGGGGACGTGAAAGGTTTGCTGGCCCTCTATGCCTCACCCTGGGACCAAGACAGCACAAATCCTGGAGAGCTGCGGAGTATTTCCCAGAGGGTCAGTGAGGGGCGCGCTGCTGGGCATATTGGCATATAGCACCCTTGGTGCTTATATCTACCTGGACAGTTGGTCCCTGGAGTTGACTCTATCGCTACAAACCTATTTGAGGGGCCCATCTCCCTGGTTGAAGCCAGAATTGGTGTTGGATCGTCTGGTGCCTGAGCATCGCAATTGGTGTCCTGGCTGGTGGACTCCACTGTGGTGCACTCTGAAAAGCGGTGTTTCAGCCTACCCTGAGTACCCCGGACCGGCTGGGAGCATACTCTGGACACTACAATGGAGCGCTCTAAATGCTACGGGTTCCGTGGTAGGAAACAGGTCCAGACCAACAAATAGGAACGTTACACGGTTTCCAAGGTCGCACAGCATGCCACCCAAGGGAGACTGGGGGAAGAGGAACAGGAACTTTCACTTGAGCCTGGGGGAAGAGGAACAGGAACTTTCACTTAAGGACGTTATGGAGGCTATCACTGGAGTCAAAACCTCGTTGGAGCACAAAATGGACACCATGGCAATTGATATCAACCTTATTAGGTCCGATCTGGGGAAGCTCAATGAAAAAGTCAAAACAGGTAGACATAATGACCTCTAGTCTCGTTGGCGATGTCACACAACTGTAGAGAGAGGTCCACGAGCTCCAGGACTCTCGTAAGCTTGCAGACTTTAAGTTAGATGACTACGAAGGCCATCTTCGGCACAATAATCTCTGCATTCTGGGTGTTCCGGAGAAATCGGAGCCTGACCTGTTTGTTAAGACCTTATTCTTAAACACTTGCAACCCAAAGGCCTCAGTAAATTTTTTGTTATCGAACGAGCTCACAGGGTCCCGGGCGGCCGTCCCAAACCAGGCACACTCCAGCGGCCCATGCTGGCTCAGGTCTTTAACTTTCATGACAGAGATGTTATTCTCCAGAACTCCAGAGCAGGGGCCCCACTTTATTACAAAAATGCTTACATTTCCTTTTTCTGAACTTAACACAGAGAGTGCAGAGGCAAAGAAGGTCATTCCTTTTCTGTGAAGCGCGACCTTAGAGAGAGGGGCCTGAAATACTCAATGCTGTTCCTGGTGTGCCTTCGGGTTGAGGCAGAGGGAAGAGCATGGTTCTTTGACCAACCTGAAGCAGTGGCTGAATGGATTGAATATCGGGGAACGAAGATCCCCACAGATCGGGGTGCTGGGGAGAATGCGGACAACCGACTTGCCTGAGAAAAGAGACTTGAGGACGGCAGCCTTTTGAACTGAGTAACAGGACCATGATGTGGGGGGGACCTGGGAGGGGGTATTGGTTTCTGATTGCTGGGGCTGGAAGAAACATATGGCCTTGAGTTATTGCCTTTTTAGGGGCGCTTCATGTGACATGTATAGGGGTGGGGACACTGAGCGCACTATTTTCCCCTCTTTCTTCTTTTTGAATTATTTTCTAGGGCGACAGACACTCTGCAAGTTTTTGATGGGCAGTTTTAGGCCCAGAGTGCAGGGCAGCGGGGTGGAGGGTTGTTGGGTTAGGGTATTTGGCTATGTCTTTATTGGTTTCATTATCTCAGCAACGTCTATTGTGAACCTAGTGGGGGAAGTGAGTGCACATATCGCACTCTCCGTAAAGGAGGTGAGGAGAATTTGCAACTTGTCATGGCGGTGGGATTAAACTGTTGAGCTGGAAGGTCAATGGGTTAGGGGACAAGATAAGCGCAGTGTGGTCCTCCAATACCTCAAGCGTCATGCCCCTGATGTTATTATACTTTAGGAAACACACCTTATTGGAAATGCGTGCAAGGCTTTATATTGGGGAGGTTACACATTATTGGCTCATGCAGGATTTATCTCTAGTTCGCGAGGGGTGCGTGTCATGGTGAAGAAATCATTTCCCCTTATGGACCTTGACAGATGATTGAGGATGATACATTGGGGTCTCGGGAGTATGGGAGGATCAGTCCATTACGCTGTTGTTGGTTTATGTGCCACCGGGCCTACAAGCCACAACATTTAGTGATCTGGGGGCACTATTGTTGACCATCCGGGAGGGTTTGTTATTGCTGGGAGGAGATCTGAACTCCGTAGTCTCGTGAACACTGGACCGCCATCCATGGTAGGTTCCGCATCTTGCTGGCGCCCTGACTTCCTTGATACTATGGGATTGGTGGATAGCTGGCAATTCTATCACCCGAACACAGTGCAACACACCTTCCACTCTGGTGCTCATGGGAGCCTATCGCTCATAGACTACTTCCTTGCCTCACATTCCAAATTGCTCACATTCAGGAGGTAAAACATCTGGCTAGAGGCATCTCTGACCATTCGCCGATTTGCTATAGCCAGGTGGGGTGCGTGGCCCCCATCAACCCGTGGTATTTCCGCAATCCTAAAATTCGCAAGGAACTCCTCATGGCCATAGATAATTACTTTGCTGATAATTAGGGTTCTGTGGAATCCCCACAGATCCTGTGGGAAGCCTTCAAAACTGTGATACGGGGCCAGGCTCTTTCTTTAGTTACCGGGACGAGGAAGGAACGTCGTAGGGAAATGGAGGCCATTGAGACGTAGATTAGTCACCTGGAGGCGGACCTGAAATCAGGTGCCATGACCGATAAACTTCACCATCTCGCTCTCAAACAGCAGGAATTTAGAGCGTTAGCTACTGATCAGGCAAAGGCTCTGGGGAGGGCAGCAAAGGGGCAGACCTGAAATCAGGTGCCACGACCGATAAACTTCCCCATCTCGCTCTCAAACAGCAGGAATTTAGAGTGTTAGCTACTGACCAGGCAGAGGCTCTGGGGAGGGCAGCAAAGGGGCGGCTACACGAGGTGGGAGACAAAGCCGGGAAACTACTTGCTTGGTTGGACAAGAAGGAGTGGGCCAACCGACTGGTACCTGAGCTTAATCGGCTGGGGGTGGGACCCTTACTGATCCCCAAGAAATTGTGGACCGATTTGCGGTTCATTTGGGGCGTTGTCTACACGTCAGTGACCTCTTACTCGGTAGAGGACTCTCGCCAGATGTTGACTGACATAGCATTCCAGAAGGTGTCGGTCACGGACAGCAAATACTTAGATAGTGCCATCTCCACTGAGGAAGTGGCGACAACAATTAGATCCCTCAATTCCGGTAAAGCTACCAGCCCTAATGGGTTGCCGATTGAGCTCTACAAACTCAAACAAGACAGGCTTGCCCCTTACCTCAAGAGAATGTTTGAGGAAGCCAGAGCCAATGGGTGCCTACCCAAAGACCAGGGGATGGCAACCATAATCGCCATTCACAAGGAAGGGAAGCCCAAAGTGTGGTTCATACCGACTGATCTCCCTTCTAAACGCAGAGCCTAAGATCCTGGCTAAACAGCTGGCCAACAAACTTATTACGGTGATTGCGGCACTGGTCCATCTAGACCGATTGGTCTGGATGGACCATCCTAGAACCAGCTAGTATAGTCTCTCTCGATGCCACCATGGCATTCAACACCATTGAATGGCCGTATCTCTGGGCAGTGCTGGAGAAGATGAGGTTCTGCCCGGAATATACCCATTGGGTACAATTATTATATTCTTGGCCTCTTGCCCAAGTAGTAGTCAATAATAAAAAAAACAGCAACCTTTGAGTTGAGTCGAGGAACCCAGCAGGGATGTCCATTGTCCCCCCTCCTGTTTGCTCTAGCTCTGGAACCATTGGCGGCTTGGATCCGTAGGGACCCAATGATCCGGGGGATGCGTTGGACAGCGGAGTGGGAGGAACGCATCTCACTCTACGCTGACGATATTTTATTGTATCTGACTGCTCCGAGGCGGTCCTTGATTTTGGCACTGGATATTCTCACTGCTTTTGGTCGATTTTCCGGCTATTCGATTAACTGGAGTAAGTTCCTGCTTTTTGTGGTCGCGGGGGGACTGCCGGTTCTAACAAAGGGGTGTTCAATACAAATACTCAGTGACGGATTTAAGTACCTGGGGTTCTTTCTTTCCCTGGATCCTTCACTTCGTTATACCCAGAATTTACGTCCCCCTTTGGTCAGGCTGCGAAATAACATACTTTGTTGGAAGTCGCTTCGGCTTTCCCTACTGGGAAAGGCGGCCCTTTTTAAGATGATGTCTTTGCCTCAGTTTCTATATGTTTTACAGAACTCCTTGGACCCAGTCCCAGCAAAATATTTCAGGGAGGTAGAAGGCCTCCAGCGAGATTTATTGTGGGAAGGAAAGCTCTTGGTAAACTCTCCCTGAATTGGTACGATGGTGGTATTGGCCTCCCCGATATTAAAAAAGTATTATTGGGCGGCCCACCTAGCCTCCATCAATCATTGTACGTACGCCAGACCTGAAGACCCAGGCTATGACATGGACAGATGGTTGCTGTCTGGGGGGACCTACAAAAGAACTCTTTATTCCAAACCGCAATGTTTTCCGCTTACGGGCCCCACCAAGCACTCAGTAAATGTGTGGCATACAGCCTCTAAGGGCCTGGGTTGGGATCGAAGACTTACACCGCTGTTGGACTCGGAACAATTGGGTAGTTTGTGGAAGAGTAAGGGGTTTGACAAATGGGACCTAATATGCCTCTCACGCATTGATGACCTATGGGACAAGACAGACGTTAAACCATTCTCGGCACCGCAAAAGCAATTTGACTTGGCTGACTCGGAGTATTTCCGCTATAAGCAGGTTAGGCACACTCTGAGATCCTGTTTGCTGAGTGGAACTGCCCCTCCCGAATCCTCCCCACTGGAGGATAAAGTAGTAGACGGTCACATCCCAGACAAGACTATCTCACTAATATCCAAAAAGCTTGTCAATAACATGCCAGACCCTCTCCACGCACTTTGAGAGAAATGGTCTCAAGATGGTAATGAAATGGATGACGAGGAATGGCAGGACGCCGTGTCCTCGCCCAGAGAAGTTGCTATACCAGCTCACCTCCTACTGGTTCAGCTTAAAATCCTCCATAGGCTGTATGTGACTGGACCTCAGCTGGTACGCATGGGAAGATCAGAAGGGGGTGAGTACAGACAGGGGTGCGGTCAAGTGGCCACTTTTATGCATATATTTGGGAATGTGATTCCATACAATCTTACTGGCGCCTCATACACAACACCATTAATACAGTATTGTCCACACATCTTCTACCAGAAGCCTGCCGATGCTTATTGAATATATGGCAGCTAAATTACCTAAATACCTACCTAAATACCTACACGATACAATGGGCTGCTTTGGGGGTTATGATTGCCAAGAGGAATATTGCTCAGCAGTCGGGGCCATTACTCCCACCTACAGTGCGAGACTAGGAGAAAGACTTGGACTGGTTAATGTTCCGGGAGAAAACAGTGTTTGCGTCCCGAGGGTACCCTAAGAAGTGGACTCAAATATGGGGTTTGTGGAATGCCTAACGGGAGGATATATGTCATCCGCCCCTTGCTATGTGTAATGAAGATCCTCATTCGCCCTAGACTTTCCGGGCTATATTCTGTAATGATTCCTATTGCCAATTGTAGTCATGATGTAAGAGTCATCTGTACTATGATTGCAATGCTGAGTTGTTAATAAAAAGCTTTTTTTTAAAAGCACTTGTGCAGAGTCTAATATTTAGCAACGACAATTAAAGTGCAATTGTGCAGAGTCTAACAGCTAAAAAACATTCTGAACTGTTAATTAAAAAGGATAAATTCTCCTTGGCAGAACGGACCTACACTATATAGATAATTGATTTAGTATTAGGATTTTACCAATTACTAGGAGCAATTAAAATCTTTTTAAAAACCTCAGGGTTTTTTTCCAGTTACTGTAAACAATAAAAATCTTTTAGATCTTCAAATTCGGGGCAATTCACAGAACTTCAGGAACAGTTTTTTGGGATTGTGAATTTTCATTTAACATTAATGAGCTTAACAACATTATCCTGCAAAGCCAATCATTAATAATCTAGGCATGCGATTGATGTTGGGTGTCACACTCAGAGAGTAGCTTTTTTTCTGCGATGAGGTTGAAATTTACAAATTGTAGGATCAGATGGGGCATATTCCCAGTGAGGCAGGTTATAACAGCTTGTCGACATTCGTTAAAGATGGATTTCAACAGAACTTTCCTCTCTTCTAATAGCTGAGGGCAAGTAGTTACAATATCATTCTTTATAAAAGCCACATAAACTACAGCTGTTTGAGGACCAATTTCGTTCCCATGTAGGGATTCCATCCTTTGTGGGATATCGCCAACACCGAAACAACATAAATCTGTCCCTTAAAAATGATTTTAAATGGGTTGTGAGATATGAATGAGGTTTTAATTTGGTAAATGAGTTAATTACTGATCAGGAGTGACTCTTTTTTGCGAGCTCATCCATATCTAAAAGAATCGATAGAAAGGAAGCTGGTCGATTTATTGTCTGTTGGTACACCGCTTTGCTCCTGACTTCGCCTTCAAAAGACGGAGACTTAAAATGATTTAAACTCTCTATTAGATAATCTCTCCAGCTCCTAGCATGCTCATACCTCATTATCTCCTGCCAACATTGGTTTGCGAGGGTGCCCTAGTCTGAGCGGAAAAAAGAATATAACAATTTTAAAAAGGCAGAATTCCTTAACAGAGTTTGTCTTTCCAGATCACATTCCATAGTGACATTGGCATGCCCCATATACCTTGAAACCCTAAAAACAGATTTAAATCTTTTATTTGTAGGTTAGCAAGGCTTTTCGCGTCTTTCCTTAAAAAAAATCATTGAACCTTAGTTCAAAGAAATAATCAGCTTTGCTTTCATAACCTTAAGTAAATGTTTATGGTTTGGACTTGCCAACATATCTCTCAACTTTCTAAAAGCAAAGGACAAGGCTGTAGCTTTTGCTTTGAGGTTAATAAAATGCTGTTTAAAAGACAACTTATCGTCGAATGTGATTCCCAAATACCTATAAAATTTCACGGTGTCAACATGTAACCCTTTAATCTTCCATTCGCTCTTGTCTGATTTTGTACCACCAATCATCACTATTTTTGTCTTCTTGGTATTTATTTGTCAGCCATTAGCAGAAATATAGTTGTTGAATAAATCAACTAATCTTCCTAAACCTAAGGGCAGTGTGGCTGAACAATATGGTATCATCTGCATATTGTAAATATTTGATATCCTGGCCTAGGAAAGTAGGTGAATGGGTATTAACTTTTTAAAAATACAATGGTAGGCCAGCCATAAAAAGATTAAAAAGCATGGGGTCAGGACGCACCCCTGTTTAAGACCATTTTTAGTTTCAAATTGGCGAGTTGTGCATCTACCATCACCGACTTTAGCCTGGATCCATGTGTTAGTATACAGCAATTTAATCTTGTTGAGCAATACCCCATTCAGATAGCTTGGTCCATAGTAAATTGATGGGGGACGGATTCAAAAGCGGCCTTAAGGTCGACTAAACAAATATATAGCTTTTTCTTTCTATACTTTGCTCTTTCAGCCAATAAAGTCAGTAAGGTCAAGTTCGTAGTTGTTGACTCCCCCCTTCGAAAGCCAGTTTGGCATGGGATTTTAATGTCCTGAAGATGATCCCACTGTTTATTTAAGGGATTGAAACACCATCAACAACATTTACACCATATACATCCACTATACTGCCATGTTAAATATGTAATGCTGTTCCCACGATATTCTGTCTGTTTCAAACGTATATGCAGACATGTTTTCTTTGCCTTAACCCTTCACTTAATGTTGTTTGTTTCTGTCAGTAGGATGCAGGCTGTGTCCCACTTGTATTTCTTCCCTTACTTTATGTTATACATTTATTGTATATTAAAACCTGTCCGCTGGGCAGAGAATATAGCACCGATTGAGTCTATATTGATTAGTACTTCTCCACATCTGATTGTTTATAATATCCCAGAATACTTTCAAATTTTACGATTTGCAGGAGAAATGCAGCTTGGTCAATATTCCTTCATAGTAAGTAAGTTTGGCTTTCCATATTTCATTTTTATAGAGCCTGTGGAGCCTTTTTAGTTTGCAAAGTTTTGAGATTTTTAGTACTCCATTCAGTTTTCTAAAAGTCACCCAAATTGCTCTGTTAAGACCTCTTTTTTGACGAAGCAGCCTATTTGTATACCATCCTGTTTTTTTAGGCCTTGTAATTGACCCTTTTGAAGTGATTGAAGGTTGGAAACAATCCTAAAGGGAAGTACACAGACAAGGCCAAATATCAACTATAGACATCCCTTGTCTTTTCTCAGTTAGAGCGTTAGCAATTGCAGATTCTAGAAATTCCCATATTTCCTTTTGGTTTCTCCAGTTCTACACTAGTCTTTTCATGCTAAAGGCTGTTGACACGGTTATCATAGATCTTGCTTTGGGCAGGTGGGCAACTGATAATACCAGGGATATTGTTTGTGGAGTATGGTCGCTTTCTATCCTAGGTATCACCTGATAATCATAGAAGGAGGGTGTCAGCTCCATTGAGATGATGGAATCATCAATAATGGAGAGGTGACCAGATTTTTTGAATGTGGGTACCCTCTTGTTGTGATTTTGGACGTCTTCCTGTAGTAACATAAGGTTATATTTATTGAGCTGGGAATGGCACATCTGTGTCAGCGCTCTGCTTGGGCTATTAGCACAGTTTTTGGTGTGGAGATGCATATTAAAATCTCCTGAGATAATTAGCATAGTGGCTGGGTACAAAATCTTGACCTCTTCCCAAAGTACGGTAAATTGAGATGTCTTGACAGAGTTTTTTGGACTTAGATAAACATTTATAAATATTATAGGTTGTTTAAGGTCTAATTTATTGCACAGTAGCAACGCCAATTGGAAATCAATTTCATAATGTTTGACATCCAAGCTCAAAGATACATGGCTAGATAAGCCGCCACTTGCCCGACCGAAGTCTGATGTACGAGATGCAAAGTTCGAATACTCGTAATATCCAATGAGGGGTTCCTTTTTGATATTCCAGGTTTCTTGGAACATTGAAACATCAAAGTCCTTTAAACAGGTTAGTGTATCCTGATCCTCTATAAGGGTTTTAAGGCCGTTGGTGTTCCACGAGCAAATATTAAAAGGTTTTATGTCCTTGATTGAAAGTTTTAAGCATCATTCGTGTGTTCCAGCTTTCCCTTTTGTGAGTGTTTTAGGAAGCTAGCTCCAATCATCACTAAGGGCTGTATTTTTCTTTAGCTCCTCGCAAACTCGAGTGCCCGGGTTACAACTTGTAACTTTGATCCCGGATGACAAATCTAGAATAAATATTGGCCCAGAAGCTCCTTTTAATACCCTGGTATAACCTCCTGATCTTATACTTGTAGAGGGATCTGTTGAAGCCAGGCTATTAATTGATAGCTTCGGGATCAGTAAAGTTGGATATTGATTTTCATTGCTTTTCCATATTTTGATGCTCCATTTCTCAAATTGTGAACTGTTTGCTATAATTTTTTTTAGCGGTCCCATCTCGGTGCCAAGTTGTGAAAGTCTTCTCTTTGGAGGCATTATTGGGATCTTGATTAAATTCAACGGAATCTAAGTATTCTGATGTTAAGACTTTAAGCTCTGGGATTGAGTTTAACAGTTTCAGAATGTTACCAAGATTCAAAATATCGTGGGGGCCCTTTGAAGTATACCATGGGGTAAATACTATTTTTGTAGTTGCATCTGGATACTTGTTGTTCACTAACTTTCCCTTTTTATGTTACCACAAGTCTCAAGTGACAACTGCATCCCTTGAGTGTTCCCATCACCTTGTGCAATGTCATCCACTTCTGGTAGTCCAGAAAACCCTTTAGACTTGATATTAGTTGAAATATGTTCCGAAAAGGCAACATTGTTAAGACGCTTCCCTCTGACTAAGCATGGGCGGAAAATCCGTTACGCTCGCGGATTTTGCGGATTTTTGGTAAATTCGAAATCCGCGAGATTCGCGAATTTCCCGCAAAATCCGCAAATTCGCACGCAGCGGATTTTTTTTCTTTGCGGTGTAAGTTCGCAATTGGGAACATGTAGGTGCGGCGGGCAGCAACAATCTCGCACTCGCGAAATTACAAAAATTGCAATTCCGCACAAGAAATCTACTAGCAAGCAGCATAGACCTTCTGAAAATGATTATTTTTATCAGAATAACTCCTCAGGTTGACATTTGCCTGCACTTTTTTAGATTTGAGGCCTTTTGATTTTCTTTGGATAACTTTTGGATTAGAAATCAACTTTCTCATATAAGCTTGGTGGGGCATTAAAGTTGCTGTAATGCTGCTCTGCAGAAAAACGAGTTTTGCAAAAGTGAAAGCAGGTTCAAAAGTTCAAACTCATCATTAGTAACCGTTCCCTGTAGTGCTTCCTGACAAGGGCCCCTCCAAAGTTCAGTTGCTAGTTGCAACAACTGTTCAGTTGCTAGTTGCAACAATTGTATGACCCTGCTCTGACCCTCACAGCAGGCTCATAGAATAGCTACAAGTAGGCCACAAAGGTCCTGGAAAAAAAATTGCACTGCAACAGAAAGCAAATTACAGATAAGGATGCAGGTGCCAGACTGGAATTTTAAAACAGTGACACATTAATAAATCAACCCCAAATTAATTCATGTCAGTTGAAGCAGGCACGTGTGCTTGCTTTTTCCCCCCATAATCTACAGTGATGATGAACCAGAGGGTGGCATAAGGCATTGATGTACCAGAGGGTGGCATGGGTAAAACAGAGGGTGGCAGGGGTGAAACAGAGGGTGCTGGGAACCTATGATGATGAACCAGACGTAGAAACAACATAATCGTGACCGTTGCGAGCCGACATGTAAGTTCGCGATTGCGAACTGTTACAAAACCCTCGCGAACTGTCAGAAATCCTTGCGAACTGGCAGAAATCCTTGCGAACACAAAAAAAATCCGCAAATTCGCGAGAATTTGCGGATTTTGCGGATTGCGAGTTCGCAAATTCGCAAAATTTGCGAACGCCAGATTCGCAAAATTCGCCCATGCTTACCTCTGACCACATTTTGGACTGCACTCTGCCGATCAATTCCTCTGTGGGCCTGATCTTGTCCTAACGCTTGAGAATTAGATGCTACAGTTAGTTGTGACTTTGTACGATGATAGGCCACTTCGGCAGGAGGAAGGATACGGCTAAACCATTTGGGCCAGCCGTTGTTTCGCACAGACGTGATTCCAAAAATCAAAAAATTGGATACAATTCTTTTGTGGAAAGATCGGTAGGCGAGCTAGCGTTTGTAGATTTCTTTAGTTTCTTTGTTTTATTGTGGGCTTTTCTTAATCTTTTTCTCTTTCTTTAAGTTAATCCATCTTGTGTTTTATTAGCGGTTGGTACCAGGTTAGAGGTGGCTTGGGAAGCTTTAACTGAAAACTGAAAAAACTGAAAAAACTGCAAAAACTGAAAAGTGTCTCGGAAAAGCCAAAAAATCCTTGGTTTAATGAGGCTTTGAACGAGGACAGGCGAAAACTGAGAATGGCAGAAAGGAAATGGAGACAACATCCCTCCTCCCCCGAACTGAAGGCCCTCAGAAAAACAAGAAAACAATATAATTTAAAGATAACTAATGCCAAAAAAGAATTTATAAGGGCTGAACTGGACAATGCCATAAACAGACCTCGAAAACTCTTCGAGATCTTAAAACAACAGTCAAACAAATTAACCAAAACGGCCCAAGAGAACCCAAAGAATCCCATAAGTTGTGAAAAATTCTCCTCATTTTTCATGGATAAAACTAAACTGCTAGAAGCTGAGCTCACAAATGCAGCGGCTAACCTCACGACCCAGCCCGTTACCAAAAATAAGGCGAACGCGACAACGGAAGATCCCCCAACAAAAAATAAGGCAAGCTGGGATACATTCGAACTATACAACCAGGAAAAGATCGCCAAAACTCTAGCGGAACTTAGACCCAACAACCACTACCAAGACCCGCTACCGGCAAAATGTGTAAGAGAAATCAGCCACACTCTAGTTCCAATCTGGACCGAGATAATAAATGCCTCACTATCACAAGGGACCCTACCTGACTGCCTAAAAATGGGGCAGGTAGTTCCCATCATCAAAAAACCGACAGCGGATGCAACTGACCCAAATAATTATCGACCAGTGACCAACATCCCTTTACTGGCCAAACTTATTGAGAAATGCGTGCAAGGCCAACTGAGTCAACACATCGCTAAGTTCTCACTATTAGATGACTGCCAATCAGGTTTCAGAACAGGACACAGTACTGAAACTGCGATATTACATATTGTTGATGACGCCCTACAAGCCCTTGACCAAAATCATGCATGCCTACTGATTCTACTAGACTTGTCATCGGCATTTGACACGGTAAACCATGAGATACTGATGACCAGATTACACGACAGGATGGGTCTATCTGGAAATGTTTGGAAGTGGTTTAACTCCTTCCTGCAGAACAGGACTCAGCTATTCCTGGTCGACCAAGCAATCTCCTCCCCTTGCCCTAACACAATAGGGGTCCCTCAAGGTTCAACGCTATCCCCAGATCTCTTCAACTTATATGTAGAACCTCTCACAGAGATCCTTCGGAATACACAGATCTCCTACCACATGTACGCAGACGACACACAAATATACATGAAGATTGCCTGCAGTGATGACATTGACCTTATGAATGAAACTCTAAAGAAAGCGTTGCATTGGCTAACAGCCAACCATTTGAAACTTAACGCCAACAAAACAGAATTCCTGTTAATCTCACCGACAAGAAGTCAACCAGAGGTAAAGGAATGGGCTAAAATGATAACTGCGCTTAACTGCACTCCGACACTTGTTAATTCAGCCAAATCTCTAGGAATTACACTAGACGAGAACCTAGACATGAAAGAACACATCAATGCAATGGCTAAGAGCGCCCGTTTCCATTTGAACTATCTAAGGAAACTGAAACCCTTTATCTCAGAAGCAGATCTAAAACTTGCGATCCAATCGCTAGTTATCTCAAGGATCGAATATGGCTGCACTACGTTAGCTGGCCTACCAAAAACATCCACTGCCCCGCTAAAAGCCTGTCTCAATGCAGCGGCAAGACTTATCACGGGAACGAGGAAATTTGATCACATATCTCCCCACCTGAAGGCACTAAACTGGTTACCCTATGATGCTAGAATTAAAATGAAGATGGCCTGTATTACACACAAAGCGGTCCACTACAACACGCCAAGATATCTAGCCAAGAAAATCAAGCTATCGGGAGGTAACAGATCAACGAGAAGCGCTAAAGAGTTGCTCCTACGGCCGGCCTTCTTCCGGAAAAAAAAGACCTATGACCGAGCTTTTTCGGGAGCCGCCCCCAGAGTCTGGAATTCACTCCCACCCTATATCAGGAAGATTCAAAATATTGCAGCATTTAAAAGGGAACTGAAAAGCCATATGATGAGTAAATACCCTACATAGAGATGACCACAGACCAGTGGCGCAAACTTTTTTTTTATGCCAAAGATGACGGGAGCCATCATAAACAATTGGAAGACCAATAAGACAAATGTCTAAACACTCTAGTTATGACTATGACTATAACTCAAGCTTCGGCTGTACACCCTATCGCTACCTCATATTTAGGTGTTATCTGCACTATGTATCACACCAAAGTTACTACCCCTATCTTGTCATGTGAATATTTATGATCGTTATAACTAGCTATACCCATTTTACCCTTTGGTAATTACTCTGACACTGCTCTGATAATAATTTACAATCCTACCTCATCGAACTTGACTGTACGACTATGGCACAACCTAAACCATATGCACCACTTATCGCTAAGTGATCAGGCGTTAAGAATATATTTACTCAATCACCCTAGATAGCATATTGCCTCCTTCATTCCATATTTGTTTTTGTTGTTATAATTGCTACTATAATGTCAAGTTATTAACTTCATATGTCAGTTTGTAACCATCCTAGATAATATATCGCCTTCTACCTTCATATATGTTTGCTGTTATAATTGCTTATTGTCAATCTGTAATCTCATATGTAAAGCGCTCTGATACCCACGGGTCTTGTCCGCGCTATATAAAACACTATAAATAAAATAAATAAATAAAATAAAACATCAGATACTGATAATTGTTCCATGGGCTTGTTTCCTCCCATTGAGACCAGAAGTTTCCGAGGGATGGTTTGGATAGTCTCACCCCTTGGTGATTGTTTTTCGCTTTCTATCTCCTTCTTTTTAAATGAGACTGTATTTTGTTGCTGAACTTTACAAGTATAAGAGCTATTTGTATTTTTTGTAGATTTTCTTCTAATTTCGTTTTTTACCTGTGAGTTCCCAGTTTTGCCTGATGTTACCATAATTAAAGCTTTGGTATCTGGATGAAGGCCATGATCTTGTTCGGTTAAGCCTATTTTATCTTTTGTAATTCTGTCCGACATTGTCTTGACCCCTGTCACCATTGACCTTACTATGATTGGTAGCTCTGAAATTTTATCAATCATATGAGCACAAATGCATGTGAACAGTTGATTATCTCTATCTGATTGGGCTTTAACTCCCAGGTTTGATAGGTGGAGTAACTTGGTGTCCATCCTGTCTACATAGAGAGCCAATGTATTTAGAAAGTCCACCTGGATGTTTAGTTTGACTGAGTGGTAATTAAGGACATTGGTAATATTGTCCATTGTATTAAGTAGACTACCCCATATTCCATTTTCGGAATCTTTTAATTTCTCCTCAAGAGCACTGGTGCCATCCCGTATATTTTCATCATATCTGGCTAGCAATGATAGGTCTGCCGAATAAAGAGGATTAATCGGAGAATCAGCTTGCGCAATCTTACTATGTCCATTCAAAGTAAGCACATACTCAGTGGAAAGTTTACTCGGGACCAGGGTCGACTTGTGGTCATTATTAATGATACTGGTCAAGCTTGGACTGGCCGTTGCGGGCACCGGGCAATCCCCCGGTGCGCCGCAAGGGTGGGGGCCGGTTTTGGGCCCCTGCGGGCCATTTCCATTTTTGTTACAGGGCCGTTTTTTGCAGTGTTGCTGCAAAAACGGCCCTGTAACAAAATCGGCCCGGGGATGGGGGGGACAGCCGAGCACTTTTCCAGGGCCGGTTTTGGTTCCCAGTCCGGGCCCTGATACTGGTTTCCATAATAAGAATAGATGAATCCATTTTAATTGCGTTCCTACAACCATTTGGGCTTGAGGAGGCCTCCGGTATCATAATTTCACAAACACCCAAGTAAGTGGTCGTTCACAGAGGCGTTTCTTGGCTTCGCTCTGCCTTCTGCATCTTTGCTCCTGAAAACAATTCACAGACTTCAAAATACCAACGTGAGGGAGAACACAAAGAAAGAAAGAAAAAGCTAAGTGACATGAGTGATTTGCAGACTGTTGTGATATGAATTTTGGAAAAAAATGTCATAAGCTTGTATATAGTTTAAGAGAAAATACATTCGCAGTACTTACCTACAAAGAAAAAAAGGTGATTACAAAACTCTGTAAAAAGATAGAAAAGAAGAATAATTAGTTTCTTATTAAGGACAATTGTACAGATATCACATAGACTTTTACTTAGAATAATAAAAGGGAAAAGAAGCACAGACTTAAGAAAGCAAGTAGTAGAAACACTCCAAGAATTACATATACGAAAAGAGTCAGTAGAGTAAGGATATGCAGTTAAATAATTTCATTGTTTTATAAGTTAAGTCTTCTAGTGGCAGTAACCAATAACAAAAGGAAAGGAATCCTACACAGGAATAGAAAAACATAGAACAGAAGCACAGTTCTTGGAATATTGAGTAGGTGAAGAAAGTGCAATGATTATGAATAAACTAGAATTGAGTAGAGTAGGAGGTGCAGTAATTCTCTGTGTTTAGTATCCTCAGGTCTTCTCAGAAATAGAGTCTGCTGGACGGACGAAAGTTCAAGAGAAGCAGAGAGAATACATTCCAGGACTAGTCTCTTCTTAGTTTGTTATTTTATCCACTCCCCCTTCCCCCTTGGGGTTTTTTGGAGCCTAGATTATAATAGGGACTCTGAGATATCTTTGAAAGGGAGTAAGAAATTAGCATCTCGGTTCCCGTGCAAGTTTAAGGTAAGAGCTCTGTGTTAGTCTTGACAGAGTGAAGTGCCCACGTTTTATACGTGCACCCAAACAGAATGGCTGAAGGAATTAATTTACAGACCTTAGGAACAGTATTGGAGAGGATACAAGAGGTGTTGGTAGTGGTTAGAGAGGAAAATCAGAGTCTTAGACAGGAGGTGGTAAATTCAAGGAAAGAAACAGCAGAATTAGCCTTGAGATTAAGACAACCATTAAGTTCCGGACGCGAGACACTCGATCCTTCTACTGAAGGTTCAAATAGAGTGACGACACAAGTAATTCACTCCCTGTCCCGTTATTCTGTTAGCCCTTCCAGAACGATTTAGTGGGGATCCACAAAAGGCACAGGTATTCAAAACTCAGTGCTCCCTACACTTCATGTGCCACCCTTCAATTTTCCCAAATGCGCAGTCAAAGGTGGCCTTTGTTTTATCATATTTAAGCAGCGACGCTGCATCTTCGTCCATGCCTCTGGCTTCCCGCGATGATCCTCTATTGCATAATTACGAAGAATTCAAACAAGAATTTCTCTGGAATTTTGATAGAGGAAGAATTTCTCAAGCTGTCGATAATGAATTGCTCGACTTACAACAGGGAAACCGAGACCTTGTAGCCTACCTGGCTAAGTTCAACAAGTTGGTATTGGAAACTGACTGGCCAGAGAGTAAAAGAGTTGCAGTCTTTTATCGAGGTCTAAGAGAGGAATTCAAGGACGTGCTGGCACAAATACCAAATAGACCTACAGAAATCTCTGCACTGGTAGATCTGGTTTTAGAAATTGATTTCCGTCAAGGCGAAAGAAAAGGCAACAAAAGAAGAGATTTCAAACCAGTAGTCCCAAGATTCGACAGGGTTTGATCTGAGAGCAACAGAGCTACAGAGGGACAATTAGGTTCAGAGCCCATGCAAATAGGAATGATATGGTATCCTTTGACAAAGAAAGAAAAAGAGAAAAGGAGAGCAGGCAACTTATGCATGTACCATGGCTCAAGTGAGCATTTTGTGAGAGGCTGTCCAAGGAAACCAAAGACTTCATTTAAACAGAAGTTTCAGTAATGATATATTCCGGAGCTACAGGAAACGTTTGTGTTCTAAAATTTGCAGCTAAACTTTGTTTCCTCAAGATAAAACGTATCTTCAGAGTCGTGGAAACAATATATAGATATTTTACTCAGTTATTCGTGCATGCTTCCTTTCACCAGAGGTGCAGAGAAATAGAGAGACGGGTGTTTTTAATAAAAGTTTTTATTGAACAGTCTTCTTTCTCATGCAGAAGAAATGAACTGCTACAATCGTAATACTGGCTGTAAAGTATAATGCGTACAGCAAGAAGAGTATTATAAAATAATACTGTAAAAGCATGGTATGGTTTCTATAAGCCATAAAATACATACATAAATAAATAAAGATTAAAAGTACTCAACTGGTGCTTATAAAATACGCTTACCCCCATGTTCCTAACCTAAGTCTAGTACGAGGGAAGAAGTAAGTGAGGTGTAGCATTAGTTTAGTAAGATTTCTCTTAGGGTCTAATCAGCACCGTACCTTCGTTTAGAATGTAGGAGGTCTGCCACCCCCCTGCTGAAACAGTTGCACAGGCTCCCTATTAGGCAGAGGATCAGGTTCAAAGGTCTGTGCATTGCGCACAAAGCCAAATATGGAATGGCACCGAAATATATCACAGACCGCCTGACGTCCTACGTGCCTAGTAGGCACCCTCGGTCATCGGAGGCTAGCTTGCTGGCCTGCCAACACTTTAATGGAACCACCATGGGAGGACGGGCTTTCTCAGTCGTAATCCCCCAGGCCTGGAATAAACTTCCGGTTAATATACGAATGGAAACTATGTTACTGCAATTTAGGAACAAACTCAAAACCATCTTGTTTACTGAGGCATTCGGCTAAATCCATTCAGTGCGCTGACTACTCCTGGGACCAATGGACCTCGGTCCACGCTACCAGCGCCTAGAGACCTATGGCGATTGGCGCTCTACAAGTATAAAATAACAATAACAATAACAAGGTCTGGTATCTCTCTTTATCAGGACTCGATTTCCCAACACCCCGCAAGGGGAGCTTGGAAACACTGGAGCTGGATTTCTCTGCAAGAGAAAAGACAGCGTCTCACTCAGTGCGTCAGCTGGAGGGTTGGCTTCCTTTGGCACTTGCTGTAGCGAGATGCATCGGGCAAGTAGATAGTCAAACTGCTCCAAACCACTGTGTGTTTGCTAGGACAAGTGTGGACATATTTATGCCTTGAAGGTGCTGAGTTTGACGTACAGTTGGACATAATAACGTCATCAAAGAGTCGTAGTTCTTTGAAAACTCCATGAGTTCTTGGACAAATCAATATTCAAGCAAGGGGAAGTCCATAACTGCTGAAGCTGAGTTTTCCAAGAAATCGCTGTGGCTTTTCGGAACTAGTGGAAGTAGCCGTGCCGTATTTGGACTGGATCGGGTATGTCTAAATATGGTTATGATTTCTATGCCTATATAAGGACAAGGTAATTTATACCTATATAAGGGCATGAATCGGGAAAATTACACTAGGGTCCTAAAATGCTATACAATAGGTCAAAGAAGCGCAAATATATACAAAACTAGATCTGAGAGGGGCCTACAACCTAGTTAGAATGCGAGAGGGTGACGAGTGGAAGACAGCCTTCAGAACAAGATTTGGACTATTCGAGTACCAAGATATGCCCTATGGTCTGTGCAATGCCCCGGCTGCCTTCCAGCATTTTATAAACGACAACTAATACATAGATCAATGTGCGATTGTATACATTGATGATATCCTGAGTTAGTCCTCTGACAAGAGTAAACATCAGGAACAAGTAAGAGGAGTGTTACTAAGCATGGGCGAATTTTGCGAATCTGGCGTTCGCGAATTTGCGTATTTGCGAACTCGCAATCCGCAAAATCCGCGAATTCTCGCGAATTTGCAGATGTTTATTTTTTTTTGTGTTTGCACGGGTTTCTGCCAGTTCACGAGGGTTTGGTACCAGTTCGCAATTGCGAACTTACTTGCCGGCTCGCAACGGTCGCGACTATGTTGTTTCTACGTCTGGTTCATCATCACAGGTTCCCAGCACCCTCTGTTTCACCACTGCCACCCTCTCTTTCACCCATGCCACCCTCTGTTACATCAATGCCACCCTCTGGTTCATCATCACTGTAGATTATGGGGAGGAAAAGCAAGTACACCTGCCCTGCTTCAACTGACATGAATTAATTTGGGGTTAGTTTATTAATGTGTCACTGTTTTAAAATTCCAGGTCTGGCACCTGCTTCCTTATCAGTAATTTGCTTTCTGTTGCAGTGCAAATTTTTTTTCCAGGACCTTTGTGGCCTACTTGTAGCTATTCTATGAGCCTGCTGTGAGGGTCAGAGCAGGGTCATACAATTGTTGCAACCAGCAACTGAACTCTGGAGGGGCCCCAGTCAGGAAGCACTACAGGGAATGGTTACTAATGATGAGTTTGAACTCTTGCACCTGCTGAGTGCTTTCAGTTTTGCAAAACTCGTTTTTCTGCAATTTCGCGGGATTCGCGGGGTGCGAACTTGCGCGAGATTGGATTCGGAAGCCGCAAATTTGTGCGAATATGCGATTTTTTTTTTTGCGGCGTGTTAGTTCGCAAGGTTTTGTGCGTTTTAGCGAGCCGCTTGTAGCGCAAGGCGCGAAGTTACCCTCATGGTCGTTCAAGGGCGCGGCCATCTTGTTTGCATGACGTATTTCCGTTTCCAGGCGCGAAGTGTAATCTCGCAAAGTGTGCGGCTCGCTAGTACAATTTTGCGGGTGTTCGCGAGGAAAATCTGAATGAATGGGCGCGGCCATCTTGTTTCTCATTCATTGCTATGGTTCTGGGCATGCTTTTGGTATCCTCTCTGTATCTCTGCCATCCTTTGCTTGTTTGAAGTTTTTTTTTATCTATTTTACTTATTATCTATCTATTTTTCTTGCTCTATATTTTTGTGTTTTCTGCTACTTTTGGTTAATTTTAAACTACTTTTTTCAACTCTTTACTTTTCATCTCTTCCCTATTTTCTTTTCTTTATTATTTAGCTTCCTTTCTGCCCAGACCATGGTGAAGGGAGCCGGAAGGATCCCGGGAAGGGGAAGGGTCCCGCACCCCGTGCCCGGCTCCCGTGCAGGCGTTTGAGGGGGGAGCAGGTCGTACCCCGGGAGATCTTCAGCCCGGAGGAGGTGGGTGCACTAATTTTTTATGTTCAGCGCCGCCTCCCCAGGACCATCATGGCAGGCGGCAGGATCGGTAGCGGGTACGGGATCCGGGAGCACCGGAAGCGGTGGGAGAAGGTGTGCCGGGCCATGTACCACCACTCTTGGGTCCGGCGCACCTACAACCAGGCCACCCACCGCTGGACGGATGTCCTGGACCGTGAACGCGATCTGCTCGACCTGCTTGGCCTTGAGATCCCCGGGCTTGGTGAGTAGTAGTAGCTATTTCTTTACTACTCTGTTTTCTCCTGCTCTGTGTGTTATTATATTGCAAATTTTTGTTTTTTACCAAGAGCAATAATGCTGCTCATTACATTGTAGGTAAATTATATTTCAAAATCTTCTGTGCATTTCAGGTGCACTGCTCTCCTTCTCAGTAGTGTTGCTACTATGCTTATTTGTTTTCGATTTTGTGTTCATTTCATTGGCCTATGAAATTATGTATGAGTGTAGTTTAAAGAACTGCGTAATGCTAGACACTAAGGTTCAGATTTTTAATTACCGGCGCATCCCTGCAAAGTAGCAGGGATGCGCCAGTAATTGTGCGCCACGCCACCATCACCCATGGTGCGCCGTATTTACAATGCGGCGCACCATTGGCCCAAAACGTCACCAAAGCGTTACGCATCTGTGCCGTAAAGGCGGCGCATTGCTGGAGTTGCATCGCAACGATGGCGCAGCTCCATCAATGCTCTGGGGTGCCCTATCTCCCCAATGCTGCGTCAAGCCGTATGTCTGCTTCAAGCAGGCGCAGGGTTTGAGTCACGCATCATTGTCGTTAAAGTGAGTGATTGAAATCTTGTAGATTTCCCTCAGCCACTTTTAGGATGCGTTCCTGCGCAGGAACGCCCTCCTTTGCGCCGGAACGCCCCCTGATGGCGCAGGGCTTTACAACGTGATGCATCTCCCATATGCGTCACGTTGTTAATATACGCCGCACCATTGCGCCTCTTTTGTTCTGCCGCTGCATCACAAAAGTCACGCAACAAAAGAGCAAAAGAGCCGCAAGGGGCTTCTAAATCAGCCCCTACAGACTCAAGTCCAGTCCTTCCTTTGTACACATGGCGATAAGAAGAAATAGTGGTGGTGGATTGATAGTTTGAGTATTTTAATGACTGGTTAATGTAGTAGGAAACTTTAGTGTTGTCGCTGATCTGCAATCACGATGGACTTTGTCTGTCACTTTGCGTGCTGCGGACTGCTGCCTGCCAATCCTAGGCAAACCTTTTTAGTACTTTGTTTATTGAGTTACATAAGAAGTTTCCAATTCGGCGGTCCACAAATCAAGCAATACTAATAACGTAGTAGACCACATGAGATTGGTCAATAATATATCCCGTGGAATAGTTGTCTATTTGCTATTTCGCCAAAATATTTTGTCATTGTTCTTTTGAAATGTTTGATTTGGTTGACAAATATCATCCATGTTTTCTGGTCTTTCTTTCTTTCATGTTGTACATCAGCTCCCCCCAGGGGCAAGAGGACACAGGAGGAGGAAGAGGGTGCTGTTCAGGATGCAGGCCAGGATCGGGCAGGCGAGGGCTCCTTTGCTGGCCCCAGTAAGTTTTAATTTTAATATAGAGTACTTATAAAATCGAGGAGTTTAGGGAAAACTAAGATTGCAGAGGTTAAACATGGAAACAATAGTACTCTTATGATATTAGGAACAGATTGTTGTGAGGGCAAGATACCTGACCCTAGAGATCACGCCTTCAATGCAGTAGAGAACAACTTACCAGGTGTTCATACTAGTATTAACGTTGTTGAAGTTATTTCCCCACCTTGTGCGCTTCTCTTTAACCAGACTATTCCCTTAAATGAGAGGAATATGGAAATGGAAGGTAGCATTAAGTTCATTTCATGGAATATTGCGGGTATTCAACATAAAATAGAGACTCCAGAATGGTGTGAGTTCATTGACCGTTATGATATTATCCTGTTGCAGGAAACATGGTCAGTGTTACCAGTTTTTCGCCAGGGCTTTTTAAATTTCTTCGTGCCCGCGAAAAAGAATATTAAGGGACGCCCCTCTGGGGGTCTAATTATATGGATATGCCAATCTCTGCAATGTACCATCAAGCAGAGCCATACCATTAATAGTGACCTACTTTCTATTGTGCTCACCTGGGTTGACGGTCACAAGCTGGCAACATATAATATCTATGCAAGGGGAACCCAAGGGGGCACAATTTTTGATGTAATAGGTGCTCTAGATAATGACTTAGAGATGCTACCTACGCAGTACACTATTTTGGTGGGTGGAGATCTAAACACAGCATTTGAACCTTTAGGCTGTGAGGATAACGATCTGACACAAGAGGAAGATACCAAATGGGGAATTCCCCAGTTAGACCTCCCGTTGGTAAAAAAGTGGACAGAAGTAGCAATACAGGTCAAAAGCTTATGCCTATCCAGAGGACTGAGGGCGGCCAATGGCCGCACTCCTTCGGACCTACAGGGTAGGCATACCTTTGATAACCTAAGATCAAGTAAAAGGATAGATTACATTTTGGTAGATGTAAGAGGATGGTATAAAGTGGTCGATATGCAAGTCATTCCAAGGTTGGAGAGCGATCACAACCCCTTGTCTTTGCTCTTCAACATGGAACAAAGAGCAACTTCAGAAAACCCGGCTAGGAATTTTACGACCCTAGATGTTGTCTCATTTAACAATCTCCGTCACATTAAATGGACAGCTTTGGTAGACAACCCAGAGGATAGGCAGGCCCTTGAGGGGTTAGTTATTGATGAAGTAACCAGACTACAGGCTTTTATGAATGATACAAATTTTAAACTACAAATTGAAGAGTCACAGCCAAAGTTTTTTGCTAATATACAGAAGCTATTCTTTAAAAAATTAAGAAGAGGAAGGGCACTGGACCACCCATAAAGAGAGGATTGTACGACCAATCCTGCAGAATAGCGAGACAAAATCTCAGTATAGCGCTGAGATCTAAAAAAGGAGTTTTAAATGCTAGGGACGAATATAGAAAAACACAGATTAAGGCAAAAAAACGGTGGGACGAGAACCTTTGGCTAGACCTGAAGAAAGCATGTGCTGACAAACACCAGAAAGAGTTTTGGGCCATATTAAAGTGGGGCTCAGGGGGAATAGCTGATTGCCCGAAAAATCATGTAGCAAAGGAGGCCTGGGTGGACTTTTTTAAACCCCAATATGCAGACAATTCAGGTTCGCAAATTGTTCCCCCCCCAGCAAGGGTATTTTTTAACAACGAACTATTTTCATTGAAAGATGTACACGAGGCAATGGATGGAGTGACCAGAGGTAGGGCGCCAGGAATTGATGGAATACCGGCAGATGTGTTTTTATCGGACAGGTACAGCTGGTGTAAATACTTTGTATGGCTTGGAAATGCCATTGCACAAGGGGCAAAGATACCAGCAACATGGAAAGGAGCGGAAATAATACCTGTTTACAAAAAAGGGGATAAGGCTATACCAAGCAACTACAGGCCCATCAGCCTTATCGATTGCGCTCAAAAACTGATGGGCAGGATGGTACAAAACAAAATACAAGCCTGGATAGTTGATAAGGACATCCTCTCCCCGTACCAAGCTGGTTTCCGCCCTCTAACTAGCTCTGTCGATCAGGTATTCCACTTTTTAACTATATACTGGAAAAACGTAACCCTGCTAAATGGACCTCTGTTTGCTGTTCTCGTTGACCTGAAGTCAGCCTTTGATCTAGTTCCCCAGCAAAAACTTTGGGTTGTCTTAAGGGATCTCGGATTAAGCCCTGAACTATTAACTTTGCTTGTAAGGATGCATGAGAACAACTATGCCCGGATTAGGTGGGGTGCCCAGGGAGATGTTACGGAATCCTTCCCTGTCGAGAGAGGCGTGAGACAGGGCTGTGTCCTGGCCCCCACCTTATTCTCTCTCTACATCAATGGCATAGTTGACTTTTTGAAGCAAATTCCGACGGATGCTCCACTATTAGATGGGAAGCGAGTTCCAGTACTAATGTTCGCAGATGACACCTTGCTGGTCTCACGGACCCCCAGCGGTTTACAAAAGACAATAAACGCTTTTGGTGACTTCTGTCGGATTCGGGGCTTGGAAATAAATACATCAAAGACTAAATTTATGAATCTGAATCCCACTAAGAAATTCAAGGGGAAAATGATCCACAACGGGGCTTTTTTGGAAGAAGTGGATGCTTTTATCTACCTGGGCATCTCCCTAAATGCTAACATGAACTGGAGATCCCACATGGATTCTGTAGTGTTAAAATTTAATCAGCTGGCAGGGGCAATAGCCCAAAAGCACAAATCTTCATTCACAAAACCAATCCAGCCTATAATGGAGATCTACGGTATGAAAGTGCTGGGTGCATGTCTTTATGGATCAGAATTATGGGGCTTCACCAATTTGAACACTTTAGTAGTTGCAGAAAATAAATTTCTTCAGCGCATAATTGGTGTCCCACAGAGTACCCCCTCGACCCCACTTCATTACGATCTTGGGAGGAAAAAGATTGAGGATATAGTCAGACTGCGTCCCCTCCTATATTGGAGGCGCATAAAAACTACTCCTGAGTTGAGTCTTTACGCAGCTGCCCTTGTGGATGTTGATAACTCTGATACTTTCCATAAAGTACTTTGGCTTAAAGAAGTGAGGAAACTACTCCAAAAATTGCACCTTGAACGCTTGTGGTCTGCAGTAGACCCAGATGATTTCCCATCAAAGACTACATTGAAAAAATTGTACTGGGACATGATAAATAACGCTGCATTGACTTCTAATCAACCATCTCTGCTGACATCCCAGTTTCTGGAAGTTAAAACGATCCCAAAACTTGAACAGTACTGGGACTTGATTTCTAAGCCTCTAGATAGGAAATTGTATTTCCAGCTTAGAATTGGCTCTCTACCCCTAAATGCTTTCACGGTCAAATGGTCTCCTGATAATGTAAACACTTGTTTTTATTGTAAAACACATGTAGAGGATATCCCACATTTTCTATTTGTATGCCCTTTATATGCTGCCCCAAGGAATAGATGGTTGAAGCCAGCATGTAGAAATTTGGGGACAAGGAAATATCTAGAGGCCTTAAGGATTTTAAAATCAAATAGTGCCCCTAACCTTGCAATTGCTGTAGCTAAATACATGGTGTGGGCATGGATAATACGTACGCGCACTTTAAAACTCTAATGAATTATCTGATTATCAAACCTTGTTTAAACTTTGTGCTCTGACTCTATTTTTTAAATGTACATTTTATTGAATTATTCGTCAACAAAGTACAAATTGTATGGAATTTAATATGTTTTTAACCATTCTAGATTATTATTCTGTAGGGATATATGCTTTTATGACAATGTTGTCGAATAAAGTATTTAAACTTGAGTACTTATTTTTTCCTAGCGTTCCTCATTCGATTTTTTCTAAATCGTCTTTGATCTTCTTGTAGACTGGATCTAAATTCTTATCTTGCCTCGACTATGACTCCCTGTGGTATTACTATATTATTCTTATTAGTCTGTCTGTGTAGCTAACTAAGATTGCACATTTGGCAATTCCATTGGACTCCCATTCTAGTCAGCAATAGCTCTATGCACTGAGTGCAGTCCTCTGGGATTGTCCATAATGTCTTTTCAAGTCTTCTAAATGTGTATGCTTTGACAATTGCCAACAATAAAAAGGTGAATGACCACCAAGAAAAAATAAGATACTACTTTACTTTTGGTTTGGATAGTAGGACAATCCATTCTACTACTGTTGCAGGGACAAATCTGCACAAACAGAACTATGGACACTAAATAATGCATTACTTAGCTTATTAATTATAATAGGTGCTGTTAGACTTTCCACATGCCTCAGTGATAACAGACTTTGTAGTTGAACCCCCAATCTCCTTACTGACTAGATAGTGTGGCAGAGTCATTTAGCTCCCAAAGTCACCGATGATTGATCCCCAATGATGTCAGAGGCACGGACTCATGCTTGCAAAAATTCCAAAACATTTAGCTCATCCACTCTAGTCTGGAGGACCAAAAACCACAGAGTCTGTTTAAGTTTAAAAGCTTTATTAAAAGTAAACAAATTTATTAAAATCAAGTTTGTCATAAAAGTAAACGTTTAACTGAAAATGGAAAAGTGCTTAGTGCTGATGATTAATTGGACACATTTCTTGTGGTCGAGCCGAGCTCTCACCTGGTTTGAACTTGATCCTGCTCGTGTTCTTAGAAGTCAAGCTTCTGTCTGTTAGGAGAAAAAGTAGTGCGTGTTAAAAATAAAAAGCAAGCATTCATCAGTTGTGCCAAAAAGTGCAGCAAGACAACAGCCTTCCCTGGAAAAAGGGACATTAGAGTAGACAGTCACAAATTATTACATTGTATACTGTTTTTTTCACATTTCTTTCTTCCTCCTAGACCAAATATTATATAGTAGTGAGTGGTGTATTCTAACATTCTTAAATGTACTTTGTAGGTGGAACATCTGGAGGCGGGGCCAGCACGGAGGTGGTGGTATTGGACAAGGGGAACAACTCTGGGGAGGAGGCGATGCAAGTGCCAGACATGCCTGTGAGGGATAACACGGTGGTGGCGGGCAGAGGTAAGCTATATATTCCTTACTTATTGAGATTGAAGACTGCAGAGTGTGCTTTCTGCACGGGTGTATTATAAATCAACCAGGTAGTAGCCTCCTCTAAATGTACTTCGACTTAGCTGTGAAGTTTTTGGCGAGAAGAATCCCAATCAGATCTGAGATTAACTTGATGGATGGGATGAACGAAAAGAGAAAGAAGGGTGTAAGTAAGTGTGGAAGGACGAGAAATCTAATGATGACTGGCAAAGAACAATGATATGTGTTTGTTTGGTCCCCGAGGTGGCTGGGAAGGAAAGAATATGGTATGGTGCATGGCTGGGTGAATGATGAAGCAAGGATGGGTGGAAGGAGAACAGCCTGGGTGGGTGAAACAGAAACTGTGTGTGTGCATATACTTTGAATGGATGGATTCCTGGATCATGGTACTATCTGACTCTTAGATAGCATATGTGTATCTAGAGAGAGTAGACGGTCACTGGATGAACTAAGTGTTACTTTGAAGAGCATGTAACACCGCGCCCGCACGTCCGTTCCAGTGTAGGAAAGGCAAGGAAAAGAAGTTGTAATTTTGTCTAAATACTACCATGAATAGTAGCAGTAGTTTATATTGCAACTGCAAGCACAGCATATATCCGGTTAGTACGGTGGACACTCCCTACCTCTCTTAATAACTTTAGTTTAGTAGTAGTACGTCATTCATGGGTGGGTGTATCACTGTTCACTCAATAATAAGCAAAGCTCCTAAAGTCATCCCATATGTCATCAAATACATCCCATGTGAAGTGATAATCAGATTATTTAGCTTCTTCATTTTCATTTTCTAGTACTCATTTGCACTGTAGGGTGAAACCTAAATTAATTAAGCAGTAGCCCTTTTAACAGAGTATTCTCAGTGCCACCCGTAATAGAAAAGTAAGAGCTTCACCACCTGCATGTACTGGACCACTGAAGGACTGGGTTATTCTAAGACCCAGCGGTGCCAGGGATAACACCTGAAACCTTTGTGGGTTACCTGTTCCGGCGTACAAATGACAGAGACACGGGACACTTTCTGCGGCGTCAAAGATTCGAGGTTTATTTACTGCAGGGAACACAGAAGTCACGAGAAGTACATAGCATGTAAGTTCAAGGAGTCTGATTCAAATTGCATCTGTGGATCGCTCCTTTTATACAGTTTTCTCTCATAGGTTAACATGACAGACAAAGGTTCACAACCCGGTTCCCACAATAAATATCATAGGGGGTCGCTTTCATGTATTCAGGGCCCGGAACATAATTACAGTAGCATTTGGCGGTTCTCAACTGTAAAAGTACATCTTCCCACCATTAGTACATTCCGTTCGGCTGTAAACGAATCAAGGAAGAGACAGAAACAGGTGCAGAGGAAGCCGAAGATAGCGAACAGATCGAAGAGGGTGTAAAAGGGGTGGTATCAGGAAACACGAGCTGCAGGCATCAAAGGAGACGTGCCTAATGAATGCACAACTGAGACAATAGACCGGCACGGCAAGATGAGCCTCGAGCGGGGCCATCTGCCTTACAGTGTCATCCCCCTCATCATAAAGACACCCTCAAAGGAACACGTGTCTTCCGCAAGAGTTTGGGAATCCCAGGGTCGCGAAGCGGACAGCGTCCGTTCGCTGGCTACTTGAGGGCAAGAAACAAAATGGATGCCGTATCTAAGATGGAATCCGTGGGTTCAGATGAAGAAAACCACGAAACAAACAAACGGTTCAGGCTAGTACAGCGAAAACGCGTACACCCACTAAACTCGTCATTTGCGGTTCATAGATACCAGACTCGACCATATTCGTGCGAGTTGGAAACACCACTTACGATTGTCACAGAACCTCAGACGCTCCTTTTGCCCTCATGTAGGCAAGCACTAGTCGCAATCAAAATCGATTTCGATATTCATCAGACCATCCAGATGCTGCTGCAACATAATTCTGTCCATCAGAGTTCCTTTGGTAACAGGCGGCCGCCTTATACACGTCGTAGCACAGAGGCCACATAAGGCAGGACCACACTGCACACAAAGACAACACGTGAACAGGAATGCTACAACAACCCCAATGATCATCAGAATCTTCCAACCCCAAGTCGACATCAGGCCCCAAAACCATCCGAGTAGCGTCCAATCCCCTACGTCCACGTGTATGGACTCAGAGATCTTATGCAACTTCGAGATGGCTTGATAGACAGTCGGAGCGTTGTCTGGAATAAAAATACAACAGCTCGAATGGATCACCTTACATACTCCACCTCGATCTGCTAAGACGACGTCTAAAACCATACGGTTTTGTAACGTCATAAGCCTGTCCGCCTGAAGCTCTGCTGTAATGTTGCCAAGGGCACTCGCAGTGATATTAGCGGTCGATTCCACCACTCGAGTCAACTGTCTCAGGTTCCTACTATTGACCATAGGTCCCCAAAACGGCAAGAAACCCTTGAAAAAGTCTCCTGCCTCTTGACCGGCAGTGTCCTCTTTGCTAATCACGCCTCTCACAACTCTGGTCTTGTGATAATCGGAGGCGACTGTAAAAGTCGGAGGCAACAAATTTGCAATATAACAGGTACCCGAGAAGTCGAGGGGCAACCTTGTATATGCACGGTCATAACAGACAAAGTACGTACCCTTAGCAGTCAGGAGAACAGGGGAAGAGAGCATTGGTAAAACATACGTTTCAGTGCAAGCACTCTCCCCAAGGTGAGCTCTCGGGCTTCGGCCACGACCTTTCAAACAGAAATTACCAAGGTGGGGTACGATCCATATAGGAGATGAACTTCTGAGCTGTCTATCACCCACTAGCACGCTATACTCAGCCTCACTCAGATCCCTGTAGGCTCGCACCTCTTCATCTGGGATAAGCGATGAATCATAGATATCCCTATCTAAATCAGCAATCGCTATTGCCAAAGACTTATGGTACGGGCCGGGACCAAAGTGTGGAGAACGTGGCTCTCGATTGGGGTAAGAATCTAGTGCGCTACGAAACATTGTTTGGAATGCTCGAGCTGAACCCTGGGAACTGTAAGGAAGGACCAAGTACGGAATTCCCCTATCAGTGGTATGTGGCATTAACCCACACACCCAACAATTGGTAGTGTTCATCACCAACTGATGCTGATGAAGGAGCTGAACGAAGGAATTGTTCATGAATTCCGCACGTCTAACCTGCTCGTGTTGGGGTAAGATGTGGAAGGAATGAGGAGAGACAGTGGAGGTAGGTTTAGGTTCAGAAGAAGGGGTAGGTGAGGCAGAAGGCAACAACGACTGCATCATGTAATACACCCCACCCACCAATAACGAAGAAACAGTTAGGAATAGAAGGAACACCTGAAACATGAAGCATTTTGTTCGTGCGATTCTATGCAATTCAAATCTTTGAGATTGAGTTTTTTCCGATTCCGACAGCTTCGAGAAAGCCATCCTCTAAAACCGTCCGCAACGTTCTTGACGCACTTCGTTCTGTGTAGCAGTAGCCAATCCCCAGGAGTTCCTAGGAATCGACGGTCTCTGACCTAGTGTCAGGACCTACTAACCAGAAGGAAGTACCCGCACAGCCCTACGGTTCACCCAGATGTAAGGTACTTTAATTTAGACAATATATACAAAATATCCTAGCTGCGGAAACAAATACACATATGCAGAAAAGAACTCAGAATTTACGAAAATTGCAGTTATTCAAAAATGTTCAAAGTGAAAAGTGATAATGGGGTAACGTGAACGTCAGGGGAGAAAGCAAAGATAATTTTATTAGTCTCTGATATTAGAGCGAAGAAAATATCGGCCCCTCCCAGGACGAGTCTGTTCGTCAAACAGTTGATCCGATGATGAGACAGAGTTCTGTTGATCAATCAATTGTTCAGATCTTGAATTCTGTGGTGACAAATGTTCAACAATATCGTTCTGCTGCACTGAGGTATCTCCGACAGGCTGAGCGTCGCTGAATGGAACAAAGTTCGGCAAGACCTCACCCTCAGACAAGGCGATGCCCTTCCTCACCCACGAGTCCGCTGGTAAAGGTATAGGTACCTTTCTAGTATGGGTGGCATGCACCCAATTCTTACGCCCCTCCAAACGAACAGCGGTCCTCGTGGCAAGGAGCACCTGGTAGGGTCCGGTGAAACGAGGCTCAAGGTTGCGCTTTTGACCAAAATTCCTCGTCACCACCCAGTCTCCAGGCTGGAGCTGTTGGCCTGGACCCTCCGTCTGCGTCGGCAGTGCTTCAAAGACCTGTTGGTGAATTAACCTCAGTTTAGCAGTCAGATCATGAAGATAATCGATCAACATTGGGTACTCAAGATCAGAAAACACACTGGGTCTGGCGACACCCCAAACATTAGCAGGGCGGCCGAACACAATCTCATAGGGGCTGAGCCCTACTCGGGAGTGTACAGTCGCCCTGGTTGACAGAAGAGCTAAGGGCAAAGCGTCAGGCCATGAGAGACCAGTTGTGGCCTGAATCTTCGCGAGTTTCAATTTAAGGGTACCATTGTATCCCTCAACTAAACCTGCTGACTGGGGATGATTGGCACTGTGGAATTTTTGTGTAATTCCAAGGCCCTTACACACACTCTTCATCACACTCCCCACAAACTCACTTCCGTTATCAGACCATACAATCCGTGGCATTCCATACCGAGGAAAGTAATCCTTCAGTAGGATTTTTGCAGTGGACAGAGCAGTGTTGTCTTTAAGAGGGTAGGCTTCGATCCATCGGGAGAATGCGCAAACCACTACTAAAACGTACTTCAGGTTATTGCATCGCTCCATATGGATGAAGTCTAACTGAATCACTTCAAAGGGACATGAAGAGGGAGCAAAGTGGCCAGGGGGTGTAGGAGTTCCCTTACCAGGATTGTACATCATACATACCATACAATTCTTGACCAATCTATCAGCACACTTAGCAATACCATCATTCTTCCATACAGGGGACAACAACTTGCAAATACCTTTCGCACTAATATGTTCCAAGCCGTGTGCCATCGTCACAACAGCCAGCACATATGCATCCGGCAACATCCACCTCTTATTCTCGGACAAATCGATCCAACAGCCACTCGCATCCAGCTTTCCCGTACTCTCCTTCCACTTGGTCTTTTCAGTCTCAGTGGCCTCATTCTGAATCGTTTTCACACTCTCGATAGTGTCTTCACACATACCAGTTTCTACAGGCCACCTAATCGAACTCGCCACATACATTCTAGTGCTGAGGTTCCTGGCAGTCTCCTTAGCAATATCATCGGCGAACGCATTGCCACCACCAACATCATCCGTCACCTTACGGTGTGCACTACATTTAATAATTGCCACCTGCTTGGGCACTGTAAGTGCGTCCAAAAGATCGTTCACAAGCTGTCCATGCTGGATCTTCGTACCATGGGACGTCATAAAACCTCTCTCTCTCCACAAACGTCCAAAACTGTGTGCAACACCAAAAGCATACTGGCTGTCCGTAAACACATTCCCCCGTTTACCTTTCGACAACACACACGCTCTAGTCAAGGCAATCAGCTCTGCCGCTTGCGCAGAGTTCTGGTTCAATCTCGCAGTCTCCACAACCGTACTCAACGTTACCACAGCATACGCAGTCGTCACATCACCATTCGGCAACTTAAAACACAAACCATCCACATACAGGGTACCATCGTGGTCTTCCAAAGGAGTGTTTTTTAGGTCCACACGACCTTTTGTTTCCTCCTCAGTTCGTAAGTAGCAATCGTGTGCAACTACCTCATCTGATTCCGTATTGGTTGGCAACAAAGTCGCAGGGTTTAGGACATTACAGCGTTTTATTTGAATGTGACTTGCCAGAAGCGTCAGCTCATACCAAGACAACCTTGCACTTGTCAGGTGTTGGGTTTTCGTACGATTCAAGAGAGTGTCAACTGCGTGCGGAACCATCACCGTAAGCATATTATCCATGACCAATCCTGCAGATTGTCGGATGGACACCGCAGCTGCCGCTGTTGCTCTCAAACAGCTCGGCAATGCCCTAGCTACCGGGTCCAAGGTCGAGGAAAAATATGCACATGGACGCTGCTTACCACCGAATTGTTGCGTCAAAACACTCAATGCACAACCTTCCCTCTCGTGAACGTATAGTGTAAACGGCTTACTGTAGTCAGGAGTACCTAACACAGGGGCCGAACACAACGCATCACGTAGTTCAGAAAAACTTTTCTGACATTCTTCCGTCCATGGCAAAGGAGTTGGAACATCCTTGCACGTAAGGGCTACCAATGGTTTCGCTAGCAATGAAAAATTTGGAATCCATTGCCTGCAGTATGACGTGATACCTAAAAAGGCACGCACATCTCTCTGAGTTGTTGGCACAGTCATTCGAGCAATCGCCGCAATTCTCTCTGGGGTCAACCTTCTTCCCTCCTTTGATAATAAGTGACCTAGATAGGTTACTTCTTGGCAACAATATTGAAGTTTAGAAGGTGACACCTTGTGATGTAAGTCACAGAGATGCTGTAACAAAGACACCGTAGCTATTTTGCAAATGTCCTGAGTGTCCGCAGCCACCAATAAGTCATCGACATATTGAATCAAAGCCGCACCAGCCGGCAACACAAACGCGTCAAGTTGGCTCTTCAAGGCTTGACTGTATATCGATGGACTCTCACAGTAGCCCTGAGGAGCGCGTTTAAACCTAAAGCTGCGGCCACCTAGAGAGAAACCGAAAAGGTCTCTACTCTCTTCAGCAATCGGAATGCTAAAGAAAGCATTCTTCAGATCGATCACTGAGAACCAGGACGCAGATGCTGGAATCAGAGTCAGTAGAGCCGTGATGTCAGGCACCACAGGGAACTGAGGAATCACAATTTTATTCACCTCCTGTAAATCGATAACAAAACGATAAACAGGAGGCTTAGATGGATCGGTGCGTTTCAAAATGGGCAGCACAGGGCTATTGCACACGTTTCCCCGAGTCTCCTCGATAACATCTTTTTCGATCAAATCATAGATGATCGCTAACAACGCTCGCTCACCATCAAGGGAGATACGATACTGGGGAATACGTGGCAAATGCACATTAGATTTCAAATGAACAACATAAGGGGAGATATCAAGCAGGCCCACGTCATTGGGACCTGTTGCCCACAAAGATGCAGGAAGAGAACTCAATTCCGGTGGAAGCTTATCGAGAGACAAGTACATAGGAGAGATGACTCTCTCACCCAAAGTAAGCTTTACTCCCGCAGGAGAACAGTACAGAGTCGCATATAGTCGTTTCAGCAAATCCAAGCCGAAAAGATTTTCACCACAACCAGTAGTCAAAATCAAAGGAGCTTCCAGCTCGCGTGGCCCAATTGTAAGGGGCAAAGGGCGCGAAACCGGATTGCTAACAGGGGCGCCAGAGAATCCAACGGAAACATTTGTTAAGCCAGACAAAGGTGCGCCAGGGAGTTTCGAATGCATGAAGGAACTTTTCGCTGCACCAGTGTCCAACAGAAAAGGCTCAACTACGCCCGAGGTGGCAACTGCGACGTAAGGCCCTCTCTGATCAACCGGAACTGATACTACTCCCTCTCCTTGTCTATGGCTGTCCTAGTAATTACCGTCGTCAGTGCCCTGATCGACGTAATAATCGTCCACATTATACTGCGCAGATCTTCCTTGCGATGATCCACGCTGATCAAAACAATTATTAGAATCAGAAGAATTGTCTGAACGATCATTTGGGCACCGCGACCTCTACCACGAGAGGCTTGTTGAGGACCACTACGGCCTCCTCTAGACGAATTACCACTATTTCGATCACGCAAAACTGGACAATCGAATTTCAAATGACCCTCTCCCCTACAATAAGCACACTGATTGTACCCCAACATAGATCTCTGCGAAGAGGAGTCATTGCGTGATTGTGACCTATTCGACTGAGACTGCGATCGATTCCGCAGTTGCGAATCGTTCTGATTCGAACGTGGAGGATACGCTTGTTGCAACAATACCTTCGTTTTAAGCTCTTTCGTCTTTTTATCTGCTCGATCATGTTCCTCTTTCTCTCTATTCTCATAATATTGGGCCGTAGCCAATATGTGAGCAGAAGTGGAAACGGCCCACGCACTTTCTGAATTCTTTAATCTGTTGCTTAGGTCCGGCAACAAATTCGACACAAATTTGTCCACGAACAACCTCTGACCTCCCTCAGTACCCATATCTTGACCACTGTGATCAATGAATGCCTCCTCAAACCTAGTAAAGAAATCAGAGACACTCTCATCCTTCTTTTGCTTAAAAGCAGACAATTTGTCCCAATTAACTTTCATAGCTGGCATAAGCGTCTTCATAAGGGTAATTATTCTCTGAGGCAAAGCCGTAATCAACTGTTCGGGCTTAGCCCCACCAACTTGTCGTGTATCCGCCGCTATAAGAGCAGCCCAATCACCACCTAACTCTGCTGCATGATTTTCTTGACGAATTGTCGCCCAAACCGGTTGCGGAACTACGTTACCGAACAACATATCGATGTCTGCAAGCTTCATGATAGTAGCATCTACTAACTGAGATAATTCTTTATAGTACCCTGCAGGATTTTTGCGAGGGTCAGGCAAGGATTGCTTCACCTGCAAAACTTCTGATTGTTTCCATGGGAGGTGTATCCACACTCTCTGGAAGTGTGGCAGGACCGGCGGAGCAGCACCAGGGTTACCTGGCATCCACACTGGTGGAACCTCACGCATGGGAAACTGACCAGGCGCTGCCGGCGGTTCCTCAATGTCTTCTAAAAACAATGCTCGAGGCATTATGGAAGGACGAAAAGATAGCAACTGCTCGACAGCACGCCGAACATTGCTACCCACCATTATTCCGCTCGCAAACTGAAGCTGAAGATTAGTTAGAGCAGCCAATACATCATCAGTCGCATCGGCTGATATTTGCTCACGTAAAAGCTTGCACATTTCCTCAAACACGAACCTTTGTGTCGGTTCGTTGAATTGAGAGAACGTATCAAGCACCACACGCGGAGGATTCTTAAGGGGGTATCTAATCCAACTCATCGCCATATTATATAGCAAGTCACGTTCCCTACCCCCAGGAAGCTGACTTCGTCTTTGGGGAGCATCAGAACCAGCGGACTCAAGAATCGGTCCAAGAGAAGTGAAGAAGTTAGCAGCAACAGAAGGGACACGACGTCGAGCAGATGGGGTAGAAGAGCAACTCAACGGGGTAACAAGAGAAGTGTCAGTGACAGAAGGGGCAGCAGGAGTAAACACAACAGTAGAAGTAGCGGGAACAGGAGTATGAGGAAGCACAAGTGGGGGAGCAGTAGGGACAGAGGCAGGTAAGGGAGCAGGTACAGGATGGGGAACAGGAACAGGAGCAGGTTGAGGAACAGGGACAGGGGGAACCACAGGAACTGCGGTACCCTGGGCATACGGAGGTGGTGACTTCAAGAGATAGGACAACAAAGGATCCTCTACCGCTTCTTCTCCCTTCTTATCCGTACCCGTCGGTAAAGCGGGGTAACACTTGTCCACTGACATGCGCTGCAATCTATCAAAAACTTCCTTTTCCTTCTCCTCCTTATCTCGCTGAAATTGCTCTGCATTTCTCATCGTTGTAACGATACCTTCTCTCTTATTACGTTTAAGCTGCTTGATTTCTCTCTGCTTGGCTTCTTTACGCCACAACCGAAAGGAATCAAACATGGCCGGCCTTGCTTTTCTTTGGAACAATTTAGCTTCTAGATTATCTAAAATCGGAGCCTCAAAACTACCATGAGGTGGCCAACTAAGGACACCGTCTTTTTTAGTGTAACAAACCCAACGCTCATTGAATGTGATCGGACCCAAACCATGTCGACTATATAACTCGTAAGTTGGAGTTCCAACCGGAGGTATCGGACACGAGTCCTCCAGCCGGGAATCCATACCACAACCTTTAAAGCAACTAAACAAAGTACTACGGCCAGGCATCGTGCACACTAACCAAGTTTTACAAACGTCAAGGGTTATAGGATTACAATATCCCTACAAAAGAGCAAAACCCTCGGTTTTTGGCGACTGCAGACGTCAAATAGTACAACTAAGAACAAAATACCAAGAACCACAAATGCAATGGAACCATGCAACAACTAAGCACCCACAACAACAAAGGATTCTGGGAGCGAACCACAAATACTTAACTCAAAGATCGATGGCGCCACCAGGAAGGCCCGTCTATCGTCTCGCTGTACCAAGGTCTACGCCAGGCGCCAAAACAGGTCTACAGTCAGGGCAGCAGTCCGTCGCAGCCGTCAGGAAGCGGGAATCTTCGCGGGAAAAGTCGTCAGGCCACTTGTTTCGACAACAGGATCGATGAAGCGGGGTGCACCTTCCCTCGGAGATTTCACACAAAGTTCCTCACGATCGTCGGGCTTTGGACCGGTACCACTGATGCAGCCCCACGTTGGGCGCCAACTGAAGGACTGGGTTATTCTAAGACCCAGCGGTGCCAGGGATAACACCTGAAACCTTCGTGGGTTACCTGTTCCGGCGTACAAATGACAGAGACACGGGACACTTCCTGCGGCGTCAAAGATTCGAGGTTTATTTACTGCAGGGAACACAGAAGTCACGAGAAGTACAAAGCATGTAAGTTCAAGGAGTCTGATTCAAATTGCATCTGTGGATCGCTCCTTTTATACAGTTTTCTCTCATAGGTTAACATGACAGACAAACGTTCACAACCCGGTTCCCACAATAAATATCATAGGGGTTCGCTTTCATGTATTCAGGGCCCGGAACATAATTACAGTAGCATTTGGTGGTTCCCAACTGTAAAAGTACATCTTCCCACCATTAGTACATTCCGTTCGGCTGTAAATGAATCAAGGAAGAGACAGAAACAGGTGCAGAGGAAGCCGAAGATAGCGAACAGATCGAAGAGGGTGTAAAAGGGGTGGTATCAGGAAACACAAGCTGCAGGCATCAAAGGAGACCTGCCTAATGAATGCACAACTGAGACAATAGACCGGCACGGCAAGATGAGCCTCGAGCGGGGCCATCTGCCTTACAGTGTCATCCCCCTCATCATAAAGACACCCTCAAAGGAACACGTGTCTTCCGCAAGAGTTTGGGCATCCCAGGGTCGCGAAGCGGACAGCGTCCGTTCGCTGGCTACTTGAGGGCAAGAAACAAAATGGATGCCGTATCTAAGATGGAACCCGTGGGTTCAGATGAAGAAACCCACGAAACAAACAAACGGTTCAGGCTAGTACAGCGAAAACACGTACACCCACTAAACTCGTCATTTGCGGTTCATAGATACCAGACTCGACCATATTCGTGCGAGTTGGAAACACCACTTACGATTGTCACAGAACCTCACCGGTACAGTAACGCAAGTCTGTCTCACTCATCATGGTGTGCGTCTGTTTTTCTCGGGTGCAAGTTCACTGCGCTGGCATTATGCCGGCTTGCATAAGATAACGTACCAATTTTCCTAAACAAGAGAGAAGAAGAAGAATAAGACTGGTGTACTGTCATAGTCGACTGTAATGGAAGTCCATAGTGCTCGTAGAATTTGTTCCTTAAACTCCCACTAATGTTAGAGCAAGGATGAAGAAGTCGGAGGTTACATAGATACTGTCCTCAACAGTTATGTACTGTGCTTTCAATTTGCTACTTGTACTGTGACACAACTTTCTGCTCAATCATTTCGTGTTAATCTTAAGGAGCATTGGTTACAGACTATGTCTTTCTTTCTTCATATAGTTGCTCCTTGCAAATCAAACAGGCCAGCAAGGAGGAGGGAGCTGGCTCGAATGGCCCGGCAACGGAGGCTGGATGCCACTGTCGCCAAATATCGGCGGCTGGTTACCCTGGAGGAAGAGGACACGCAGTCTACCGGTACAACAACAACATCCACTGGGACAGCTGCATCCTCCTCCGTGCCCCCACGGGCTGCCAGCCAGCGCAGTGCTCCAGCGGTACGGAGCCGGGCTACCAAAGCCAACCGCCACCGCCGAGCAGCAAAGACAGCAGCTGCCCCCCACAGGATTTGCAAGGCACGCCAGCGCCGCTTATGCCTCAGAGTGTCCTACCTGGAGCAGGAGGTCCTAACCTATAAGAACTTGGTGGAGGGCCTCCGCTTCGACCATGCCACCCTCCGCAAGGAGCATGATGCCCTGGCCGCTAAAGTCAACAGCACCCTGCCGTAGTGTCCCTTGCCCCATTTTTAGAGACTTTTGGGGGGTGGGAATTGGGAGTTGTGTTTTTTTGGGACTTTTGAAGGACAATCGTTGGGGTTAGGTAGGGTCTTGCGGGAGATTATTTTGTTAGGGCTATAAAAATATACTTTTTGAAACTTTATCTGACCATACCTGTTTTTTACTGCTTTTGAGTCTGGTGGGTGGGGGTTTAACAGTAAGTTTGTTTTCCTGAATAGTCCTAGGACTTTAGTAGTACTACCGTCAATCTCTTGTCTCTCCTAATACTCCATTATACTACCTCCAACCAAACGCTTATCTTACCTGTAATTTGTGTTTGAAAGTAGGGCTAGGCCCAGGGCTGGCTCCACGGGAAATGGCGATTAAGGTTGGCAATCCTGGGCGGATGAAATGTCCTCCTCATTTCGGTGGTACTAGTGGTGTGACACAGTGGCAGTTGCATGCCTATGGAAAAAAAGAAAATGAAACCTGGTTTGTCCTTACTGTAGCATTACAACGATACGATAGAGAATATAGCAGGTGACAGTACACTAGAACAGTGCCACAATGTAGCCTAACAAATGGTAAAGTATTGAAAGTATAACTTGTACTTGTGTTGGATTTCTTTGACATTGGCTACTACTACAAGAAATAGTACTGAAGCTGAGTAACTCTAGAATATATCCTCGGATTCCTTCACCAGCCTGTTGCTATGACCTTATCCTCCCCAGCAAGTGTGTGGAATTATTGACGTCATTTAGTCACACATCAAGCAAAACCACACAGCCCGGGGGAAGAGGGTTAGGGTTTGGAAAATGGATGGGAATGGGGGTTTCTTTTTGGGTAGGTTTTGTTGAGAGAAGGAAAAAAAAAGCACAGCATGGACAAACAATTATTGAAGATAAAGAAATCTTTGGGTACAAAGCTAACCATAAATCTTTTAAGTGACATAAAGGAAGTGCATGCACTACTGCATGCATAGTTACTGAAAAGTACGTAGTACTAGAATGCGACAGTACAGGGTTTCAGCGTTTTCACTTGCCTATCTCTGCACTCAGAGAAACACTTCTTACATTAAATTAGGTTTAAAAAAATAGCCGAAGTAAAACCTTTAGAATGGCTGTAGGGATCAATTTAGAAGCAGAGAGAGATCCAAGAAATGCAGTCACACTCATAGAAGAAAACAATGGATACTGTATCTGTATGTTGTTGTAGTTGTCCTGTTGAATTTGGTAAGTAAGTTGCATGCAGCAAACAATTCCTCTTATTAGCGGCACTCCTCCATTCCAGCTGACGCTTCGTCCATCAATGTTGGTGACCAGAAGACACCCTGTCCACTGCCTGCCTGGCGAATGCTGAATTGCGGCTCGCTAATGTGAAGCCTGACTCCATCCTTTTTTCCCCATTGCACAGACTGAAACCCGGCCTGTAATTATTGAACGAAAAACAGGAAGTGATATATTACAACACCACTGATAAATAAATATAAGGTATGTACGCTGTATAGTGCAAAAAGTCACACTTTGATTTTCCTAATAGACAGTACAATATTTTTGAAAGTGCGTACTCTGTCTGAGTCACCTTTTGAAGGATAAATAAGTATGGGCAAATTAATTTAGCGGATCTTTCCCCTCAAGCTAGGTGTACTGTAAAGTGTAAACTGTGTTTTAGAACAAAATTAGACCTTCCCAGCAGTGCTCCCACCCAGACCCTTACTAAAGCCAGTCGCAAAACTGTTGAAGACCCCCAATCAGATCTCAAAAAACGAGGCCTAGCAGAAAACTGGTGACAAAACGTACTTTGAAAGTAAAAGTAGGCCCAAATACCCCCTTACCCACCGTGGATTGTATTCAAACCACTTGCAAGCAAGCAAAAGTATCCACATCGCTCCAAGACTCGAAAATTCCCCCACCCAAACACATGCAATAGAAATACTGCTAACCCTAACGAGCCCTAAGTTAAGAATAGTGGCAAAGACTTTCTTTAACTATGCCAAATCCCCCCTTTCCCACCATGGATTTTCTTCAAATGACTTGCAACCAAAATTACACATTCTGACAAGTGCTCTAAGACCCCAGAACTCAGTTGCAAAAATCTAGAACACCCCGAAACACATGCAATCCTGCTGCTAGGGCTAACCCTAACGAACCCTAAGTTACAAAAAGTGCCAAAAGGCTTTTCCTTATGGATTTTGTCCCAACCACTTCTATCCGGTATTAGACCTTCCCAGGAATGCCCAAAGACCCGCCAACCCACCCACCAAAAAGCACAACACCCCCAAAAAGCCAAAAAGGAAAATCTCATACTTACAATATTTCTCGGCCTTCGGTCCAAACGCGCTGTGCAGCTAGGTCATAACTCCCGTTTTCCACCACGTATTTCCTGAAAAGCAAATGCAATCAAGATTAGACTGTCCCAGCAGTGCTCCCAGACCCCAAAACTCCCCCACAAACACCCGGAACCCCCCCAAAGGGCACCTCAAAGGCAAGCAAGTCAGCAAAAACACACAAAAATGTCCGCCTCCGATTTGGTCCAAACCACTTTTATCCGGTATTAGAGCTTTCCAGCAATGGCCCCAGAGCCATCAACCCAGGAGAAAACTAGTAGAAGACCCCCAAACAGCCAAAAAGCAAAAGTACAAAAATGGGGACTTAGTCATTTTCTTGCCAATTTCCAAAATCACTCCGCGCGCACTCTGCAGCTAGGCCCTAACTCCCCTCTGCCACCATGGATTTGCTTCAAACCTCTTGCAAACTAAAGTATCCATAGCCAGCAGTGCTCCCAGACCCCGAAACCCACCCACAAACACCAGGAAGCCCCCCAAACAGGCCCCCGAAAACGCGACATTGAGCAAAATGTCAGAAATAGCAAAAAAAAATTCTGCATGGATTTTGTCCCAACAACTTCTATCCGGTATTAGACCTTCCCAGGAATGCCCCAAGACCCGCCAACCCACCCGCCAAAAAGCACAACACCCCCAAACAGCCAAAAAGGAAAATCTCATACTAGGTCATAACTCCCGTTTTTCACCACAGATTTCCTGAAAAGCAAATGCAATCAAGATTAGACTGTCCCAGCAGTGCTCCCAGACCCCAAAACTCACCCACAAACACCCGGAACCCCCCCAAAGAGCACCTCAAAGGCAAGCAAGTCAGCAAAAACACAAAAAAAATTCCGCCTCCGATTTGGTCAAAACCACTTTTATCCGGTATTAGAGCTTCCCAGCAAAGGCCCCAGAGCCGTCAACTCACCCGCAAAGAAGTAGAACACCCCACAAGTGCTGAGTCTTTCTTCATTGGGCGTAATCCAGCCCTCTGCTTTGAGGGAAATAGGAGTCTGGAAGAGGAGGATAGAGGAGCATGTTCTTCTGAATTTGTGAACCTGAGGAATGCAGACTGCGGCACCTTCAAATCAATAAGCAAACAAGTGAAGACAGTTCTGCTGATGGGCTTGTTTTTGTGATTAGGTGATTAAAGTTTGAATTATATTAACTGTGCACAACAAAGAAAGACAGACACACAGGAATAAAAGTGAACAAGGACGAAAAAGAAAGTTATTGATTCATTGTCTCATTTTCAGGGCTCGGTGTCAGGGAATAAGAATAAGGCTTCATCATCATACTCTGCTAATTCAGCCAGGGTGAGCTCAGTGTCGCCTAACAGAGAAGAAATTCCCTCATCTACGTTGCTGTCCACCTCGTCTTCATCCGGCGTGCTTTCTCGTACTTTGTAATCTGGTGGTATGAGGTGCTGATTCATCTTGATCATTGTTAACCTCTCCACATTTTTGGACGAGAGGCGGCTCCGTTTGGGAGTTATAATGCCACCAGCAGCACTGAAAACAGGTTCAGAAGACACGCTTGCGAGTGGGCAAGACAAGTAGTTTAAAGCCAGGTTGGAGAGCTGTAGCCACAATTATTTTTTCCCATGCCAATACGCCAATGGGTCAGCATTAACATAGACCTCTGTTGAGTCATTCAGATAGTCCTGCACCATCGCCTCAAGGTCCTCCAAGGTTCCTCCACTTTGCTTAGCTTTTGCTGTGACCTTTTGAGAACCAAACCCAAGCCGAGTTAGCCAATCCTCTTCAGCATCCAATGTTACTGTTGTGTCTGGTGCAGATGATCCGGTTGCCGGTGTCTTTAACGGCTGAGAGGTCACTTGTGCCACAGCCACAGGTGCAGAAGTGGATTGTTTTGACTGAGGATGGCTTGCTGATGCTGATGCTGATGTACTGCCTTTTCCTTCAATGAGCTGCTGTTCTCTTTCAAACCTCTTGGCTGACAAGGCTAGCCAACATTTGAACTTTGTAACATATTCGTCAGCAAAAGGAAAGAATGCTTGGCCTGCCAGCGCCTTTTTGTAGCGTGGATCCAGAATAGTAGCACAAATGTAATGCTGTTCTGAGTGGATCATTTTAAGACGTTCATCACCTTGTATGTGCTCTAATATTTTCTCCGCTAAAACAAAAGGGTCTTGGTTTTTTTCATCTTTTCGAAACACAGAAGACACCGCCTTCAGTTGGTGCTCCAGCATGTACAACAATGGGATAGCTTTTCCCAAATTACAGTCCTCCTTGTCCTCCGCGTGAAGACCTCAAAAGGACGAAGCATGTCTGTCAGGCTTTTAACTATTTGCCATTGCGCCGCACCATCCTCAGGTCCTTCTGAGCTGTACCCTGTTTTAAGAAATAGTGATTGAGTACAGTATACTGCTCATACAGACGCTCAAGCATGTAGAAGGTTGAGTTCCAACGTGTTGCCACCCCCTGGATGAGTGCTTTCACTGGCATTCGACGTTCATGTAGCAGGCTCCTCAGATGCTTCCGGGCCTTAAAAGAATGGCTGAATTGGTTGCACATTTTTCGGCAGGTGTCCACTACCTCGCACGCTGGACTGTCTTTATCACTCAAGAATTTTTTAACAACCAGGTTTATACAGTGCACCAAACACGGCACTCTGAAATAGTCACCCAGCTCCTTGGCCTTAACGACATTGGCGCCATTATCCGTGGAAACATAACCAATCTGGCGTTTTTTTGGGGACAGCCAGTGAAGGGCCTTTGTGTTAAACTCATCCAAAATGTTTTGTGCTGTGCCACGTTTCTCCAAGCCAAACATGGCTAGTGTTGCATGTTTCCGAGCAGCTTTAAAAACTTGGTCCGGGTCAACACCTGCGTTTAGCTTTGCTTTAACCCCTGAAAAAGAGACCCATGTAATCAGCGCCTGCGCCACTGGTCCACATGTCTGTTGTCAGATGTATAGTGTGAACAGCACTCTTCTGCTAAGCTGCCCCAATCACCTCCAGCACATCTTCATGTAGTGCTGGAACCGCAACTCTGGCAAAATAGAACCGGCTAGGAACCTTCCCTTTAGGGCAGAGCGCTGCCACTAATTCTAGAAAACCAACCCCTTCTACAAAAGAAAAAGGGAGAAGGTCCAGAGCTAGCATTTTAGCCAGCTTAGTGTTATACAGACGCGTCAGTGGATGGTTGTGTTCATATGGCGCTTCTGTAAACAACATGTTTCTAATGTTGCCCTCGACCAAGCATTTACGGGATGATGATGATTTCTTCGACCCAGTTACGCTCGCTGATGAACTTTTTCGCATTGGTGTCTCACTCTCTCCCACACTCTTAGTGTGGCTCACAGGGGGTGTGCTGCTGACAGGGGTACTGGGTGTAAGTGAAGTGTTTGACACATCTTCTTCCTCCTCGTCATCATCAGATGAAACATCAACGTTTTCTTGACGTGCAATTCGGGCTTTCTTGATCGCCTGTAGGTGCGCAAACCATTGGACAGCATGCTGTCTCTTAAGATGACCTCACTGGCCTCCGATACCATAGTTAGTACCAAACTTACCATGACTAACTGCAAGCTTACGAATGCTACAAATGGCGAAGTTTTCCCTTTTTGGGCAAACACTAAAGAAGTCCCAAGCTGGGGACTTGAATTGTCTGTGGGGGCCGGAGGAGGCGGCGATACTGGTGACGGTGGTCATCCTGCTAATGCCAGATGAAGTGGAGGATGTGGATTGCCGAACTTTAGTACGTTGTGCACTTTCACCACCACTAATTGAGGTCGAGGTGGATGGAGGTCCCTTCTGGCGAGGAAGAAATATGGAAGCGGTACGTGTTGGTGTACTAGTTAACTCCAATGATTGTTGTGTTTCCATTGCCTCCTCGTCGACATCATCATCACGCTCAGCAGCTTCTCGGGCTAGGGTCAAAATGTAGGTTTGCTGCATGCCCGCTGGGGCTGCAGTGACCTTTATGATGACTGGGTCGTCGTCGTGAGAGCCTTCACAAACAGCAGTATCCGCCACTTCTTGTTGAGCCTCATCACACTCCATAACTATGAGTTTTTCGACGACCTTCCTTTTACGCTTAACTACCTTTGTCAGATCATTGTGTGCCTCACTCTCAGACGGCCATGGTGGTTCCCAATTTTCATCCATATCATCAGAAGGAGGTGAGCTTGAAGAAGATGTAGACACCACCCTTGATCTTTTCCTTGCTAGGGATGTGGAAGACAATGAATGATCATCAGGAGGAGTGGCTTCCTCAAATGATACCTCAGCTTGATTGTCGATTTCCTGATGTGCCCCTACTTCGGGAGGAACAACTAATTAGGGCACTTGTGACCCTCCATGCACCACTGCTTGCGCATCTCCTTGAGCTGCCTCTCCTTCCACATGTACTTGGGCTTGTACTTGCACATGTGGTTGTTGTTGCGGCTGTGGTTGTTCAACACTCGTCAGATGAGTTACAACAACCTGTGTTGATTGAGGGACATTGCTGCTACTTTCTTGCGATGAGCCAACATCACTGGTCGATGGTGATTGAACAACTAGACTAAGTGCCTCTGCAGCACTCAAGGGCTTGGACTTAAGTTGGCGTGGTGGTGGTGGTGGCACTGAGCCCAATGGAGCAGGGATGCTGCTCCCAGCTTGGTCCCCAGCAGATCCCGCTGCTGCTGCAGGCGTACTTTTTTTTTTCCTCCCAAAAAATGTGGCGGGCGGCACACCAGTCTCCTTGGTAACTTGCTTCTTCTGCTCCTTACTGGCAACTTTCTTGCTAGAGGAGCTACGGGGAACTTTTTTTGGGGCCATCTTCTTCAGAGCAGGTCAGAACAGCAGGCCGCAGTTGCACAAGTTGCAGAGTTGTCTGTGGCCAGATGTGACGTCGCGCGACGTTATGCTGCGCACACACACCGCTGCAGGACTTCTTCCTGGCACTGGTGGTTCTCTTGAGTCTTGTGCACCTAAAAGCAATGGAAGACATAGGAACATCAGTTCAGTTATACACCCCAAAAAAATCGAAAAACACAGAAAAATCAGCACAATCCCATGCCATCCATGATGTTTACATTCAAGACACCGCACAGAAAGACTAGGCACATGCACCACTCACTACCCCTGGTGAAAAGGCCACAACAACAGCCCAAAAAAACGAAAATCACAGAAAAATCAGCACAATCCCAAGCCCTCCATGATGTTTAAATTCAAGACACCCCACAGAAAGACTAGGCACATGCACCACTCACTACCCCTGGTGAAAAGGCCACAACAACAGCCCAAAAAAAACGAAAATCACAGAAAAATCAGCACAATCCCAAACCCTCCATGATGTTTAAATTCAAGACACCCCACAGAAAGACTACGCCTATGCACCACTCACTACCCCTGGGCATAAAGGTTGAAAGCTAGGCAAAATGGTTGCAGACCTAAGAACACGGCCTGCATTCAAAAAGGCCCCCTCCCTCCCAGCACATGGCCAGGGCCTGTAGCAGCACTCAAAATGCCCCCCACCCACATGGCCTGTCCCCATGAACACACCAAAAAATAAAAAAACACAGAAAAATCAGCACAATCCCATGCCATCCAGGCCCTCCATGATGTTTAAATTCAAGACACCCCACAGAAAGACTAGGCACATGCACCACTCACTACCCCTGGTGAAAAGGCCACAACAACAGCCCAAAAAAACAAAAAGCACAGAAAAATCAGCACAATCCCAAGCCCTCCGTTATGTTTAAATTCAAGACACCCCACAGAAAGACTAGGCCTATGCACCACTCACTATCCCTGGGCATAAAGGTTGAAAGCTAGGCAAAATGGTTGCAGACCTAAGAACACTGCCTGCATTCAAAATGGCCCCCTCTCTCCCAGCACATGGCCAGGGCCTGTAGCAGCACTCAAAATGGCCCCCACCCACATGGCCTGTCCCCATGAACACCTCAAAAAATCGAAAAACACAGAAAAATCAGCACAATCCCATGAACTCCAGGCCCTCCATGATGTTTAAATTCAAGACACCCCACAGAAAGACTAGGCACATGCACCACTCACTACCCCTGGTGAAAAGGCCACAACAACAGCCCAAAAAACGAAAATCACAGAAAAATCAGCACCATCCCAAGCCCTCCATGATGTTTAAATTCAAGACACCCCACAGAAAGACTAGGCCTATGCACCACTCACTACCCCTGGGCATAAAGGTTGAAAGCTAGGCAAAATGGTTGCAGACCTAAGAACACTGCCTGCATTCAAAATGGCCCCCTCCCTCCCTCCCAGCACATGGCCAGGGCCTGTAGCAGCACTCAAAATGGCCATCACTCACATGGCCTGTCCCCATGAACACCCCAAAAAATTGAAAAACACAGAAAAATCAGCACAATCCTATGCCATCCAGGCCCTCCATGATGTTTAAATTCAAGACACCCCCAGAAACACTAGGCACATGCACCACTCACTACCCCTGGTGAAAAGGCCACAACAACAGCCCAAAAAAACGAAAATCACAGAAAAATCAGCACAATCCCAAGCCCTCCATGATGTTTAAATTCAAGACACCCCACAGAAAGAATAGGCCTATGCACCACTCACTACCCCTGGGCATAAAGGTTGAAAGCTAGGCAAAATGGTTGCAGACCTAAGAACACTGCCTGCATTCAAAATGCCCCCTCCCTTTCAGCACATGGCCAGGGCCTGTAGCAGCACTCAAAATGGCCCCCACCCACATGGCCTGTCCCCATGAACACCCCGAAAAATCGAAAAACACAGAAAAATCAGCACAATCCCATGGCATCCAGGCCCTCCATGATGTTTAAATTCAAGACACCCCACAGAAAAAATTGGCACATGCACCACTCACTACCCCTGTTGAAAAGGCCACAACAACAGCCCAAAAAAATGAAAATCACAGAAAAATCAGCACAATCCCAAGCCCTCCTTGATGTTTAAATTCAAGACACCCCACAGAAAGACTAGGCCTATGCACCACTCACTACCCCTGGGCATAAAGGTTGAAAGCTAGGCAAAATGGTTGCAGACCTAAGAACACTGCCTGCATTCAAAATGGCCCCCTCCCTCCCAGCACATGGCCAGGGCCTGTAGCAGCATTCAAAATGGCCCCCACCCACATGGCCTGTCCCCATGAACACCCCAAAAAATCGAAAAACACAGAAAAATCAGCACAATCCCATGCCATCCAGGCCCTCCATGATGTTTAAATTCAAGACACCCCACAGAAAGACTAGGCACATGCACCACTCACTACCCCTGGTGAAAAGGCCACAACAACAGCCCAAAAAAATGAAAATCACAGAAAAATCAGCACAATCCCAAGCCCTCCTTGATGTTTAAATTCAAGACACCCCACAGAAAGACTAGGCCTATGCACCACTCACTACCCCTGGGCATAAAGGTTGAAAGCTAGGCAAAATGGTTGCAGACCTAAGAACACTGCCTGCATTCAAAATGGCCCCCTCCGTCCCATTACATGGCCAGGGCCTGTAGCAGCACTCAAAATGGCCCCCACCCACATGTCCTGTCCCCATGAACACCCCAAAAAATCGAAAAACACAGAAAAATCAGCACAATCCCATGCCATCCAGGCCCTCCATGATGTTTAAATTCAAGACACCCCACAGAAAGACTAGGCACATGCACCACTCACTACCCCTGGTGAAAAGGCTACAACAACAGCCCAAAAAAACGAAAATCACAGAAAAATCAGCACAATCCCAAGCCATCCAGGCCCTCCATGATGTTTTTATTAAAGAGACCCCACAGAAAGACTCAGTCCACCCACCACTGAGTACCCCTGGGCAAAAGGCCCAAACAACAGCCCAAAAATCGAAAATTACAAAATTGTAGTTGCAGCAACTGTAATGCCCCAAACAAACTTACTTGTGAAATTTCTAATCCAAAAGTGATCCAAAGAAAGTCAAAAAGGCCTCAAATCCAAATATCCAGAAGCATCCACAAAAAGTAATCCTTCCAGGTGAAGAATCCGAATGAAAGTGACCAGCACATGAAGAAAGCACTGGGAGGAGCCTGCTGGACAGGAACAGGAAGTTGGAGACTGTGGGGCACTTCCTTCCTTCCACCCCCCCCCCCCAAAAATGGACTCCTTGCAAAAAAAAGTGCAGGCAAATGTCAACTTGAGGAGTTATTCTGATAAAAATCATCATTTTCAGAAGGTTTATGCTGCTTGCTGGTGGATTTTGTATTTTCGCGAGTGCGAGATTGTTGCTGCCCGCCGCATGTACGGGTTCGCAATTGCGAACTCCCGCGATATGTGATCACGGCGTACTCGCGTTGACAAACTCTCGCTGTGCAAGGTGGCGAGCGCGATGACGTAATCGCGGTCGCCAAACTCCCGCGGGATCTCGCAGCAAGATCCAAAATGGCGCAGCACTCGCAAAATATCGAGAAAAACAACTCGGCAAACGCTGAATGAAGGTAAGTGAACGCCGCGCGCCGCAAAATTGTATCACCACGGAAAAAAAATCCGCTGCGTGCGAATTTGCGGATTTTCGGTAAATTTGCGAGCGTTCGCGGATTTAGAATTTACCGAAAATCCGCAAAATCCGCAAGCGGAACGGATTTTCCGCCCATGCTTAAGTGTTGCAAAAGCTCAGAGAACAAAACAAATTGTTTGTGAAACTGGAAAAATGCGCATTCAATGTTTCCGACGTGGAGGTTTGGGGTTTTATCCTTTCACTGACCGGAATAAACATGGATGAACGAAAAATAAAGGCTGTCGTTGACTGGAAGTCCCCCTACGAGTGTTAAAGAGGTTCAGATCTTCATAGGGTTTGCAAATTTCTATAGAAGATTTATCAGCAAGTTCTCATGGAAGATACTTCCTCTAACACGACTATGCAGAAAAGGAATTCGTTTTGAATGGACAGAAGAAACAGAAGAGGCTTTTAAGACTCTAAAGAAATATTTCACCACAGCACCAATACTCCTACATGCAGATCCATCAAAACCATTTACATTGAGACTGAGGCCTCAGATCAGGCAGTTGGAGGAGTTCAATCTCAGCGACACAAACACACAGGTCAGCTACACCCAGTTGCCTACAGATCCAGAAAGCTGACGTCTGTCGAAGTGAATTATACAATAACGGGGAAAGAATTGTTAGCCATCAAGGATGCCTTTAAGGAGTGGCAACACTACCTTATGGGGGCTCAGCATCAAGGAACAGTTTTCACTGATCACCGAAATTTAAAATTCTTGAAATTGGCTAGAACGTTAACTCCGAGGCATCTTTGATGGTCATTGTACTTTGCTGATTATGACTTCGTAATCACTTACCAACCAAGAGCTCAAAATGGGAAAGCTATAATTCCGAACTCAAGGATAATTTGTGCCATCACATCCATTGATTTGAAGTAGCAAGTAACTCATGCCATGAGCCCAGAAGCAATGCAAGATTGGGTCAGGAAGGAAGCAGGAAGAGAAATTCACCATCAGCTACCTTACCTTAAAGGAGCCTTATACTTGCCCACTGAGGAGTTGCAAAATCAAGCAATGAATAAATGCCATGATAATCTTTTGGCAGGACACAAAGGGGAATCAAAGACTGAAGAATTAGTAAAAAGACATTATTGATGGCCTCATATGACTAGAGATATTGAAAAATATGTCAAGACCTGTGAAATCTGCTCTCAGGGAAAATCGTAACAGCAGGCTCCAAAGGGATTGCTGCAACCACTACCTACCCCACCTTTTCCATGGCACACAATCACACTAGATCTAATAGTTGACTTACCTCTTAGTCAGGGTTTCAATACAATTTTGGTGGTAGTGGACACCTTTTCAAAAATGGCTCACTTTATGGCACTAAAAGGGGTTCCCACTATTAAACAATAAGCTAGTCGCTTCAGTACACAAATAGTGAAGATTCACAGAATTCCAAAGATCAGTATTTTAGACCGGGGTTTACAGTTCTTGTCCCATTTTTGGAAGGCCTTTGTTGAAGGTTTGGGAATTGAAGCCAGATATTCAACCAGTTATCACCCGGAAAACAAAGGGCAGACAAAAAGAGTGAACCAAGAATTAGAGCAGTACCTAAGGTTGTTCCTTTTGAAGCAAGATGGGGATTGGCTAGATTACTCATGGGCAGCAGAGTCTGTGCATAATAATGCTAAATATTTCTCTACAGGTTACTCCCCATTTTATCTGAACTATGGCCAACACCCAAAAGCCATGGTTAGACAAACTGAAATCTCAGTCCCAGCAGTAAAAGATTTTGTGTCCCACTTAAGACAAGTTCATCAAACTGCTTCACAAAATCTAGTGCAAGCCAAGAAGAAATATAAAACGCATGCAGACAAAAAGAGAAGGGAGGTGCCTCCTCTAAAGGAATGAGATAGTGTTTGGCTAAGCACAAAGAACCTTAGGTTAAAAGGTAACAGAAAATTCCAACCTAGGTTTATAGGGCCATATCTGATTGAGAAAAAGATAAATCAAATTACTTATCGGTTGAAAATACCTACCAAACTGAAAATCCATCCAGTTTTTCATGTTTCTTTGTTAAAGGAAGCATTACCAGAGCTACGAAAAGACTTACCCCCAAAACCTATCCAATTAGAGTCTGGAGATGAATTCCAAGTAAATGAAATTCTAGATTCAAAATGGATTATAGGAAAATTATACTACTTAGTAGATTGGAAAGCGTATGGTCCACAGGAATGATCTTGGGAACTTGAGTCAGACGTTCATACTCCAAGGTTGGTCAAATATTTTCATCAAATATTCCCTATCAAACCAAGATTGAGATAACCTCCTTTGTTGGGGGGTACTGTCAGACCCCCAGATCGCATGGCTCAGACAATTTGTATGTTGCTAAGGAAAGGCCATTACTGGAAAGAGAAGAAGTTGCCAGGAACTAATAAATGGAGAATTTTAAACCGCGACAGAGACTCAAGGATGGCCGCCGGTTTCCAACCTATATCGGCGGTCTAGTAATTTTCCCCACAGGTGCTGAGAGGCTTGATAAAGCGCGCACACTGTACCGAATGCGCACTTCACCAAGGATTTTTCTAGAGTGCATACCTGTTTGTGAAGCTCCACGGCATTTCCAAATAGTTTAGAGATTCTTTGACGGGATTCTTCCGGGAAATTCGTTCAGCTATCCTTGTCAGGGATAGATCCTAGTGGGCGTCTATGAGGAGTTTCTTTTGTCATCTGCAGAAGCAAGTAGGTGTTCTCTGAGGGGTTTCTTTCCGTTGTCTGCAGAAGCAAGTGGGCATTCACACAGGCTTTTTTTGGCTTCGCTCCGCCTTCTGCATCTTCGTTCCTGAAAACAATTTACAGACTTCAAAATACCGATGTGAGGAAGAACAGAAAGAAAGAAAGAAAAAGCTAAGTGACATGAGTGATTTACAGACTGTTGTGATATGGATTTTGGGGAAAAACGTCCTAATCTTGTTTATAGTTTAAGAGAAAATACATTAGTAGTAATTACCTGCAAAGAAAAAAAGGGTGATTACAAAACTCAGTAAAAAGATAGAAAAGAAGAATAATTAGTTTCTTATTAAGGACAACGGTACAGATATCACATAGACTTCTACTTAGAATAATAATAGGAAAAGAAGCACTGACTTAGGAAAGTAAGTAGTAGAAACACTCCATGAATTACATATATAACTAGAGTCAGTAGAGTAAGGATATGCAGTAAAATATTTTTATTGTTTTATAGGTTGTCTTCTAGTGGCAGTAACCAATAAAAAAAGAAAAGGAAAAGAATCCTCGCAGGAAAAGAAAAACATAGAAGAGAAGCACAGTTCTTTGTATATTGAGTAGGTAAAGAAAGTGTAATGATTATGAATAAACAACAATAGAGTAGAGTAGGAGGTGCAGTAATTCTCTGAGTTTAGGATCTTCAGGTCTTCTCAGAAATACAGCCTGCTGGACGGACGGAAGTTCAAGAGAAGCAGAGAGAATACATTCCAGGACCAGTCTCTTCTTAGTTTATTATTTTATCCACTCCCCCTTCACCCTTGGAGGTCTTTTGGAGCCTAGATTATAATTGGGACTCAGAGATATCCTTGAGAGGGAGTATTTGAATTTGAATTTGAATTTGAATTTGAATTTTGAATTTAAAAACATTTGTATAGCGCGCTTATACCACGCGGTTTCATGGCGCTTAGGGAATTAGCATCTCTGTTCTTGAGCAAGTTTATGGTAAAAGCTCTGTGTTAGTCTTGACAGGAGGCGAATGGTGAGCAGGTTCTACCAGGTGCCCACAAGCCACACCCAGACCTAGATGGGCCGCTTCCGTAGGTTCCACAGATACCCTTGAAGTTAGCGTGATGATAATGGTAAAGGCTGATAAAAGCTGCAAACAGCGGCTGCGGCTCACCTTTCCTTCTGCTACCATTTCTGCTTTCTGCTTCACCGTAGCTGATAGCCCAAAATATGGGGACTCGGGCTCAGCTCTCCAATTCTCCCTACAGCTCCAATGCTCCTGTACTCCTGTGCGGATCCTGTGCGGATCTCTTTTCCTGCCGCTTCACCACACTGACACAGCTGATGCGGTCCCTTGAACCAGGACCAGGCATGGGCTTGCAGCTCCTCTTACTTTCGGCCCCTGCTGGCAGTCCCCTAGGACTGTGGCCCCCCTTGCTCACAGCACCTATAGCTGATGGGAGGGGCACACGGCTCTTCTAGCTCGCACCTACCGGCTCCCGCTGCTGACACCCCCAATATCTGAACCAGGACTGGGCACTGTAGTCCTTCGAACTTTTTCCTGTTTGCGGCTCATAGCATCAAAACCAACCCCACCCACATCGCAATCAGCCGTGGCTGCCCGGACTCGTCCTGCCTGACTTCCTCTCCTTGCCTGACTTCCTGGGCGTCGCTTTCAAACTCCAAATGACTGAACATAGGCCTGGACCATCTGCTCAATGGTCATTGCTGGTACCCCACCTTGCTCAACCTCTTTTGCCTTCGCCTCTGCAGTGGACTTAAGCCCAGCCAGTAGAAACCACTCAGTTGCAGATTTTTGGGCTGATTCCCCTGTTCTACCCCTTGTGGATGGTGTACTTGTTGTTGCTTTTTGGTGCTGTGAGCCAATAGCACTGCCCTCAGGCTCTGAACTTGAAGGCTGGCCCACAGGACTTGTGTCCTCAAGGAGTAGGCCTCTAATTCCCTGCCTTTCTTTTTCTAGCTCACTTCCTTGCTCAGATATCATTGTTTTGTGTTTTCCAACATCCATGTCTGAAAAAGGAATGAAAGTGGACAGTAATGGTTTGTACCGTGGATCAAGAATTGTGGCACAGAGGTGATGTTTGGATAACCCAATGTCTCTTTACACCCTTGTATTAGCAGACAAGCGAATGATTATGCTTTCCATCAAGTCATTTGCATCTTTGTTTTCACCACACCTGTGTACATTGTAGGTACCTCCTTTAGATGTTCCTGTAGCATGTGCAACAACAGGATAGCTTGGCCCCTGGTACTGTCCTCCTTGCTGACTTCCCATGTGAACACATCAAAAGGAAGCAGCATATCTGTCATGCATTTGACTAGGCCCCATTGGTATATCTCAATGGTCATGCCTTTCACAGTTGGATCCCCTCTTTGCATGACATATTCATTGATAGGTCTGTACTGCTCAAACAGGTGTTCAAGTGTGCAATATGTCAAGTTCCAATGTGTTGGCACGTCCTGTATGAGTGCTCTAACTGGCATTCTATTATCACGCTGAATGGCCCTCAGCTATTTCCGGGCTTTAAATGAATGCCTGAAACAAGTGCAGATTCGTCTTCAGGTGGACAGAAAGTTGCTTACTTGGTCTTCTTTTTTTGAGAAAGCCTGAACAATTATGTTGATGCAGTGTGCCAAACAAAGCACCCTGAAATAGCCACCATCTGCCATGGCCTTAACGATATTACTGCCATTGTCCCTGGCTACCATTCCAATGTTAAGCCCTCTTGGTCGCAGCCATTCAAAGATCTTGTTGTTAAAGTCTTCCATAATGTTTGCAGCTCTATGGGATTTCTCCATGGCGGACATGTCTATTGTGGCATGCTTCCGAGCAGCATTAAAAATCTCAGTAGTGCAACACCTGCAGATATATTTTCTCTAGCCCCCACAAAAGAGATCCAGTGTGCAGTGATGCAAATGTAATCAATTGCTTGGCAACTGGTCCATATGTCTGTTGTCACATGGATACTTTGAACAGCACTCTGTTGCAAAGCTTGTCCAAGCAATTCCAGCACATCGCGATGTAGCACTGGAACAGCAACTCTGGCGAAATATCGTCTGGGAACCTTCAATTTCTGACAGATGGCTGCCACAAATTCAAGAAAACCCACCAATTCCACAAAAGAAAAAGGGAGGAGGTCCAGCACTAACATTTAAACCAGCTTTGCGATGTACAAATGTGGCCAAGGGTGGTTGCGTTCACATTGCCCCTCCGGTCTACACATGGCAGGAATGGTAGCCTGGATTTTTTCTTTTGTGATGCCACTGATGCAGGGGACTTCTTGAGAGCAGTCAGTAATAGGTTCAATGTTCTTTTCAGTGGGGCAGTCACTGTCCTCTGTTGCCTTGGTGTCTCGGCCTGAGTCTTGTGCCAATGAGATGTTGCTGTTGTTAGCAATACTACTGCACTGCTGGGGAGAGGGCTGCTGTGCGTAACGAAAATGTCTTCCTCTTCTTCACCTTCCATCGTGATCGAATCGATTCAGATTCCCTGCTCATCTGACTTTCATCCCCTTCACCAACAGCACTTGCATTTTTTTAGCTGATAAGGTGTGCCTTCCGACGGATTGTATGGTGCTTTCTCAAATGGGTAGTTTGGCCCCACAAAGGGAGCATATGGCAATATTCTCCTCCTTCTGTCTAAAGAAAAGAAGCCTTAAATTGGGGAGCTCAACTTTCTGACGCTGGTGCCACTGCCAATGTTGGATGAACTGGCGGTAGGTGGGTGTTTTGATGTTTGACTCTCTGCAGTACCTACTTCTACTGAGGTGGTTGTGGATGTAGGTCACTGCTGGGACTTTGCAAATATGGCAGCTGGTGGTGGTGGTGCTGGAATCTGTGGTGCCACATCCCTCCCAGCAGTAAGTTGGGATGGGGTAATGTCGGTCTCCACTGGAGCTAGGCTAACATCCTTGATGACTGGCTTATCGTCATCCTCCTCTACTACTTCTGCCTCCATAACTCTGAAGCTTTCTGTAACCTTCCTTTTCCCTAGCCTTATTTCATGGCGTGTCTCACTGCCAGACTGAGGCGGGACCCAATTGGTGTCTAGATTATCAGAAGGGGGCTTGAAGAAGAAGATGATGAACGACTAACGCTCCTTTTTCTAACTGGAGATCTGGAAGACAATGGATCTTCTGAAAGAGCAGCTTTCTCCACTTCTCAATCTCTTTAACTGCTCCTACTTCGGAGTTTTGCGGGTGTTGTTGTCCACTTCTCAGAGTTTCCTCAATGGTTGGGTACTGCTTTGCAATAGAGTTAAGTCAATTTCAACATCACTGCACGTCGGTGTTGTCGTGATTAGACTGGCTGCCTCTGTGACCGACATGGGCTTGGGCCTAGAGTGAGGTGGGTCCATTGATGTGAGGGTGCTGCTCCCAGTTTGCTCCTCAGAGGCCGGTGCCGCAGGCACTGTTTTTTTATCTCCAAAGAATATCTGGATCGTACATGCAAGTGGTGGTGGTAAGATTCTTCTTCTTCTAACCGGCCACTTTCTTGGTAGCACCTTTCATTGAAGCCATCATGAAGCTGTCAGTTAGCAGTGGCACTTAGCTTCAAAAGTTGAAGTGTGTCTGTGATGTGTGGGCTACATCACAACATGCACAGGCCTTCTTTCTGGCAGTAACGTGGGTGATGTTGCCCCTTATTCACCTAAAAGAGAGGAAGCATGAAGCACATCAGTGGAAGGTGGCATTGTTGCAGTTCAATTAGTAGTACAAACAAACAGGATATTATTTAGTGTGGTCACTGGTTACTCATATTGTAATTAATTAACAATAGTGTATCTATTCGCAAAACGGAAAACCACACCAACATAAACTTTCATGGTGATTGACTGTACACTCAGGAAGGATAAGAGAGAGCAAAAACAACAACATACAGATGTAACTGTTTGCTTTATGTGTGTCACATAACGTCACACATGTGTGATGTGGCACAAAGAAGCTGATTCACAGAACTAACTTAAGACAAAATCCTAAACTTACTACTTTTGGTATTCACAGAAGTTAGGATTTTGTCTTAAGACAGACTTAAGACCGAATACTAGTTCAGGGCCTCCTGGCTGGACAGCCCATTGACAGATAGGCAACATAGTGAATTAGACTAAAATAATATTGCACATGTATTATAAAACATGGAGAACATATACTATACTGTGCAATATTTTTCTGCGCAAAATAAGAAAAATTACATGCATAACAACAAACACCAGCAAGGAGGCATGGCCACAAACAAAGAACAAATCCAAGGCTATGGGAAATGCACACAGACTGCCTATGCAAAATGGCCCCCAGCCACATGGTTACAACAAGAAGCAGGAGGCCCAGAATACAAAGAATACATGTAGGCCTATGGGGAAAGCAGCACACTGGCTTGCTACACAAAATGGCCACCAGCCACTTGGTCACATAACAACAAGCAAGAAGGTATGGAGAACAAACTAAGAAGAATACATGCAGGCCTATGAGGAAAGCACACTGGCTGGCTACACAAAATTGCCGCCAGCCACATGGTCATAACAACAACAACCAGCAAGAAGGCATGGCCAAAACAAAGAAGATATGCAGGCCTATGGCAAAAGCACACTGTATGGCTACACAAAATGGCCGCCAGCCACATGGTCACAACAAGATGCAGGAGGCCTAGAAAACAAAGAACACATGGCCACTGACTATACAAAATGGCCAATGGCCACATGGCATGTGGAACAAAGGCAAATGGTGGCCAATGGTGAATACACACACACTGGCCAGAGAAAGGAGCCATGGTAAAACAGAGAACACAGCATTAATTCAGCAGTGCAAAAAATGAAAATTAACAGGGCTAAAAAAATGTTTACAACAACACACACATTCTTCAAAGGTATTACCCCACCTATGCACTGTTTGCAGAAAAAAAATGTGAAGTACCTCAAAAAACACATTTCGTATTCATATCCATCCATGGCCTAAATCATGTTTTAAATTCAACAGAAACAGTTGTTTCATGCACCCATGACTAGCACTGAGCTTACTGACTGGAAGGTAAATTGGCAGACTAGGCCACATAGTGAATTACATTAATATTGCAAATGTATGAGAAAAGCATGGTGAAAATGTAGTAAACTGTGCAAACCCTTTCATTTACTAAAGAAGAAAAATGGAATGCAAAGAAATACCTCGCCCCTACTGAAAACAACAGGCCACCCACCACAATACATGTTTTAAATCATTTAAAAGTACAAATAAATCAAGCTGCATGGCCCTAATCAAACAAACAACACCATTTTTGTGACTTACTTGTGAAATCTCAAATGCAAAGTTCAAAAATCCAATGGGATATGCAGCAGAGTGCAGACAGAAACAGTGATCCTTCCAGTTCCAAATCTGAATGAAAAGTCACCAGGAGATGGACAAAGAGCTGGGACGAGCCTGCTGGCCAGAAATCGGAAATTGGAGACTCTAGGGCACTTCCTTCCAGTATGAAAAAAAGGAACCCTCGCACACAAAAAAAACAACACTAAATGTGCATTCAAGGAGGTTTTTAACTCCAAATCGTCATTTCGGGAAGATTTTCATTCTTCTTGAGGAAAGAATCTTTCCCAGATTACAGCTGTGGTAGATCCTGGACATACAGGATCATGTATATCAGAAAACATCAGCCGAAATTCAATGGTGTGCCCATATTATGTGACGGTGACCTCCAAATCTCGTGGGAGCATGCGGCTGGCCAGCAAATCTTGTGGCGGACGCGAACAGCTTTGAAAATCTCACGCACAATTGTGTGCCCACAGCAAGTTGCTCCTGCCTGTGCAAAAAGACATTTTGAGCACGCTAAAATTAAAAAAAACTCATTTGCCGAGTGGGGAGTTTATTGGAAACTCATCCTTCACCGTGGAATGCGGAGTTGCCAAATTCTGCAAACTCTGGTAGTGGAGCTGAGCAGAGTTTTACGCTCAGACTTAATCAATACTGACTTGCTAAAGAAGGAGGCTGATGTATCAAAGTGTTTATGTCGAATGACCAAGGTCTGTGCTCCTGTGGCCTACAAGTTATATGTTGTAGTCAACATATCTTGTTGGATTGTTTGTGGTTTTTAGAAGAACGGAAAAAAATGTAAAACCTTTTGTTATTGTTTATAAAAGTTTCAGTAGGGACCAAGCACTTAGCTTATTGAAAAATATGAGATTTTTAAATGTGGCATGTGCAATAGGAATATTTTTAATTGCAATGCAGGAGTCATTGAAGGAAATGGTATTAGTTTGAAACGAGCATGTGGTAGAAATTCGATCTCACCCATGATCTGTGGATTACTCTAGATTCTGTATAAATGTACAGCTAATGTATAAGCAACCCCTTGCCGCTTTGGTGAAGAATTAAGGGCCCAATTCACAGAATGAACTTAAGACTCAATCCTAAACTTACTACTATTTTGGTATTCACAGAATGCACTTAGTACTTTTGGCATTCACAGAATGAACTTACTACTTTTGGTATTCACAGAAGTTAGGATTTTGTCTTAAGTCTGTCTTAAGTCTGTCTTAAGTTTGTTTTAAGACAATCTTAAGACAAAATCCTAACTTCTGTGAATACCAAAAGTAGTAAGTTCATTCTGTGAATGCCAAATGTAGTAAGTGCATTCTGTGAATACAAAAATAGTAGTAAGTTTAGGATTGAGTCTTAAGTTCATTCTGTGAATCGGGCCCTAAGAGTTTTTTATATATGGGTTTCCCATTGTATACCTTAGTAGGTTTTTAGTGTGTATTATATTTTTTTATGGTCAAACTGTTGGGATAAATCATATTTTAATTGTTTGTAATGTGCTACTTTTTATGGCTATATATGCCAAATATATATATATTTTTTTAATATAAAAAAGGATTTTACCTATTCTTTGTAAGTGGGTAAATGTGATGGTAGATATTGGAAAAGATTCTTACGATACCAGCCATTTTTCCTATCAGAATCAAAAATAGCCAAAATATCAAACATGATTTTGATATTTCCTGATTCTATGGCAGGACCGGAGGCTTCGGATTATGCCTTTCTTCCTTCGCTTTATTGCCAAACACAGCAGCAAGAAAACTACAAACAACTACATTTCCCATGAACATTAGGGAAAGAAAAAGAAACACAATGGCAGTCCTTTGTCGCTCTCCGCAGTCCGGCAGCTCCCATCATACCTTCCAGCTGCTTCCTCTTCCTCTTTCTTCGCTGCTCAGCAGCAATTTAAGTGGTTTTCTTTGCTTCTCTGTGACTTTTTGGGAATGTGTGGGTAGCGTTTTGGGTTGTAAGGCAAGCGCTGACCTTCTCATTCTTTCAGAGTCCCTGAGCGATCGCGGGACGCTTTTTAGCGCTCCTCACGCGATCTGGCCCTAGTGTGCTGTGCGGTGTGCGCTTTCCACCGCTAGGGGGCGAGTTTTCATTTGTGGACAGTGCGCCTGAGAGACGCTTTTAAAGCGGTGTTGGCGCGTTTCTGTGTGAGTTTCTCCCAGTGCCCCCTGCCTCCCGGCCTGAGACCCTGCGGGGTTGTAAATTTAGGTTTTCCCCAGGTTGAACGCCCGAGAAGGGTTGTATCTTGCTGTTTTTTGTGGACACCCTGCGGGGTCGTAATTAGCGCCGGCGTGCTGGTGCTGGGAACGCTTTTGCTGGGTTGGCGCCCTGTGAACTAGAGGGCTGCAGCGTTCCCTGGGCTCTGTCCCGTAAATTGTGTGCCTTAGTGCCCCCCTCACTGTCTGGGCCCCCTCCCAGCTTACATTTGGTGCCTGTTAGGACCCGTATTTGCTGGCTGTGCTGCAGATCCTTACTTGCCAGAACGTACTTCAGTAATGCAAGGGGATCACGAGCAGTATGCAGAGGGAGACCCCCTCAGCTACGCATCGTGGGATGACGATTTCTATCAAGCCGTGGATGATTCCATTTATAGGGCGGTGGACCAGGCCATGGTGCCCCTGGAGCAGCGGCTCACGGCCCGTTTGGATGAAGCCTACTCCAAGTTGACGGCTCTGATTCCCGCACCAGCCCCGGTCCCGGTCCCTGCGTCCTCGCCCACCCCCCCTCCACCCAAAAAGCCCTGTACAGAAGGGGTTGATGCAGAAGCTTTCGCTCGTGTTAAGAACGCCTTCAAGGTGCTTGAGGGGTTCCAAGCTGACCCCAAAACCGCCGAGGTCACCCCCGACCCCGCATACTCTGTCCCCAATTCCTCAGGACGATGAGGATTCGCCGGATTTGGATGAGAAGGCTTGTTCCTCGAGGTCCTGGCTCCCGTCTCAGGCCGCTTACTCTGAGGGCCCTTCGGACATGTTGGACCGGACGACATCGTCCACCCCCGGTCCTCTGACTGGGTCCCGGGTGACAAGGTGGCCAAGTATGTGGCCGGTCGCTTACGCAAACCAGTGGAAAAGGACACACGCAACCACCTTCGGGCGGAGTGCCCTCGGCCTACCCGGGAGGGCAAAGTGGCTATGACGCCGGACATCGACCCTAAAATGGCGACGTTCCTGGCAAAGTTTGTTAGGGATCCCCGTAAGGGGATTGATAGGTCCTGGTGCACTAGCCAGGACAAGTTGTTAGTCGCGGTAGGTCCTCTGACCAAAATCCTGGATATGGCAGAAGAGGCCAAGGTCATCAGATTTCCCCGGAGGTCCTGTCCAACTGGGCCCAGCGGGCCATTGTCTTCCTTGGAAATGCGAATTGTGCCCTCTCGACGGAGAGGAGGAGGTCTCTGTTGATTTAAGATTGACCCTAAATTGGGTGACCTCGCTTCTTCGGAGGCCGGTGCTTGGCTCAGGGGGTCTATTCGGGGACCCTTTTATTAAGGAGCTTGGAAAGTTCGTGGCAACCTTTACTTCCTTGGACAGAGCGCAGTCCAATATCAAGAAGGTTTGTGTCCCTCGGGTTTTTGAGGGGGCCGGACGTGGCAGGGGCCGCTTGTTCGGCCATGGCAACCCCTCTGATCGGGGACAAGGCTATGGCCGCAGGCGCGCCCAGGACAGTGCCCGCTTCAACAACTTCTACCCCACCCGGGGCCAGCAGTTTTGGGGCCATGACGGCGGCCAGAGGAGGCAGCAACAAGGTGTTGGAAGAGGTGAGTGTACTGCAATCAGCGAGTTTGCGGGTTGGGGGGCGCTTGGCGCAGTTTCTCCCCACATGGGCTTCCCTGACCAGCGATGCGTGGGTGCTGCAGAAGGTCCAGGGCTTCCAGTTGGAGTTTCATGGCCATCCGTACCAGCCTCAGCGTCCCCGTCCCATTACCTTTTCACAGCGCGACGCAGATTTAGTGCGCGACGAGGTGTCCGCCCTCCTCCACAAAGGGGCGATTTGTTGCGCGCAGGAGCACCCAGGGGGTTTCCTCAGCAATCTATTTTTGGTCGACAAGGTCGATGGGGGCCGTCGTCCAGTCATCAACTTGAAGGAGTTCAACAAATGGTTGGTTTACCGCCATTTCAAGATGGAGGGTATCCATCTTCTGAGGGAAGTTTTGCGTCCATCAGATTGGATGGTCGGGCTCAACTTGAAAGACGCTTACTTGACAGTGCCCGTTTTTCCCCTTCACCGTCGTTTCCTTCAGTTCGCATGGGACGGTCATGTCTACGAGTTCACCACGCTACCTTTCGGGCTCTCCTCGGCGCCGTGGTGTTTCACAAAGGTGTTGCACCCGGTCGTCGAGGCTTTGCGGGCTCGAGGTATCCGGATGATCGTTTACCTGGACGACATACTCTTCATGGACCAGTGTCCAAAGCGCCTTTCGTCCCAGCTTCAGGTGGCTGTCAACCTCCTCCAGGATCTGGGTTTTGTTATCAACGAGAAGAAGTCTCTTCTGGTTCCCACCCAGTGCGCCACCTTTTTGGGGTTCACCGTCGACTCGGTGGCAGCCACGTTGAGCCTTCCTGCTCGGAAGATGGCGAAGATTAGGCACGAGTTGCGTCAGACGCTGGCGAAGTCTCACACATTCTTGCGCCATTTGGCGCCGGTGGTGGGTCTCCTGTCCTCTTCAATTCAGGCCATCTTCACAGGCCCCCTGCATTATCGGGCCATGCAGCGCCTGAAGGCGTATCACCTCCGGAAGGGTTTGACTTACTCCCAGATGATCCCATTGTCGGAGGAGGTGAGGGACGAGATGCGATGGTGGCTTACGCACATGGATGCCTGGAATGGCCGTGCGATCTTCGGCTCCGCACGGGATGTCATTATCGAGTCCGATGCCAGTCGCTCTGGTTGGGGAGCCAGGTGCAGAGAGTTTTCCACAGGGGAGCCTGGTCGGCCCTCGAACAGTCATTGCATATCAACTGTTTGCAATTGCTAGCAGGCTCCTTTGCGGTCCAGTGTTGGACGAAGGACAGGGTTCAGTCTTGTGTCCTTCTCCGGATGGACAACGTGTCTGCGGTCCATTATATCAACCACTTGGGAGGAACCAGGTCCAAACTGCTAGCGGACCGTGCCAAGGATTTTTGGCACTTTGCCTGGACCGGCAGGTGTCGGTCACGGCGGAGTACCTGCCGGGTCGTCAGAACGAAGTGGCCGATTGGCACTCCCGGCACCTGCTGGACGCCAGTGTATGGAAGTTGGACCCTCTGGTGTTCTCCTGGTTAGCGGACAGATGGAGCCCCTTTTCAGTGGACCTGTTCGCATCACGTCTGGATTTTCAACTTCCGAGGTACTTCAGTTGGCGACCGGACCCTCTGGCGGAGGCGACGGATGCTTTCCTTCAGGACCGGTCAAACGAGCAGGGGTATGCGTTTCCCCCGTTTTCAATGATAACGCGAGTGTTGGCGTTGCTCCGCCGTCAGTTGGCGGAGGTGGTTCTGATCACCCCTTGGTGGAGGTCTCGAGTGTGGTTTCAAGTTCTTCTGGAACTTTCCTGGGATTCTCCAATCCTACTCCCCCACTCTCCTCATATTCTGCTCAGTCCGGAGGGGCTTCCCCACAGGTTAGTACAGGAGGGGTCTCTGCGTCTGATGGCTTGGCGGATCTCTGGCGTCGCTGAACGCTCCCAGGCCTTTCGGGAAAGGCAGAAGACTTGCTCTCCAAGGCATGGGCCGATAGCACGACCAGGAGATACCGGTCTGCTTGGCATAGATGGCCTCGCTGGTGTGTGCGACGGGGTCTTGATCCCGTGGGGGCAGACATAGTGCAGGTGCTGAACTTCTTGGCGGGATTGGCGGAGGATGGCCTGGCTTACTGGTCAGTGAATACCTTCCGTTCAGCTATCTCAGCCGGTCATGACCTGGTTCAGGGTTCCCCGGTTGGAGAACATCCTTTGGTGTTTCGGCTTTTGAGGGGGATTCGCCTCTCGTTGCCGCCGGAGCCACGTTACTCCGTCCTTTGGGATGTGAACAGGGTTCTGAACTTGTTTTTGTCCTGGCAGCCAAATCGGTTTTTGTCTTGAAAAGAGCTCACGGCTAAATTGGCTATGATGTTGTGTTTGATATCTTGCAGACATCACTGCTAGAGTGTTCTCCCCTGACGGGGTGTCTTTTACGGTGAGTAGGCGGACTAAGTCCCTTTCGAGAGTGATCTCGTACCCGGCCTTTCAGGACTCCCCTAAACTGTGTGTGGTGCAGTGCCTCTGTGCCTATGAAAGTTTGACTGAAGACACTCGTCCTCCGGGCGAGAGACAATTGCTTATTGCCCTACGTAAACCGTACAAGGCAGTCTCTTCCCCAACTATAGCCAGGTGGGTGCGTTGGGTGATGCAGGAGGCGGGGATTGATACCAAGCAGTTTGGTGCTCATTCAGCGAGAGGGGCGATGGCCTCTAAAGCTTTTGCCCTTGGGGCTCGGTTGGAGGATCTGATGAGGGCGGCCGATTGGTCCTCAGACTCCACTTTCAAGAGGTTCTATTTTAAGCCAGTGTTGGAAGTTGCCCTGCTAGTGGTCGACAAGCTTTGTACTGGCATAATCCGAAGCCTCCGGTCCTGCCATAGAATGAGAATTTGCCTAGCCTTGGTGCTGGTAAATTCCAATTCTATTAAGGACTCGGAGGCGAGGATTATCCCCCCCAATGACTGCAGGGAAGTGGACCCTCCCCGTACGGAATGTAAGTAATGCATTTATGAGGTTTTTATTACTGGCTATGCTGATTAGTACCTGCAATGTTCTTTGACATGTGTTTTACGCTTGTTAGTAGCTGCTCGGTGTCTGACACTGCGTATTTTGCAGGGAATGACGGTAATAAACAGGAGACGTAAGATGAATGGAGCATGGGCTTCGCGCGAAGAAAGTGGAAGAGGAAGCAGCTGCAAGGCATGATGGGAGCTGCCGGAGTGCTGAGAGCGACAAAGGACTGCCATTGTGTTTCTTTTTCTTTCCCTAATGTTCATGGGAAATGTAGTTATTTGTAGTTTTCTTGCTGCTGTGTTTGGCAATAAAGCGAAGGAAGAAAGGCATAATCCTCGCCTCCGAGTCCTTAATAGAATTGGAACTTACCAGCACCAAGGCTAGGCAAATTCTCATTCTCTACAGTTTATAAAATAATTAAACAAGATTTAAAACATGCTACTAAACCCTGAATCTTTAGACCAAAGACCGCAAAGCTGAAATAGCAAAAGGAAGAAGAAACAATACAATTCAAACAGAATAATGTTAACCCAGTCTTTCTTGCTGCTACTTCTACAAATTACATCTTTTGGCCCCTTGATGCAGAACTAAAAATTACTATTTCCCTCTCCTTATCGTTTCTTTGATTGGCATTTAGTTTGTGGTTGGGCAGGTGTTTATCAGTGTTTATATGTTTACACTGGTGAGGGCCATTTCCCTTTTGGAGAGGTTATTTCCATTATTATAGGTTTAAACCTAAAACATGATAGCCTAAACCTAACAAAATATAGCATAATGTAACACATAACTCACCATCCACCCAATTTAATTGGCAGTTACCTTGAATTTATACATCCTGCATGTATAGATGTGGCCCACAGCATACACACACAGTACCTAACTGGAGCACACTGTGTACGCATTGTTTATTGGTGGAGTGAGGAACATTATTGTGGACCTCTGTGGGAATGTTGTATAGATCAGAACTTTCTTTCTTTCTAATTCCATGCTTTAAAAAAGTATATATTTTAAATTCCGAAGTGCAGATAATACACAATTTGCATAGAAAAGCATCAAACAGCTAGTAAAAATACAAAGCAAAAAACACATATCTGAACAAAATGATGAGGATGTGAAGGTAAGATACTTCAAATACATGATGAAAAAGAGGTAGAAATAGTAGAATCTATAATACATTTAAAATGTCTCACCTCATAAAGTGCCATTGTGCATAATGGCCAGGAAAAAAATCAATAGGTTATTTGTCCGTACCCAAGAAGATATTGCTTTAATCTGAATGAGCCAAATTTATATTTAGTAAATTTTATTTATATTTCAATGTGCAGCTAATGACCAAATGAATAACTGGATATGTGCTTAACATTATTTAAAGTGACCAAGTGTGTTAAAATATATATTTTTTAATATTGTACATTTTCACTCAATAAACAATAAGCCCCAAACCTTCAAGAATGTATAGCCTGCACCAGCTCTTTGCACATCTAATTGTTCTCTTTGTTGCAGTTTACTCATTTCCTGAAGCGATTCTGCATATGTGGGAATTAAAGAGGTTCTCCATTGATCCAAAATTAGTGAACAAGCCACAAAATCTCAAAAAATAGACTTTTCAATTTTTCTTGTTGTTCCTGCAATATTAGCCAAGAAGGGGAATAATTGAGCATCTTGGTCGGTTTGGATTAAAAAAAAGCTTCTAAGATTTTGAAAAATGTTGTTTTAAGAATTTCTAGTTTATTATAGTTCAATATAGTATGGAACCAATGTTCTACCTTTGTGGTATTTCATCTAAAACAGTTTACTGGATTATATGAATAAATTTTATTCACACAGTCATTCAGCAGAAAATTGCATTTTGCGAAAATTTGGCCCCCTGACAACTGAAAAATGTAGATCATTAACCTTTGTCCACATAAGACTAATACAACTGTCTTGTTGTTTTTTCCATTTTTTGAGACAATTGAAAATACATTGGTTGCCTTTATTTTCACCAAATATTGTTTTAATGGTAGTATTCTCGAGTAAGTTCAAAACCAGCTCCTCCTATTCAAATATAGATGATAGGGGAACCACCCTAAGCGTGAGGTATATCACATTATATGACCGCTATAATTGCTTTTTTTCTATTCTGACTTAACCCTGTATTTTATTCTACAATGTCTATTTATTATCACACAAAAGTCTGTTAAACTAAAGAACGCATTTAATTTACATCTCGCTAAAATTGCTTGTTTTATGAATTTTTGTTTTTTAAAAACCAGGTCTTCCATGTGAGTTGACACGCCAATATATGGAAAGACATTTTTTTTTATTGGGCTTTCGTTATTATAACCAATCTATTACTTTACATCATACTTTTTTAAGAGACTGAGTTTAAGCAACATACCCAGAATATTGTTATCCTTAAACATCATTTCTGTTAATTCATTAGTATAAGAGGGTGTATGTTGATGCATTTTTCAAAATCTGACTGTGAATTGTACAAAAGACTCATAATAATAGAGTTTAAAAATAGTACAATAGAAAGAGCTTAGGGGCAGTCTGGAGCTGAGTCTCATCATTGACTCTAATTTCTTTAAACAGTTGCATCTAAAATGCACAGTGCTGCAGAGAAGTAAAAATTAAGCATTCACAATATCGCGCATTTTCTCAATGCTGCTCTGTCAAGTATCGTAAATGGCAATTGTTCCCATTTTAATAGCATAGCCTTAATCTGGGCTATTAAGGCATTGTAATTTAGAGCATTAAGATCATGGATTTTATTTGTGAACTAAATACCTAGATACCGTTTTGGGTGGTAATTATAACAGTTCATTTTTTTTAGAGTTTTATATAGCACAAACTAGACCCGAAGATATCGGGTATCAGAGCGCTTTACATAGCACCAGTTTTGATACATGAGGACACATTCATTTTTTTGTTAGACACGGGGAGATTAAGTGATTTGCCCAGAATCACAGGATGTTGAACGGCGTTGCCGAGTTTTCAACCCGGTTTCCCACCTTTCGTCGTTGACCGCTCTAGCCGTAAGGCTTCATCCTCTCTGGCAGAAGATTATCCGGGGTGCAATCAGACAATAATACTTATATCCGCCTAAAGCCTGAAATACAGTAAAAATTTCAAAATCACTTTTCTGGCATACTTGGGCTTGCTATAAAAACAGCGTTATATAATCTGGATATAATTTAATAAGTGCCTTGTGTGAAAAATGAGGGAAAATTCTGGGATTGTCTCAAATTGCGATAGCTAATGGCTCTATAAATAGAAAAATAAAGTGGGAAAAGGGGGGCACTAGTCAGACTCCTCTTTTAACTTTAAACTGTCCATGTTGGAAGAATTATTAATCAGTCTAGCTATCGCACCCTTATAGAGTTTATAAATAGTCTCTGAAATATGTGAGGAAAACTCAAATTTTTCCAAATGATAAAAAAGCGTCTCCCATGCCACGAGATCCAATACTTTTCAGCGGCAAATGAAAAAAATATTCTGGGCACATTCTTTTACAGAGAAAAAATACAGTGTATTCCTTAAATAATTACTGTTACAACAATGTAGCTGGTGTCCACTTTGATGTTTATGCACTAGTTTGGTAATCCCCCTATTTAAATCTATTTGTGATTAGCTCTTTAAAAATCTTATAATCAGTATTTAAAAGATAGATGTGCAATATGAGTTGGGATCTTGTGAATTCATGGCAATTTTCAAAAACACTACTACAGCACCATCGTTGAATCAGTCAAATTCCATGATTGTAGGTTATAGCAGTTTGATGCAATCAGTGCTATGCAGTGGTAGATAGGAATGTTATCTTATATTGATTGTATGTTTACCTGCCATGTTAGGGTTTGCACTCCTTACAAGCACTTTTTGCCCGTGTTTCCTAGTGAAGTGGGCATTAGTATTGCTCAACAGTTAGATTGACGAGGGAAGGAGCTTCCTATTTTTAGAGGATTCTCAGCAAATGTGTCTCTCATGCTCACCCGTGCAAACGCCTCTAGTCTGCATGTATCCACAACAAGCTCCTCCTTTGAGGTCAGGAGGTTGTGTACTACTTCAACCAGCTTTTGCAGCCACCTCTTGCAGCCTGCTAGTTCCTCTCTCCTTGCTGTAGGATCACAAGTCGTCCCTCCGTTCTTATACTGTACTGTTGGTCACAGCTGTAGTATTAATGCTCTGCAGAGCATATGTCCCCATCTGTCTTTTGATAGTTTTAGGTAGAGTAAGGGGAACTTTTCCATTCTAATTTTCCTTATCATTTTCCAACACACAATCCTCCAGTTTTATCGGTAAGCTAGGCCTGGGTAAAATGTGTTTGATATTGTTGGGACAGAAAAGTCCTCTGCATGGTAAAAGTTGCTTACCCCTACCTTGAGTGCCCATCTCTTCTGTTGTCTGGATCCCTAATGCTGATTTTGTTGTCATAGGCAAACAAGGATCATGCATGTGTACCATGACATAGGGCTATCTCAAGATTTCAGTCTTGTTAGATAAAGAGGGGCACCCAAAGCACAACCCTCACTGTGTTGAAAGGCTACCATCTTCACCAAGAGGGGCGCAGCACCAGCATGGTGGTGGCAGCATACCATGCAGTGATCAGTAGGAGTGAACAGATCCTTTTTTTACCAGGTGTCAATGGATTGGGGCCTACAGTTCACTTGGCTTGTTTATAGTTCTGCTGCTGTGTGCTTAACTAACACTTGGCCTACATCAGTTGTCTGTAGAGTGCAGCATAGCGCAGGAGTAGTGACTCTGTGCTGTATTTTTATGTGCCTGGGAAGGATACAGTACAGAGATAGACCAGCACTGTGCAGTACAAGCTTGGGTTGTGCTTGTATCGAATATATGTATGCCTGCGAGGAAAAAAATACATGAGTGATGTAGTGCTGTGCAGTGTGTGCACAATGAAAGCATGATCTAGCTGTGTGTGTACTTGCGAGAAGTACATGAAGGTTAAAATGTTGTGCAGCATGTGCATGGTGAATGTGTGTGCTGTCAGTGTGTGTTTGTAATTAGGACACCATTGCACAATACAGAAAGGATACAGTACTGAGCAGTGAACATAGAGTGATTGTGTGTACTGGATGCATGTGCGCATGGGGTTGCACAATACATGGAGGTGAAAGTACTGGACAGTATGTGTGCTGTGTATGTATATTGAGTGCAAAGTGTGTCTGCAATGGTGCATTGCAGGGAGGACCCTGGGTTCCCTTTTGGGAAGTCCAGGCCTGCCTGATGAAGACATGAGGAGTAGAGGAACACCCCCAGATAGATTTGTGCATTGCTGCATTCTTGTGAGCCTGGTGGGACACAGTGGAGGAAGGGAGAGAGAGACCCCCCTGTACTTCAAAAAGGTTCTCTTTGATTCTATGATAGATCACAAGGGGAGGGGCCTGGACACAGAAGGAGCTGAAAAGGGGACCTTAAAAAATGGGACTGAGAGCCCAGTATTAACCTATTGATGCACATATCACTGTGGTTGACATCCAGTTGTGAACTCTAGTCATTCCCATGGCCTGTGTTGTGGGTCTGTCAGCTTCAGAGTCTGTCCTGCTATTACACGCAGCTTTTCCAGAGGAATAAGAGAGAGATAAGTGTACATTTCAAAAGAATCAACTTTAAACCTTTAACCTAAATAACATTTGGTGTCTAGAAATGGTCTATAAGAAGGGGAGGTTGAGAACAAAATATTTGGCATCTGCCAAGCAGCCAGACAGGCAGAGGGGAAGCTCTGGAAGAGTTCTGCCTGTGGCCAGGACTGGGGGCTAAGACCTGCTAGTCTCCCTGCTAGGTGAGGCTACATCACCCAGGGAAACCAAGACCCCTCCTCTGAAGCCTGAAGCACCAGGACGTGCCTTCTTGCTAAGACCATTGTGCCCTGGAGGAAGAGAAGAGCTTTGGAGGGAGCGAGATCCAGTAGAAAGCCCTACTGAGAGGACTCCAGGTGTGAGATGTGTGGAGATGGATGTGCCATTGCCCATTTGCAGAAGCGATTCTGCAAACCCTGCATGGCAAGAGAGGACAGAGGTGGGGTGAGCCATACATCAAGTGCTTGTGTGGATAGTGCCAAGTCTGTACCGCCCTCACTGCGATGACCCTGTATGCCAAAGGAGGCCACTGTGGAAGTGACTGTGTGTCTCAAAGCACTAAGACTTGGGTGAGCGTTGACGTCGACCTCGTATGCCAAGAGATGCCACTGTGGTGTTGGTGATCACACCAGAGAAGTCTATTCCTTGTCCACAAGTAGTGCAGCAACCCCGTAAGCCATATGGGGCTGCCTGTACTGAGTTTTGACAAAGATCAGGCTGCCCACCAGGAAAATTGAAGCTGCACCCTGTTATCTAGACTTTTCCCAACTGACCATGAGGAAGCAGGAGGATGCTGTGAGAACTTTGCTTCCGGGCTGTCCTCCCGTCAGGAGAACGGAGGTCAACCCCCTCACCCTGTGCAGGAAACCAAACTTACTGCGCTGATGGAAGCTGGGAGCACCTTCGATCACTGTTGAGGATGGCAATGCCGCTCAGGAGAGAGAACCTACGACTGATGGGTGCTGCTGCATGTACTGCGACTAGCCCGACTCCTCCAAACAGTACCAGAGCTGCTAGTACCCATGGTTGGGGCAAGGCATAAATCACTGAAATCTTCAGTGCTGCTGGTTCGGGAAACACTTTGAACCATGCTTGTTGTTCCCCAGGGGACTTGCTGCTTGAGGTGCTGTGGCATCACAGAAACGTTTGACTAGTTCCTAGAGTATTACCTATTGGTGAGCATTCTCTGGATGCTGCCACCAATGAATGGAGATTAACCCTGATCAAATTGCTGGGACGAGGGTGGGACAGGGATTTGCTGGATAAACACCAGAGCCCGACCTCAAGGGATTGTATTGTCCTTACTAGTGTTGTTATTTCCTTAAATGTGCAGGATTAGAAATAAAATACTTTGTTTTATGTCTAAAAACAAATTTGTAACTGGCAATTGATGTAATGACATTACTGAGTGCACTTTGAGTTATGAGTCGTGTTCATTAATCTGTATCTAAAATTCTTCCCGAGGGGGCCTGTGACTGCTCATTCACAGCTACCACTGCAGAAGGGGTACTTGGTCCAGTTGAGAAGGATCTATAGTTGGTCGGGTCCGGGAACATCAGGAGTAGAAGGCCTGAACCACCATGGTTTGGCCCAGTAGCCCCTGCATGCCCCATGGCCCTCTGAAAGGGGTTCTAACAAATATCCTCAAAGGAAATTATGTGTAATCCCACACAATTTAGAAGAATTCTCTGTTATTACACAAAACTCTAGCTTCACCTGTTTTCACTATTTTATAGTACAAAATGCATCCTCGAATACACTTTTGATACAAGGACAAATTTCCCACTAAAGATATGAGCACAAAATCATACATGATGCAAACAACTACTCCTGTGCGGTTCATTCAGATTCTTCTGTGCTTCAGTGATGGTGATTTTTACCTGAACTCTATAACACAACATGGCTTAAGAGTGGTATCTTGTCAGTAATGATAGCTGACCTGCAGCCCCATCAGAGGAGTAGAGAGAGAGAGAGTGGGTCAATAAACCCCTAGAACACACAAGTCAAATACACGCAAAATGGTTGAGCAGGCCGCAGAGTCATACAAGGTAATACAGACGTCCGGCAGAGGGGGGTGGGAGGCAAGGGGAAATGTTGACATTGTACATGATTAGGAAGCAAAGGTAATAATGATGCATATTAGGGAAAAGGGAATGAGAAATGGTATACAGATTTTTGTATCAGGAGAACTATTATTCGATATGATGTATAAGAATGTATAAAATCTAGTGGCGAACACACCCCTTGGGCACGATAATGCATATACTACTCCTGTCAAAGTTGTACTATTAAAAATGCCAATAAAGTTGTTGGGAAAAAACAGTGTTATTTTAGTAAATTTGCATAGACGCTGTAATATAAAATGCTGGAAGTTACATGTGATTAGGCCTACTGTAAACATCTTCTTTCTCTTCCTGAAAGAGTTATCTTTCTCTTCCTGAAAGAGTTATCTTTCTCATGTTCCTCCATGCTATGGTGTCAATGCTGTCAGCAGGGTATTCCCCTGTCTCTGCTCTCCAGGTCTGCTTACTTGCACTTATAAAACACTTCCTTACCGTAACCAATTTGAGACATTACGCAAGGGGCAATTAGGGAATAAGGAATCTTGAAAACTCACTATACATGCAACTTACATAATGTGGCAAATTCGAAATCATACAATTGTTCATTCAAACATCTGTCACACAATCTATGTTGATAAGAATTACAAACAAAAAAGTGCCAATCAAATTAAATTAATATAAGCTACAAAAAAAGTTCTTGAAAACCGAGAAAACTTGGAACATCAGAACTTTGCGGCTGCCCGAGGCCACCCGATGGCCATCAGGAGGGCGGCCCCGTACTCACAGAGGGCCTCCCCCCGCCCCCTGCCTTTCGGTCATCCACTCCTCCCCGGGCAGGTGGAATCCCGGCGGGAGGGTGGGCGGGCCAGTTACGCATGTCCAGGGCGGCAGGCAGGGCGAGGGGTATTTAACTTCCACTCGCCATCTTAGCAGCATCCAGGGACACTCTTTTGCGGGACACTAATTCGCGGTGAGTGGTGGCCTACAGGCTGATACCCCCCCTCCGCCTACTCCCTCTTTTTGGAGGTTGAGCCGGGCTAGGCTGCCCGCTTACCGACGGGCCACTGAGGAGGTGGGGTAAACGTGAGAACTCTGAGCCCCTCCAGCCGACCTTCCCTGTCGTACTGGCGGCGGGGCAGGGCAGTCCTGACCGGGCCGGCTGCACCCCCTGGCTCATGTTGTCCGCCTTAGCACGTGCGGGTGGGCGCCCTAGGGGGCGTGCTTCGCCTGCTCCCCCCGGCCCACTTCCCAGGCCGGAGCTCGGGTTCCCGGGTGGTGTCTCTCTCGGCGGGGGGGTTCGACCACCCGGGCCCCCCCCCCCACCTCGCACAGCCCTAGGCTTTCCTGGGAGACTACCACAGGGATGGGTTTTGGACCGTCTCGGAGGATGCCCCTGCTGCTGTGCCTTCAGCCCAGGTGCCCAGGGGACTAATGCAGTGTGTGAGGGTCCTTGTACTATGCTTTAAGCTTGCGGGGCATCTTGGTCGGTAACCCCGTCAACCCGCGACCATGCAGCCTCCCGCTCGGTACTCGCTTCTCCCCCGAGTGCTCAGGGGTATCGTCCGGCTTCGACGGAGGTTTCAGGTTACATCGCATTCCCCAGCCTGCCCCGGTACGTTGGTCTACCCCCCCCCCCCCTTGCCTGGTCCTGCGGGAGATGCCTGTGGCCGGCGAGCAGGCACGGGGCATCGACGGCGAGAGCAGGCGCGGCAGGGCTGTCCGCCTCAGCACAGTTCCGTGCGCGCGGGCCTGGGCCCAATCCCGAGGGCAGTCTCTCGGCAGGGGCATTGGGATCCACTGTCGAGTGGTGTTTGGGCTGCGGCGCTAGCGATCAATTACGTTGTATGCGCAGCAGATTTGAATTGCAGCTAATTAAGGTTTACGACTCATGGTATAGCGCTGCTTGCTGAGTCATCTTGTACATACAGGGGCAACCAGGGTTCCCCTGGGGTTATTCACTGGCGCTGTGTGCAGTGCCGGGGGTCACTTTGACGGCAAAAAAGTTACGATTGGCAGCCACGCTTGAGTTTGCAGCGCATCACCAGGGAGAGGCGGCGGGCCGGCGATCCTACCTCACGGTCGGATCTGACTTCCGGGCTAGTGGCGGCCTTCTCTCGCCGAATTTTGCTGTGTCTTTCCAGCTCCGGCCATGCGGATTTGCCAGGCCCAACCCCATGGGTCGACCTTCCCCTGGGGGCGCTGTCCCTTTTCTTGAGCCCTAGGAAAGCGTGATCCAGGGGGAGGGTGCCGACGGGCCGGACTCCTTCAAGCCCGGCCTGGTTACTTGGTAGTTGTGGGGCGCACATGTTTTCCTCCGGCCTGCAGTACTTTATTTAGCACACGTCTGGGCTGCACGGTACCAGTTCCCCTTTCTCTGCAGCTATGCCACGGCCGCGGTAGCAGCTTTTCCTTGCGAGGTGATTTCGGCATCACTGCCCACCTGAACTGCTTGATATGCACCCGGACCATCGTTCCAACCGGTAGGTACACTTCCCTAACGCAACTGCATATCCAGTTCCTTGCGCCAGGCGCTGTCAGTCATCTGCTGTCCTTCCCCCTAGTAGGACTCCACGTGCCCTGCAGGTATAGGTGCTTCACCACGCAGCATTGTCCTCCCGGCTAGCCGCAGGGCCAATCCCGTATCTGTTAGGGGCGGACATGGGCTCTTTTCGGATATTTCTCCATGCTGGCTCCGGGCATCATTTCCTCGGGTTTTGTCTGGGACCCCATTCATGTTTGCAGTGCCAGTAGTGAGACCCTCCAGGCATGCTTACCTGATTTACTGAGGCAATGTTTAGGCTGGGGTGGACCTTACTGTTCAAGCTATTGCTATGTAACAGCTCATATATTCAACTATTGATTCTATTCAGCTCCATGTACTGATCTTTTGGATATTCCTGTGCTGTGTCGCTAGCTTGTCAAAGTACTGGTACCCGCGCTTATTTGCCCTACACCTTTCACAGCATTATGCCGCAGTTAGAATGCGCAACATTCCAAGGTACACTCAGGCCTGGTTTAGAGCTGTACTTACGCATCTATTTGCTTTTCAGACCGACGTCGGGCCCGAATTATTATCGCTAAACGCATTCTGCACTCCACCCCCTGCAACAGGATCAGTTGTGCAAAGGTATGTAAAGTGGGCTCTGGGTTAGCTGAGGATGGTAGGAGGGGTGGTTGCGGCACAATGGCAGCAGAGGTTGGTTGGGCATGCTTTCGAGCAGGGGCTCATCCGTGGAACCACATCTCTTCCAATTCTGGCAGCTCACAGACATTTTCTTTTGCAGGGAAAGAGCCCAAGTTCGGAATGGATAGCCAGGGATCCCCCCCACTTTTTACCCAGATGTCCCAAGTTGACGACTCCCTACTAGGACCTTCCAAAGATGCACAGCTGAAAGCAGTCATGGACCTGATAAAGGCAAAGGGGGTGGCATGGGCCAGTGAACTTTTGAATGCCAACAATCCCGGGGACTCCGGGGTCGGCTTGTCGCTCCCAGCAGCTGAACAGGAGATAACAGAGGAGGCGGGGCCTACAAGGTCCAAGAGAGTGCGGAAGACAACAGTGAAGGACTACCCCACGGACCCGGCACCTGACAAAGTCTGCGCGCCTGAGTTAGCCAGAAATGTAATCGTGCATGCGGCCGCATCCCCTCCCGCCGCGGTCAGGGCGCCCCCCCCCCCGGCAGCACCTGCACCCACCCCAGACTTTGCCTCACGTGAGGACCTTGGTAAGCTCACGAACACCCTTGCAGACTTCATGTCTGAGGTCAGAGCAGGTTTAAGGGCACCTATCCTCCCAGCAGGGGCAGCACCTGTGTCTTCTGGGGCAGGGACGGTGGTACCAGCGCCGGCACCTATGGCCCTGGATAAGACATTGGTTACACAAGTGTGGGGTGGACTCCCAGCTCAGAGTGGGGCAGGCACCTGCAATGCATTGGTCTCTCCTCCAGCAGTCCTTGTTGACCCGGTTGCTCTGGGCGTCCAGCAATGCCTAGCGCCAGTCACGCCTCCTGCTCCAGCAATGTCCCCATATATCCCATCCACCCCTGCCTTGCCCGTGCAACCTGCAGTGCCTGTCCTTCCCCCCAGCTCGGCTACCCCGGGGTGGCACCCGCCCCATTGTCACAAATGACCATGCTGTCAGGCAAGTGCTCCCTCGCCTGGCAGGTGCCGCAGGCAGCTAAGGAAGGCATATGGCGTAGGGAGTTTATAGATATTTTCTCCCTCCTCATGCTTGGGGCCGAAGGGGTGGACATCAGGAAAATCGGGGGCAAAGAGGAGGACAAGAAGGTCCGCTTTCAGGCTTGGCCTGAGAAACCAATTAAGACCTGGAGACAGGGGTTCTCCATTCTAGCGGCGGTCATCAAGGAGCGCTTTCCTGAGCAGGCCCAGGGCCTTTTCCAGTATGCGAGCGTCATGACGGAAGAGGCTTAATCGAATGGTGGCATGGGCTGGTACAGATATGATTGTGAGTTCAGGATGAAGATGGCTGTTTGTCCAGAGTTAGATTAGGACCAAATGGAAGTAAGGCTATGGATGCAGCACATGGGCAAGGGCAAGGCAGATGCTGCGGATAAAGGTAGTTCCAATGATAAGAAGGTTGAGGCAGGTAAGGGCCAGAACCAGGAGAGGAAGGGGCATTCCAAGCAGTCCTTTCGGGGGGGGCCGAGGTGGAGGAGGCTTCCACAAACAAGGGAACAGAAAAGGCTTTGCAAGGACATGCAGGCTGTACAACGGTGGAACCTGCACGTGGGGGAAGGCCTGCAGATTTGAACAGTCCTGCAGCAAATGCAGCGGTACCCATCCCTCCACATAGTGCGACAAGCGCGATTCTGCAGCGGGCCCTGCCAGACGAGACAAATAACAGCTCTCCCCCGGCCTGGTCCCTCACCTCCCGTCCCACCCCGCCTCCTCTCCTTCCTTCCCTTCCTCTCGACCATGCCTCCTACCACATTGCAGCATCCCCAGCCCCTGTGGGTTTTCTCCAGTCCAAAGGTCCTTCTCCGATCATCATCCCTAACCTCCTGCCTCTCCTGAGGATCTACCCCAATGTGAAAGATAGGGCCATTTTGGCGGAAGGCTTTCTTGAGGGCTTCAAAATACCATACCTGGGTCCCAAGGTCAGCTGGGATTCTGAGAACTTGAAGTCAGCTAGGGACTTCCCGGAGGTGGTGGGAGAAAAGATAAGAAAAGAACTGGCTCTAGGGAGGGTGGCGGGCCCGTTTCAACTCCCGCCCCTCCCAGACTTTGTGGTATCCCCTCTGGGTGTGGTCCCCAAAAAGGAGCTAGGGTCTTTCAGGCTGATCCATCACCTCTCATTCCCGGAGGGCGACTCAGTGAATTCTTGGCTGGCTGAGGCTTCTAGCTCTGTTTCCTACTGTTCCTTAGACATGGCAATTGACTTGGTTAGGAGAGCAGGGAAGGGGGCATGGTTGGCTAAAGTGGACATTGAGGCAGCATTCCGACTTTTGCCTGTTCACCCTGAGAGCCAGCACCTCTTGGGCTTCAAGTGGAGAGGGGAATTATTCTTTGACAAGTGCATGCCCATAGGCTGCGCTGTATCCTGCGCCTTTTTTGAGGCCTTCAGTTCTTTCCTGCAGTGGTCACTCTCAGTGAAATATGACGTCGAAGCGGTGACTCACTACTTAGATGATTTCTTATTCATTGGAAGGGAGGGTATGCCGGAATGACTAAAATGCTTCATGGACCTGGCTAGACACCTGGGAGTGCCTTTGGCACCTGGCAAGACTGAGGGCCCGGCACAGGTTCTCACATTTCTGGGGATTGAGTTAGACACCGTTATGGGTGTGTCGAGACTCCCTGCCGGGAAGGTGCAGGACTTGCAATGGGATATTTAGGAACTGCTGGGGAGGGACAAAGCGCCTCTAGGGGTCATCCAGAGCCTCCAGGGCAAGCTCAATTTTGCAGCACAAGTCATCCCAGTGGGCCGAGTGTTTGCTAGAAGATTAGCCAGGGCCACAGTCGGGGTGGTCAAGCTCCATCACCTTGTGAAATTGTCTGCAGGCTAGAAGAAAGACCTGGTAATGTGGGAAGAGTTCTTGTCTGACTTCAACGGGACGGTGATCTGGAGGGCTCCCTGAGTAGACAGTCCGGAAATCAGCATGTTTACGGACGCATCAGGAAGGGAGGGCTTTGGTGCAATTCTGGGCGAACACTGGTGTGCGCAGGAATGGCCCAACGCCTGGCGCAAGCGTGGCATCACCGCCAACATCACGGTGCTTGAACTTTTCCCCATTGTCATTGCTTTACACCTCTGGCCTGGGCCCCTGTCCGATAGAAAGGTCCTTTGAGGTTGAAGGGGTTCACCTTTCACCAGTTGGTTTGGACTTGTTCCTCTTGGACTTACTAGAAGCTCTGCAGAGCAAGGGTTGCAGGTAATCTAGGTAGCGAAGTGGTGGGGGGCCCGGACGGCGCTGTGGCGGAGTTACAGGGCGATCCGGAAGCAGAGAGGTGCAGCACAGTACTTCAGCGGGCACATAGGGGTGCCAGAGCCTAAAACCTGGAACCTCAAGGGAGGTCCGGGAACCCGTGTCGGCGCCCCAGTAGTCCTTCGGACGGTTGTGGGCCTGTGCAACCGGGGGCTTGCCTAGATACGCCCCGCAAGGGGCGTGAGTATATTTATTACCATAATGGTGCAGCATATGGGTGGTTCGCCACGGTGCTGCTTGGCTCATCAGGCGGGTAGGTGGCGAGAATGCGGCGTGCTCTTGGATCGCCCGTAAGATAACCCACCATGATTGCATAACGTTGTATGTAATAAACCTGCAGCAACTTTCCCCAATCTAACACTGGTGTCTTGTGTGTTATTTGCAGGATGTTGGGTATGTTGCGGGCGGGGGGTCCTGTTGCCATGATGTGACTATGTACACTGCAAGTCACATAGTGCGAAAGGTAAAGAGGATATGGGGCTCTTCACCTTTAAACGTGTTCCAGGGCATTATCCAGGTGACTCCTGTTCTTTGACACAAAATATCCTGGTTCACAAAGGGGTTTCAGCAACTTAAGGTAGCTTCGGTGGACAAAACATGTGCTTGATATTCTTCAATCGACTTCCTGATTGACAGATTCATGACAAATAGAATTTTAGAACCTTAAAGTGCACATATGATAGTGAAAAATCCACCAGAACACTGAAGGGTTAGGCTTATGAAAGGAGACATGCGACGGGGGTGGCCGTGCAAATATTGCAAGGTCATTTTCCACCCTGGAATCACATCTGCATTTGTTCATTAAAAGGTTGGCGTAAATGCGAACATTAGCCACATATCTCACCCAAGCATGGAGCGGAGGTTTCTTCAAAGACAGAATATTTTCAATGCAAATAGAAAGAAAATAGTCAAATGTAGGCTTGCATCACGTTTACACCACACCATTTGGTACATGCGCAACATACACCTCAAAGTCTGATTATGAAGCTAAGCAAAGCCACTTTGCATGAATCTGAGTGGCCTGATAAATCTGAAGTAGCGCAACATGGCGCAAATTGCTCTGTTGTGCTACTCTACCCTGGGTATGCGTTCCATGGACATTACGGTGGGTGTTGCCATGCACCTCCCATGGATTTCGACGCATTCCCAAACAAGGTCTTGTAAATCTGGGAATGTGCCGAAATCTTTTGCCTTCTTTTTTCCTCTTTCTTTGTGTATTGCATTCTGCAACATACAAGGAAAGACTAAAGAGCCTCTCAGGATTGTTTGTGTGCAGGAAGGTGCCCCTTCCTGCACAAAGCAATCCTGCCTACAACATAGACACCCTTGCACCATATGCAAGGTTGCCTGCATTGGCGCTAGGCTGCCTGAACAGCACCATCGCAATGGACAGGAATCCACCATATAAGATAAACATGGCGCATTCCTGTCCCTTCCCTGGACTTGCTGCGCTGCCCTGCGCTACAAAAGTTATAAATATGGCCCTCAGTGTCTAAGTACACCTCATGGAAATAAGAACTGAGCTGAAGAGGAACAGGACTAAGTGTAATGAAGATTGTTCATTACCAATGGGGTCACATGTCGCCGAAATAGAGCTTTGACGCCTCGTCAGGGGTAGTAAGCGCTATATAAATGCAATTACAATTACTCTTTACACTTGCACGCAATGCCGTAAATAACACACTGTTGCTCCATAAGGCTCTTTTGTGAACACCAAGAAATCCTGTGCTTTCCTCTTTCCATCTGGGGAAGTCATTCAGCCCCAAAGCCGTTCTGTCCACTCCTGCACTCTGCCGCTGCTGGGCCTGCTCTCAGATGAGGACGGTCTGCCAGGCCCAAACCTTACTCTCATAGACCCAGGTTCCAGTTGCGGCTTTTGCAGTGTGGGTTGGTTTAAAAGTTTTTTCCAGGCTGACTAATTGTAGCTGTCAGAGGGCCATGCTCAGCCCCAGCCTGAGTCTGCGTCGAATGCCCCGTGGCGGCCATTCAAGACAGGAAGTCAGCCTGTGCGTGCTCACGTGCGCCACGTAAAGCCTGCCCCTGTCAGAAGAATCCGAAAGCACAGCCCAGCGTCGTTATCCCAAACAATGGCTGTCACCCAGGCATGGCGGAGAGGACAAATGACAGCACCAGAGGACACGGGAGCCCGGAGTACCAGCGGAGAGAGAAGGGGTGGGTGGACGGAGATATACTTAGGAACGGCCCGAGCAGCTTCAGCGGAACCTGACAGCTTTTCACATGCAGTTTATAAAGCTCAGATGATTCAAGAGAGAGAGGCCGCCAGAGCCCTGGAGTGCCAGACTTGGGGACAGAAGGCCGAATCCACAGAGGAGACAGGAAGGAGGCATCTAGGTATCTGTGGAGGGGTGGTGTTCTCCATGTATGTATATAACAAAAAAGAGGAGTACCACCATAAAAAAGGCTCACAGGGCGATTTTTGGTGGGATGATTTTCTAATGAGGAAAAAGAAGAAAGTCCTTCTTTGATTTTAATAAACCCCTCACTCACTGACCTAGTCGGTGACATGCTGCTTCATACTCGGGGCCACCTTGACAGCCGAGTGCCATCAAGGTGTGCTGCGACACCTGGAATACAGTGGAGCGGGTATTTGAGTGATGAATGCAAGAAAAAAAGTAGGTGTGTTAAAAATTGTCCTGGTATGGCTTATATGTGAAAAATGTATTCTTAAGACTACTGGACAATAATAAAAGCAGTGTGTGTAGATACAATAAAGGTTTGATTATGACCAAGTGTATCTGTAATATAAGTGCAAGGTCTACATGTTTCAAACCGAATGGAAAATGCCGGTTTTTCTTCAGGACGAGAAAGGAAATGGGTGGTTAGGGTACACTTACTCCTGCCATACCTGCATTCCTTTGTTCTCTGTAAACAAAATTGGTTTTCCATGCATGAACATGTAGAAAAAAACAGGGCAAAACTGCTCCTTTTACAGCACAATGTTCACCTAAAAGGTTTACAAAGTTATCGGTTCGGAAGAAACAGCCAAGAAATACTCCTACACTTTCATGATGGGCCAAGCAAGCGTGACCAATCCTTGACGCAGTAAGATTTAATTATGTATTGGCTAATCTGCTGTGGAGATTATGGAAAGTTTTTTTTGGGCTGTGTAATTTCATTAGTCCTACTATTTCTCAAAATGTAAAGAGCATCTTTCTAAACTTCTACATTAAACTTCCTGTCATTTTCCATGATGTCACTTCCAAAATGTAGTTTTCTTGTCAAATTTTGCATTTTTCAACCTTGAGCTTTTCACGTGGATTTTCCACTGCAACACATGCTTGAGAACCTACTTGAAAGGGTTGAGGAGGACAAATTCAAAGCTAGACATTTTGTGACAAAGCTCATACCAAGGAGGAGGCTTTTGCCTTGACCCAAGCATGTTCTATGTTTTCTGGGCATTGAAACATACATGACTGGAATCTAGATAGCCAGTAAAGAAGAAGACAACCTTCTGAATAGCATCTAAATGTGGAGCATTATCGAAGACAGTAAAGCTGTGCAAATGCATTGTTTACTAGAACATCTACATTATGGGCCGAATTACGAGTCTGGCAGTCCGAGGACCGTCATACCAGTGGTGGTAGTCCAGCCACGCCGCACCGTTGCTCTGACTGCCCTATTACAACTTGGGCGGTCAGACGGTAATTGAACCGCCAGCTCGGCTAGGGAACCGCCGTTCCCTGGCGATGGTGTTGCAGTCAGGGGCTATGTAATATGCAGGTAGTGCCACTGCGGAACCGCCATGCATATTACAAGTTTCAGGACTGCCAGTGGTTTCATGGAGGTCTTTGCTCCAAGAAAGGGCAGAAGGTCTGAAACAAAGTAGGCCCAACATGTACCTCCCTGTGTGCCGGCACACAGGTTCCTGCATGACATGGACTTTTGAGTCCATGCCATGCCAGATCCTCATTTGGCATTCTCATTCCGGTGCCTCATTCAAAGGCACTGTGCCTTTGAAAGACGCACCGCCCTCCAGACCAAAAAATTGGTCGTAATCTGGGGGGGGAGCTTCAGTGACCTTCGGCTACCGCTCCCCCAAAAATTGTAATTAGGCCCTTGGTGATAAATGTCATATCAGTGAGTTCACAATTTTCTCAGTGCCTTGCCAGAATAACCAATAATTGAAACATAATAATCATGACACCAGGCTGGTAAAGTGATTATGGACGATATGAATGTATGTGATGAGTTCTTGAAAGAGACCACTGGGCTGCACAATTCATTCCCCAGCCCTCGCACCCCCCAGAGAGACTGTCCAATGAGTTAAAGGAGCACGGGTGACACCAAGAGCCCACACCAGGTAGTAAAGCATGCATTCATTCGCCAGCGGAACTGCAGTGGAAATGGCAGCCAAGGGTGAGTGTTAATAGGAGATCATAAAAACTGGCATCTGAACGTCAAAATGTTGCCCAAGATATGTTAGAAAGTCTCATATGTTACAGCTGAGCCAGACCTCTGTAAAACTGATCCATTGATTCTCTATTGTAAAATGCAGGTGATTTTGTGAGGACGTAGTGGCTGTTCTGACTCTAGATAATCCATCTGAGGATGGAGTTATAGAGAAAACCGATGCGTCTTCAAATGTTTTGCGGATGACACACAAAGAGGTTGAAAGGGAGGATCAAATGTAGGCAGCTCAAGGCTTTAGCAATCAGATAAGAAAAAGCTCTATCACCCATTCTGACTGGATACATTTTTTGGACCTAGAGGAAATGAAGAGATGCTGGTCGATGGCATAGGGTAGGCTGATAATGTAAGAACAGAACTTGAGTGTAACAAGGAGCAGTAGGGTGGACAGCCCGAAAACAGAGGCATAATGTTTAAAACAGTACCTGCTTCTCAATGAGGATCCAGTGCAAGGCTCTTTAGTGGGGTGAGATGTAACAGTGTTCTTTAAAACCCAGAATATGATTGGCAAAGGAATGTGGACAATCTACACCCTTTGGCTCAGTTGTTCAGGCAGTCCTAGGAAAAAAACGATGTTTGGACAAAATATATGAAAAGAAATATTGCGATACAAAATCATTATGGTATTAAAATCAGAATTTCAGAAATATTGTTGACAGGAATATCAAAGGTAAAAAGATTGCTTTTAGTGTTGCTTTTAATATAATTTTTAAAAAATTGATGTAGAAAATATAGTTGTATGTAATACTGTTTGTAAGTATTAATTAGTATGTAATTTATTGTAGTATGTGGTTGTATATATTTTTTATTTTTTATATGTGTGCTTAGTAAGATAATGTATTAGTTATAACATCATTGAAATTTGTATTTTTACTTGCTTTAATGTAAATAAATAATGGTTTATACTTTTTTTAGTAAGAGAAATTTGGGGTTTTAGGGGATAAGGGTGGAGAGATTTAAAAAAAAGTGTATAATTTAAAGTAAATGTTATGGTAATAATTTTTATGAAATATAAATTAATATTTTACAATCTTCAAATGTATTTTGTTACTTTATTGTTTTCAGTCCATTTATCTTTAATATTAGTTAAATATATATTAATAGTAATACATGTAAATTATATTTTTTTAAATAAAAACATTAATTTATTAAATTAATTTACATAATAAAAATGTTTTACAATGTATTTTAATAATGTAAAATAATAAATTAAAAACACAATTCGCTGCAGTGAGGGCTACATTACGGGCGCACTGGTGTGCAATCTGGGAAATTCTATAAAGTTCCAATCTTGCTCAACTTAATGTGGTCCCACTGCCACTGGGCCACGTCCAAACACAAATTTCAATGTAAAGAAAGGAGCGTATCAGTCCTAAATCAATAAAATGATTCACAGAGAAGAACTCTCAATCCATGCGCTCTTGGTCATCCAATCATAAATGGTCTCTTGGGAGTCTTTTAGTTGATTTATCAAATTCCAAATGTTATTCTCTCCATGAAACATCAACAGAGAAGTCAAAACAATCCAATCAGTAGTTTAATCAATCCAGCCAACGCGTTTCATCCAATGTGGACATCATCAGAGCTGTAAATTCAAAAAACGCATATCAGTACTCATGGTAACTTCAAAACTCTTCTGTGTCTACATGATATGTCGTCTAAATAATCAATATTTCATGATACCCCCAAAACACCCCTCAAGGGTCCCTTCGTATATACAATCTACCCATAAACATTCTGTACATAACCAATACATTATTAACCCCTCTAGGGATTATTAGCACCAAATTATAGTTGTTCAATCAACTGTTATATAGCCAACAGTCTATTTATATAATCCTTCTTCACAGCTTCATCCATTATGTTTATTTCCTGTACCTAAAATGAGGGTGTCACCTCATTACCATTTATTCACATTGAAATGTATTACCTCATGGTTAAACGATATTCACAAATGATATTCTTCAATATGTTGTACCCCTCTCAGTGACATCACCTCAATACGTCAATTTAGTTATGATTCCCACCTAAAATGAGAGAGAAAACTCATATATTTCCAGTGTATCTTAAATAACTATCCATAATATCACCAGTGTACTGCTATGCATGGCTTTAATACCATTATCTCTGTCTCATATTCTCCTGTCTATTTCAGTCCCCTAGTCTATTGCCTATCTGTATTGCTATTCCCCTCTGTATCGTAGAGGCAAGATCGCTCCTCTCCTGTTTACTCAGACCATGATTGTTAACCCATCAATGCCAAATCATTGTGCAGCAGGATAAAAATTATTTTTTGTGTGCAGCAGGATACAAATAACTTCGATTTGATTCACCGCCTAGCTCCCATAAGCGCCAAAAGGTTATTGAAAATCAGGATTTAGGAGCATCGCTGTTAACATGAGCTCATACGGGCACTTTAATTATTGCACGTGGCACTGGTTCCACTTGATATTTATCTACAGACATATGTGTCCTCTTGATATAGGTCGCATTAATTTTACTAAAACAGTAAAAACAGTATTCAATATGACCTACATAGTTAATACATTACTAATGAATAATTCATAATGCAAAAGTACATTCCATGTGCAAAGTGGCAAATATGTGCACAATAACGCTTTAGCTGCCAGATATAAACGGGGCATGTGTCAGTATATATTCTTTTAGATCCAAAACGGAATACTTGAAGTTCCTAACAGTGCTAAAATGTAAATATGCATATCATAGCAACAACAACATCCAAGGTTAAATCCCTGACATTCGTAAAGTCCAAGTGTCAATTTCACAGTGGAGTAGACTTGCTTAAACTACTTTCCTCAATCGAAGATTGAGAATATATACCCCTCAAGGCAGAAAACAAAGGCAAATGGTCATATCAAATACGTAATGACTACATCTGCTAAATTCATCGTCCACGAAAAAATCATGTGATAAATCCCCATATTTAGTACTGTTATTGTCTTACTTGCTCAATTAAAGTACATGTTGACATGAACAATGTCCCTAAATAATATGTGCAAACAAATATTTATGTGCAAAGATAAAGTGCAAAGTGCTGTTTAAAAACGCGTACTCATCTCATAGATAAATAATATTTTGTTTATGTACAGACTGAGCCCAGTCTTACCCGTCCAACATATCAAGGCATGTGGTTTACTCATAAATTTTCCTAAGTTAATGATAATCATTTTTATTCCAAATAGTTGTACTACATTCAATTAAGTTGATTCAAATCACTGATATATAAAATAGTATTCAACTGTATTCGAAGCTAGCGTGCATTGAATAAAGGAATCATGGAGTTTGGTGTGGGGCGAGATAAAACGGAGACTCAATCTCTCTGCTCAAAGTGATGTCGTGACCTGGACTGCTGTAATTTGGGGTTAAGACCAAGTATGATATTCCGCTTATGACACTATATTTAGGATGCTAACATCAGTAGGAATTGAAGAATAGACTATTCTTTTTTAAAACAATAAATAAATATCAAAAAGTTAAGATCACTTCTTCGTTTCCTACTTTTGTCTACTTATGTTTCAATAAACTTCAAACTTAAAAAAAAAAAAAAAGTTAAGATCACTCTAAGACATTACCTACTGAAATAGAACATTACAGACTATACTGTTTATAAAAGAGTCCTATCAGCTACTACTATAGGCTAGCGTGTAAATCCTCTGGTAAGTTAAGGCCCCCAGGCTGTTTAGTGTCTCGTTGTAATATATACTTGGTTTAGAGTTTGCGTAATTTTGTAATACATGTCCCAGGAAGTGATGTAAGAGTGATGTGGATGCACTTTATTTAAATTTGCGCAAAAAAATGATGATATGGCTTTCCTGTGAGCAAGGTCTCTGTAGAGACCGAAACGCGTAAGGTGTTGCTGGCTTGCTGTGATATAATGAAATAAACGGAACAAATCTTCGAAAAACGTGTGGTTTAATTGGTAAACCCAAGAGTGGAAAACGGAACGAATATATATATATATATATATATATATCTACTACTCCTCCTTCTCCAGAAGAAGACTGCCACCTTCCAGAACAGCGGACGTCTCGTCTCAAACGGGACCTCTGGAGCCAGTCCCGACAACACTACACCTCCAAGGCAGAAAAACTACCAGAGACGAGACTTGTGCAGACCAAAGTGTTTATTGCTATGTCGCCCTCGGACGCGTTTCGCCTGACCAGCAGGCTTGTTCACCGATGCTCCCACAGCAAGGGAAACGCCGGCAAAAACATCGGATGTAATGGCCAGGTTGAAGCGCCTAGAAAAACTGAAACGCGGAGAACTCTCCAAGTGGTGGGAGCAGAAATCTTTACAACGATACCTAGAAGTAAAGCGGATCCCTCGTGGCTTAAGGATAATGGTGGCGCCAACTTACGAGGAACCAGACCCAAACATGCTGCGCGAGTGGGCCGATAACAATCATGATTCCTCCAGCAAAATGTTGGCCATTTTGATCAAGTACGCGGAATCGGACAGGGAGAAGATGTTATCAGAAATTGAACAGATATTGCAGATGCTGGACAAAGAGCCCGACCAGGAACTTATCAGCAAATTTAAAAAGGATATGGTAGACCGTCTTAAGAAGCTGGAATTGAGCATAACAGAACGTAAAGCTGAAAAATTCCTCAGAGATAAAAGGGACTATGAAAGAGGCCAGATATATACATTGCTAAAAAGTTCGATTCAATGCGCAAACAACGCCTTAATCCCAACCAAAAACGTGCTGACCCACAGTCCGATGATAGCACCCTCCTAAGCTCAGATGTCGAAACTGATCCAGAAGAAGGACACAGTAGATCAAGCAAGCAGCTGATTCCCACAGTTTGACGAATTTGCTTTTTTAGAGGAGGAGAGGAGGTTCAACTTGAGGCCAAGACGGAGAGTAAATTACGGGGACAATCAAAAAGGAAGAGGCAGAGGAGCAGGCGGCGCAAAAGAAGCAAACAAACCCAACGCAGCGTCCAACAAAACCAAGAAGTAAAAGCTCAACCGGCAGGACAAAATAACACGATCTTGAACCTGACGAAAATGGTTTTGACACCAAATGAAGAGAAAATCCTGCAACTTGGCCTCTCGTACTGTCCCCCGGCGGAGTTTAATTACGTGGAAACCCGAGTCGACACATTTAAACTTGTGAGGAATCTGAAATTGAAGAAATTCTTTGCTCAAGCCAAACACTCCAAGAGAGCCTCAATTGAAGCCCAATCCTCCACTACTGAAGACAACCTTTCTGTAGGCGACATGGATTTGCTACTCAACCTTAGAGGAAATGAGGCTGAAGTCAGTCTTGAAATGGACACACAAATACCTGACCCGGAATTCCGTGAAGCTACTAGTAGCCAAGCAGCAATGATTGCTGAGGAACAAGAACTGAATATCAACAAATCAGCACCTACAAACTTTCGACCCAGTTCTAAATTTACCCCTTTAAGTATCCGCGATACTGTGGACATTTTTCATGAACTGGTTGTCAATGACTTAAAAAACCTTGAAAAATGCACAAGTGTAAAACATAAAAATTTCAGCAAACAAGAAAAAGATTTCTCGGCCTTAATCACTAAACTTAAATCTGATCACAACTGTATACTGAGAAATGCCGATAAAGGTGGGAATGTTGTTCTCTGGGATAGGGGCCAATATCTAGCCGAGGCATATAAACAGCTCAATAACCGCTCGAATTATATAAAAACAACAGAGCTTGCTATGCAGCAACAATTTGAGCTTTATAATCACCAACTACAAGATTGGTACCACCAGGGCCTGTTATCCCCAGAGGAACTCAAGTTCCTGAAAATCAGTAATCCAACTACCCCAGTGTTTTACCTTATACCCAAGGTGCATAAAGATGTGGCCAATCCACCGGGCCGCCCAATCATTTCGGCAATAGGTGGGGGTTTGGAAAGCACGTCGAAATTTGTTGATTCATTTCTTTTTCCTTTGGTTAACCAACTTCCCTCATTTACCCAAGATTCAAGTGACTTTCTAAGAAAAATCTATGACATTCCTTGGGAATCAGATCTCTTACTGGTGACGATTGACGTTTCCACGCTTTATACAAGTATAATATCCACAACAAGGGGTGGTGAGGGACAGAGTCTCTGAATTAAGCAGAAAGCTCTCACCCAGTCAAGAGATCAGGGCTAGATCCAACACCGTTTTTTAGCTCACTGCACCATCCCAGTTTCAGAACCCGGCTGTATGCAAATTAGTCTGTTCCTGTCCCAGTGCATGATGGGAACAGGGCAAACCAAACTACAAAAGCCAATTCTTACACTGGGAAGGAAACAAGCTCCCGGGGACCGGTTTCTGGCATTACAGCCGTCTTCGGCCCGGTTTGCTTGAATCCTGATGGTGCAATGAGCAAGGGTCTCACATCTGAGAATACCCCTCCACGCTTAGGGTGGACAAAAATATCCACAACAAGGGGTGGTGAGGGACAGAGTCTCTGAATTAAGCAGAAAGCTCTCACCCAGTCAAGAGATCAGGGCTAGATCCAACACCGTTTTTTAGCTCACTGCACCATCCCAGTTTCAGAACCCGGCTGTATGCAAATTAGTCTGTTCCTGTCCCAGTGCATGATGGGAACAGGGCAAACCAAACTACAAAAGCCAATTCTTACACTGGGAAGGAAACAAGCTCCCGGGGACCGGTTTCTGGCATTACAGCCGTCTTCGGCCCGGTTTGCTTGAATCCTGATGGTGCAATGAGCAAGGGTCTCACATCTGAGAATACCCCTCCACGCTTAGGGTGGACAAAAATATCCACAACAAGGGGTGGTGAGGGACAGAGTCTCTGAATTAAGCAGAAAGCTCTCACCCAGTCAAGAGATCAGGGCTAGATCCAACACCGTTTTTTAGCTCACTGCACCATCCCAGTTTCAGAACCCGGCTGTATGCAAATTAGTCTGTTCCTGTCCCAGTGCATGATGGGAACAGGGCAAACCAAACTACAAAAGCCAATTCTTACACTGGGAAGGAAACAAGCTCCCGGGGAGAGTGGTCTGCTCAATTCAGACACTCCGGCCTTCGCGCAGTAAAACACTTCCTAAAGGAAAGACCCATTAAACTATGGCTCCACACACAAATGATCCTGACCATGATTATGACCTGTTTGAACTGCAATTATTTCATGTTTGAATCCACTCTGTATAAACAGGTGTGTGGGACCGCGATGGGCACCTGCTTCGCCCCCAGCTATGCTAATTTGCATATGGGCTGGTGGGAGGAGCAGGTGGTCCAAGCGGATTTCCACAAGGAGTGGGGAGAAAACATCCTCCACTGGAGCAGGTATATCGACGACCTGTTCGTCATATGGAAAGGTTCAGAACTCAGTGCACAAAACTTTGTTGATAAATTACAGAATAACAACCTCAATCTAAAGTTTACAAGTAACATCAGTGCCTCATCTGTGACGTTCCTAGACCTTACCATTTTTGTCAAAAACGGGAAATTGCAGTCAAACCTATATAGGAAACCTACAGCAGGAAATACGTTGCTCCATGTAACAAGTTTCCATCCAACCAACTTGGTCAGAAGCATTCCGTATGGGGAAAGTTTGAGAGCCATTAGAAACTGTAGTGACCCAGAATGTCTAGAGAAAGAACTGTTAACCCTCAACACTCGGTTCTCAGAGCGAGGGTATTCACAAGAAAACATCAAAAGCTGCATTAATAAGGCGAAAAAACGCAGTAGAGAAGAAATTTTGTTTAACCAACATACACAAAAAACTACCAAGCAAAGCGGAGGAAACCAGGCCAGAATGATAACAACATACAGTAAAAAGCATGCTGATGTGAGAAAAATACTGAACCGGCATTGGCACCTCTTGGCAAATGATCCACTTTTACAAGACCTAGTCCCCAAAAAACCTGTCATTACATTTAGGAAGGCAAGATCTCTAAAACAAATGCTAGTGTCCAACATGCTGCCTCCCAAATCTAAAGGGAAGGGAGCAGGTTCAGACTGGCTCAAGAGGAAACCAGGCTTCATTAAATGTATGAAGTGCAAGGCTTGTAAATTAGGAGTAAACACCAACACATACCAAGGGGGCCTGTCCAAGAGAGTGAAACAAATCAGGGGCTTTTTTGACTGCAAGACCGACTATGCAGTATACGTGCTTCAGTGCCCTTGTGGCCTGAAATACGTAGGCAGTACCATCCATCTGTGGAAAATTAATACAGTTTGGTGAACATTATCTACGCCATCTTGCCTTTTTCCCGATGCCACACTTTTCGTCATGCACATCCGCCATATTTTAGCCGTTACGATCAGAATCACCCTCACGAAAGACCCCCACGCACCGGTCATTCCCACTCTCACATGCCTTGCGCATAAGCGGCAGCCATTTTAAACACCATGGCCTCCCTGCCCCTCGCTGATAGCCAGCGCGTCTCTCTCTCTCTCTCCTAACCTCGCAAGCATCCCCCGCACGCTGACAACCCCCGCTCTCTCATGCCTTGGGTCATAAACCCCTCTTCAACGCAGCTTCACCACAGAATCCCATCCTGTTCCCAGTGCGACACCTCCCCTCATTCCTTTCATGGTCTCAGATCCTTTTGATGCAAACCCCCTTTCCCTGTGTCCCCGTTTGTCTTCCTTGTTCCCAGGCCGCCACCTGGCCCTGCGGATACTGTTTATTACCCCGTACAGTAGGAAGCTTCCCCTCCCCATCAAAAGACCCTCGAGCCGATCAAAGCCCCCACCCTATGAGATCCGATCAACTCCACGCATTCCGTGAATCGGCGGAATGCCCTGCTGCGCGACAATCATCACCTGTTGTGACCGGGGTGGGGAATTCAACTGTAAATGTATGTGGGAACGGGTCTGAAGGGGAGATTCCGAGGATGTTCTTTCAAATATCAAAGTGTTGCGAGAATGTGTTACGTGCAATAAAGGTCGTGAACCCTAGTATAAGAGGCCAGGCCTCAGAGATGTGGTTAGAGCACCTCGTGACGATACTTGCTGTCTGAATTGATGTGTTCTCCTCCGGAGAGAATAAAATCCTCGTTTCCTGCCTTCCAGTCTCCAGCGCCTGCTTCTTCATTGATTAATATTGGTGGGTCATAGAGGCGACACCGCCGGGCAACATAAAGGGGTCTTTGGTTACTGGTTGTCTTTGAACCCCTTTTAACAATTGGCGTCCCAAGCGTGGGGCCCATCAGCGACTCGTGGATCCAGTGGGAGAGGTCCTGACGACAGAGTGAACGACTGCAACGATCGGAAGGTACCCTGTCCGATAGACCCTCGTCTGACAGCCGATCATCCGAACTTCACTGGTTCCGAACAGACCTCTCTCGAGTGATCTGCGGTCCTGACTGGGAACCATCAGGAGTGCCACAAGGAGTACGAAGAGAAGAGGACGATCGGGCGCTGGATTCGGAAGACAAGAAACTGTCCATGCGGTCCGGGTAAGGTCGTGTAAACACGACGAATTGCGAAAGTGATTGATAATTGATGAGAAAATACTAGTATTACTTTTTGTTAATTTATTTGGAGATTCACTGTCTGCAAACGGAGAAACAACAGGCTCTCCCTTTATAAACAGTGAAGGATAGGTACGCATCCATCGGACCTATCTTTCTCCCCCACTGAACAATTGCCCCTCCCCCATTGATTAACTGTTATAGATTGTTTTCTGGAGATTCTCTGTCTGCAAACAGGGAAGAATAGGTCCCCTCTCTGCAGATAGTGAAAGGGTAGGTGACGCGGACCTTTGCGAGCCCGCTTATTCTCCCCATTGACCATATTGATTTTTTATTTTTGACCTAACATTGATTGCTCAAGATTGGTTCATGAGGTATTCACTGCCTGCAAACAACGTAGAATAGAAATATTCTGTCTAGTCTTTGCACGCAGTGATAAGATAGGTAGTGCTGACTATTATCCCCATTGTGATCCGTCATGCCTGTCTTCTCCCCACTGGTTAGTAGCCTGTTTAGCCCGGACCGCTTATTAGAGATGAACCATCCGGCTCCGCTGGAAGGCACCCCTAATAAGGACATGTTCATGAAGCATGGATTAATCGCTATAGCCTATAGCCAACTGTGGCATAAATATACGAAAATGGATCGAGAAAGTCAGTGGCCACTGATAGGATCCTTCGATCTTGACAAAATAGAAACGGTAGAAATAACCCTTCGTAGGAATGAAACAACACCTATTATGCTCGATAGTCTCGGTATGTGGCGCAAAGAAGCCACACGACGAAAGGAAAGCGATGAAGTCAGAAAGGGTGAAGAGACACGACGGACAACCCTCCAAACGTCTAGTAGGCAAAGGGAAGGGCCAGCGATGGCACAGTTCCGAGGAGTAGACATGAAAAGGGAACGGTGTAAAGGGATGTGCCGACAGGACAACCCCGGGACACAACGACCCGAAAGTAATCCCCCGACACTATGCAGAGGACGAACAGATTTAAAACAAAACCAATGTGCTTTCTGTAGATGTCTCGGGCACTGGAAAGCCCAATGCCCGACTCTACAGAGCATAGGTAAGAACGGAGGGTCGACAGAAAGAACAGGCCGACAGAAAGGGAAAAGGCGCGAGATAAAAACCAATCAGACTAGTGCAGACAGAACAGATAGAACCACCCCGTTTGATTATGCTCGATGGCACAGATTCCGTCAGACCAATTTTAACGACATGTTAGAGTTCTGGGACTGATTGCTCTCTGTTGCTCCCCCACTCTGAAAAACAAACACAATTACAGGCCAGTGTAAACAACCCCCGTTAGAGAAAGGACTCAAGGAAGCCAAGCATCTGTTATATAACTTAGGATTTAATTACGGTAAAGATAACACACAACCAACGGTAAATAGAATAACTAGTAGAACACTCTCTAAAGCAAACTGTACTAATAGGAGAAATACAAAACATATTACGCTCACTCCGGAAGTCCTCGAAATGTAACAGTTCGACGGTCCCGCCCACCCGAAACACATAGCACGTGTGGGGCGGGGCCTGCCAACAGCCATAGACCAAAAGAGATCGCCGGCGAGAAGGTACAGGAGGCTCCTCAAAGCAGGCAATGAAATGGTCTTTCCATACTACCCTTCCAGGGATGGCGTCCCCCGGGCCACGAGTAGGGAGGGGGCGGATGCAAATGACCCCCTCCCTCGTATCTCCTGGTCCGGCCATCACGAATTCCTCCATCGAACTGATGCAGGGTGGGCAGGGAGGGAGAGGCGACGCGGACGAACCTCTCCCGCCTCCGCAGGTAGGAGGTTTCCCAGCCCTGGCCCGGCGCCGATGTCCTCCAGCCGGGCGACGGCCATATACCTGCGCAGCACAGAACTTACAATGTCCGACGCACATATATTTCCGCAGCACAGGACATACAATGTCCGACGGGCATACTTGCGCAGCACCGGACGTACAATGGTCCCCCAAGAGTCGGAATCAGGGGTGTAGGGTGGTCATCATGTACACCCCTGATTCAAAGGGACGGCGTGGGATGCGCCGGGAGAGGGAGACGGCACGGACGAGCCTCCCTCACCTCCCCAGATGAAGGCTCCACAGCTGCACCCTGGCGCCCCGAACCAAAATGCCCTGCTCCAACAGCATGATGTTCCGCTTCCATCACCACAAGAAGTTTCTTCCACTCCTGATAGATACGACGAAGGGCGGCAGCTGCAGGGTCTCAAAATGGCACCTGGGCCCTCTGGAAGGCGGGTCTAGGCCGCTGGAGGAACTTTGTCTGAAATTGCAACTCGGGCACTTGCCCACCTGGGCGCAAGCCCCCACCATCGACAAACATCCCCCCGACTTTGAAGATTCTACCAAAGTCCCAAGAGCCCTCGGCCCCTTCAGGCTTCCGGTGGGGAACAGCTGCATTGATCACTAATGAAATAACCACGACACAGCAGCAAGATGGCGGTGCTCTCGTGTCTGCACCAGCTTCAGTCTGAACCACCCAGGAACATTATGGGCTAACAAACTCGAGTAAGTTCCGGCTGAACATCAACATGACCCGGTAAGAAAGACTCTACCTCCCTCCCTCTCTTGATTGACGGTCCACACCACCAGCCCCTCTGTTAGCACAGGTTTTTTGAACTGCCGAAAGGGACCCTGGTCCAACCGCCAATCGTCGGAGACATTTTTGCCCCTGATGCTACTTCCGGACTAAACCGGCCTCGCCCAAAATGGCGCCGGTATCAATAAGAACTAACGGATGCCTCGTGGTGTTCCTTAGCTAATGAGACTTGATGTACTAAGATATATATACGAACCTTTGCGCACTTGATGAAAAAGGGAGGAGGGTTCACTTGGCGAACATTCGAAAGGGGTCCCGTAAAAATGTTGATTTCAATGAACGATTTATTTTGATATTTATTGTAACTGGTACATAACGTCGCTTATGATGCACACCCACGGTATACATCTAGGAAATGCGATTACGATGAGCTTGACTGTGTTTCCATTTATGAACTGAAATGCCCCTGATCCCTCATCACGCAATGGAACGTTTTTAGTTACTTGCAAATAATTAATTAGGCCTTTTTAACATGTTCTTGTGCCACAAAATAACCCCCCTACTGTATGTGCTTCCATCGTCGACATGTCCGGCCAAAATATGATTGCACTCTCACATTTTACGTACTGAACGATTATGCAAATAAAGGTTTTCCAAACTATGAATAGGCATCACATGCTTTTGTAAATGTGGGAATTGGTGGGAGGGCTTTTTCTGTGCGCAACCGTTCTGCTCTTTTTTTAAGGTTATCTGAAAAATGGTTGTTCGGCCCTGAATTGATGATCGAATCAAAGGTATGATACGCTGCCTCCAAAATATGCGACTAAGCTCAGGAACTAACGTATGAAGAAGGACCTCGACTTCTGAGAATGGGTAAGGTAAAGCGGTGTGATTGATAGAATGTTATAAAGGTATGGTGGTCGAAGGTACTAAGGGACAGGGTTGACCGAAGAACTGATATGCCTTAGAACATCACAGCTTTGGGAATGATTTAAGGATCCCGATGGCCAGATACATCTACAAAACCAGGTACCTCGCGCTAGGCACCTCTGATTCCTCTTTTTAGCGTTTCCCTACACACGATCCATAATGCCACCCTCGAACCCCCCATGAACCACCTATCACACTGCCCGCCCCCTTGACTTCAGAAACCAAGACCCTAGGGATTATATCCCGGGGAGATAAGTACGAGTATATGGTAAGTAAAGGACTTTCGTGCCCGTACATTTGATGTGCTCGGATGTTGTTCCCCCTCCCTTTTCCTCCTTTTTTTCCCTCTGCAGATTACATTGGAGTCCCGATTAGGGTACCGTAAAGGATCTGGAGCCACGTCACGCCCGATGCATGAAAACGGACTAACGCGGCAAGACGACACAAAAAGACGCCCTACTCAATGCGCGACCTTTTTGTACCTGACCTAATGCTTTTCCGTCCCAAAACTGCATGCTTTCTACATCCTAACACAGACCCGAAACGTCTAACATTGGGTAATGCACTGAATAGCCCAAACGATACACGGTCATTCTCCATGTCACACGTGTACTATTTGGCCTATTGTTACTCTCTCTCTCTCTCTCTCTCTCTCTCTCTCTCTCTCTCTCTCTCTCCCTCTCTCTCTCTCTCTTTCACCCCTCCACACTTTCCCTCTTCCTAGCGACTGGCACCTAATTGGCGAACCTGGTGCACCTCCTGATTGGCCCCAAATACCACAAGTATTTGCACAAATTCGTCCTAAATAAAATCGTATCGATACCACGTTACTACCTCTCCTTTTCTGCTAAATAGGGATGAAAATTAAATTGGCCAAAAGGAAAGGGACAGGTAAGACGACTAAGGTTCCCTAAATTTGACCCACAGTCAGGGAACTATTTGTCAGTGGCTTCTATGATAAAAAAAAAATGTCTGTGGTAACGCGACCTTCCCCATTCCAAGTTGTCTCCATACCCCAAGCAGTAAAAAAATGATCGAGACACCCCCGTCTTCCCAAAATGCCCCCAGTTTGGTATCGGCTGCACTGAACGAGAATCTGAAAAACGCCCCTTGCTCCAATTCGCTGTGTTCCTAGTTGTTTTCCAACAGACCTCACCCACCCCAAGGATAAGTTTAATAATTATCGCAAGCCCCCCCCCCGAGTTTTTGTAGTAGCCAGGTTGCGAGAAACTATATAGAAAGTTAGAAAGATGTGTGCAAAGTTAAAATTAGATCGAAAACTGAAGGAACTTGTTGCAGTAAACCTTGTTGAAAATAGGATGTTTAGCCAAAAGATAGGACGCATTGATGTAATGGAGAGTCGTTTAGCCTATGTTCATCCCTCAGAAGGATGCCTATCAGACTATGGTGAATAGCACGTTGCACTTTTCCGTAAGATACAAAGCCCTGAAGACCGGCCTAGCCTTGCAAGACTCGTACTAGGGAAATGGGCCTCTACCAGAAGAACTGACATCTACTGTAATAGACGAATGCAATGAATGGGTATCAGACCTTGTACCACGACAAATGAATGTAATAACCAACAAAACGCCAAAGAATTAGCCACAAAGGGAAGTTGTAGGAAATCCAGCAAACCCATCATCAATTGTTTATACGTTGGCTGCAAATCTCAATGTAGCGGATGTTTATCCCAGTTGCTTGGTGTTGGGAGAGAAATAGGTTTATGTAATTACCTTCTTCTGCAAAATCTCTAAAGACTGTCTTTTCGAACTCATTTAAGGGTACCACTGTCGGAGGAGAAAGAGACCGGATGTGGGAGCACGCGGCCTGACTGCGGATCGTGGAACCTCAGCGACGGAGGCCAAGGCGAGACCACGGCAGTAAGGAGTCGCAGGATAAGGCACTGTTTCAGACAAAGCTAAGGAAGGGGCTGACCTGAAGCCCCTGCTCTATGATCGACGTGTGCCAAAAAAAAAAAAAAAAAGGTCCCCGCTCTCTGAACCTGGTTATGGACCCGCCTGTCTCAAATTCTCCGTCCCCCTGATCTGTTCCCGACTTGGCCCTGCTCCATCCCCTCCTCCTCCGACCTACCATAAGGACTGCTCACACACACACCTTTCCACCTGAACTTCCAAGTTCCTCCAAATCCTACTGAGCTATCCAGAGAAGGGTATTCCCTGCGTCAAAAGGGAGGGAGCTCCGACTAAGTAGACCACGAACTATGTTAATCTCAGAACGGTGACCTAGAACTCCACCAAGGGTCGCCCCTAAAGAGAAGATGAACGAAGTATGTGGTTCTACCCGCTGCTGAACGCCTCGATGATGATGGAAGCAACAGGAAATACCCACCACAGAGACTCAAGAAACAAACAGACCCCACAACTCAAAGACAATTGCACTTTTCATCACAATCCTTTTTCTGCCTCCTAATAACTATGCTCTGGGTTACGGAAGAAAATGCACGTGCTCCGGAACCATGATGCATTCCTCTCAAGAGGTCTGGCGAAACAAAACAAAGATGCACTCCCGCCCGCAGACCTCCAACGACTCAATCCACATGAACATTCCTGTTGACAGAACGAATTGTAATCCAGGTGCTTAACAGTGCCAACAGAAGACGACAAAGACACTGAGAACTCTGATATTTACTATATCTCATTTCTCTCCCAACCACCATTGGACTGACTATGCTCCCGCCGAGTACAAAAAGGACTTACTTATATGATAACTTACCAGTTCCTATTCCAAATGACTATAAGTATCTATGATCTGTACCCAACGCCTTCGCTACATAATTCTAGTCTGATATTGCAGTACTATGACTTTTTCTGCAACCAACTTAACGATGAACCCGCCTACTAGATGATGTGATGTTTATAATGTGATGTTTATGTACAGTTCTTTTGCCTAAGTCCCCTCTCCCTTACTTATGACCGCTGCAATAGGTATAGATAGGAAATAGGCCAGCAAGATGTCTTGGAAATGTTAAAGGGAGGACTGTGGAAAATTAATACAGTTTGGTGAACATTATCTACGCCATCTTGCCTTTTTCCCGATGCCACACTTTTCGTCATGCACATCCGCCATATTTTAGCCGTTACGATCAGAATCACCCTCACGAAAGACCCCCACGCACCGGTCATTCCCACTCTCACATGCCTTGCGCATAAGCGGCAGCCATTTTAAACACCATGGCCTCCCTGCCCCTCGCTGATAGCCAGCGCGTCTCTCTCTCTCTCTCCTAACCTCGCAAGCATCCCCCGCACGCTGACAACCCCCGCTCTCTCATGCCTTGGGTCATAAACCCCTCTTCAACGCAGCTTCACCACAGAATCCCATCCTGTTCCCAGCGCGACACCTCCCCTCATTCCTTTCATGGTCTCAGATCCTTTTGATGCAAACCCCCTTTCCCTGTGTCCCCGTTTGTCTTCCTTGTTCCCAGGCCGCCACCTGGCCCTGCGGATACTGTTTATTACCCCGTACAGTAGGAAGCTTCCCCTCCCCATCAAAAGACCCTCGAGCCGATCAAAGCCCCCACCCTATGAGATCCGATCAACTCCACGCATTCCGTGAATCGGCGGAATGCCCTGCTGCGCGACAATCATCACCTGTTGTGACCGGGGTGGGGAATTCAACTGTAAATGTATGTGGGAACGGGTCTGAAGGGGAGATTCCGAGGATGTTCTTTCAAATATCAAAGTGTTGCGAGAATGTGTTACGTGCAATAAAGGTCGTAAACCCTAGTATAAGAGGCCAGGCCTCAGAGATGTGGTTAGAGCACCTCGTGACGATACTTGCTGTCTGAATTGATGTGTTCTCCTCCGGAGAGAATAAAATCCTCGTTTCCTGCCTTCCAGTCTCCAGCGCCTGCTTCTTCATTGATTAATATTGGTGGGTCATAGAGGCGACACCGCCGGGCAACATAAAGGGGTCTTTGGTTACTGGTTGTCTTTGAACCCCTTTTAACACATCCCGTGCATGTTCGCATACTGCAACATATGCGTGCCATTCGAAATACAGATCCGGCATACCCAGTGGCACGCCATTTTGAGGACAAGCACAATAAAGATGAAACTGGGCTTAGCTTCTATGTCATTGACCAAATTCCGAAGAGTGTAAGAGGCGGAGATAGGTTGAAAAAATTAAGACGCCTCGAATCAAGGTATATTCTCGAAATCAATTCTAAGGCCCCGGGAGGGTTAAACCTTGAAGAAGGCCTTAGCACACATCTGTGACATGGGTAGTGTTCAGCCCCTTTTGAAAAGTTTAGCCGCTGTGCAGCTACAATTCTGTGCCATAACAATGTTGGTTAAGTCAGAAAATGGAGAGCATTGGTGACCTCAACTATACGTTCCACACTGTATAATGAATTGTATATAAAAAATGAAATGTTTTTAATAAGGGCACCTTTACTTTCCTTCTTTTCTTTTCTTTTCACACTTATCTCACTTACTTTTTTCTTTCACTTTCTCTGCCCGTACTACAGAAAAAAGCGGTATAAACGCCCACTGGGGCAATATCCTTGAAAACAATGACGAAATGCAATCATGTTAATGCCTTAATGCTATGTGATTACCCGAGGCCCACTATGGGCTCAATACAAAACCGTCATGCAACGCACAGCTCAGATGTAATTAAGTTTACACGCACTATGCGAACATTTCACTGAAGCGCATTTAAATTAATTATCAAATGTATTGTTTAAACGGTTGTTTATTTAATGATGGTATCCATCATGCAAAAAGGTTCAACACTGATGAATGTGGAGCACGCTATCAAAATCTATGCAAAACTACGAGTCTGTTTTCACTATCAGTTGATCTGTAGTTCTAATCACGTGACTGTAGGGTTGCACAAGTTTTCTTTAAATGGCGATTGTTATTTACTGAAGCATCAGTGAACAAGCCTGCTGGTCAGGCGAAACGCGTCCGAGGGCGACATAGCAATAAACACTTTGGTCTGCACAAGTCTCGTCTCTGGTAGTTTTTCTGCCTTGGAGGTGTAATATATATATATATATATATATATATATATATATATATATATATATATATATATATATATATATATATATATATATATATATATACACATATACAAATGTATATCACTTCACTCCAGGTGTACCCCTGCAAGGATGCACTCAGAGGCAGCAGAATCCCGCAAGTTGAAGCAGAATTCATTTATTTCAGAAGAACCGCCCATTTCTTGTCCGAAAAAAGATAATTGCCCTATGCGTTTCAGAGCTTCTCTGCTTCTTGTTCATGGGCGCATGTGATTTGGCAGTCAAAAGTGAGAGTGCAAGTTTACATTTATCGCCCTCTGGTGGGCCCGCCCTCCGATAAAGCTAAAAGTTCTCACAGCTTTCTGGAACTTGAAGTACTCACATTAAATTAAAACCTTCGGTGGTTGCTGACAATGTCACAACTCTTTTCTGCAAATTAATGCTCTTCAGTGTTCAGTTCAATAAACTTTATTCGGTTAAAAATCAAATAACCATAAAAGTAACAAACATATAAACAAAATAGAATGATTACAGCAGTTACAATAATTACTTCTCATGATTATTAGTACAGTGAGGTAGGTCGGTAGGGAATCTAAAATATTTCAGTTTGAATTTGTTTCCTAAATTTAAAAACACTTTTTAAATAATTTAAAATCACAGTAACAGTTAAAATCATGTCCATTTTCTGTACTTCTAGAAAAGCTGGGCGGCATCTGGTTAAATTCATATTTTTTAAAAAAGGGACTATGATTTTCCTACGTATAGCAGTATAAAATTTGCAAAAAAAAAGGATATGAATGTCAGATTGTTGTGACGTGCCATCACACAAACAGGTAGGCAAAATGTGGTTCCATGAGTTCATGCATGGAAAAGACACTAATCTAAAAAATATACAAAATCTAAAATGGGTTAAAAGAAAACGATCATAGTTAGTCATGGACAGGGATAAATATGGCTGTACAGTGTTGGTCTCACAGAGGGTGGGAAGGTGAGAGTGTACTGTAGATTTTAAGATTTCGACTCTCTTCCTCTTATCCAGCAAGTGGTTCAGGCAGATGGTTTTTAGTGTCTTCCTGGGAATAGTGTCCATTGTGGATGGGTCCGAGAAATATGAATGTAGACCAATCTCGGTCAAAAAGTGTTTTACATATCCCAGCCATTCCATTCTGTCCGCATGGTCCAAACTGAGGGTGTCACATAGCAGGGCCCGGTTCATAACGCATTCGTTAGTAGTCCATACCCTGTGCCACAGTAGGATAGGTTGAATTCTGATAATGTCCGTTATGTTGGGTTGGCCTAGTTCAGCGTGACAATTAAATGTGGCAGCACACTGTGGAACTGCTAGAACTCCCCTCAGAAATTTATTCTCTACCAGCTGGATTTGATCAACATTTGCGTATCCCCACAGACCTGAGCCATACATAGCCACAGACAAGCATGTAGCTTTATAGATGGTTAACATTTCTTTTACCGGCTTCCTGCCCAATTTTCTAACAAAATTCTGTAAAGCCATGATCGTTTTCATAAATAAAAGAGTTCTAGCCTTAATAGCGCTTGACCAGGAACCTGACTCGTGGAATAAAATGCCCAAATAAGAAAAGGTTGGGGTGTTATCCAGCGGCACATTGTTTAAGAAAATGCGCTTCATTAGTTTACCTGGTTTTAGGCCACAATTCATTGTGAAGGTCTTGCTACAGTTTACTAGTAGGTCCAGGTTCAACATAAATTTCTCAAAGCTAACTACTAGTTTTTGCAGGGCGCGTGGAGTGCGTGCCATGAGTACTGCGTCATCCGCATACATGAGCGCAGGGATTTCCCTCCTCCCCACCCTGGGCATATCCCTACACTCATGCAGCAGATGACGCTCGAGCCCATTAATATATAGAAGAAACAAAAAAGGTGCCAATACGCAACCTTGCCGCACTCCGCGGCCTACACGAAATTGTCTGGAGCATTCTCCTCCCCTGCCATACCGGACAGAGGCTGTGGCTCCACTGTAGAGTTCCCTCAAAAAACAGATAATGTTATTGTCCACTCCCAAACCTTTCATTATATCCCACAATTTAGAATGTGATACACAGTCGAACGCTGAAGAAAGGTCGACGAAAGTAAAATACAAGCGTTCAGATTTTATCCTTATATATTTATGCTGCAAAAGCATTAGGTTTAACCCTTGCTCAATTGTACCAATCCCTTTTTGAAAACCAAATTGCAAATCACTAATAATATCATTTTCCTCTGCCCAGCTTTGGAGTCTAGCCAACACAACACGTCCTAAAATTTTTACTGAGGAATCAAGAAGGGAGATTGGTCTGTAGCAAGCACAGCTATTCCTATCCCCCTTCTTGTAGATGGGAACAATGACTGAGGTGAACCACGATTCTTTCAGACCCAGTAAAAGAGCTGCATTAAAAAGTTGTACTAACATTGGGCCCCAAATTTCAGTATTAGCTTTAAATAGGTCTGCCGGAATCCCATCGGGTCCGGCAGCCTTACCGCATTTAGTAGATCCCAAGGCTAAAAGCACTTCATCAATTGTTATAACCAGGTTGTAACTCTGTTGTGCATCCAGGCCAGAGTTAAAACCCCCACCATGGATGTCTTCCTGTGCTTTGTAAAGATTTGAAAAATGGTCTACCCATTTGTCCTCATTTATTGCAATCTCGATTCGCGCCGTGTGAGTTTCGTAAGGGAAAGGGGTGTTAATTGCTTTCCAAAATGCAGCGGAATCTTTAGATTGCGAGGCCTCACAAAGGGAATCTAATGCCTCCTTATTCAACGCGGTTTTCCTTACTTTCAGGGCCTGAGTGTATGTATTCCTACACTCTCTTATTTCATTTTTATTCCTAGGGGATCTATGTACTGCATGTTTTAAATTTTTCAAAGCCCTTGTACAAGCAGTATTAAACCAGCTCTTGTGCCCCTTGGCTCTGCGTTTTGCCTCCACCCTTAGGCTACTTTTTATGTTCGCAGCTATTGTTCCAAAGTGCTCAATAATTTGATCGTTAGTGGAGCTGTCACTTAGGCAAATCCTAAAACTATTTGAGCACACCCCCCAGAGTTTCTCAAAAAAGGTTGTGGGGATTACTTTACTCCATTTTAATGTGTACCCATTTTGTCTCCCTAGGACAACATCAACCGCTGTCTCTACTAGAGGCGCGGCCGTCGATGGGTCTGGGAACAAATCTGCTACCTTAAGAGATTGTGGAAGGTGGTCACTTATGGGTAATTGGATATTCGTAGCCCCCAGAAGTCTATGATTGAGGTTACTGGAGGTAATAATAAAATCAATAGTTGTCAATAAGCCTCTCCCAACAAAAGTCGGAACAAACGGTGTGGGTTCTGGGACAGATTCATTGGCGAACCCCAAATCAAACATGAATAATAATTCATTAAGTAAGTCCCCCATCAGGGTATGTTCAAAATGTGTGAAGTGTATGTCTCTTTCTGTCACTAGGCCACATAGGCCCTGATTCCTTTTAGTACATAATGAACAATTAAAATCCCCCCCCATATAATTATCAGTTCCCTTTCATTTCTATCTACCTCTAACTGTATTTCATCTTTAAGCTGCTTCATTACAACCAGAATATCATCTCTCAGGACATTATTATAAAAATTAATAATTAACACCACAGCTCCTTTATAATTCCGTAAAGTTATAATTTGGAAGTAACAGGAATTTAAATGGCAGTGAGCTTGTTTAATTTTAAGTTGGTTTGAAACAAGCGTTGTCAACCCACCCTTAGCTCTTCCAAAATGACCTCCAACAGCTGGTGTAAAGAAGGTTCTATAGCCACTTACATGGATTGATTCCTGTATCCAGGTTTCTTGCAAGGCCACTATATCCTGACCGTCTATTACTGACTCCCATGCTGGATTTGTGATTTTTTGCCTAAACCCTGCTATATTCCAAAACAGCAGTGCACATAGATCATTATCTTTCTGAATCAGACCTTCCCCTACCTGTTCCCCGCCCCTATTATTAATATCAGCTATGGGGGATTGCATCTGTTCCAGGATGTCACCATTACATGGTGACAAACTGTCGGTGCTAGGGGCCTTTTGTAAGGTTAGCTGATCTTGGGGAAGGCCACTAAAAATCTCAGTACTTTTAGGGGGAACTATCTCCTTAATAGAGGGATGGATAACTGGAGAAATAAACTTATTCCCAACCAGAATTTCTTGAGATGTCTGAGCTTGTTGTCAATCTACCCCGTCCAGATCATTAAAAATCTGGAAACGATTTTGGATAGGTAGATTATACATAGATGGGTGGAACTCTCTATTAATCCATGGTCTCCCTTGCGGGTGGTTGGGCTCGGGATGTGGTGGATATTGGCTATTTATAGGGGGGTATTGATAATCTGTTACCTGATATCTGGGATAAAACTCCCCTGACCTTGGTATCTGAATATGGGGGTCCTGAGCATTTGCATAAACAGGATAACCCATCAAAGGTGGTGGCCCCATTAAGCCGGGCATATCCCATGGTCCCATTTTTCTAAAACCCCGCTGTCGGTATGATGTTTTCTTAAATAGCTGCCTATTCCAACCCTGATTGTTATGATCTTTTGATGGTGCGTAGGGATAGAAATAGGATAGAAGATGTGTGGAGATGGCATCGCTGCTACTGGCATCGAACCAATCTCCAATGTGCCTCACGGCCCTGTAATCCTTAAAATTGATGACTATTACATCACCCCTTCTATCCTTAGGTCTGACTCCCACCCAATAGGCACGCCTAACACTTAGGATTTCTCCATTAATGGATGCAGGCAGCGGTCTGTTGTCTCGGAGCCAGAATGTGACCTTATTCTGTAAGGCAACATGATCTTCCCATTTACCTGCAGGTAGTTCTGGGACCCCTGCCATTACAATGACAAAAGGGGCAGAATCTGGGGGTAAGTCTATAGTGTGGCTTGTTTTTTCTACGGGAATAGCTGGTGGATTCTTATTTCTCCGATTAGTTGTTAAGGGGTCTTTTCTACCTCCCTGATTCTGAGATCCCCCAGGTTTTTGAGTTTGTTCTTTAGTTACTGGAGCAGCCAGCTGAATAGCAGGCGGTTGCAGTGTGGGAGTTAATGGCAGAATCGTTGGGCTATCCACTCTTCCCTTTTCTTGCACTAATTTCTTTTTTAACACAGGTGCTGGTGTCTTGATTACTGAGGCTATAGGAGCTGGTGTTATAGGGGGCGCTACAGCTTTAGATTTTACGGGAGGGTTAGTCTTAACTACGGGATTTGTCTTAGCTTTCCCCGGGCCTTTTATCAGGTCGTGTAGAAGGAGGGAATTCTGTTCAACCTTTTTCTCTATGATGTCCAAATGTGTGGACATCAAGTCAGTCTTTTCTAGAATTGGTTGCATCACACCCCTGATTAATTCTAGGATTTTGGCCAACATGGCCTCTTCGCCTAATAAAATATGACCAGTTTGTGGCTGTGAGGTCTGTACCACCCCTTTCCTTATCTTATGAGGTCGATTGCACAGTGGGTCACCCCCCCTTTTTTTACTTGTTCTTATAGTAAGGGGTGAAATAGAAGACCTAGAAGATGTCTCAATGGGCATTTTTGGTGAACCTGACAACCTTCCATTAGCATTCCCTGTAGGTGAGTCTAGTAATGATAAACTAGTTGGCGTACTAGACAGAAGATGCTTACTCATTGTAGTGGGATCAAGGGGAAAATTATCAGTATTATCTGCGATCCCTGATTGAGAAAAATCTATAAGCATCACGGAGTCTATAGGTCGACTCTGTGAAATAGCATCCCCCACTTCTCCCAGGTTTGAAGATCTCAAGTCATGCAGTAGAGGTGCAGTTTCAGGCACACTCCCTCCTCCTTGTGTAATTTTATAACCTGCCTTACTTTGCTTCCCCCTCCGTCTCACTCGGGCTTTCTTAAATTTTCTCGGGGATTTAGTTGATTCTTTAGTTGCAGGATCGATTAGACCTGTAGGTGAAATAGCCAATACTGTGGGAACTGGAGCACAAGGGATTTCATCATACTGGCCTGCGTGAACCATGGCTGTTACAATAGTTACTTTGCCTGCAGGGACCGAGTGTTCCTTAGTCACAGAATTATCAGAAACAGTGACTGGTGGTTCTGGTATAATAGTAATAGCAGGTGAGTATTCCAGGCCCAATGAAGCCCTCCTATTACTGTTAATTTGCGCTACCTTCTTAATGAGAAAATTGTCCATAGTCACCACTTTAGTAGTTATAATGGCAGAAAGTCAAATACTAGCTTAATACGAGAAGTAAAAATGAAATAATAACTGGTTCTCACGCACATAATATAATGGGGAGCTGCTCAAATGGTGGACAAAAGGGCGAAAAGGGAGTGGCCCCGGCCCGGCTCCTCGGTCCCTGGAGGGCCACAGAGGGCCCGCCCTTTGCCCGGGCTTAGCCCCGGGCGTCCCGCTCGCGTCCCGCGACGCGGGGGTGCTCCTCCTTTTCTGCGCCTCTGTTGGCGCTCACTGGGCGCTGCCGCGTCACTCTGATGCGCCGCCGCGGTGCCTGCCGGGATTTGGAGTCTCCCGGAGCGGCGGCACGGAGTCTGATGTCCCTTGACTCTTGGCGGTGGCGGCGGCGTGGGCAATGGCTTCAGCCTTCCTCAAGCGTGTGAGAGGTAAGTGATTACGACTCTCGGCGGTGGCGGCGGATGTAGATTGGTCTCCCCCGCTCTGCCGGGGTGCTCCTCCTTTTCTGCGCCTCTGTTGGCGCTCACTGGGCGCTGCCGCGTCACTCTGACGCGCCGCCGCGGTGCCTGCCGGGATTTGGAGTCTCCCGGAGCGGCGGCGCGGAGTCTGATGTCCCTTGACTCTTGGCGCTGGCGGCGGCGTGGGCAATGGCTTCAGCCTTCCTCAAGCGTGTGAGAGGTAAGTGATTACGACTCTCGGCGGTGGCGGCGGATGTAGATTGGTCTCCCCCGCTCTGCCGGGGTGCTCCTCCTTTTCTGCGCCTCTGTTGGCGCTCACTGGGCGCTGCCGCGTCACTCTGACGCGCCGCCGCGGTGCCTGCCGGTATTTGGAGTCTCCCGGAGCGGCGGCGCGGAGTCTGATGTCCCTTGACTCTTGGCGGTGGCGGCGGCGTGGGCAATGGCTTCAGCCTTCCTCAAGAGTGTGAGAGGTAAGTGATTACGACTCTCGGCGGTGGCGGCGGATGTAGATTGGTCTCCCCCGCTCTGCCGGGGTGCTCCTCCTTTTCTGCGCCTCTGTTGGCGCTCACTGGGCGCTGCCGCGTCACTCTGACGCGCCGCCGCGGTGCCTGCCGGGATTTGGAGTCTCCCGGAGCGGCGGCGCGGAGTCTGATGTCCCTTGACTCTTGGCGGTGGCGGTGGCGGCGGCGTGGGCAATGGCTTCAGCCTTCCTCAAGCGTGTGAGAGGTAAGTGATTACGACTCTCGGCGGTGGCGGCGGATGTAGATTGGTCTCCAGTGAACCTCCAAACATTAAACATCGGTTCAATTTCATTTAGACACTGTCTGTCTGCAATAACCGTCCAGACAGTCTGTTCGAGGCAGACCACACTTTCCTTTCTTTTTCGTGGTGGTGCAATCCTCACAGCCGGGTCCGGCCGTATTACATCACTTCACTCGTGGTGGCCCCCTGCAAGGATGCACACATAGGCAGCAGAATCCCTCAAGTTGTAGCAGTATTCATTTATTTCAGAAGAACCGGCCATTTTTTGTCCGAAAAAAGATAATTGCCCTACGCATTTCAGAGCTTCTCTGCTCCTTGTTCACGGGCGCATGTGATTTGGCAGTCAGAAGTAAGCGTGCAAGTTTATATATATCGCCCTCTGGTGGGCCCGCCCTCTGATACAGCTAGTAGTTCTTACAGCTTTCTGGGACTTGCAGTACTCACATTAAATTAAAACCTTCGGTGGTTGCTGCCAATGTCCCAACTCTTTTCTTCAAATTAATGCTCTCCAGTGAGCCTCCGAACCTGAAACACCGGTTCAATTTCATTTAGGCACTGTCTATCTGCCATAACCGTCCAGGCAGTCTATTCGAGGCAGACTACACTTTCCTTTCTTTTTCGTGGCAGTGCAATCCTCCGGGCCGTTACCGGCCGTAGTACATCACTTCACTGCAGGTGTACCCCTGCAAGGATGCACTCAGAGGCAGCAGAATCCTGCAAGTTGAAGCAGAATTCATTTATTTCAAAAGAACCGGCAATTTCTTTTCCGAAAAAAGATAATTGCCCTACGCGTTTCAGAGCTTCTCTGCTCCTTGTTCACGGGTGCATGTGATTTGGCAGTCAAAAGTGAGAGTGCAAGTTTACATTTATCGCCCTCTGGTGGCCCCGCCCTCCGATAAAGCAAAAAGTTCTCACAGCTTTCTGGGACTTGCAGTGCTCACATTCAATTAAATCCTTCGGTGGTTGCTGCCAATGTCACAACTCTTTTCTGAAAATAATGCTCTCCAGTGAGCCTCCGAACCTGAAACACCAGTTCAATTTCATTTAGACACTGTCTGTCTGCCATAACCATCCAGACAGTCTGTTAAGGCAGACAACATTTTCCTTTCTTTATTGTGGAGGCGCAATATTTCCGTCCGGGACCGGCCGTATTACATCACTTCACTCCAGGTGTCCCCCTGCAAGGATGCACTCAGAGGCAGCAAAATCCTTCAAGTTGTAGCAGTATTCATTTATTTCAGAAGAACCGGCCATTTTTTGTCCGGAAAAAGATAAATGCACTAAGTGTTTCAGAGGTTCTCTACTCCTTGTTCACGGCCCATGTGATTTGGCAGTCAAAAGTGAGAGTGCAAGTTTACATTTATCACCCTCTGGTGAGCCCGCCCTCCGATAATGCAAATAGTTCTCACAGCTTTCTGGGATTCGCAGTACTCAGATTCAATTAAAACATTCGGTGGTTGCTGCCAATGTCACAACTCTTTTTTGCAAATTAATGCCCTCCAGTGAGCCTCCGAAGCTGAAACACTGGTTCAATTTCATTTAGACACTATCTCTCTGCCATAACTGTCCAGACAGTCTGTTTGAGGCTGTAACACTTTCCTTTCTTTTTTGTGGTGGTGCAAACCTTTGGCCGGGACCGGCCGTATTACATCACTTCACTCCAGGTGTCCCCCTGCAATGATGCACTTAGAGGCAGCAAAATCCTGCAAGTTGTAGCAGTATTCATCTATTTCAGAAGAACTGGACATTTTTTGTCAGAAAAAAAGATAATTGCCCTAAACGTTTCAGAGCTTCTTTGCTCCTTTTTCACGGGCGCATGTGATTTGGCAGTCAAAAGTGAGAGTGCAAGTTTACATTTATCGCCCTCTGGTGAGCCCGACGTCCGTTAAAGCTAATAAGTTCTCACAGCTTTCTGGGAATTGCAATACTCACATTAAATTAAAACCTTCGGTGGTTGCTGCCAATGTCACAACTCTTTTCTGAAAATTAATGCTCTCCAGTGAACCTCTGAACCTGAAACACCGGATCAATTTCATTTAGACACTGTCTATCTGCCATAACCGTCCAGGCAGTCTATTCGAGGCAGACTACACTTTCCTTTCTTTTTCGTGGCGGTGCAATCCTCCTGGCCGTGACAGGCTGTAGTACATAACTTTACTCCAGGTGTCCCCCTGCAAGGATGCACTCAGAGGCAGCAGAATCCTGCAAGTTGAAGCGAAATTCAATTATTTCAGAAGAACCGGCCATTTCTTGCCCGAAAAAAGATAATTGCCCTACGCGGTTCAGAGCTTCTCTGCTCCTTGTTCACGGGTGCATGTGATTTGGCAGTCAAAAGTGAGAGTTCAAGTTTACATTTATCGCCCTCTGGTGGGCCTGCCCTCCGATAAATCTAGAAGTTCTCACATCTTTCTGGGACTTGCAGTACTCACATTCAATTAATTCCTTCGGTGGTTGCTGCCAATGTCACAACTCTTTTCTGCAAATTAATGCTCTCCAGTGAGCCTCCGAACCTGAAACACGGGTTCAATTTCAATTAGACACTGTCTGTCTGCCATAACCATCCAGACAGTCTGTTCGAGGCAGACCACACTTTCATTTCTTTTTTGTGGCGGTGCAAACCTCACAGCCGGGACCGGCCGTATTACATCACTTCACTCCTGGTCGCCCCCTGCAAGGATGCACACAGAGGTAGCAGAATCCCGCAAGTTGTAGCAGTATTCATTTATTTCAGAAGAACCGGCCATTTCTTTTCCGAAGAAAGATAATTGTCCTTTGCGTTTCAGAGCTTTTCTGCTCCTTGTTCAAGGGTGCATGTGATTTGGCAGTCAAAAGTGAGAGTACAAGTTTACATTTATCGCCCTCTGGTGAGCCCGCCCTCCGATAATGCAAATAGTTCTCACAGCTTTCTGGGACTTGCAGTACTCACATTTAATGAAATCCTTTGGTGGTTGCTGTCAATGTCAAAACTCTTTTCTGCAAATTAATGCTCTCCAGTGAGCCTCCGAACCTGAAACACAAGTTCAATTTCATTTAGACGCTGTCTCTCTGCCATAACCGTCTTGACAGTCTGTTCGAGGCGGACCACACTTTCTTTTCTTGGCAACATTCTTCGATGAGAAAATTCAAAAAATTCTTGCCTCCCTACCACCTATTGACAGCGGTGGCACAGGCAAAGACTGCCTCAGCCCCCTTCCTTGTCACGGTCTGCCCTCCGACCCCTCAGCACCCTCTCTTGACACCTTCGGTTCTGTCACCATAGATGAGGTAGCCATGACGCTTGCCACAATCAAAAGTGGCTCTCCCTGCGACCCGGCCCCCCTACGCTTCCTTAAAAAAGTGGCCCCACCATTATCCCTCCGCTCACGGCCCTCATCAATGCCTCTCTACTGCAGGGAGAGGTCCCTCCTAGCTGGAAAGCAGCTGTTGTCAAAGGTCTCCTGAAAAAACCTTCACTGGACCCTCAGGATGTAGCCAACTACAGGCCAATCTCCCTCCTCCCAGGAAATAGGAAAATCACTGAGAAACTTGTGAATAAAAAGCTATCTCTATTCCTTGAAACAAACAACCTGCTCCGGAACTCCCAGACAGGCTTCCATCCAGGCCAGGGCACCGACACCGCCCTCCTGGCGGCAGTGGAGAAGGCCAAAAGCATTTTAGACTCAGGAGGGTCAGTGGCAGTGATCCTCCTGGACCTCAGTGCGGCCTTCGACACTGTCAATCACCAGGTCTTAATTGAACGTCTGAGAGACACGGGAGTGAAGTGCGCGGCCTTGAAGTGGCTTGCCTCTTTCCTTGATGGCCGTTCCTTCCAAGTCTGGGAGAACGACAGCCACTCCCCTGCGGTCCCCCTCCGCTGTGGAGTACCGCAGGGTTCATCACTAAGCCGAACGTTATTCAACGTTTACATGTCCCCGTTGGAGGAGCTGGTCACCCCGTTTGGAGTGACGATTATCAGTTATGCTGACGACACCTAGCTGGTGGTGACCCTCTCCCACCACAACCAAGAACCCTCCAATCTTCACAGCTGTCTTACGGAAATCCATGGCTGGACGAACACCTCCGCACTCAAGCTCAATGGGTCCAAGACCGAAATCTTGCTGCTTGGACAAAAAGGACCCTCCCTGCCACCTAGCATCTGGCCCACCTGCCTAGGCGATCCCCCCTCTCCCAAAGACGAGGTCAAGAGCCTGGGTGTATGGCTCAAGAAAGATCTGACCTTCAGAGTCCAGGCAAAAAAAACAGCAGGAATATGCTGTGGACTTCTCAGGGCATGCAGGAAGGTGCTCCCCTTGCTACCCCCTACCTCCCGGAAACTGCTGATCCAGGGCCTTATTTTGTCTCGCTGGACTACAGCAATGCAATCTACCTGGGAGCCCCGGAATCCACATTCAATACCTTACAGAGAATCCAGAACGCTGCCGCCTGGCTTCTAACTAACACCCCAGCAAGATCCTCAGCAAAACCAGCCTTGAAGCAACTTCACTGGCTTCCAGTCAGAGAGAGGGTGGTTTTCAAGGCCCTCTGCCTGGCTCATAAACTCCTTCATAACAAAGGCCCACCAATTCTCAAAAATTTTATCATTCCATACACAGCTACCAGGACCCTCCGGTCAAACCAAGAGAACTTCATCACAGTCCATAGAGTGATAAAAGCCAGGTCGGATGGCCGCCGCTTCTCAGTAAACACAGCAAAACACTGGAACAGTCTCCCTCGCAAACTAAGAACTGAACCAAACATCCTACATTTTAGAAAAGCCTTAAAAACCCTCCTTTTTCCCTGACTTCCCTTCTCTTCCGCTGCTGCTCCCTCCTGATTCTCTAGGTTCTAGCGCTGAGATGCTCACGGGTTACTACGCGCTCTACAAAAACCTTAAATAAATAAATTAAATAAATACATTTTCCATTTCGTGGGGGTGCAATCCTCCTGGCTGGAGCCGTCTGTATTTCATCACTTCACTCCAGGTGTCCCCCGCAAAGGATGCACTCAGAGGCAGCAGAATCCTGCAAGTTGAAGCAGAATTAATTTATTTCAGAAGAACCGGCCATTTCTTGTCCGAAAAAAGTTAATTGCCCTACGCATTTCAGAGCTACTCTGCTCCTTGTTCACGGGTGCACGTTATTTGGTAGTCAAAAGGGAGCGTGCAAGTTTATATATATCGCCCTCTGGTGGGCCCGCCCTCCGATAAAGCTAATAGTTCTCACAGCTTTCTGGGATTCGCAGTACTCGGATTCAATTAAAACATTCGGTGGTTGCTGCCAATGTCACAACTCTTTTCTGCAAAGTAATGCCCACAAGTGAGCCTCCGAAGCTGAAACACTGGTTCAATTTCATTTAGACACTGTCTCTTTGCCATAACTGTCCAGACAGTCTGTTTGAGGCAGACAACACTTTCCTCTCTTTTTTGTTGTAGTGCAATCCTTCCGGCCGGGACCGGCCATATTACATTACTTCACTCCATGTGTCCCCCTGCAAGGATGCATTTAGAGGCAGCAAAATCCTGCAAGTTGTAGCAGTATTCATTTATTTCAGAAGAACCTGTCATTTTTTGTCCAAAAAAAGATAATTGCCCTAAGCGTTTCAGAGCTTCTCTGCTCGTTTTTCGAGGGCGCATGTGATTTTGCAGTCAAAAGTTAAACTGCAAGTTTACATTTATCGCCCTCTGGTGAGCCCGCCCTCCGATAAAGCTAATAGTTCTCACAGCTTTCTGGAACTTGCTGTACTCACATTAAATTAAAACCTTCGGTGGTTGCTGCCAATGTCACAACTCTTTTCTGTAAATGAATGCTATCCAGTGAACCTCCGAACTTGAAACACCGGTTCAATTTCATTTAGACACTGTCTGTCTGCCATAACCGTCCAGGCAGTCTATTTGAGGCAGACTACACTTTCCTTTCTTTTTCGTGGTGGTGCAATCCTCCTGGCCGTGACCAGCCTTCGTACATCACTTCACTCCAGGTGTCAACCTGCAAGGATGCACTCAAAGGCAGCAGAATCCTGCAAGTTGAAGCAGAATTCATTTATTTCAGAAGAACTGGCCTTTTCTTGACCTAAAAAAGATAATAACCCCACGCGTTTCAGAGCTTCCCTGCTCCTTGTTCACGGGCGCATGTGATTTGGCAGTCAAAAAAGAGAGTACAAGTTTAAATTTATCACCCTCTGGTGGGCCCACCCTCCGATAAAGCTAAAAGTTATCACAGCTTTCTGGAACTTGCAGTACTCACATTCAATTAAATCCTTCGGATTTGCTGCCAATGCCCCAACTATTTTCTGCAAATTAATGCTCTCCAGTGAGCCTCCGAACCTGAAACACCGGTTCATTTTAATTTAGACACTGTTTTAAGCATGGGCGAATTTTGCGAATCTCGCGTTCGCGAATTTTGCGGATTTGCGAACTCGCAATCCGCAAAATCCGCGAATTCTCGCGGAATTTTTTTTTTTGTGTTCGCGCGGGTTTCTGCCAGTTCGCGAGGGTTTTGTACAATTTCGCAAAACGCGAACTTACCTGTCGGGTCGCAAGTTTCGCGAACTTGTTGTTTCTACGTGTCCAGCCTGTTTGGGACACTCTTCTTCATCACTGCCACTCTCTGTCACCACTGCCACTCTCTGACTACTCATGCCACCCTCTGGCCCACCCATGCCACCCTCTGTTTCATCACAGCACCCTCTGGTTGTCCAGTCAGTGTACATTATTGTGGCAAAGCAAGCACACCTTCCCTGCCTCAAGTGACCTGAATTAATTTGGGGCTGATTAATGTGTCACAGAATATTTTTTTAGCTGGCACCTGCTTCCTTAGTGCTTCCTGATTAGTGATCTTTTGCACTTGCTAAGTGCTTTCATTGTTGCAAAATTAGTTACAACACCTGCCCTGCCCCAACTGACAATAATGAATTAGGGGCTGATTAATGGATTTGAACTTCCAGCCTGGCTCCTGCTTGTCTCCCTTAACTGTAATTCAGGACCTTTGTGGCACATGTGTAACTATTCTGAGGTTCAGAGCAGGGTCACATAATAGTTGCAACTGGCAACTGAACTCTGGAGGGGCCCCTCAGGAAGCACTACCGGAAATGGCTACTAATGATGAGCCTGAACTTTTGAACCTGGTAAGTAGTTTCAGTTTTGCTAAGATCGTATTTCTGCAATTTTGCGCTTATTCGCGGGGCGCGAAGTTGTACTGGGAAGCCGCGAACTCACGCGAACAGTGCGAGCAAGCCATAGAATCCGCTGCTCGCGGATTTGCGGATTTTGCGGGAGATTTGCGAATCTCGCGGATTGCGAATTTACCGAAAATCCGCAAAATCCGCGAGCGAAACGGATTTTCCGCCCATGCTTACACTGTTTGTCTGCCATAACCGTCCAGACAGTCTTTTCGAGGCAGACCACACTTTCCTTTCTTTTTTGTGGCGGTGCAATCCTCACAGCCGGGACTGGCCATATTACATCACTTCACTCATGGGGGCCCCCTGCAAGGAAGCACACAGAGGCAGCAGAATCCCTCAAGTTGTAGCAGTATTCATTTATTTTAGAAGAACTGGCCTTTTCTTGACCTAAAAAAGATAATTGCCCCACGCGTTTCAAAGCTTCCCTGCTCCTTGTTCACGGGCGCATGTGATTTGGCAGTCAAAAAAGAGAGTACAAGTTTACATTTATCGCCCTCTGGTGGGCCCTCCCTCCGATAAAGCTAAAAGTTCTCACAGCTTTCTGGGACTTGCAGTACTCACATTCAATTAAATCCTTCGGTGGTTGCTGCGAATGTCACAACTCTTTTCTGCAAATTAATGCTCTCCAGTGAGCCTCCGAACCTGAAAGACCAGTTCAATTTAATTTAGACACTGTCTGTCTGTCATACTATCCAGACAGTCTGTTTGAGGCAGACAACATTTTCCTTTCTTTTTTGTGGAGGTGCAATCCTTCCGACCGGGACCAGCCGTATTACATCACTTCACTCCAGGTGTCCCCCTGTAAGGATGCACTCAGAGGCAGCAAAATCCTGCAAGTTGTAGCAGTATTCATTTATTTCAGAAGAACCGGCCATTTTTTGTCCGGAAAAAAATAATTGCACTAAGCGTTTCAGAGGTTCTCTGCTCCTTGTTCGCGGCCCATGTGATTTGGCAGTCAAAAGTGAGAGTGCAAGTTTACATTTATCGCCCTCTGGTGAGCCCGCCCTCCGATAATGCAAATAGTTCTCACAGCTTTCTGGGACTTGCAGTACTCACATTCAATGAAATCCTTTGGAAGTTGCTGTCAATGTCAAAACTCTTTTCTGCAAATTAATGCTCTCTAGTAAGTCTCCAAACCTGAAACACAAGTTCAATTTCATTTAGACACTGTCTCTCTGCCATAACCGTCTTGACAGTCTGTTCGAGGCGGACCACACTTTCTTTTCCATTTCGTGGTGGTGCAATCCTCCTGGCCAGAGCCGGCTGTATTTCATCACTTCACTCCAGGCGTCCCCCGCAAAGGATGCACTCAGAGGCAGCAGAATCCTGCAAGTTGAAGCAGAATTAATTTATTTCAGAAGAACCGGCCATTTCTTGTCCGAAAAAAGATAATTGCCCTAAGCGTTTCAGAGCTTCTCTGCTCCTTGTTCACGAGCGCATGTGATTTGGCAGTCAAAAGTGAGAGTGCAAGTTTACATTTATCGCCCTCTGGTGGGCCCGCCCTGCGATAAAGCTTAAAGTTCTCACAGCTTTCTGGAACTTGCAGTACTCATAATCAATTTAATCCTTCAGTGGTTGCTGCCAATGTCACAACTCTTTTCTGCAAATGAATGCTCTCCAGTGAGCCTCCGAACCTGAAACACCAGTTCAATTTCATTTAGACACTGTCTGTCTGCCATAACCGTCCAGACAGTCTGTTAGAGGCAGACCACACTTTCCTTTATTTTTCGTGGCGGTGCAATCCTCACAGCCGGGACCGGCCGTATTACATCACTTAACTGCAGGTGTCCCCCTGCAAGGATGCACTCAGAGGCAACATAATCCCGCAAATTGAAGCAGAATAATTTATTTCAGAAGAACCGGCCATTTCTTGTCCGAAAAAAGATAATTACCCTACGCGTTTCAGAGATTCTTTGCACCTTGTTCATGGGCGTATGTGATTGGGCAGTCAAAAGTGAGAGTGCAAGTTTACATTTATCGCTCTCTGGTGGGCCCTCCCTCTGATAAAGCTAAAAGTTCTCACAGCTTTCCGGGACTTACAGTACTCACATTCAATTAAATCCTTCGGTGATTGCTGCCAATGTCACAACTCTTTTCTGCAAATTACTGCTCTCCAGTGAGCCTCCAAACCTGAAACACCGGTTCAATTTCATTTAGACACTGTCTTTCTGCCATAACCGTCCAGACAGTCTGTTCCAGGCAGACCACACTTTCCTTTCTTTTTCGTGGCAGTGCAATCCTCACAGCCGGGACCGGCCGTATTACATTAATTCACTCCTGGTGGCCCCCTGCAAGGATGCACACAGAGGCAGCAGAATCCCGCAGGTTGTAGCAGTATTAATTTATTTCAGAAGAACCGGCCATTTCTTGTCCGAAAAAAGATAATTGCCCTACACGTATCAGAGCTTCTCTGCTCCTTGTTCACGGGCGCATGTGATTTGGCAGTCAAAAGTGAGCGTGCAAGTTTATATATATCGCCCTCTGGTGGGCCCGCCTCCGATAAAGCTTATAGTTCTCACAGCTTTCTGGGATTTCTAGTACTCAGATTCAATTAAAACATTCGGTGGTTGCTGCCAATGTCACAACTCTTTTCTGCAAATTAATGCCCTCCAGTGAGCCTCCGAACCTGAAACACTGGTTTAATTTCATTTAGACACTGTCTCTCTGCCATAACTGTCCAGACAGTCTGTTTGAGGCAGACAACGCTTTCCTTTCTCTTTTGTGGTTGTGCAATCCTTCCGGCCGGGACCGGCCATATTACATCACTTCACTCCAGGTGTCCCCCTGCAAGGATGCACTCAGAGGCTGCAGAATTCATTTATTTCAGAAGAACCGGCCATTTCTTGTCCGAAAAAAAATAATTGCCTTACGCGTTTCAGAGCTTCTCTGCTCCTTGTTCATGGGCGCATGTGATATGGCAGTCAAAAGTGAGAGTGCAAGTTTACATTTATCGCCCACTGGTGGGCCCGCCTTCCAATAAAGCTAAAAGTTCTCACAGCTTTCTGGGACTTGCAGTACTCACATTCAATTAAATCCTTCGGTGGTTGCTGCTAATGTCACAACTCTTTTTCTGCAAATTAATGCTCTCCAGTGAGCCTCCAAACCTGAAACACCGATTCAATTTCATTTAGACACTGTCTGTCTGAGATAAATGTCCAGACAGTCTGTTCGAGGCAGACCACACTTTCCTTTCTTTTTCGTGGCGGTGCAATGCTCACAGCCGGGACCGGCCGTATTACATCACTGCACTCCTGGTGGCCCCCTGCATGGATGCACACAGAGGCAGCAGAATCCTGCAAGTTGTAGCAGTATTCATTTATTTCAGAAGAACCAGCCATTTCTTGTCCGAAGAAAGATAATCGCCCTACGTGTTTCAGAGCTTCTCTGCTCCTTGTTCACGGGCGCATGTGATTTGGCAGTCAAAAGTGAGCGTGCAAGTTTATATATATATCGCCCTCTGGAGGGCCCGCCTCCGATAAAGCTTATAGTTCTCACAGCTTTCTGGGATTTGTAGTACTCAGATTCAATTAAAACATTCGGTGGTTGCTGCCAATGTCACAACTCTTTTCTGTAAATTAATGCCCTCCAGTGAGCCTCCGAAGCTGAAACACTGGTTTAATTTCATTTAGACACTGTCTCTCTGCCATAACTGTCCAGACAGTCTGTTTGAGGCAGACAACGCTTTCCTTTCTCTTTTGTGGTTGTGCAATCCTTCCGGCCGGGACCGGACGTATTACATCACTTCACTCCAGGTGACCACCTGCAAGGATGCACTCAGAGGCTGCAGAATCCCGCTAGTTGTAGCAGTATTCAATTATTTCAGAAGAACCGGCCATTTCTTGTCCGAAAAAAAATAATTGCCCTACGCGTTTCAGAGCTTCTCTGCTCCTTGTTCACGGGCGCATGTGATTTGGCAGTCAAAAGTGAGAGTGCAAGTTTACATTTATCGCCCACTGGTGGGCCCGCCTTCCGATAAAGCTAGAAGTTCTCACAGCTTTCTGGAACTTGCAGTACTCACATTCAATTAAATCCTTTGGTGGTTGCTGCCAATGTCACAACTCTTTTTCTGCAAATTAATGCTCTCCAGTGAGCCTCCAAACCGGAAACACCGGTTCAATTTCATTTAGACACTGTCTGTCTGCCATAACCGTCCAAGCAGTCTATTCGAGGCAGACCACACTTTCCTTTCTTTTTCGTGGCAGTGCAATCCTCCTGGCCATGACCGGCCGTATTACATCAGTTCACTCCAAGTGTCCCCCTGCAAGGATGCACTCAGAGGCAGAAGAATCCCGCAAGTTGTAGCAGTATTCAATTATTTCAGAAGAACCGGCCATTTCTTGTCCGAAAAAAAATAATTGCCCTACGCGTTTCAGAGCTTCTCTGCTCCTTGTTCACGGGCGCATGTGATTTGGCAGTCAAAAGTGAGAGTGCAAGTTTACATTTATCGCCCACTGGTGAGCCCGCCTTCCGATAAAGCTAGAAGTTCTCACAGCTTTCTGGAACTTGCAGTACTCACATTCAATTAAATCCTTTGGTGGTTGCTGCCAATGTCACAACTCTTTTTCTGCAAATTAATGCTCTCCAGTGAGCCTCCGAACCTGAATCACCGGTTTCGATTTCATTTAGACACTGTCTGTCTGCCATAAACGTCCAGACAGTCTGTTCGAGGCAGACCACACTTTCCTTTCTTTTTCGTGGCGGTGCAATCCTCACAGCCAGGACCGGCCGTATTACATCACTGCACTCCTGGTGGCCCTCTGCAAGGATGCACACAGAGGCAGAGGAATCCCGCAAGTTGCAGCAGTATTCAATTATTTCCGAAGAACCGGCCATTTCTTGTTCGAAAAAAGATGTTGCCCTACGCGTTTCAGAGCTTCTCTGCTCCTTGTTCACGGGTGCATGTGATTTGGCAGTCAAAAGTGAGAGTGCAAGTTTACATTTATCGCACTCTGATGGGCCCGCCCTCCGATAAAGCTAATAGTTCTCACAGCTTTCTGGGACTTGCAGTACTCACATTAAATTAAAACCTTCGGTGGTTGCTGCCAATGTCACAACTCTTTTCTGCAAATTTGTGCTCTCCAGTGAACCTCTGAACCTGAAACACTGGTTCAATTTCATTTAGACACTGTCTATTTGCCATAACCGTCCAGGCAGTCTATTCGAGGCAGAATACACTTTCCTTTCTGTTTCGTGGCGGTGCAATGCTCCTGGACGTGACCGGCTGTGGTACATCACTTCACTCCAGGTGTCCCCCTGCAAGGAAGCACTCAGAGGCAGTAGAATCCTGCAAGTTGAAGCAGAATTCATTTATTTCAGAAGAACCTGCCATTTCTTGTCCGAAAAAAGATAATTGCCCTACGCGTTTCAGAGCTTCTCTGCTCCTTGTTCACAGGTGCATGTGATTTGGCAGTCAAAAGTGAGAGTGCCAATTTACATTTATCGCCCACTGGTGGGCCCGCCCTCCGATAAAGCTAAAAGTTCTCACAGCTTTCTGGGACTTGCAGTATTCACATTCAAATAAATCTTTCGGAGGGTGCTGCCAATGTCACAACTCTTATCTGCAAATTAATGCTCTCCAGTGGTATGGTCAGGCGAAGGGTGGTCTGTCGGTCTACATAAACAACGCATTAAAGATCAAGGCCTCCCAACTGGCCTCTTTCACGACAGATATGCAAATAATCAAAATAGAGGGTTTATCCAACGCTGGCATCGGAACCATAATTCTAATAAACATATACGCCCATCCCAAAATGAAGGTAAAAAAGGAGCTATTCAAATGCATTAACAATGTAATATCTGGCTTCCGTCTTGATCAACCAACATGGGAGATAATCCTCACGGGCGATTTCAACGCCAACCTTATTTAGCTCCCAGAGGAGGAGGACAATATCATCGCTGAGAACGAATTCTGGGCGATTGAATCACAGGAGATCCCGCTCTCTAAGAAGATCGACCAAGTGGGAAGACTCCTGATGTGGGATCTGGAAAATCACGGATTGTGAGTACTCAATGGAAGTACCAAACAAGATAAACCCCCTTCTAACACCTATATAGGCCCCTCCACAATTTCAACTTTGGATTATACCATTGTCTCGCTCCCTCTACTGGGGTTAATTAAAAATTTCCAAATTCTATGTTCGGCTGATAGTGACCATCTAATGAAACACATCAAAATCAACCTGGCACCACCCAAACATTTAAAAGCCCGATCATTAGCCGGGGAATTATCAACAATCAACTTGAAAAGAATAAGGTGGACAAGTAAATCAATATCGCAAGTAGCACAGGAGGCAAGGCACTTACTGCAAACAATAACCAACGATAACGAACTGTGTGCAGAAACATGGACAGCCTTTCTAAACAAATTACCAAAGACCGGAGCTAACCTAGGCAAGAATCTCAACCAAAAGACACACAGTAAGCCCAGTAAGATCATACTGTCCTTAAGAAGGCGCCTGCAGCAGTTAATGAGGCAAGCAAAGGGTCATAGTACAAAATCATGCATTTGGCAAACAATCCGATCTGTAAGGAAACAATACAAGAAACAAATGTGGACTGAAAAAAAAAGCAGAGTTACAGACTTCTAGACCAAACTGCTATATAATATAAAGAAATCTGACACCAAAGCATTCTGGTCACAGGTAAATGCTTTAAATAGACTACCACAAACAATAAACATGACCTGTGTTACGGAACAGACATGGGTCAAACATTTATTTGATACATTTTCAGTAAGCTCTCCGTCGTCGCCCACAACAACAGCCCACAACTCATTAAACGCAGTGAACTCGAAGACCCCCGTCTTGGCACAATTAAACAGTCTGAGCAGCTATCAGCAATGTAAAGACAAAACATCCAGTTCACATGCGGAAACAGAACCACTACAAATAATTAAGAGAAGCAGGCAAGATAGTGCTCCAGGACCGAATGGTGTCCCCCAGGCTATCTACAAGGAGGACCCCCAATATTGGGCGTGCAAATTAAACAAGTTATTTAAATCAATAAGTAATACAAGACAGCTGCCAGAAATCTGGAGAGGGGCGATAATAATCTCTATCTATAAAGGAGGAGACCGCAAAAACACTGCCAATCACCGTCTGATAGCACTTATCGATGCAGAAGCAAAGTACTATGCATCCCTGCTGTTGATTGACCTTATAAAATGGTCTGACGATAAAAGAAGATTCCGGAAAACCAGACAGGGTTTCGCAGGGGCATCGGCACCATGGCCAACGCCATGGCAATAAGTTTAATCGCTGAAAAGAGCATGCAAAACCATCAAGTATTGTACTCCTGCTTTGTTGACTTCAAGGCGGCCTTTGACCGAGTCAGCCGTCAACTACTCTGGTCCAAATTAAAGCAACAGGGCCTGCCGGACACAATTCTAAATACTATAATAGATTTATACACAGACACCTGGATGCAGGTAAAGATTGCCAATGGGCAACGGCTAACACGCAAGATCAGTACACCTAACGGATTGAAACAAGGCTGCGTTCTGGCCCCCCATCTCTTTAATCTGTTCATGGCAGACTTAACCACAAGGCCGCTAGGAGCCCTACGGCTAACACATCTTTCCTATGCCGACGACGTGGTGCTTCTCAGTCAGACAAAAATAGGTCTGCAACGCCTCCTGCACGAACTGGCTGAATATACAAGGCAGAACCTTCTTGAAATAAATACTCAAAAAACAAAGATCATGATAATAACTTGCCTACACAAAGCACAATCACTTTTTTCCTAGATAGCAAGAAACTGGAAGTAGTGGATAGGTATAAGTACTTGGGAATACAAATGGACAGACACTTCGATGTCATTGAAAAAAAGGGAATGGCCCTGTTACACGCATTCAACAGTATTTCCAAGCAGCTAAAAGGCCCTCTGTTTAATCCACTTCTGACAGTCATCAAAGCCAAACTACTCCCTACCATAGCCTATGGCAGTGTGTTACATCATGGGAAAAGTGCACAGCTTCTAGACAAAATTCAAACTAGAGTCTATATGCGGGTATTCAGTTTACCGGGTAATGCTTCTCTGGCACAGGTCCGACTTGAGTTTGGTCTACAATGTCAAGAACTACAAATAAAATACGAGACTATTAAGTTCTGGTACAACCTCTGGATGCACAGGGAAACAGAAATCAACTCTGCCACGTGGGAGGCCATGCATAATAGTTCCAATTCTCAGTACACCAAGTTTTTTAAATTGTCTCTTATCACAACCGAACTTGCTTCGTAATGACAAACCAAACTCCCGGTATCTTCATTCAAGCAAGTAGTCAAAAAGGCAGCAAACAGGCATTCGCTGATCAACGACAAGTCAATCCTCAGTCACCGTTCGCATGCCTGGATGATAATTCAATCGTATAACACGTCCAAACCCGCAGCCTATCTCGGATTTCCCTTTTCATCATATATCAAACTGAAATACCTCAGCTTAAGGATGGGTAACTTGCCAACAAATGCAGATCAACCGGATTGGAGGCAATCAGACTCCAAGGAGTGTGAATTATGCGGGGCCTCAAAACAAGACCTCATCCACTTATTTTGCATCTTTCCTGCGCTGGACCAGGAACGTCGGCACTGGTTAAAGGCGAAGTATAACGAACATGGAATACGCACCTGCCCCTCAGCTATTATACAAGTCCTGTGCACAACAGACCCACAATTAATCTGCAGATCAGTTAAGTTTGTTTTGAGGTTCGAGAATAAAAGAGGTGTCACGGCAAAGAGCCGTTAAAAATCCTGAACACGTGTTACATAAAGAACCCATAAGAACTCTGTATTTGCAACCATGTAAGAAGTTCACGTTGTAACATAAAGAACTAATAAGAATTCTGTAACCGCAACCATCCAAGAAGCCGTATTGACATCCTCTCCCTGTCGAAAGTCTCAGATAAACACGCAGTAGATTGAACTAAACTTTCCTCAATCTTGAGACAAGTAGAGTTGCATCTGCCGTTTTTCAAAAGTTAAGGGATTTACCCAAATTGAGACTAAGTTTGTGAAAAAATGGCATTCTCTGTATAGAACCAACACAATATCGGATAATGTAGTTCAGTAAAAATAACACCCTAAAATGTAACATATATTTTATCAATGTTTTTAAATTTGAATCTCGCACACATATTGACCAATTTTATATGATGTACTTTTTACTTTTGTAATGGTTTTAATTAACTACACAATAAAAGTCTGTATTGTATAATGCTCTTCAGTGAGCCTGCAAACCTGAAACATCAGTTCAATTTCATTTAGACACTATCTGTCTGCCATAACCGCCCAGACAGTCCGTTCGAGGCAGACCACACTTTCCTTTTTTTTTCGTGGCAGGTCAATCCTCACAGCCGGGACCGGCCGTATTACATCACTTCACTCCTGGTGGCCCTCTGCAAGGATGCACACAGAGGAAGCAGAATCCCGCAAGTTGCAGCAGTATTCATTTATTTCAGAAGAACCAGCCATTTCTTGTCCGAAAAAAGATAATTTCCCTACGCGTTTCAGAGCTTCTCTGCTCCTTTTTCACGGGCGCATGTGATTACGCAGTCAAAAGTGAGCGTGCAAGTTTATATATATCGCCCTCTGGTGGGCCCGCCCTCCGATAAAGCTAATAGTTCTCACAGCTTTCTGGGATTTGCAGTACTCAGATTCAATTAAAACATTCGGTGGTTGCTGCCAATGTCACAACTCTTTTCTGCAAATGAATGCCCTCCAGTGAGCCTCCGAAGCTGAAACACTGGTTTAATTTCATTTAGACACTGTCTCTCAGCCATAACTGTCAAGACAGTCTGTTTGAGGCAGACTACGCTTTCCTTTCTCTTTTGTGGTGGTGCAATCCTTCCGGCCGGGACCGGACGTATTACATCACTTCACTCCAGGTGACCACCTGCAAGGATGCACTCAGAGGCTGCAGAATCCCGCAAGTTGAATCAGAATTCATTTATTTCAGAAGAACTGGCCATTTCTTGTCCAAAAAAAAAATTGTTGCCCTACGCGTTTCAGAGCTTCTCTGCTCCTTGTTCACAGGCGCATGTGATTTGGCAGTCAAAGGTGAGAGTGCAAGTTTACATTTATCGCCCACTGGTGGGCCCGCCTATCGATAAAGCTAAAAGTTCTCACAGCTTTCTGGGACTTGCAGTACTCACATTCAATTAAAACATTCGGTGGTTGATGCAAATGTCACAACTCTTTTCTGCAAATTAATGCCCTCCAGTGAGCCTCCGAAGCTGAAACACTGGTTTAATTTCATTTAGACACTGTCTCTCTGCCATAACTGTCCAGACAATCTGTTTGAGGTAGACAACGCTTTCCTTTCTCTTTTGTGGTTGTGCAATCCTTCCGGCCGGGACCGCCCATATTACATCACTTCACTCCTGGTGGCACCCTGCAAGGATGCACACAGAGGCAGCAGAATCCAGCAAGTTGTAGCAGTATTCAATTATTTCAGAAGAACCGGCCATTTCTTGTCCGAAAAAAGATAATTGCCCTACGCGTTTCCGAGCTTCTCTGCTCCTTGTTCACGGGCGCATGTGATTTGGCAGTCAAAAGTGAGCGTGCAGGTTTATATATATCGCCCTCTGGTGGGCCCGCCCTCCGATAAAGCTAATAGTTCTCACAGCTTTCTGGGATTCGCAGTACTCAGATTCAATTAAAACATTCGGTGGTTGCTGCCAATGTCACCACTCTTTTCTGCAAATTAATGCCCTCCAGTGAGCCTCTGAACCTGAAACACCGGTTCAATTTCATTTAGACACTGTCTCTCTGCCATAACTGTCCAGACAGTCTGTTCGAGGCGGACCACACTTTCCTTTCCTTTCCGTGGTGGTGCAATCCTCCCGGCCGGTGCCGGCTGCATTGCATCACTTCACTCCAGGTGTCCCCCTCAAAGAATGCCCTCAGAGGCAGCAGAATCCCGCAAGTTGAAGCAGAATTCATTTATTTCAGAGGTACCGGACATTTCTTGTTCGAAAAAAGATAATTGCTCTACGCGTTTCAGAGCTTCTCTGCTCCTTGTTCACGGGTGCATGTGAATTGGCAGTCAAAAGTGAGAGTGCAAATTTACAGTTATCACCCTCTGGTGGGCCCACCCTCCGATAAAGCTAATATTTCTCACAGCTTTTTGGGACTTGCAGTACTCACATTAAATTACAACTTTCGGTGGTTGCTGCCAATGTCAAAACTCTTTTCTGCAAATTTGTGCTCTCCAGTGAACCTCCGAACCTGAAACCCCGGTTCAATTTCATTTAGACACTTTCTATCTGCCATAATCATCCAGGCAGTCTATTCGAGGCAGAATACACTTTCCTTTCTTTTTAGTTGCGGTGCAATCCTCCTGGCCGTGACCGGCCGTAGTACATCACTTCACTCCAGGTGTCCCCCTGCAAGGATGCACTCAGAGGCAGTAGAATCCTGCAAGTTGAAGCAGAATTCATTTATTTCAGAAGAACCGGCCATTTCTTGTCCGAAAAAAGATAATTGCCCTAGGCGTTTCAGAGGTTCTCTGCTCCTTGTTCACGGGTGCATGTGATTTGGCAGTCAAAAGTGAGAGTGCAAATTTACAGTTATCACCCTCTGGTGGGCCCACCCTCCGATAAAGCCAATAGTTCTCACAGCTTTCTGGTACTTGAAGTACTCACATTAAATTAAAACCTTCGGTGGTTGCTACCAATGTCACAACTCTTTTCTGCAAATTAATGCTATCCAGTGAACCTCCGAACCTGAATCACCGGTTCAATTTCATTTAGACACTGTCTATCTGCCATAACCGTCCAGGCAGTCTATTCGAGGCAGACCACACTTTCCTTTCTTTTCCGTGGCGGTGCAATCCTCCTGGCCGTGACCGGCCGTATTACATCACTTCACTCCAAGTGTCCCCCTGCAAGGATGCACTCAGAGGCAGCAGAATCTCGCAAGTTGTAGCAGTATCTGAAAAAATCAAATTGCCCTACGTGTTTCAGAGCTTCTCTGCTCTTTGTTCACGGGCGCATGTGATTTGGCAGTCAAAGGTGAGCGTGCAAGTTTATATATATCGCCCTCTGGTGGGCCCGCCCTCCGATAAAGCTAATAGTTCTCACAGCTTTCTGGGATTCGCAGTACTCAGATTCAATTAAAACATTCGGTGGTTGCTGCCAATGTCACAACTCTTTTCTGCAAATTAATGCTCTCCAGTGAGCCTCCGAACCTGAAACACCGGTTCAATTTCATTTAGACACTGTCTGTCTGCCATAACCGTCCAGACAGTCTGTTCGAGGCAGACCACACTTTCCTTTCTTTTTCGTGGCGGTGCAATCCTCACAGCCGGTACCGGCCATATTACATCACTTAACTCCAGGTGTCCCCCTGCAAGGATGCACTCAGAGGCAACAGAATCCCGCAAGTTGAAGCAGAATTCATTTATTTCAGAAGAACCGGGCATTTCTTGTCCGAAAAAAGATAATTGCCCTACAAGTTTCAGAGCTTCTCTGCTCCTTGTTCACGGGTGCATGTGATTAGGCAGTCAAAAGTGAGCGTGCAAGTTTATATATATCGCCCTCTGGTGGGCCCGCCCTCCGTTAAAGCTAATAGTTCTCACAGCTTTTTGGGATCTGCAGTACTCAGATTCAATTAAAACATTCGGTGGTTGCTGCCAATGTCACAACTCTTTTCTGCAAATTAATGCCCTCCAGTGAGCCTCCGAACCTGAAACACTGGTTTAATTTCATTTAGACACTGTCTCTCAGCCATAACTGTCCAGACAGTCTGTTTGAGGCAGACACCGCTTTCCTTTCTCTTTTGTGGTGGTGCAATCCTTCCGGCCGGGACCAGACGTATTACATCACTTCACTTCAGGTGTCCCCATGCAAGGATGAACTCAGAGGCTGCAGAATCCCACAAGTTAAAGCAGATATCATTTATTTCAGAAGAACCGGCCATTTCTTGTGCGATAAAAAATAATTGCCCTACGCGTTTCAGAGCTTCTCTGCTCCTTGATCACGGGCGCATGTGATTTTGCAGTCAAAAGTGAGAGTGCAAGTTTACATTTATCGCCCACTGGTGGGCCCGCCTTCCGATAAAGCTAAAAGTTCTCACAGGTTTCTGGGACTTGCAGTACTCACATTCAATTAAATCCTTCAGTGGTTGCTGCCAATGTCACAACTCTTTTTCTGCAAATGAATGCTCTCCAGTGAGCCTCCGAACCTGAAACACAGGTTCAATTACATTTAGACACTGTGTGTCTGCCATAAACGTCCAGACAGTATGTTCGAGGCAGACCACACTTTCCTTTCTTTTTCGTGGCGGTGCAATCCTCACAGCCGGGACCGGCTGTATTACATCACTGCACTCCTGGTGGCCCCCTGCAAGGATGCACACAGAGACAGCAGAATCCCGCAAGTTGCAGCAGTATTCAAGTATTTCAGAAGAACCGGCCATTTCTTGTCCGAAAAAAGATAATTGCCCTACGCGTTTCAGCGCTTCTCTGCTCCTTGTTCACGGGCGCATGTGATTTGGCAGTCATAAGTGAGCTTGCAAGTTTATATATATCGCCCTCTGGTGGGCCCCCCTCCGATAAAGCTAATAGTTCTCACAGATTTCTGGGATATGCAGTACTCAGATTCAATTAAAACATTCGGTGTTTGCTGCCAATTTCACAACTCTTTTCTGCAAATTAATGCCCTCCAGTGAGCCTCCGAACCTGAAACACCGGTTCAATTTCATTTAGAAACTGTCTCTCTGCCATAACTGTCCAGACAGTCTGGTCGAGGCGGACCACACTTTCCTTTCCTTTTCGTGGTGGTGCAATCCTCCCGGCCGGGGCCAGCTGTATTGCATCACTTCACTCTATGTGTCCCCCTGCAAGGATGCACTCAGCGGCAGCAGAATCCCGCAAGTTGAAGCAGAATTCATTTATTTCAGAAGAACCGGCCATTTCTTGTTCGAAAACAGATAATTGCCCTACGCGTTTCAGAGCTTCTCTGCTCCTTGTTCACAGGTGCATGTGATTTGCCTGTCAAAAGTGAGAGTGCAAGTTTACATTTATCGCCCTCTGATGGGCTCGCCCTCCGATAAACCTAATAGTTCTCCCAGCTTTCTGGGACTTGCAGTACTCACATTAAATTAAATCCTTCGGTCGTTGCTGCCAATGTCACAACTCTTTTCGGCAAATTTGCGCTCTCCAGTAAACCTCTGAACCTGAAACACCGGTTCAATTTCATTTAGACACTGTCTATCTGCCATAACCGTCCAGGCAGTCTATTCGAGGCAGAATACACTTTTCTTTCTTTTTCGTGGTTGTGCAATCCTCCTGGCCGTGACCGGCCGTGGTACATCACTTCACTCCAGGTGTCCCCCTGCAGGGATGCACTCAGAGGCAGTAGAATCATGCAAGTTGAAGCAGAATTCAATTATTTCAGAAGAACCGGCCATTTCTTGTTCGAAAAAAGATAATTGCCCTACGCGTTTCAGAGCTTCTCTGCTCCTTGTTCACGGGTGCATGTGATTTGGCAGTCAAAAGTGAGCATGCAAGTTTATATATGTCGCCCTCTGGTGGGCCCCCCCTCTGATAAAGCTAATAGTTCTCACAGATTTCCGGGATATGCAGTACTCAGATTCAATTAAAACATTCAGTGTTTGCTGCCAATGTCACAACTCTTTTCTGCAAATTAATGCCCTCCAGTGAGCCTCCGAACCTGAAACACCGGTTCAATTTCATTTAGACACTGTCTCTCTGACATAACTTTCCAGACAGTCTGTTTGAGGCGGACCACACTCCTTTCCTTTTCGTGGTGGTGCAATCCTCCCGGCCAGGGCCAGCTGTATTGCATCACTTCACTCCAGGTGTCCCCCTGCAAGGATGCACTCAGAGGCAGCAGAATCCCGCAAGTTGAAGCCGAATTCATTTATTTCAGAAGAACCGGCCATTTCTTGTTCGAAAACAGATAGTTGCCCTACGCGTTTCAGAGCTTCTCTGCTCCTTGTTCACAGGTGCATCTGATTTGGTAGTCAAAAGTGAGAATGCAAGTTTACATTTATCGCCCTCTGATGGGCCCACCCTCCGATAAAGCTAATAGTTCTCACAGCTTTCTGGGACTTGCAGTACTCACATTAAATTAAAACCTTCGGTCGTTGCTGCCAATGTCACAACTCTTTTCGGCAAATTTGTGCTCTCCAGTGAACCTCCGAACCTGAAACACCGGTTCAATTTCATTTAGACACTGTCTATCTGCCATAACCGTCCAGGCAGTCTATTCGAGGCAGAATACACTTTCCTTTCTTTTTCGTGGTGGTGCAATTCTCCTGGCCGTGACCGGCCGTGGTACATCACTTCACTCCAGGTGTCCCCCTGCAAGGATGCACTCAGAGGCAGTAGAATCATGCAAGTTGAAGCAGAATTCATTTATTTCAGAAGAACCGGCCATTTCTTTTTCGAAAAAAGATAATTGCCCTACGCGTTTCAGAGCTTCTCTGCTCCTTGTTCACGGGTGCATGTGATTTGGCAGTCAAAAGTGAGCATGCAAGTTTATATATATCGCCCTCTGGTGGGCCCCCCTTCTGATAAAGCTAATAGTTCTCACAGATTTCCGGGATATGCAGTACTCACATTCAAATAAATCCTTCGGTGGTTGCTGCCAATGTCACAACTCTTTTCTGAAAAAGAATGCTCTCCAGTGGTATGGTCAGGCGAAGGGTGGTCTGTCGTTCTACATAAACACCGCATTAAAGATCAAGACCTTCCAACTGGCCTCTTCCACGGCAGATATGCAAATAATTAAAATAGAGGGTTTATCCAACGCTGGCACCGGAACCATAATTCTAATAAACATATACGCCCATCTCAAAATGAAGGTAAAAAAGGAGCTATTCAAATGCATTAACAATGTAATATCTGGCTTCCGTCTTGATCAACCAACATGGGAGATAATCCTCACGGGCGATTTCAACGCCAACCTTATTCAGCTCCCAGAAGAGGAGGACAATACCATTGCTGCGAACGAATTCTGGGCGGTTGAATCACAGGAGATCCCGCTCTCTAAGAAGATCGACCAAGTGGGAAGACTCCTGATGTGGGCCCTGGAAAATCACGGATTGCGAGTACTCAATGGAAGAACCAAACAAGATAAACCCCCTTCTAACACCTATATAGGCCCCTCCACAAGTTCAACTTTGGATTATACCATTGTCTCGCTCCCTCTACTGGGGTTAATTAAAAATTTCCAAATTCTATGTTCGGCTGATATTGACCATCTAATGCAACACATCGAAATCAACCTGGCACAACCCAAACATTTAAAAGCCCGATCATTAGCCGGGGAATTATCAACAATCAACTTGAAAAGAATAAGGTGGACGAGTAAATCAATATCGCAAATAGCACAGGAGGCAAGGCACTTACTGCAAATAATAACCAACGATAACGAACTGTATGCAGAAACATGGACAGCCTTTCTAAACAAATTACCAAAGACCGGAGCTAACCTAGGCAAGAATCTCAACCAAAAGACACACAGTAAGCGCAGTAAGATCATACTGTTCTTAAGAAGGCGCCTGCGGCCATTTATGAGGCAAGCAAAGGGTCATAGTACAAAATCATGCATTTGGCAAACAATCCGATCTGTAAGGAAACAATACAAGAAACAAATATGGACTGAAAAAAAACTCAGAGTTACCGACTTCTGGACCAAACTGCTATATAATATAAAGAAATCTGACACCAAAGCATTCTGGTCACAGGTAAATGCTTTAAATAGACCAGCACAAACAATAAACATGACCTGTGTTACGGAACAGGCATGGGTCAAACATTTATTTGATAAATTTTCAGTAAGCTCTCCGTCGTCGCCCACAACAACAGCTCACAACTCATTAAACGCAGTGAACTCGAAGACCCCCGTTTTGGCACAATTAAACAGTCTGAGCAGCTATCAGCAATGTAAAGACAAAACATCCAGTTCACATGCGGAAATAGAAACACTACAAATAATTAAGAGAAGGAGGCAAGATAGTGCTCCAGGACTGAATGGTGTCCCCCAGGCTATCTACAAGGAGGACCCCCAAAATTGGGCGTGCAAATTAAACAAGTTATTTAAATCAATAAGTAATACAAGACAGCTCCCGGAAAGCTGGAGAGGGGCGATAATAAACTCCATCTATAAAGGAGGAGACCGCAAAAACCCAGCCAATTACCGTCTGATAGCACTTATCGACGCAGAAGTAAAATACTATGCATCCCTGGTGTTGATTGACCTTATAAAATGGTCTGACGATAATAAGAAGATTCCGGCAAACCAGACGAGGTTTCGCAGGGGCATCAGCACCATGGCCAACGTCATGGCAATAAGTTTAATCGCCGAAAAGAGCATGCAAAACCATCAAGCATTGTACTCCTGATTAGTTGACTTCAAGGCGGCCTTTGACCGAGTCAGCCGTCAACTACTCTGGTCCAAATTAAAGTAACAGGGCCTGCCGGACACAATTCTAAATCCTATAATGGATTTATACACAGACACCTGGATGCAGGTATAGATTGCCAATGGGCAACGGCTAACACGCAAGATCAGTACACATAACGGATTGAAACAAGGCTGTGTACTGGCCCCCCCATCTCTTTAATCTGTTCATGGCAGACTTAACCACAAGGCTGGATGGGATCAACGCCCACCCACCGCGGCTAGGAACCCTACGGCTAACACATCTTTCCTATGCCGACAACGTGGTGCTTCTCAGTCAGACAAAAATAGGTCTGCAACGCCTCCTGCACGAACTGGCCGAATATACAAGGCAGAACCTTCTTGAAATAAATACTCAAAAAACAAAGATCATGATAATAACTCGCCTACGCAAAGCACAATCACTTTTTTTCCAAGATAGCAAGAAACTGGAAGTAGTGGACAGCTATAAGTACTTCGGAATACAATTGGACAGATGCCTTTACTTCTCCCAGCACTTCGATGTCATCGAAAAAAAAGGAAATAGCCCTGTTACACGCATTCAACAGTATTTCCGAGCAGCTAAAAGGCCCTCTGTTTAATCCACTTCTGACAGTCATCAAAGCCAAACTACTCCCTACCATAGCCTATGGCAGTGTGTTACATCATGGGAAAAGTGCACAGCTTCAAGACAAAATTCAAACGAGAGTCTATAAGCGGGTATTCAGTTTACCGGATAATGCTTCTCTGGCACAGGTCCGACTTGAGTTTGGTCTACAATTTCAAGAGCTACAAATAAAATACGAGACTATTAAGCTCTGGTACAACATCTGGATGCACAGGGAAACAGAAATCAACTCTGCCACGTGGGAGGCCATGCATAATAGTCCCAATTCTCAGTACACCAAGTTTCTAAAATTGTCTCTTATCACAACCAAACTTGTTTCGTTATGGCTAACCAAACTCCTGGTATCTTCATTCAAGCAAGTAGTCAAAAAGGCAGCAAACAGGCATTCGCTGATCAACGACAAGTCAATCCTCAGTCACCGTTTGCATGCCTGGATGATAATTCAATCGTATAACACGTCCAAACCCGCAGCCTATCTCGGATTCCCCTTTTCATCATATCTCAAACTGAAATACCTCAGCTTAAGGATGGGTAGCTTGCCAACAAATGCAGATCAACCGGATTGGAGGCAATCAGACTCCAAGGAGTGTGAATTATGTGGGGCCTCAAAACAAGACCTCATCCACTTATTTTGCATCTGTCCTGCACTGGACCTGGAACGTCGGCACTGGTTAAAGGCGAAGTATAACGAACATGGAATACGCACCTGCCGCTCAGCTATTATACAAGTCCTGTGCACAACAGACCCACAATTAATCTGCAGATCAGTTAAGTTTGTTTTGAGGTTCGAAAATAAAAGAGGTGTCACGGCAAAGAGCCGTTAAAAATCCTGAACACGTGTTACATAAGCAACCCATAAGAACTCTCTATTTGCAACCATGTAAGAAGTTCACGTTGTAAACTAAAGAACTAATAAGAATTCTGTAACCGCAATCATCCAAGAAGCCGCATTGACATCCTCTCCCTGTCGAAAGTCTCAGATAAACACGCAGTAGATTGAACTAAACTCTCCTCAATCTTGAGACAAGTAGAGTTGCATCTGCCGTTTTTCACTAGTTAAGGGATTTACCCAAATTGAGACTAAGTTTGTGAAAAAATGGCATTCTCTGTATAGAACCAACACAATATTGGATAATGTAGTTCAGTAAAAATAACACCCTAAAATGTAACAATTATTTTATCAATGTTTTTAAATTTGAATCTCGCACACATATTGACCAATTTTATATGATGTACATTTTACTTTTGTAATGGTTTTAATTAACTACACAATAAAAGTCTGTATTGTATAATGCTCTCCAGTGAGCCTGCAAACCTGAAACACCAGTTCAATTTCATTTAGACACTATCTGTCTGCCACAACCGTCCAGACAGTCTGTTCGAGGCAGACCACACTTTCCTTTCTTTTTCGTGGCAGTGCAATCCTCACAGCCGGGACCGGCCGTATTACATAACTTCACTCCTGGTGGCCCCCTGCAAGGATGCACTCAGAGGCTGCAGAATCCCGCAAGTTGAAGCAGAATTCATTTATTTCAGAAGAACCGGCCATTTCTTGTCCAAAAAAAAAATAAATGCCCTATGCGTTTCAGAGCTTCTCTGCTCCTTGTTCACAGGCGCATGTGATTTGGCAGTCAAAAGTGAGAGTGCAAGTTTACATTTATCGCCCTCTGGTGGGCCCGCCTACAAATAAAGCTAAAAGTTATCACAGCTTTCTGGAATTTGCAGTACTCACATTCAATTAAAACATTCGGTGGTTGCTGACAATGTCACAACTCTTTTCTGCAAATTAATGCCCTCCAGTGAGCCTCCGAAGCTGAAACACTGGTTTAATTTCATTTAGACACTGTCTCTCTGCCATACCTGTCCAGACAGTCTGTTTGAGGCAGACAACGCTTTCCTTTCTCTTTTGTGGTTGTGCAATCCTTCCGGCCGGGACCGCCCATATTACATCACTTCACTCCTGGTGGCACCCTGCAAGGATGCACACAGAGGCAGCAGAATCCCGCAAGTTGTAGCAGTATTCAATTATTTCAGAAGAACCAGCCATTTCTTGTCCGAAAAAAGATAATTGCCCTACGCGTTTCAGAGCTTCTCTGCTCCTTGTTCACGGGCGCATGTGATTTGGCAGTCAAAAGTGAGCGTGCAAGTTGATATATATCGCCCTCTGGTGGGCCCGCCCTCCGATAAAGCTAATAGTTCTCACAGCTTTCTGGGATTCGCAGTACTCAGATTCAATTAAAACATTCGGTGGTTGCTGCCAATGTCACCACTCTTTTCTGCAAATGAATCCTCTCCAGTGAGCCTGCAAACCTGAAACACCAGTTCAATTTCATTTAGACACTGTCTGTCTGCCATAACCGTCCAGACAGTCTGTTCGAGGCAGACCACACTTTCTTTTCTTTTTCGTGGCGGTGCAATCCTCACAGCCGGGACCGGCCATATTACATCACTTCACTCCTGGTGGCTCCCTGCAAGGATGCACACAGAGGAAGCAGAATCCCGCAAGTTGTAGCAGTATTAATTTATTTCAGAAGAATCAGCCATTTCTTGTCCGAAAAAAGATAATTGCCCTAGGCGTTTCAGAGGTTCTCTGCTCCTTGTTCACGGGTGCATGTCATTTGGCAGTCAAATGTGAGAGTGCAAATTTACTGTTATCGCCCTCTAGTGGGCCCACCCTCCGATAAAGCCAATAGTTCTCACAGCTTTCTGGGACTTGCAGTACTCACGTTAAATTAAAACCTTCGGTGGTTGCTGCCAATGTCACAACTCTTTTCTGCAAATTAATGCTATGTCAAGTCAAGTCAAGTCAAGAGATTTATATAGCGCGCTACATACCCATAGGGTCTCAAGGTGCTTGAGGAAGGGTGGGGAATTACTTGTCGAATATCCAAGTTTTGAGTTGCTTTCTGAATGCTAGGTGGTTCTGAGTAAGGCGAAGGTGAGTGGGAAGTGAGTTCCAGGTTTTAGCTGCCAGGTAGGAGAAGGATCTACCTCCCATGGTGGTTTTGTTGATGCGAGGTACAGTGGCCAGGGCTTGGTTGGAGGATCGTAGCTGACGGGTGGGGGTGTAGAAGGACAGTCGTGTGTTGAGGCATTCGGGTCCAAGTTCGTAGAGTGCTTTGTGTGCGTGGGTGAGGAGGGGGAACGTTATCCTCTTATTTACGGGGAGCCAGTGGAGGTTTTTCAGGTGACCAGAGATGTGTTCTTTACGCGGGATGTCTAGTATGAGCCTGGCTGAGGCGTTCTGGATGCGTTGGAGTTTTTTCGGAAGTTTAGCGGTGGTACCGGCGTATAGGGTGTTTCCGTAGTCCAGGCGGCTCGTGATCAGTGCGTGGGTGACCGTTTTTCTAGTTTCGGTGGGGATCCAGCGAAATGTTTTTTTGAGCATGCGAAGAATGTTGAAGCAAGAAGATGAAACAGCGTTGACTTGTTTGGTCATCGAGAGTGAGGAGTCCAGGATGACGCCCAGGTTCCGTGCGTGGTCCGTCGGGATGGGTGCTTTTCCGAGGGCCTCTGGCCACCAAGAGTCATCCCAGGCGGAGGGGGAGGTGCCTAAGATGAGGACTTCTGTTTTGTCTGAAATCAGTTTCAGACGGCTGTGCTTCATCCACTCGGCTACTTCTTTCATTCCTTCGTGTAAGTTGGTTTTGGCAGTGTTAGGGTCTTTGGTGAGTGAGAGGATCAGTTGAGTGTCGTCAGCGTAGGAGATGATGTTGAGATTGTGTTGGCGAGCGATGGCCGCAAGGGGGCTCATGTATACGTTGAAGAGGGTGGGGCTGAGTGACGATCCTTGTGGCACGCCGCAGATGACTTCAGAGGCCTCTGACTTGAATGGTGGGAGGCGGACTCTCTGGGTTCTTCCGGTGAGGAACGAGGTGATCCATTCCAGTGCTTTTCCTTGGATTCCGACGTTTCTGAGGCGCTGTAGAAGGGTGCTATGACAGACTGTGACGAAGGCAGCGGAGAGGTCGAGGAGGATGAGGGCGACTGTGTCTCCATTGTCCAGTAGAGTTCGAATGTCGTCTGTTGCTGCGATAAGTGCGGTCTCAGTGCTGTGTTTGGCTCGGAAGCCGGACTGTGAGGGGTCGAGGGATTTGTTGGTTTCGAGAAAGGTGGCGAGCTGGATATTGACAGCTTTCTCTATGACTTTGGCCGGGAATGGAAGAAGCGAGATGGGGCGGTAGTTTTTGAGTTCGGTGGGGTCAGCTGTGGGTTTTTTCAGAAGGGCGCTGAGTTCTGCGTGTTTCCAGCTTTCCGGGAAGGTGGCGGAGTTGAGGGAGCAGTTGATGACATCTCGGAGGTGTGGTGCTATGATGGAGTCTGCTTTGTTGAAGATATGGTGAGGGCATGGGTCAGTTGGGGATCCTGAGTGGATGGAGTTCATCAGGCGGATGGTGTCCTCGGTGGAGATTGGGTTCCAGTCGTTAAGGATGTTCAAGGGGGGTGAAGGTCCTGCGGAAGGTTGGGTGGGTTGGTCTCCGGGTCGGTTGTCAAAGCTGTTGTGGATGTCTGCGATTTTGTTGTGGAAGAAGGAAGCTAGGGAGTCGCAGAGGGCTTGGGAGGGGGTGATGTCGTTGGAGTTGGCTGATGGGTTGGTAAATTCTTTGACGATGTTGAATAATTCCTTGCTGTTGTGGGCGTTGTTATCTAGACGATCTTTGAATGCGGCTTTCTTGGCAGATCGGATTAGTTGGTGGTGTATGCGGGTGGCGTTTTTGAGGGCGTCTCTGGTGTTGGTGTTTGGGTCTTTTTTCCAGGCCTTCTCAAGTGAGCGACAGAGTTTCTTCGATTTCTTAAGATCATCGTTGAACCAAGAGGCGTTTTTGCTGCCTAGTTTGCTTTGACGTTTTTTCAACGGTGCTAGGATGTCGGCGCTGTTGGATAGCCATTGGGTGAGGTTAGTGGCTGCTTGGTCGGGGTTTGAGGAGTGGGAGGGGGGGTTTAGGAGAAGCGATGAGGAGATCTGGTCGATGGTGATTTTGTTCCAGTTTCTTCGCAGGGTAGGTTGAGGATGGTTGTGGATTGTGGTCTTATTGTAGGTAAAATGAACGCAGCTGTGGTCCGTCCAATGAAGAGCTGTGGTGTGACTGAATGAGACATGTTTGCTGGAGGTGAAGATGGGGTCGAGTGTGTGACCTGCAATGTGGGTGGGGGTAGTGACAAGTTGTTTGAGTCCGAGGTTGGCAAGATTGTCCAGAAGGGTGGTGGTGCTGCTGTCATTGCTCTTTTCCAGGTGAAAATTGAGGTCTCCCAATAGAATGTAGTCCTCGGAGGGGAGGGCGTGTGGGGAGATAAAGTCAGTGATGTCTTTCCTTTCTTTTTCGTGGCGGTGCAATCCTCACAGCCGGTACCGGCCGTATTACATCACTTAATTCCAGGTGTCCCCCTGCAAGGATGCACTCAGAAGCAACAGAATCCCGCAAGTTGAAGCAGAATTCATTTATTTCAGAAGAACCGGCCATTTCTTGTCTGAAAAAAGATAATTGCCCTACGCGTTTCAGAGCTTCTCTGCTCCTTGTTCACGGGCGCATGTGATTAGGCAGTCAAAAGTGAGCGTGCAAGTTTATATATATCGCCCTCTGGTGGGCCCGCCCTCCGATAAAACTAATAGTTCTCACAGCTTTCTGGGATTTGCAGTACTCAGATTCAATTAAAACATTCGGTGGTTGCTGCCAATGTCACAACTGTTTTCTGCAAACTAATGCCCTCCAGTGAGCCTCCGAAGCTGAAACACTGGTTTAATTTCATTTAGACACTGTCTCTCAGCCATAACTGTCCAGACAGTCTGTTTGAGGCAGACAACTCTTTCCTTTCTCTTTTGTGGTGGTGCAATCCTTCCGGCCGGGACCGGACATATTACATCACTTCACTCCAGGTGTCCCCCTGCAAGGATGCACTCAGAGGCTGCAGAATCCCGTAAGTTGAAGCAGAATTCATTTATTTCAGAAGAACCGGCCATTTCTTGTCCGATAAAAAATAATTGCCCTACGCGTTTCAGAGCTTTCCTGCTCCTTGATCACGGGCACATGTGATTTGGCAGTCAAAAGTGAGAGTGCAAGTTTACATTTATCGCCCACTGGTGGGCCCGCCTTCCGATAAAGCTAAAAGTTCTCACAGCTTTCTGGGACTTGCAGTACTCACATTCAATTAAATCCTTTGGTGGTTGCTGCCAAAGTCACAACTCTTTTTCTGCAAATGAATGCTCTCCAGTGAGCCTCCGAACCTGAAACACTGGTTCAATTACATTTAGACACTGTCTGTCTGCCATAAACGTCCAGACAGTCTGTTCGAGGCAGACCACACTTTCCTTTCTTTTTCGTGGCGGTGCAATCCTCACAGCCGGGACCGGCCATATTACATCACTTCACTCCTGGTGGCTCCCTGCAAGGATGCACACAGAGGAAGCAGAATCCCGCAAGTTGTAGCAGTATTAATTTATTTCAGAAGAATCAGCCATTTCTTGTCCGAAAAAAGATAATTGCCCTAGGCGTTTCAGAGGTTCTCTGCTCCTTGTTCACGGGTGCATGTGATTTGGCAGTCAAATGTGAGAGTGCAAATTTACAGTTATCGCCCTCTGGTGGGCCCACCCTTCGATAAAGCCAATAGTTCTCACAGCTTTCTGGGACTTGCAGTACTCACATTAAATTAAAACCTTCGGTGGTTGCTTCCAATGTCACAACTCTTTTCTGCAAATTAATGCTATCCAGTGAACCTCCGAACCTGAAACACCGGTTCAATTTCATTTAGACACTGTCTGTCTGCCATAGCCGTCCAGACAGTCTGTTCGAGGCAGACCACACTTTCCTTTCTTTTTCGTGGCGGTGCAATCCTCACAGCCGGTACCGGCCGTATTACATCACTTAACTCCAGGTGTCCCCCTGCAAGGATGCACTCAGAAGCGACAGAATCCCGCAAGTTGAAGCAGAATTCATTTATTTCAGAAGAACCGGCCATTTCTTGTCTGAAAAAAGATAATTGCCCTACGCGTTTCAGAGCTTCTCTGCTCCTTGTTCACGGGCGCATGTGATTAGGCAGTCAAAAGTGAGCGTGCAAGTTTATATATATCGCCCTCTGGTGGGCCCGCCCTCCGATAAAACTAATAGTTCTCACAGCTTTCTGGGATTTGTAGTACTCAGATTCAATTAAAACATTCGGTGGTTGCTGCCAATGTCACAACTGTTTTCTGCAAATTAATGCCCTCCAGTGAGCCTCCGAACCTGAAACACCGGTTCAAATTAATTTAGACACTGTCTCTCTGCCATAACTGTCCAGACAGTCTGTTCGAGGCGGACCACACTTTCCTTTCCTTTTCGTGGTGGTGCAATCCTACTGGCCGGGTCCCGCTGTATTGCATCACTTCACTCCAGGTGTCCCCCTGCAAGGATGCACTCAGAGGCAGCAGAATCCTGCAAGTTGAAGCAGAATTCATTTATTTCAGAAGAACCGGCCATTTCTTGTCCGAAAAAAGATAATTGCCCTACGCGTTTCAGAGCTTCTCTGCTCCTTGTTCACGGGTGCATGTGATTTGGCAGTCAAAAGTGAGAGTGCAAGTTTACATTTATCGCCCTCTGGTGGGCCCGCCCTCCGATAAAGCTAAACGTTCTCACAGCTTTCTGAGACTTGCAGTATTCACATTCAAATAAATCCTTCGGTGGTTGCTGCCAATGTCACAACTCTTTTCTGCAAATTAATGCTCTCCAGTGGTATGGTCAGGCGAAGGGTGGTCTGTCAGTCTACATAAACATCGCATTAAAGATCAAGGCCTCCCAACTGGCCTCTTCCCTGGCAGATATGCAAATAATCAAAATAGAGGGTTTATCCAATGCTGGCATCGGAACCATAATTCTAATAAACATATACGCCCATCCCAAAATGAAGGTAAAAAAGGAGCTATTCAAATGCATTGACAATGTAATATCTGGCTTCCGTCTTGATCAACCAACATGGGAGATAATCCTCACGGGCGATTTCAACACCAACCTTATTCAGCTCCCAGAAGAGGAGGACAATATCATCGCTGCGAACAAATTCTGGGCGGTTGAATCACAGGAGATCCCGCTCTCTAAGAAGATCGACCAAGTGGGAAGACTCCTGATGTGGGCCCTGGAAAATCACGGATTGTGAGTACTCAATGGAAGAACCAAACAAGATAAACCCCCTTCTAATACCTATATAGGCCCCTCCACAAATTCAACTTTGGATTATACCATTGTCTCGCTCCCTCTACTGGGGTTAATTGAAAATTTCCAAATTCTATGTTCGGCTGATAGTGACCATCTAATGCAACACATCGAAATCAACCTGGCACCACCCAAACATTTAAAAGCCCGATCATTAGCCGGGGAATTATCAACAATCAACTTGAAAAGAATAAGGTGGACGAGTAAATCAATATCGCAAATAGCACAGGAGGTAAGGCACTTACTGCAAACAATAACCAACGATAACGAACTGTGTGCAGAAACATGGACAGCCTTTCTAAACAAATTACCAAAGACCGGAGCTAACCTAGGCAAGAATCTCAACCAAAAGACACACAGTAAGCGCAGTAAGATCATACTGTCCTTAAGAAGGCGCCTGCGTGTGATAAATAAATTTACCGGACTATTTTTCTATACGTTAAATGACAATAAGGATAGCTCAATCAAATGAGAGGCAGAGTCCGTGGTATCTGAGTCATACGGGCTTTAATGAAGTGCCTCGAGACACGGGACATCGGGTTCCATCACCACTAAGGTTCAGGAAGGGACATTCAACATTTTATTAACATCACACATTATATATAGTAAAAGCATATAATTGAAATGAATACAGTAGGCGTAACAGGTGAAAAGAGAGAGATAAGAACACATGTGCGTAACAGGAGGCGTGTAAAAAGGCGTACACGTAGGCGTGCACTGGGCGAGTCAGAGAAACGTCACAAGAAACATCACAGGTGGGTGGATGCTTAGAGAAAGTTTGCAGAATCAGCAGAAACCTTTGGCATAGATGCGCGCGCAACTGAGCATGACGTGTAACTGGGGAGAGCTGGGGGCACTAGTAGAGGAGACTAATGTCTGGGATGTCAGAACGACCTGCACCTATAGCATATCTGGTATCTTGTGTTTAGAGGATGTAGTGTCTGAAGTAAAAGGTCTCTTGGGCAGAGGCCGTTCATCACTGAATGCTAGTGCGTGCATATGAATCTTCATGCAAAGTACGGGGGCCATGGGCCTACCATGGTAACGGGTGCAGTAAATTACTTGCATGGAGACAGGAAGGCAGGGCCCTTTGCTCTGCAGCCGGGAATATGTTTACCTATTTCACTAGACTGGAATGTGTTTTCGCAGAGGCTGAGCAGATAACTGTAGGCAAAATACTGTCTTGGCAGGCAGGCCTGGCCGAGCCGGGCACCGCTCGTCTGGGCAGGATGTAAGGTAGAGGTCAGGGATGCATACCTAAACTACAGCTTTTAGAGACAGAAGAGACTCGATTAAGGGCCTGGCTCGGCTGAGCCAGAAAACATGGAGAAAACGTGTGCTTTATTCAAAAGTGCACCATGTAAAGACGTTGGCACCATAGGTCTAGGAGCCTAATTAACGTGATTTTCTTGGAGAATTGTATAACTGACATGTTAACGTTGGACGCAAAGGCATATGCGTCTTCCTGGCATGCACAGAAAAGGAATTACATGACATACATGGGGCACATGTGTATGGATGGGGTGCGAGTGGGGGACACATTGACTACCTAAAAATCTCTATTTCCTCATTCCCTCCTTGGCCCCTACTTCACCCTTTAGGATATGTCTATTCCCATGAGACCATCTATCTGTTCATATAACATCATTTGCTCTTCTTTCTTCATTCGGGAACGTGAACTTGGACGGGGAATACAAGCTGTGGCGCACAAGCCGCAAATCGCTGGCCCACATTGCAGACAGAGACAACAACTGAATAGAATAAGCAGTATTATTCCTAGGAATGATAACACTTTCCATCCCCAGGCGGATATCACACTCCAGAGCCAACCGGACCAAGTCCAGGTGCCTGGATTCTGGTGTATCAGGTGAGCAATTTTGTGAAGCCTTGTTATGGCCTTATATACGGATGGCGCGTTATTAGGAATAAACACGCAACAACTGGATCCGATCACTCTACAAGCCCCGCCCCTATCGGCCAGGATGACGTCAAGGACAAGGCGATTTTGAAGAACAACAATTCTCATAGCAGATTGCTCTTCGGTCAGGTTACCTAAAGCAAAAGTAGTCTCGTTCACTACTACTTCAAGGGTTCTTGTTAACCTGCGTATTATTTTACTGTTCTGGACAGGACCTATGAACCAGAAGTATCCTTTAACATACTCCTTATACTGGTCCCATGCTGATTCGGAATAATCGATAACAGGAGGAAGGTCTCTCTTATGTCTGACATGCATAAGACGTGAATTTCGATGATAATCAGGCGGGGCTAGGAAAAAAGGGGGTAATAGGAACGCAATATAACACGTCCCATCCCAATCAGGGGGCAGATGTACATAAGCTGTCTGACCACAAATAAAATAGGAATGGCGAGAGGCTTTGAAGGTAGACTTCCCTTTATCGCTGAATTCGACCACAGTATTACAATCACTGTGTCCTAGATGTACTGAACCATTCTTTCTGACGCATAATTCGCCTTTCACTGGTAGCACTGTTATAAACGGCAAGTTCGAATTAGTCTCGGACTGGACGTTCAGGATCATGAGATTGAGGGAAAAGTTACCTAATTCATATACTTCATTTTCTAGATCGGTCCCTCTCCTTTGGGGAAGACCATCTGCGTCTGGGAAACATGCTTTATTCATGACTGTATTCAGGTTCCCCCATATCCAATTGCCTTGGGAAACATGGGACTTACTGTCTAAGGAAGACATTAAAGCAAACCATGATCCGCATGAGCCATTATGTGTAAACGGGTAGGGAAAGAGGGGCAGAGCTCCCTTGTATTTCTGATAAGGTGGGAGTCGGCCACATACCCAGCAATTCGTGGCATTGCTGGTCTGGTGAGTATGGTGTAGCATACGAATGAAAGTATTGTTGCGCATCGCTAATCGATAGGACAGCTCATGAGGGGGCAGGTCGCTGAAAGTGTGCTCTACGGTGTCATTAGAGAAAGAGTGTACATGTGAACCAAGAGGAGGAAAGAAAACATGTAGCATCAAGCTTATGCATATAATCAAAATGCTCAGAAGAAACATGAAAATTAACGTTATGACACATCTGCTATGTAGATTTTTGCAATATATTTCTCTCTTTTCGATTCGCCTATCTCTCTGACTACTGGGGTCTATCTTATACATGTCAGAAACCTGTCTAACCGCTTCACCCAGGGGGGGGCTTAAACAATTAAACGCTGTCTGACTTACTAGACCTTAGCTTGGCTCGGTACTCCTGTTGCAGAGTTTTTTCTAACAGGGGGAGTTTAGAGTCAATGTCTGAATCGGGGCAGTCCTTGATAACAGTTTCTGGACACAATCCATGGAATCTTTTTATGTAGCTGGAGTGGAGCCACCCCTTTTGGCCTTCCAGTTTCACCGCGGTCCTCGTGGTCATCAACACCAGCTTCGGCTGCTTCAACCTGGGCTCCAGAGGGCTTGTTCGATCGAAGTTGCGGACGTATACGAGATCTCCTGGAATGATTTCATGCGGTTTCACTTGAGTGTTGTCCGGGAAGGCAGCCGCGACCTGTGAACGACAAGATAGTAGTGCAGACATCAAGGAAGCTAGGTAATCTGTCAGCATATTACTATCGACATCCGTGATTTTACGAGGCATAGGCGTACCCCACATATTGGGAGGTCTGCCGAAGACTACCTCATAGGGAGATAGTCCGGTTCTGGAATGAGCTACCATACGCATGTAAAAGAGGGCAACTGGCAGGGCCACTATCCAATCTACACCTTTTTCTGCACAGACCTTCGCTAATCGTGTTTTCAGAGTCTGGTTGTGTCGCTCGACCAAACCAGCTGCTTCGGGGTGTTGTACACAGTGAAATTTCCACTGGTAACCTAACAGGAGTGATACCTGTTTCATGAGTTCGGACGAGAATGGCTGTCCATTATCTGAGTACACGACACGGGGCAAGCCGTATCGCGGGAAAAATTCACGGACCAACTGTTTGGCAGTGGTCACGGCAGTGTAATCTGGGACTGGATATGCTTTTGTCCATCTGGAAAGGGCACATACAACTACGAGGACATATTTGAATCCTCTACATCTATCCATCTGTATATAATCCATCTGGAGGACTTCAAAAGGATGGTCAGGAGGATGGAATCCACCTTGTTCCACGGGAATGCCTTTGCCTGGATTGAACTGACAACAGATCATGCAGGTACGCACTTTGTGTTTTGCTGCTGCACGTAAATTCTTGTTGGACCAGAGATTTTGAATGCTGTCTAACATGGCTTTTTCTCCTAAGTGTGCTGGACTATGTGCTGTATTTATGATAACTTGAACCATAGAGTCGGGGAGGAACCATGTGGCTCTACCCTTCGTCATCCATCCCTGATCTGTCTGGATCCCTCCTTGTTCAGTCCATTTCTTGATTTCGTCTGGAGTAGCATGTGTCTGTATATCGAGTACATCTAGAGTGGGATCCTTCACTGTCATACAATGTATCTGTGTTGATACTTCAGTCTTTTTCGCGTCAGTGGGAATGTCTGTTTGAGTCTGGGCTGTGAGTTTAGCTGTTTGATCTGCCAGGTCGTTACCCTGGGAAATGGTATCAGTAACTTTCGTATGTGCTTTGCACTTCATGATAGCAATGGATGCAGGTAAGTGTATTGCTTCTAACAGGGCTCGAATGAGGGGACCATGCTGTATCTTGGCGCCATGAGAAGTTAAGAAACCTCTTTCTTGCCAGAGGATACCGAAGTCGTGAACAACTCCGAATGCGTACTGTGAATCTGTGTATATGTTTACTTTCAGGTTCTTGGCTCGGATGCAGGCTTGAGTCAGAGCAATGAGCTCTGCTGCTTGGGCAGACAATGTGTCAATACGATGTGTTTCTATGACTTCAGTTTCAGTGGTCACTGCATATGCGGCCACTAACTCTCCTGTGCTTGTTCTCATACATGAACCATCCACGTAAAGTGTCAGGTCTGGGTCGGGTAATGCAATGTCTGTCAAGTCTTGGCTGGGTTTTGTTACAGTATTAATGACTTCCACACAGTCATGTGGTGTAGGGTCAGTCGTGCTCGAGGGTAACAACGTGGCAGGGTTTAAGGTGTTGCAGCGTCTGATCTCTATGTGTGGTTGAAACAATGTCAATTCATATCCTGTCAGTCTTGCTATGGTCAAGTGTTGTGTCTGAGTTCGGTTCAGAAGAACTTCCACAGATTGTGGAACCTGTACTGTCAGGGGATGTCCTAACACTATTGAGTCGCTTTGTCTGATTGCTAAAGCTGTTGCTGCAACTGATTTCAGGCACGCAGGCAGAGCCTGGGCCACTGGATCTAATGTACTAGAAAAGTAAGCACAAGGCTTGTGTTTTCCTGCTTGTTCTTGTGTGAGCACAGATAATGCTGTGCCATCGCGTTCAGTGACAAAAAGTGTAAAAGGTTTGCTGTAACTTGGTGTCGCTAAAACAGGTGCTTGACATAGGGCTTTCTTCAATTCATCAAAAGCCTGTGTATGTTCCTGAGTCCAAGGGAGGACAGTCGAAGTCGCTGCCTCCTGTGTTGTCAACTGTATGAGTGGTTTGGCTGAATATGCATACTGAGGGATCCATTGTCTGCAGTACGAGGTAAGGCCAATGAAGGCCCGTACCTCCTTTTGTGTCTTGGGTTGTGGCAGATGTGCAATTAACTGGATGCGGTCTGGTGTCAACTGTCTACCCCACTTGGACAGCAAGTGCCCAAGGTATACCACTTGCTGGGCACAGAACTGTAGCTTCGAAGGGGACACTTTATGCCCCTTTTCGGCCAAGAAATACAAGACAGTCAGTGACGCGCGCTCGCAGTCACGTTCGGTCCGTGCTGTAATTAACAGGTCATCAACATATTGGAGTAGGGCAGTGTCAGTAGGCATATGAATACTGTCTAGTTGTCGTTTCAGGGCTTGGCTATAAATACTAGGACTTTCCGTGAACCCTTGAGGCGCACGTGCAAATTTGAAGCTTCGGCCATTTAAACAGAATCCGAAGAGATACTGGCTTTCCGGATGAATGGGGACACTAAAGAAGGCGTTCTTAAGATCGATAACAGTAAAGAACGCTGCTTTGGAATCAATAGCCGTCAATAAGGAAGAAATGTCTGGCACTACTGGGTACTGAGGAATTATGCATTTATTTAATTCTCGAAGGTCGATCACCAATCTGTAGACTGGTGGTGCATTCGGGTCAGTTCGTTTAAGAATCGGGATGATTGGAGAATTACATACATTGGAGTCGGTTTCTACAACCACTCCTTGGGCAATTAGTTCATCAATAATTTTCAATAAGGCTGCTACAGCCTCGGGTGGCAATTTGTATTGTCGGATTCGGGGTAGTACAATTCCTTGCTTGAGAGTAACACGATATGGTGTAATGTGCATACATCCTACATCAGTTGGACCTTGTGCCCATAAATGCTGTGGTACATTCTGCAATCTTGGATCAAAATCTCTCAACACATAATGACCTTTAAAATCACGTAAAAATAATCTCACTCCTTCCGGAGAACAACATATTACTGCTCCTAGTGCTTTCAACGTTTTAATACCAAGCAGATTCTCCGGACATGCTTTCGTAAGTAACAAGTCTGTAGTACGGGACAATGGACCAACTTCTAGGGAAACTGGCTTTGACACTTCGTTAACAATAGGCTTTCCTGAAAAACCCAGGGAAACATTCTGTGAGCCTGAGAGGGGTGCCCCTGGAACCTCGTCATGACTGATGGTAGTTCTGCTCGCCCCTGTGTCAATCAAAAATGTTCTGTCTTTCCCTAATACCTGACTATATACATAGGGACCCTCTTGATCTACAGGAACCTCGATAAGGGGCAAGCCAACCTCCCTCTCTAGGCTGTTTCATGAGCACTGCTGATAATCGGGGTAATCTGACTGTGCATACTGGTACATTTTACCAGCAATAGGTTGGGGTTGGGGTACAGCTACTGTCTGTTGTGCATTCTGTGGAGGTTGCGTGTTCTGTGGAATATGCTGTGGAACATGTTCTTGTCTAGGAGGACGCGGTCTTTCTTTCATCCTGCCTGTAGCAATATTGTATTTCAGAACGGCACATTCGTTTATATAATGACCTGGCTGCTTACAGTAGTTGCAATTCCCTTTAACGGGAGCTGCAGAATGACCTGGCGGTGCTGTACCCTTTTTCTGACCGTCAGCTGGAACAGACTGAGCAACTAGTACTTTCATTTTCGTGTCTTTAATACGTCTCTGTTCATGATCGTGTTCCTCTCTAATTCGGTTCTGATGGTACCGTAACATTTGTAACATTTGAGAAGGGGTATTTGCTTGCCATGTACTCTCGACTTTCAGTACTCTATTTTTCACTTGAGGTAAGGAATTCTCTACTAATTTGGTCACAAAAAGATGTGGGTATGATTCACTACTTGTTTTCAAGCCGCTATTAATAATGAAACATTTCTCAAATCTGGAATAAAAATCACTAGTGTCTTCGTCTTGTTTCTGTTTGCAGGCTGAGATTGCATCCCAGTCTTCCTTTTCAGTAGCTAGTAATCTTGGCAAAACCTGTATTAATAATTCGGGTAATGCTTTGGCTTTCTCCCTGAGACCAGTACCTGGAACTCGTGTATTTTCTTCGTTTTCTAATACTGTCTAATCAATCTTTTTCTCTCCCACCTCCCATTCTTTTTCTTTAAGTTTTTCATATATGCCGGCAGGCAACAGTACTTTTAACATTTTAAGGATATCGGGATATGTATACTCCCCCATGAGGAGCATGTCTTTTAATTCACGGTGAAACCCTGCTGGATCTTTATCGTGACAGGGTACTAGTTTTTTCATTTCCAATAATTCCATCTTGGTCAAGGGTGTATATACGAATACTCGTTCAAGCTCACCGTCTGTTTTCCGGACAGGATGAACTTCTCGTAAGGGATTCTGTCTGTCAATGTAAAATGTTTTCCTTACTGGGGGTGGAACAGAAACGAAATGTGGAGTCAGGAAAGTTCTGTATTTGTGCCGTTGTTCTAAAATGGTATTAATTAAATCGGTACCTAAGCCTCTCCATCTACCTAGGAGTAACTCGTCCAATATATTATATAGGGGACCTGGATCAGAATGCTGACTCTCATATAATGTAATGAGATGCTGGATCATGTACATGCCAGCTAATCGCTGTTCGGCTGGGGTAAGATTCAAAAATGTTTGCGCTACTGAATCATCTTTATATACGCTGTTATTTCCAGCCCATTGTACTGCTGACCGTGCTAGTTCTTGTTCACGCATGGTACTAAGTTCACTGTAGCCTATTCGTTGTTTCAGTACTTTATCAGTAGCTTGAAATAAATGCTCAAGAGAACATTGTTCTGGTATGGGAGAAAGAAAACGTTTCTTGCTTTCTAGGTGTATGGGTCTGTCAAAAGGTCTTGCTCTACCTACGTATGCTATTCTATCTGGGTCGTCTGTATCATCTATATCGTCGTCCTCTGAGATTTCCCCTTTCTCGGCTTCCCTAGCTGCTTTTTCTTTTTCATGTATGGCTAGAATTTCTTTACGGATCTTTCTGTACATGGATTCCATACAATTTTGTTTACTATGTTTACCATCAGCTATATTGTTACTCCAATTTATCAGGACGTCCATTTCTTCTTTGCTTTTACCTGGTCGATCTTGTTCCCTTATCAAACAATTTATCAAAAACTGTAAGATCCTACTTTGTGTCTCCACCTTATTGTGTGCCATGGCCTCGTGAATGCACTCTGGTCTCTCCCCAGTTCTAATGAAATTATATATGTTATCTAAATGTTCTCTCATATTTGGTAGAATAGTCAAATAGTTTGTGACTCGTCGTAAACGTATTGAATATAGCATCATCTGGTCTTCGCCTGGTACTGGATCATATCTGCAATCAGTAAGGTACTGTCTAAGGGCTGCGAATGTCGCAACTTTGGGTGTGCGTTGTAATGCTGCTTCTCTAAGAGTTATTCATTTTACTTGAGGCGGGGTAACAGGGAGACCTCCTACTGCGCCTCCTGAAGCTGAAGCGTAACCATCAACTGGCTGTGCTGTCGCTACTGGTGTCATAGCTGGTAAAGTAGGTGTAGGTAATGTAGGCAGACTCTGGGTTGCAGGTGTAGAAAAAGGATTGCCAGGACCAGTGGCAGGAGAGACTGTGACAGTAGGGGTAGTGACAATAGGGGGAGCTGTGACTTGAACAAGGGGTTGAACATGGGGTTGAACTTGATTATTAGCAGGTGGCACGCGTACATTGGTATATTCTGGAGCAACATCATCTAAATAGGAAGAAAGGAAAATGTCTGCTGCGGTCTGTTTATGACGGAGTTTAGTCGGGACCAATGGTGGTGGCAAGTTACGGGGTACTTCCGGGGTCGCCTTGGGCAGGCCCTCGGCGAGGACAGGATACAGACCTGTAATAAGGGCATTTCTTTGTCTGTCTGATTGTTCTATTCTGACTCTTTCTCCTTCTTCTAGTAACTCTCTTTCTCTAGCTTTTTCGGATTCTTCTCTACTTCTCTCTGCTTTCCTGATCTCTTTCTCTGTTCTTCTATGCGCTTCTTTACGCCATAGTTCTATGGCATCTTTCTGGGATTGTCTGGCTTTCTTTTTCCATAACGCTTCTGCTACTCTCATGATGCAATCAGCATCCCATGTCCCTGAGACAGGCCATCTAAACTTTTCTTCCAGATCCTTCGTATAGTCCACCCATAAGTCTAAGTACAGTATGGCATCTAAGCCATGCTTTTGGTACATAAAATGTCCAGGAGTGTCCCTAGGCGGGACGGGAACTGCTTCTTCGAGTATCCCTTTCCTAGTTCCTATCTGACGTAATTTCGAGAACAGCGGCATATTTAAACTGACTTGAACGTGGACACAATAAACACAATAATGAATTGCAAACAGTCATTCATACCACGACATGAAACACATTAAAACATTTCGAACAGATGGTACCTAGTACATGAAAACACAATACTGGTAAATTAATCTCGGGATTCTAGAATACGGAATTACTAGATGCACTGCTAGAACAGTACAGACATACCGGTCCCATAAAGAGACACGTCATACCGTATCCACCTAAGTGAACACGTCAGGACCAGGTCTGTGTACCCAGACCCGTCTTGACCGAGCACAAATTAATGAACCCGTCTTGATGCGTTCCCAACAACGGTACTCACTGGGAAGCAGAAACTGAAGGCCTCGGAAACTGGACTGGACTGGACTGCTACGACTTCTACTACGCATGCGCTTCGGAACAGGTGGGCCTCCGGATACCTCGGACCTTGCTCTCTCGGCTTGGGGCTCTGGTCGGGATCCTCCGCATTCCTCACCGCCTCGTCTGGATGCCGGGTCGCAGTCTCCGTCTCCTCCGTGGGCCTGAGGGAGATAGCAGGAAAACCCGCAGGTGTGCACTGGATCCGTCACGGCTGTAGAAGGGGTCAGGGGCCTGCGTTACATCGCCGGCGAGTGGGGAAGGGGAGGGGTCCCTGTTCGGGCGCCAGATTATGTGGTAAATAAATTTACCGGACTATTTTTCTATACGTTAAATTACAATAAGGATAGCTCAATCAAATGAGAGGCAGAGTCCGTGGTATCTGAGTCATACAGGCTTTAATGAAGTGCCTCGAGACACAGGACATCGGGTTCCATCACCACTAAGGTTCAGGAAGGGACATTCAACATTTTATTAACATCACACATTATATATAGTAAAAGCATATAATTGAAATGAATACAGTAGGCGTAACAGGTGAAAAGAGAGAGATAAGAACACATGTGCGTAACAGGAGGCGTGTAAAAAGGCGTACACGTAGGCGTGCACTGGGCGAGTCAGAGAAACGTCACAAGAAACATTACAGGTGGATGGATGCTTAGAGAAAGTTTGCAGAATCAGCAGAAACCTTTGGCATAGATGCGCGCGCAACTGAGCATGACGTGTAACTGGGGAGAGCTGAGGGCTTTGACTTTAGCACTAGTAGAGGAGACTAATGTCTGGGATGTCAGAACGACCTGCACCTATAGCATATCTGGTATCTTGTGTTTAGAGGATGTAGTGTCTGAAGTAAAAGGTCTCTTGGGCAGAGGCCGTTCATCACTGAATGCTAGTGCGTGCATATGAATCTTCATGCAAAGTACGGGGGCCATGGGCCTACCATGGTAACGGGTGCAGTAAATTACTTGCATGGAGACAGGAAGGCAGGGCCCTTTGCTCTGCAGCCGGGAATATGTTTACCTATTTCACTAGACTGGAATGTGTTTTCGCAGAGGCTGAGCAGATAACTGTAGGCAAAATACTGTCTTGGCAGGCAGGCCAGGCCGAGCCGGGCACCGCTCGTCTGGGCAGGATGTAAGGTAGAGGTCAGGGATGCATACCTAAACTACAGCTTTTAGAGACAGAAGAGACTCGATTAAGGGCCTGGCTCGGCTGAGCCAGAAAACATGGAGAAAACGTGTGCTTTATTCAAAAGTGTACCATGTAAAGACGTTGGCACCATAGGTCTAGGAGCCTAATTAACATGATTTTCTTGGAGAACTGTATAACTGACATGTTAACGTTGGACGCAAATGCATATGCGTCTTCCTGGCATGCACAGAAAAGGAATTACATGACATACATGGGGCACATGTGTATGGATGGGGTGCGAGTGGGGGGCACATTGGCTACCTAAAAATCTCTATTTCCTCATGCGGCCGTTAATGAGGCAAGCAAAGGGTCATAGTACAAAATCATGCATTTGACAAACAATCCGATATGTAAGGAAACAATACAAGAAACAAATGTGGACTGAAAAAAAACCCAGAGTTACCGACTTCTGGACCAAACTGCTATATAATATAAAGAAATCTGACACCAAAGCATTCTGGTCACAGGTAAATGCTTTAAATAGACCAGCACAAACAATAAACATGACCTGTGTTACGGAACAGGCATGGGTCAAACATTTATTTGATACATTTTCAGTAAGCTCTCCGTCGTCGCCCACATTAACAGCTCACAACTCATTAAACGCAGTGAACTCGAAGACCCCCGTCTTGGCACAATTAAACAGTCTGAGCAGCTATCAGCAATGTAAAGACAAAACATCCAGTTCACATGCGGAAATAGAAACACTACAAATAATTAAGAGAAGCAGGCAAGATAGTGCTCCAGGACCGAATGGTGTCCCCCAGGCTATCTACAAGGAGGACCCCCAAAATTGGGCGTGCAAATTAAACAAGTTATTTAAATCAATAGGTAATACAAGACAGCTCCCAGAAAGCTGGAGAGGGGCGATAATAAACTCTATCTATAAAGGAGGAGACCGCAAAAACCCAGCCAATTACCATCTGATAGCACTTATCAACGCAGAAGCAAAATACTATGCATCCCTGGTGTTGATTGACCTTATAAAATGGTCTGACGATAATAAGAAGATTCCGGCAAACCAGACAGGGTTTCGCAGGGGCATCAGCACCATGGCCACCGCCATGGCAATAAGTTTAATCGCCGAAAAGAGCATGCAAAACCATCAAGCATTGTACTCCTGCTTTGTTGACTTCAAGGCGGACTTTGACCGAGTCAGCCGTCAACTACTCTGGTCCAAATTAAAGCAACAGGGCCTGCCGGACACAATTCTAAATCCTATAATGGATTTATACACAGACACCTGGATGCAGGTAAAGATTGCCAATGGGCAACAGCTAACACGCAAGATTAGTACACATAACGGATTGAAACAAGGCTGCGTACTGGCCCCCCATCTCTTTAATCTGTTCATGGCAGTCTTAACCACAAGGCTGGATGGGATCAATGCCCACCCACCGCGACTAGGAACCCTAAGGCTAACACATCTTTCCTATGCCGACAACGTGGTGCTTCTCAGTCAGACAAAAATAGGTCTGCAACGCCTCCTGCACGAACTGGCTGAATATACAAGGCAGAACCTTCTTGAAATAATTACTCAAAAAACAAAGATCATGATAATAACTCGCCTACGCAAAGCACAATCACTTTTTTTCCTGGATAGCAAGAAACTGGAAGTAGTGGATAGCTATAAGTACTTGGGAATACAATTGGACAGATGCCTTTACTTCTCCCAGCACTTCGATGTCATCAAAAAAAAGGGAATAGCCCTGTTACACGCATTCCACAGTATCTCCAAGCAGCTAAAAGGCCCTCTGTTTAATCCACTTCTGACATTCATCAAAGCCAAACTACTCCCTACCATAGCCTATGGCAGTGTGTTACATCATGGGAAAAGTGCACAGCTTCTAGACAAAATTCAAACTGAAGTCTATAAGCGGGTATTCAGTGCTTCTCTGGTACAGGTCTGACTTGAGTTTGGTCTACAATTTCAAGAACTACAAATAAAATACGAGACTATTAAGTTCTGGTACAACATCTGGATGCACAGGGAAACAGAAATCAACTCTGCCACGTGGGAGGCCATGCATAATAGTCCCAATTCTCAGTACACCAAGTTTCTAAAATTGTCTCTTATCACAACCGAACTTGCTTCGTTATGGCAAACCAAACTCCTGGTATCTTCATTCAAGCAAGTAGTCAAAAAGGCAGCAAACAGGCATTCGCTGATCAACGACAAGTCAATCCTCAGTCACCGTTCGCATGCCTGGATGATAATTCAATCGTATAAAACGTCCAAACCCGCAGCCTATCTCGGATTCCCCTTGTCATCATATCTCAAACTGAAATACCTCAGCTTAAGGATGGGTAACTTGCCAACAAATGCAGATCAACCGGATTGGAGGCAATCAGACTCCAAGGAGTGTGAATTATGTGGGGCCTCAAAACAAGACCTCATCCACTTATTTTGCATCTGTCCTGCACTGGACCAGGAACGTCGGCACTGGTTAAAGGCGAAGTATAACGAACATGGAATACGCACCTGCCGCTCAGCTATTATACAAGTCCTGTGCACAAAAGACCCACAATTAATCTGCAGATCAGTTAAGTTTGTTTTGAGGTTCGAAAATAAAAGAGGTGTCACGGCAAAGAGCCGTTAAAAATCCTGAACACGTGTTACATAAACAACCCATAAGAACTCTGTATTTGCAACCATGTAAGAAGTTCACCTTGTAACATAAAGAACTAATAAGAATTCTGTAACCGCTAGAGAAATGATCGTTTTTCTCAGGTTCCACTGTTTTAATTGCCGGTTCACCATCCCATCTCAAACCGGCTACACAATCCACTGTAGGTAAACTCGAGTCAGCACTTGAGGGAGCAATGGCAACCCGCGGGCAAGATATTTTATTTTTATTTTTGCTTTTAGATTTATTTAGTGCTCCTTTACTGATTTTGCTGGTCTTGGTTTTGTTCAGGTCGCCTCTCGTGTGATCAGCTGTCTTACTCTCGGCATCACCGTTACTATCACTGCTTCCGCCTTCCCTCTGCTCCCTCTGCTCTCTCTGCTCCTGGAGCAATAATGCCTCCCCTACCTTCGACGTCTCATCAGGCGATACGGGCGTCTCCACTTCTGTGACTGCAACTATCCCCCGGCGCCCGGGAAGCAAGCCACGAATTCGGCGCCCTCGTCTTAGCTCCAGGGCGGCCAAGCTCCACACCAGATCGCTTCTCAGCAGTATGGTACGCCCACAGCTCACGGAGACAAGCTTCTTGCTGCAAGCCGGGTGTACCTTCTCCACTGCCACTGCCTCGGTACTCGCGCTTGCGAAAGAACACGCCCTCTCTAATCCCATCGGGCAGGTAATGGAAAAAACGCCGATTCCACTCGTGAATTTTTACCAGTCAGCTACCGCTCCATTATTGTGCAGGGGTGTCGGGGGTCCGCAGATTAAGTATTCCACCTAAAAACCGCATCAGGAAACCGACCAGAAGTAGCACATACGTATCGTACTGGGAGAGCACACACAGAGCGCTACAGCGGCTCAAGCGGCCGCCGCCATGTTTCCCCCCATCCTCAGTGTCATCCAAGAAGCTGTATTGACATCCTCTCCCTGTCGAAAGTCTCAGATAAACACGCAGTAGATTGAACTAAACTTTCCTCAATCTTGAGACAGGTAGAGTTGCATCTGTCGTTTTTCACTAGTTGAGGGATTTACCCAAATTGAGACTAAATTTGTGAAAAAATGGCATTCTCTGTATAGAACCAACAGAATATCGGATAATGTAGTTCAGTATAAATAACACCCTAACATGTAACATATATTTTATCAATGTTTTTAAATTTGAATCTCGCACGCATATTGACCAATTTTATATGGTGTACTTTTTACTTTTGTGATGGTTTTAATTAACTACACAATAAAAGTCTGTATTGTATAATGCTCTCCAGTGAGCCTGCAAACCTGAAACACCAGTTCAATTTCATTTAGACACTGTCTATCTGCCATAACCGTCCAGGCAGTCTATTCGAGGCAGACTACACTTTCCTTTCTTTTTCGTGGCGCTGCAATCCTCCTGGCCGTGACCGGCCATAGTACATCACTTCACTCCAGGTGTCCCCCTGCAAGGATGCACTCAGAGTTAGCAGAATCCTGCAAGTTGAAGCAGAATTCATTTATTTCAGAAGAACCGGCTATTTCTTGTCCGAAAAAAGATAATTTCCCTACGTGTTTGAGAGCTTCTCTGCTCCTTGTTCACGGGTGCATGTGATTTGGCAGTCAAAAGTGAGAGTGCAAGTTTACATTTATTGCCCTCTGGTGGGCCCGCCCTCCGATAAAGCTAAAAGTTCTCACATCTTTCTGGGACTTGCAGTACTCACATTCAATTAATTCCTTCGGTGGTTGCTGCCAATGTCACAACTCTTTTCTGCAAATTAATGCTCTCCAGTGAGCCTCCGAACCTGAAACACGGGTTCAATTTCAATTAGACACTGTCTGTCTGCCATAACCATCCAGACAGTCTGTTCGAGGCAGACCACACTTTCATTTCTTTTTTGTGGCGGTGCAAACCTCACAGCCGGGACCGGCCGTATTACATCACTTCACTCCTGGTCGCCCCCTGCAAGGATGCACACAGAGGTAGCAGAATCCCGCAAGTTGTAGCAGTATTCATTTATTTCAGAAGAACCGGCCATTTCTTTTCCGAAGAAAGATAATTGTCCTTTGCGTTTCAGAGCTTTTCTGCTCCTTGTTCAAGGGTGCATGTGATTTGGCAGTCAAAAGTGAGAGTACAAGTTTACATTTATCGCCCTCTGGTGGGCCCGCACTCCGATAAAGCTAATAGTTTTCACAGCTTTCTGGGACTTGCAGTACTCACATTCAATTAAAACATTTGGTGGTTACTGCCAATGTCATAACTCTTTTCTGCAAATTAATGTTCTCCAGTGAGCCTCCGAACCTGAAACACCGGTTCAATTTCAAAAGAAAGGCCCCTCAGATTTACATCCCCTATGGCACAGCGAATTCTCACTACGTCCCATTCTGTGTAGCACTGACCTGGGGTAGTATACTCTAGAACTTGAAGCAGTATAAGTCGGAGCCTTGCTCGTATAACCCCTTTTCTCGGGCCCTGGAGCGCCTCCACCCATTTCTTATCTTCCAGGGAGCCTACATCCTGACCCAAGGCTGTCCTCAGGGTGCCCATGGTTTTGTCCTGCAGTCGCTCTGTCAATATCCTGTCCTCCAATGCTGAGGCAGTTTCCAAGGTCTCTCTTTCCCTGATGTGTCTCCACAGGGCGTGCCTTAATTGAATATATTTGAGCCACTCCCCTTTCCCCATATCATATTCCGCTTGTAAGTCAGTAAACGTAATGCATGCCTGACCCCTCCAAACGTCTCCCAGCATCTCTAGCCCCAGTAACTCAATTTTGGCGAAACCCTCCAAATTGCACACTCTCTTTAGAAGGTCGCCCACCCATAGAGGAGTCATTCCTGTGAGTTTGCCCTCTCAGCCAAATATTTTGTTGCTGCGGTCCATGCTTTTACCACTAGTTTGGTATGTGTAGGGGTATTCCTGCCAACTTGCTTGGCGTAAAATATTTCCTGTGGGCCTCTCGCTCCCATTGACAGTCTGTCAATCCTATACACTGGATCTGTCCTGTCCTCAAACATCTATTCAATAGTCTTTTTTTTTAGTTTAATTTAGCAGCCATTTTTTTTTTAATTATGCCTACTAACCCTCCTGGGGGATAGGCTATCAACCAGGACTCTCCATCCATCTCTGTCTTGGGATTTTCTCTCAATCTGACTCCAGGTATAACCCATCTTCTTGCAGTCAACCTCGAGGCCTCGCGCCAGGTGTTTTTTGTCTTTCTCTTTTCCTTTTTCCTGGTCAGGGCTTGCGTGGTGGTGTTTAATGCTGGCTTGAGGATGATGTGACCTATCGAGCCCGAGCTTCTTTTCAGGATTTCTTCACAAGTAGGGATTTGGAAAGACTGCTGCCATAGGTCGTTGTTGTTGATGGTGTTTGGCTAGCAGATTTGAAGGATTTTCCTCAGACTGATGTTGAGGAAGGTCTGGACTTTGTTGGTGGTGGTTGCTGTTGTCCTCCAAGTTTATGCTCCATAGAGGAAGTCTGATTTTGTTGTTGGTGTTTTTACTGCTAGCTTCTATTTTGGAAAGTATTTGCGTTATTTTTTGTCTATTTTCCGGCAACCATGTCTCAGTAAGGTGCTGCTGTTTGTTGGAGCAGGTAAGTCCTTTTTAAGGATTTTGAGGTTAGGGTGGGAGGTCTACAAGTTAGTTATAGTGTTGTTTGTAGCTTTTTGGCATATTTAGATGTATTAATAGTAGTGTTTTTCACTTGTTAGTTGTTTTAGGATTTCCTACACTATTCTAATAGTGTATTGTTACGTTATGTTAAGTTGTGTTAGTTTATTTATATTTTGATGGTTAATTGTGATGTTATGTGTTTTGCAGGTGGGTTTTTCTACTTTACTTTACAGGTGTTTGTGTACAAATGCATACATATACTAGACTGCTTCCGGCATTGTCCAAGCAGCACCCGTTGAGACGCGTCTCCAGCGAGATTCGCGTCTATAATCCCACATTTTTGGAAAGCCACGTGCATGGCCATTGCTGCCTGCATTATCCAAGCCACTCCGCGTTTACAGCAACAACGGAGCACGAACTGCCAAATTATGCAGTTTTAAACGGACCCTCTTATTCTTTCATTGAATTGAATAACCCTCCACTGGACCCCCGTTAAGACCTCCGTGACGTAAGAGCTACGTGTACCCACACTGTAACCTGAGCATAAGGACCATCCCTCCTCCACTCCTTCGTGTGAGGTCCACCTCGCCACACTGAGGCTTTTTCATTCAGGCATGTTGTATCAAAATGTCCTGATGATGATCCCATATATCTAGTCGAGCTTAAGGGATCGAAACGTCGACACTAATAAGTGGAGTTACACTAATAATATTGATAAATGTGATTGTGTATACTTCACTTCAGGCGATACTGTCATTACTATCTTCTGATTTGCTCACAGTACCCTGTCTTAGCTCTCTTCCTTTGCCTGAAAGACACCCCTTTCACCCTAACTCTATTTTCTTCTTTTTCTTGATATGTATGGCACAGGCTTGTGTCAAACTATTTTGTGTATATTCTAAAGACTGAACATTGTTTCCTGAAAATAAACTCCTTTCCCGGCTGGGTTTGGAAATTTTGAATCGTATAGCTTTCCATTGTGTTTCTATACTGCATTATGTTGATTTTTAAATTAGCTAAGGACCGCTGTTGTTTGATAACAAATGCATACTATGGGCATTGGAAGATTTGTGAGGTTTTACTTAACCCCTTCAGCGCGGCGCGAATTTTTGCGCTGTGCTGAAGGTTCTAATGAGCCAACGGGCTCATGATGGAACAGTTCCGTCATGAGCACAGGCCAACCAACGCTCATGATGGAACCGTTCCGTCATGAGCACCGAATATTGGTACAAATAAACCAATGCTTTTTACTTTGATTTCCTTTTTTTCTGGGTTTCCTGGGATGGTTATTTTTTGTAAACACTTTTTCACTTTTTTTATGGTTCCTAGATACTTTGGATTGCTTTGAGGAATTACTATTGGTTTTGTTTTATTTTCGCATTTTCTGGGGGCTTTTTAAACTATATTTTTCACATTTTAGTGGATTACTATTCAGTAAGGCCCTTATTAGGATCGCTGACCGCCATTGTTGTCCATAATTTATGTGATGGATTGATTTTGTTTTTAGTTTCTTGGTTGGTGATGGTTGCATTTAAATACTTTATATAATATTTTATTATCTTAGTCTTCATTTCTACTTGAATTAGATTTACTGTTTTGACTAATGTAATAACATATTTATCATCTATGAAAAATGATTTGGAATGTTGGTTTTGATTTGTGATAATTTTTTAGGTCTTTGGTAGGTTAATATTTATTTCATAATATGCTTATCATTTTGTTGTATATTTATACTTACATCAATATGACTACCTGGTTTCTGTAGTCCTTTCTTAGTGTTCCTACCTTCTCTATCTCCCATAGTACCTTTGTGTGTTCTATCTGTGGTGTGGAGGATTCCAGCCCTGGCAGTCGGTCTGGTCAGCTGTGGGGTCTTACTGTTCTGCTGTCTAACTTAATAAATATATCTTAATTACCTGAAGACGTGTCCTGCTACCTACTTAATTCTATTTACAACACATTTCTTAGTAATCTACTCCTTTGTTACTTATGAAGAGTTTGACTTTAAATTGTGACATGTCGTACATTATTTTGGTTTGTTTACTGAGTCTACGGGCAATTTGGATAACAGATTGTTCCATTCGTAGTTGTTGGTAACTTTGCTCTTTTTGTAATGCTTCTATGAATATGTAGGGGGTTATTATGAGAACAATAGTCCTGGTATTGCCATACTCCCGGTGGCAGTCTGTCCACCGCAACCCCTGCGTGTCCGCCCACCTTATTCCGAGTGTGGCGGTCAGACCACAACAGGATCCCATGGAGGTTTGGAAAGCAGCAGGAAAATCCTGACAGTGCTGATGCCAGCACCACCGAGCATATTACGAATAGCATTTCCACTACCCATTTCAAGCCGGGAAGCCCGCCATGAATAGGGTGTTCGATATGCAAGTAACGAAGCCCTAACAGTGTGTCAAGTCTCCACTCATCTGAAATCCAGGATGTTTGTTTTGAGAGATGAGATGCTTTTTCTCTACACACACAAAATTCTATGCCTGTCAAAATGTATGTAGAACACAGCTTAACAAGAACAGATCTTCAGGGGAAGGGACAAAATGGGACAAAATAAAAAAAGAACAGAAAGAAAACACTCTGCTGGATTCTGATCTTGGCACGACTGTGGTGCTGATCGCGATACCTTAACCACTCTTTAAACACAGCAATTCTCCTGGGAAAAAATACCTATGTACAAATGATAAATATAAATAAACATTCATTAACCTACTTAGTTGTATACATTCACTAGTATCTTGATTTACGTTGCACATTAAGATTATACCTTTCCCTTTAATTTGCTGTTCAACATATAGCTGAGATAATGTTTCTCTTTTATCAACAGATGTATCAAGTGCTTAAAGTGACGTTCTTAAATACGTGTATAATGCTGCTCTTAACAAAGCACCTTTTCTTATCTTCAAGAATATCATAAAATAAAAGTTATACAACACAAAATAAGTTTCAGCAGAAAATGTCCACTTATTTCTGAGTAGGAAATTAGTCTGTCTCTCTTTATTTTGAAAAGTCTTATTTGTCTTACTCTTGAAATACGAAGAAAATAATATTTAATGAAACTTGGAGCATTTCCTCTGTGAGCGCAAAAGTCCTAAATTATCATCCTTTGGAATAGAACAGAAAAGTACATGTTTAATCTTTGACACACTTCCAGTGCAAGCTTTGTTAATTTGAAATACCTTACTTGACAGAGCGCTGCTTTTTCTTTCTTTGTTGCAGGCCAGAGTTATTTCCTAGACGGAACAAAGGCAGAAGTTGTGGCGTTGTCCTGGAAACCACTAAGAACTGACTGGAACCGATGAGGAAGAATGCTGCCTGCGGGGTTGGAATTCGAAGGAAATCAGGTAAGTGGGGAGTCGTGAAGACGAGCACAAGCATGTCTCATTCTGCTTTCAAGCCTAATATAGGCTTTAGGTGGGTGGGGTGGTTTAACAGAAATGCAAATTGCCAACTGTAAAGCGGGTGTGGCAGGCACATGTTAACTTTCATTAGTTCTGCTAAATCAAGTTGTTTTAAGCTAAATGGATTCCGATACCAAGAACGACTTAATGTTTATAACAGTATTACAGCAACCCATACCAATGTATACAAGAAAAATAAAAGCATGAAAGTTCACACTTGTGCAATTCCATAAAGCAAACCAAAATAAAGACTGAACATCAACAAGGACAGCAACACCACCACCCTGCTGGACAACCTCGCTAACCTCAGACTCAAGCAACTGGTGAACACCCCCACCCACTACGCTGGAAACACGCTTGACCCCGTCTTCTCCTCCAGCAAGCACATTACCTTCAGCCACTCCACCGGACTCCATTGGACTGACCACAGCTGCATCCACTTCAGCTTCAGAAGAACCACGACTCACGACCACCCCCAACAGATTCCTCGCAGGAGCTGGAGCAAGATCACCGCCGAGCAGCTCACCACCTCCCTCCGTCAGAACCCTCCCGCCAGCACAACGGACCCCAACGAAGCAGCCAGCAACCTCACACAGTGGCTCACCAACTGCGCAGATGACCTCGCACCACTGAAGAACCCTCCCAGCAGACCCGGCAGCAAGAAAGCCCCCTGGTTCACCGACGAACTCAAGATCTCCAAGACGAACTGCCACACCCTCGAGAAAGCCTGGCGCCACGACCAGACCACGGACAACATGACTGCCCTCAAGCACGCCTCCCGCAAGCACCACCAGCTGATCCGCACCACCAGGAAGACAGCACTCAAAGAACGACTGGACAACAACGCCCACAACAGCAAGGAACTCTTCAGCATCATCAAAGAGTACTCCAACCCCAGTGCCGGAAACAACGACATCACTCCCTCGCAAGGCCTCTGCGACTCACTCGCCTTGTTCTTCCACCGCAAGATCGCCGATATACACAACAGCTTCGGCACACCAACCACGCACCCAACCACCGACGAACCAACGCCCCTCCCCCACCACCCTCTACGCCTGGACCCCGGTCAGCACCGAAGACACCACCTGCACGAAGAACACCATCCACTCCAGATCACCAACCGACCCCTGCCCCCACCACGTCTTCAACAAGGCCGACTCCATCATCGCCCCCCAACTCCGGGACATCATCAACACCGCCACCTTCTTAGAGACCCGGAAACACGCTGAACTCAGCGCCCTCCTGAAGAAACCAACAGCGGACCCCACCGACCTCAAGAACTACCGACCGATCTCGCTCCTCCCTTTTCCTGCCAAAGTGATCGAGAAGACCATCAACAGACAACTTGCCGCCTTCCTCGAGACGAACGGATCCCTCGACCCCTCGTAGTCCGGTTTCCAAGCCAACCACAGCACTCAAACCGCCGTCATCGCAGCCACTGACGACATCATATCCCTGCTCAACAACGGGAAAACAGCGGCCCTCATCCTCCTGGACCTCTCCGCAGGGCTCAACACTGTCTGCCACCGCACCCTAGTACAGCGCCTCAGCAACATCAGGATTCAAGAGAAGGCATTGGAGTGGATCATCTCGTTCCTCGCCGGAAGAACCCAGAGAGTCCGCCTCCCCCGTTCAGATACGAGGCCACCGAAGTCATCTGCGGCGTATCACAAGGATCATCACTCAGCCCAACCCTCTTCAACGTCTACATGAACCCTTTCGCAGCCATCACACGCAAAAACAACCTCAACATCATCTCCTACGCCGACGACACCAAGCTAATCCTCTCCCTCACCAACGACCCCGCCACCGCCAGAACCAGCCTACCCAAAGGGATGAAAGACGTCACCGAATGGATGAAGAACAGCCGCCTGAAACTGAACTCAGACAAGACGGAAATCCTCATCCTGGGATCATCACCCTCTGCCTAGGACGACTCCTGGTGGCCCCCAGCCCTAGGCACCACACCCAAACCAACGGACCACGCACGCAACCTGGGCTTCATCCTGGACTCCTCCCGCTCGATGACCAGACAAGTCAACGCCGTCTCATCATCATGCTTCAACACCCTGCGCATGCTCCATAAGATCTTCAGATAGATCCCCACCGAAACCAGGAAGACGATCACCCAGGCACTCGTCACCAGCTGACTGGACTACGGAAACACCCTCTACGCCGGAACCACAGCCAAACTTCAGAAAAGACTCAAGCCATCCAGAACGCCTCCGCATGACTCGTCCTGGACATCCCCCGACACAGCCACATCTCCGGACACCTGAGAGACCTGCACTGGCTCCCTGTCAGCAAGAGGATCACATTCAAGCTCCTCACCCACGCACACAAGGCCCTCCACGACCGGGGCCCCAAGTACTTCAACAACCACCTGACCTTTTACGCACCCACCCGCCAGCTACGATCAACCAGCCTCGCCCTCACCGCCGTACCATGCATCCGCAAAGCCACCGCCGGAGGAAGATCCTTCTCCTACCTGGCAGCCAAGACATGGAACTCCCTCCCGATCCACCTGCGGCTGACCCAGGATCATCTGTCCTTCAGGAAGCTCCTCAAAACCTGGCTCTTCGAGCAGTAGCGGACACCCCCCCCCCCCCCCCACCCCTAGTGCCTTGAGACCCTCCAGGGTGAGTAGCGCGATATACAAATATCCATGATTGATTGATGCTACAAATATTGGGGTAATTCTAAAACACAGTATGAGGATTAGCCATATTTGTGGCACAAATCCTAACACTGCTTATGTGGGTGCATGCAGGAGGCCATAGGTTGTGCTCCCCTATATTTGCACCTTTCTTCCTGCACTGTGTGGCATGCACAACATGGTATATGCCGCACATGCAGGAACATGCAGTAGGTGCTGTCAGGGCAGCGGTCTGCTTGTTAGGCTCTCCTATGAGCCTAACAGACTTCCGCTGTGACACTACCGCCGCACCACCCGTCCACCTTGGATTTAACTCGGTATCCGGCAGGCAGGTGCACCACTGGCTTGGCAGTCCTCCTGGGAGGCAGCAGTGGCGGTTCTAGAGGAAGACCACCAAAATTCAGAATAAGGCCCATAGAGTGTAGCAGAACTTCTGCTTAGTGTGGATTGGAAGACATTGTTCGTTCCTTCCACTGTTGTTTGTTTTGGCTTGCTGTGCCAGGGTCCTGTCATAGACATTCCACCATGGTATTTGGAATTTGTGTAGGTGTAGGTGTCTGTGTTCGGAGCAATGCAGTCTGCGAACTGGAGTGTCATCAAAATAATCCATTAAGGGGCTTAGTTTGTCTTCATTTTGTTGGTAGAAAGGGCTTTTTATTAATAAATTGTTGTTGTTTGCTACCTCTGTGAAAGGAATGTAATCAAGTGCAATCATGTTTTTAATTTCAAATGCAAATTGGCTGTTTGTAGAATATTCTACACTTAGGGACTCATTACGAATGCGGCGGTATTACGAGGATGGCGGTCGGACCGACACAAGGCCAACGCAAGACGGCTACCACCACCAGGATCTTGGATCCCGATGGGGTGGTGGTGGGGAAAGCACTGATCAATGGGGGCGGTGCAGATGCCGGCACTGCAGTACTGATCCCGACCTGCCTTTCCGATGAGTTTTGCATGGCGGGTACCCCGCCATGAAAAGGTCAGTGGAAAGGCAGGCCCTAACCATGGCCCCATGGCATTTTAGCATATGGAGGGGAGCATGGTGGCACATTTGCCCCCCTCTGCTTGCACTGTTGTGCGTGCACTGTGTGCCATGCACCACATGGTTTATGGTACACAGTGCACCTGATGTGCTAGTGGCATATGCTGCAAACACTGCAGACACAACACCACCAGCCTGGCGGTAATCTTGTAATATGGTGGTTGGGATGCCACCGGCTTGGCGGCGTAATCCCAACTGCTGCATTGGCGGTCGGTTGGACCACCTATGTGATAATCAGGCCCTTAAGTGCAGTTTGTTGGAGGTGTCTCCATATGCTTTTATTGAAATAATAGTAACAGCCTTGAAAGGCTGTGTCAGGTTATATGTTTAAAGTGGCAAGGTCTATAATCATTTTTTTGTGGGTAGTAGTTATTTGTTACACTTTTCATGTGGTTTTCAGAGGTCATAGTAAGTTGCTACTTTTTTTATTTGATAGTAGTAGGACATATATAAAAGAGATATTTGTATTTTGATATTCATCCTTTATAGTGTATATTGGATTTAATGGTTTGAGACACATTTTGACGGTCCCATCCATCATCAACGTTTGACATTGGCTAAGTTTTATTAAGTTATTTGCTGTAGAGAATATATGGGTTTGTTTCTCAATGTTTAGGTTGAAGTGTAAAGGAGGAATATCATTGGTGGCTCTTTTATTTGTGCACTTAAACGTTTTAAAGTGGGTATAGGTGGTAGTTGGCCTGTGATGTGCTCAGGGACTTTAGACAATATATCTTTAAGGATTTTGGTTGTGGGCTCTTGGGAACTAGTGCTTGCCTCTCTTATATCCTTCAATATCTCCTTTACTTCTATTTCTGGCACATTTAGGGGATGTTTGTACTCTCTTACATGAAATACCACATCATTTTTTGTAGTTGCCCTCTCGTAGCATGCTTTAGAATAATAGTTGGTACATTTCCAATTTCCTCTTGATGCACTTACTTGACTGGAGGCGTAGCCCATGTGTTTTTGTTATTACTTCCTTTTCTGTGCAGTTATGTACTTTGCTGCCTTTGTTATTGTATCTGTAAGTAGTGTAATAGTATAAATATATACAATATTTTTTAACTTTGTAGTTTTATTATTTACATGTAAAATTATGCAACTACTTCTATTTTATATTCTTACTTGATTGTTCTGTTTATATGTTTCACATGGTTTTGCAGCTTTTCCATTGGGGGTGTTCTAATGTAGAGCAGATGCTTTCTGTTAGATGAAGAAAAAAAAAATTCATTTTAAATGTTAATTCGTTTGTAGAGGTTGAAGTCTTTAGGTTCGTGAGTGAGTTTATAATTTGTTAATAATTTATGCATAGTTATTTTCTTATATATTTTTGATAGTTTCTGGTAGTCATTTTGTTCTGTCAGTTTATCACTTCTTTTGAGTTGTTGCTTTGTGCTTTAGGAAGTCTCTCTATGTAAAGAAATAAAAATGTGAGAGTTTTTTAATTAACTATTCGTTATTTTACATTTTAGGTTTATTACAAGGCATTTTTACAGTTAGGCTGTAAGATATACAATTCTAACTTCAGTCCTGTAAACACTGGTAAACTTGATAACATTTGGGAGCAAAGTTACGAATTCAAACTCCAACCTCACAAACATTGGAGAAAGTGCATATATTGGTGTGGGGGAAATGCTATTTTAATTCCAGTCCCTCAAACCCTGGAGAAAAGCCCAATAAATTCAACAGTCTCACAAACATCGGGGGAAAACATATATTGGAAGGGCAGGGGGACATACTAATCAAAATCCAGTCCCATAGACCTTTGGCGAAAGCTAGAATTTAGCAGTGAGGACAAATATACTATTCTTACTTGTATCCCACAAGCAGTGTGAGAAGTGAATACACTGGGGGCTATAGTTTACTAATCTAACTCCAGTCTCGTACATTGGGGAAAGTGCAAAAATTGGCGGGGCAAATATTTACTCCAATCCTTGCTAGGAAAAGTACATAATAGATGGGGGGCAAATATGATATTGTAACTCCAATCTCACAAAGGCAGTTGAGAATAGATGTAATATTCGAAATCCTGCTCCTCAAACTATTAGAAAGCGCATAAATTGGGAGACAATGTTCTCTTCTAATTCCAAGCCAACAAATATTGGGAAAGTGCCTTAATTATGAGGCAGTGGTAAAGTGTACTATTCAAACACCAGTCCAACAACTATTGGGTTAAGTGCAGATATGGATGAGGAAAAATATACCATACTTCATTCCCAAAAACACAGGAGAAAGTACATAGATTGTATGTTTATGTGTGAGTGTAGTGGAGGTGTTATATTTAGAAATATTTTGAAAGTTGGAACCCAGAAACCTAACTCCCATTTTTGCAGGCAATATAATTCATGACCTATGTAAACTATATAAATAAAATACAATATTACGAAAAAAATAAACTCTGAATCCCTATAAAAGAGCCCTAAAATAGAGATAAAAATACTTTAAACAATTATACCAAACAGACATATACTTAAGTAAATACATGAATCATAATATTTATAAACATAATAAACGATACATTTAAGTTTAAATAAAACAAACAATATATAATCAAAAAATAATGAAAACTGAAAACATTTGAATAATTTAAAAACTACCCACAGTAACCTCAAAAGAACCCAGTAAACATACATAGCAGTAAATGAAAACAACAAAAGAAAAAACAAACCTAAAATAAATGAATAGCAAAACACATCTACATATTAAAAATTACAAAAATAAACTTGCAAATTAGACATTAATACAAACCATATTAAAAACAAACAGAAAAATAATCATGGCTTTGATATTTTGTACCTGAATATTTTAGCAGTCATGATATTTTACCACAATTTTCTGGTACAACGATATTTAGGACTTGATATCCAGGTACCATACCAAGTGATAGTGTCAACATGGGAGAGCATGCAACCATGAGTGGTTTACAGTAGTTGAATAATCTTACAGCTAGTTTTTGAAGAGATAATTTTTCAGGTTATTCCTAAATGACCGCAAATTATCATTGAGAGCAGATTAATATTGTTCTAATTGAGGGCAGGTTATTATAAGTAAAGCGCATTATACATTCCATACCTCTCGCCAAAGACCATAATAATTGGCTATCACTACTAAATACCAAGACACTTTACACAATACATGGGCACTTTGAACAGCTGGCATGCATTCACCATGCTACACCATATTCTTGGCCATCATGAAAAACAGGTTTATCACTTAATTTAGACAGCAATTCCAAGCTCAGATATTCCTAATCACCAGGAAAACTACTGAACTAAAGGTTGCATTATCAATTGGTAGAGCCTTCCGTTCTCCTTCTCTAAGAATCGCAGCCCAATGATTACAAGTTACTTCAAAACGTGTACATAATCCTGTACATGTCAATCCATTATCCATCCTCATCCACCTCACACAACAAAAATGCTATACGTGAACCAAACAAGCTAGATGTAACTTGCCAGGAATATTCTAACTGTATTAGGCAATGTAAATGCTGTAATGGAGTGGACGACACGTCGTCACCTGACAGTGTGGATGGGCCATAACAAACAGCATTCTGTGAGCTAAACAAATACTAATAACATATCAGTCTCGCCCAATGAGGTTGACAATTTAAGAGATTGAAGGAATTCAGTTCAGACATGTCCTCTGCCCCTCTAACAACATAGCATATACCTGACACCCTGGTTGTAGACATCTTGCAGAACATTATGGTATTTTACCCTTAATGTGGAAGAAAAGCTTCTACTAACACAGAACACACAAACAGAATGCAAGTATTCTGCGATGAAGCTCCCATTTGGGTTCTTCTGGTAATGCTCTGGGGAGAGTGTTGATTCTCTATGCCCTTTCTAGAGGGAGGATCTGCTGTTTTTACAGGGGCTAAGCTTCACTGGTAGAGGCCTTGTTCCTCGTGTCATTCATAGATATAACATTGTCTGTTTGTCAGATTTCATTGTGTCTTGGGCTTCACCAGGGCTTTAAGTGGGATGAAAAAACTGGGGCGTCTCTCAAAGGGGCTTGGCCGATGCAGTTAAGGGTGTGGCTTAAAAAACGCATAAGCTCAAAATCTGTGCTCAGCATAGTGTGCCACCCGACTGGCATTTTGCTGCTGCTGTGATTGAATCCAGATATATAGTACAAGAAATAAGATTACTTACAACAAGCTAGGACTATTGGCTTTGTCAATGGCTGTTAGTTGCATAAGAATCATAAGCAACAATTATGGCTTTGTTGCATATAGTATTGAAATGATGAGACTGTAAAAGAACTATAAGGAGTCTCTGAAGTTACCTCAAAGGCAGTGAAGGGTGGTACTGCTGCAGAGTTAAGATTTTCTTTCCACCCTGAGGGTGAAGCCAGGGCAATAATGGAGCGCCCAATAGGGACCCGTTTCCGCACCTGCTTTTTGTCGTGCCCACACGATGGCACTAGGACCCTGGGGACTCAGGGCCTGGGGACAGGGACACCGGACACCACATCCGGTCAGGGGAGGGGATGAGGGCAGTCGGGATCAGGACCTCGGAGCAAGAGGTCAGGGGGCAGGACGCGCCGTACAACAAAGCTATTTGTAACTAATAAAGGATCACCTACCACAATCTGCATGTGTCCTGTCTGGTCTGTGGGGACACGCGACGCGACAACTGGCGACGAGGCGGGATCGGAACACTCCGACGTGAAGGAAAGGCGATTTTAAACCAGGAGCCCACCCTGGATCGCGTCGTGACCAGAGAAGGAGCAGCAAAAAAAAAGGGACGTCAATGAAGCGGCAGCGACACGGGAGCCCACCCCGATCGCTGCAGGAGGACCAGGAAAGTGATCGAGCGACCCCGGTAAGCGCCCAGCAAAGCAGCCAAGAGCGCGAAAGTAAAGACTGGAAAGAGAAGAAGGCAGCGCGAGCTCTCGCGAGAGTCTCGGCGGCCATTTTGGGGTCAGGCGCGGCAGCCAATCACAAGCGAGAATAGAGGTGGCGGCCATCTTGAAGTCAGGCAGCGCTGAGAGTGGACGCGAAGTCCCGCGTGATCAGCGGCGGCCATTTTAAAAGCAGGCAAACGAACCAATAAGAAGCCAGAACGGCTCGGCGGCCATTTTTAAGTCAGGAAGAGATCGAGTTGGGACTAAAAGTGCCGATTTTGAAACAGAAAGAGATGGAACTGCAATTAAAGCAATAACAGAACATACAGAGGCCTAAAATACATGCAATAAAGGAGAAGAAAGGGAATAAAAGAGTAAACAAAACATAAGAAATAAAGTGAGACAAAGGAAAGTGAGAAAGAATAACAAAAATAATAAGAAGTAGAAAGAAGTGATGGCAGACGCAAAACAAAGCTCACAATACAGAAGGCCATTGCCATTTAGTCTGTCTGAACCACAAACAGGGATAAGATGGGAGAAGTGGCTCAGACGGTTCGAAAATTATGCAGAGGCAACAGACGTCCTAGAAACAAAGAAACGAGGACTGCTTGTAAATCTAGTGGGCGATGAGGTCGAGGACCTGATGGTGACGCTACCAAAGCAGGAGATTGACACCTATGACAAATTGATCAAATGCTTAACAGACAAGTTCGATCCGCAAAGAAATGTGGATTTTGAGAGATACAGCTTCACGATTGCTTTTCAACAAGCTGAGGAATCATTGGACGAATTCGCAACGCGGCTGAGGAAACTGGTGACGCACTGCGAGTTCGAGAAATTTGACAACGAACAGGCCATAAGATTACTCATAATAACAGGCTGTCGAGACATAGCATTCCGAACAAGGATACTAAAAGAACCGATAGCCCTAGAGAACATCCTTGCACTTGGGAGAGCGGAAGCGCGAGCAACATCACACGCTCAAGTGATAGAACGTGGCAAAGGAAGAGGTGGAGAACAAATCAATAGAATGGTTAGCAACGATAGAACAAGAAACTGGAGACAAGACAGAGGGGATCAGCCAGCAAGGAAGCCGCAAGAAGGAACATGCTACAGATGTGGTCTGGAATTCCCACACCGAGGACCATGCCCTGCATTTGGCCAGACGTGCAGAAAATGCAACGGAAGAGACCACTACGCCAGTGTGTGCCGAGGAGCACAGTTCAGGAACGACCGGGGAAGAACGAGCAGAGGAAAAATGTCGACAAGGAGACACATCAGACACGTCGAGACTGAAGTGAGAGGCTCATCAGCAGAGTCAGAAGGGGAATATGAAGAAGAAAAAACAGAACGCCTATACCTCATGACAGAGGGCGCAACGGACTCTGAAGACGATGAGGAAGAAGGAAATGAGACAATATGCTTGATAGACAAGAAAAAGATACGGAAAACAGAGTCAGTAACAATAAAAGTGGGGCCACATGACGCCACTTTCGTTCTGGACAGTGGTGCAACGTGCAACATCATGTGCGTTTCGGAGTATGAAAAAATGAAAATAAAGCCAACCTTGACGCCGTCACGGGTGAAAGTTTTCACGTGGGGGGCAAAAAGACCAGTGATCAACTTGGGAAAGTTCAAAGAAGAACTACGGTACAAAGACCAAAGGACAACGGAGCGGATACATGTACTCAAAGGAGACATCCCCGCGCCATGTTTGTTGAGCAACGTCACAGCACAAGTGATGGGGCTAATGGAAATGACATACCACATGGCGGAGAAAAAAAACATCTTAAAAGAATATCCAAAACTGACAGAAGGTCTAGGAAAACTGAAGGGGCGGCAGATAACACTGCACATTGACGAAACGGTGAGACCGGTTGCGCAACATCACAGAAGGGTGCCCATACATCTGCAACCACAAGTGGAGGAGGAGCTGAAGGCCCTCCTACAGCAAGACATCATCGAGCCAGCAGATGGTCCAACACCGTGGGTATCACCAATCGTGGCCGTCCCAAAGAAGGATAAATCAAAAATAAGAATATGCGTGGACATGAGGATTCCAAACAAGGCAATTGAACGAGAGCGACACCCAGGCCCACACCTAGATGATATGATTAGCTGCCTCACGGGTACAAGAAGGTTCTCAAAGTTAGATCTATACAAGGGCTACCACCAGCTGGAACTTGACCCCCAATCACGGTACATCACGACATTCTCTACTCACCTGGGATTATTTAGATACAAGCGCCTGAGCTTTGGGATTTCGTCAGCCGCAGAAATATTTCAAGAGACAATTCGGCAAGTCATCAGGCCCGTCAAGAACAGTCTGAACTATAGCGATGACATCCTGGTGTTTGGCAAATCGGATGAGGAACACGACACCGCCCTAAGAGAGGTGTGCTCACACCTAGAAGAAGCAGGGCTAACGCTGAACGAAGAAAAATGTGAGCTGGGGCGGAATGAGTTGGTGTTCTTTGGTCACATCTTTTCCAAAAAAGGAATGCGGCCAGACCACAGCAAAGTAGAAACTTTGGAGAAGGCAAAAAAGCCCACAGACGTGGCAGAAGTGAGATCGTTTCTGGGACTAGCGAGCTACTGCTCGCGTTATATCAAGGATTTTGCCACTGTCAGCGCACCATTGCGAGAACTGACGAAACAGGGACAGAATTTTAGATGGACCAGTGAATGTGACAAAGGGTTCGAAGAAATAAGAAAGGCAGTGACAGCAGTGGATCATTTAGCCTATTTTGACCCGCAACTGTGCACAGAGGTGACAGTGGATGCAAGCCCCGTGGGTCTGGGAGCAATTTTAGCGCAACATCAACCGGGGAGAGATTCCCCAAGACACATCGTCGCATATGGGAGCAAGAGTTTGACAGAGGTTGAGAAAGGGTATTCACAACCGGAAAAGGAGAGTCTGGCGGTGGTATGGGCCTGTGAACATTACCACATGTTCGTATACGGAAAACCGTTCACGATAGTAACAGATCATCAAGCACTAATTACGATATATGGTAACCCAAACGCAAAGATACCACCCAGAATAGAAAGATGGGGAATAAGGCTCATGGACTACAATTTCAAAATCATCCACAAGCCAGGCAAAGAACAAAATCCAGCAGATTACGTGTCAAGACACCCACTGCCACAGAACTCCCAAGTGACCACAATGGCAGAAGAATACCTCAACTTTGCACTAAAACTCAGCACACCGGCGACAATAACAATGAGTGAACTGGAACGAGCAACGAAACAGGACGACACCATGCAAGAGGCGATGAGGATCAACAAAACTCAACGATGGAGGCATGTAAACAGCGACATGAATGCAGCCAAAGGAGTAGACAAAGAAGAACTGCTGGCATTCAAAAGAATACACGAGGAACTATCAGAAAGTGAAAATGGAACAGTAATGAGAGGCACGAGAATAATAATGCCTCAGTCGCTGAGAAAAAGGACAGTGGAGTTGGCACACGAGTCACATCGGGGCATGGTGGCCACAAAAAAGATGCTGAGAGAAAAAGTGTGGTTCCCAGGACTCGACAGCATGGTGGAAGAAATGATAACAAAGTGTCACATATGTCAAATCATCGGGTCACCTCCAAGACCAGAACCACTACAAATGTCTCCCCTACCAACAGCAGTGTGGACGGAGCTGGCTGCAGATTTCTATGGGCCTCTAGAAACAGGAAATTACTTCCTAGTAGTGATCGACGAATACTCAAGGTTCCCCATTGTAAAGGCAGTGTCGTCGACGTCTGCGAATGCAACACTACCAGTGCTGGATGACATTTTTGCAGCGTGGGGCTCGCCACAGACATTAAAAACAGACAATGGCCCACCGTTCTCAGGCGAGGAATTCAAAAGATTCATGACATACCTAGGCATATATCACAGGCGCATAACGCCCCTGTGGCCGCAAGCAAATGGAATGGCGGAAAGGTTCATGGGGACCATCAAAAAGGCGGTACAAAGAGCAAAACTAACGGACATATCAATTGGACAAGCGCTATGCCAGGTACTGAGGGACTATCGAAACACGCCCCACAGCTCCACGGGGAGATGTCCCGCGGAATTGGTACTAGGGCGAGTGAGCAGAACACGTCTGCCACAGATGGAAGAGAAAAAAAACATGGGCCAGGAAGACATCGCCGCCAAAGACAAGAGGCAGAAAGAAAAGATGAAGGAATACGCGGATCAAAGACGACACGCAACAAACAGAAGGATAGAGGAAGGAGACATGGTGTTTGTGAAACAGCGACAGATAAAAAAGTCAGACAGCGCATTTGCAAGAGAACCAGCAGTAGTGGTAAAAGTGAATGGGCCCATGATCACAGCCACAACTGGCCAACGAGAAGTCACCAGAAACAGCTCCCATTTCAAGGCAGTGAAATTAGAAGAAGAAACAGGGATGCCAAAACAAGAAGAGGCCAGAGAGACATTGCAGAGAGATCATGCACCAGAATATGGAGAACAACGACCAAGGAGAGAATGCAAAAAGACCAAGAGACTAATAACAGAGATGTAAGGAACATGTGCCACATCACATCTCTCTCTCTCTCTCTCTCTCTCTCTCTCTCTCTCTCTCTCTCTCTCTCTCTCTCTCTCTCTCTCTCTCTCTCTCTCTCTCTCTCTCTCTCTCTCTCTCTCTCTTTTTTTGTTTCACCTACATGTTCTCCCCATCACTGACGTGAGCCACGGGACAGCTGGCGAACAACTTTTGTTTGCAACAAAGGGGGAGATGTCGTGCCCACACGATGGCACTAGGACCCTGGGGACTCAGGGCCTGGGGACAGGGACACCGGACACCACATCCGGTCAGGGGAGGGGATGAGGGCAGTCGGGATCAGGACCTCGGAGCAAGAGGTCAGGGGGCAGGACGCGCCGCACAACAAAGCTATTTGTAACTAATAAAGGATCACCTACCACAATCTGCATGTGTCCTGTCTGGTCTGTGGGGACACGCGACGCGACACTTTTTAGAACTGCTGGTGCTGAGCACCCGCAAGACCCGGCCCACTTAAAGCCCTGGGCTTCACCACCGTTAGATAAGGTGCACAGCCGGTCCGGGTTCCTGGGCCTCTGCTACTTTGATGTGTTTTGAGACGTCCTGCCATGGCCAGAGAGCATATACTGTCAGCATCTCTACAAGAGTTCCTTGCTGGCAATCTCAAAGGGATGCATCAGTCACCTGAAAATGATGGACCCCAAAAGAGAAGCCTCTGGGCACATCTATGTGAGAGACCCCCAAAGTAAGGACAGCTTTGCCTCTGGAAAACTATCACCAGATCGCAGCACGTTTCTGAAACCTGACTTCACTGCTCATCCGAGTGTTCTCGAAGTCTGTTTTCGAAGATATTCACAGAAGTACAGAAACATTCAGAAGGGATCAGGCCTAGGTGGAAACGCAACTTCTTCCGAAAGTTCCCGCCCTGTACTGAAAATATTATAGATAAGGCTCTCTGTTGAAGAACACTAATAAAGCAAGGCATTTACCACCAAAACTCCTTGTTATGTCATGGCTAATCACAGGCCCACACACATTTCTGAATGGCAGGGGAAGCTAATGAGGACCGGCCCAAGATTTATCTCAGGAACAGGAAGGGGTGAAAAACACCTGTAATCTCCCACCTTCGTCGAGGACAGAAATGGGACAGTGCAGCTGCCCCTGTGTGTTCCTCCTCTCTCGTCTTGGCAAAGGTTGAGGAAGGTTTACACTAGTCTTGCCCAAGAAAAACTCAGAGAATAACACCCTCAACAGAAAAATCTGCATACACCCCTGCATTGTCCAAGTGCACAGGGGACTGTACACCAATCCCCCTAACATTGCCTACCCTTCTTGCTTTGCCCAAAGGCGAGCGAAGACTTCTAAACAAAACAGGCGGGTGAGCTGTCACTCTTCTGTGCCCTGTTCACAATTTTTTAAGTCTCTGTGGCGAGGGAGAGCTTAGGGGTACACAGAGCCCATGCTCCTGGGCAAGGCAGTGTGGTGGATCGGGGTACATACTATCCTGCCCTTGAGCAAGGCAGGGGTACTACTTATTAAAGAACCCACACAGCCTTGCACAAGGCAGGAGGTAGAGGCCTGTAATGCCATCCCTCACCCTCACCCTCAACACACACTCTCACAAAAGAGATTCTCTTTAAAAAAATGAGTTAGTGGATTGGTATAGGGATGGTAAAAATCATCCCCACCAATCCCTGGTTAATTTTATTTTTTTGTTCAAATAAAATCTCTCACAATGTTGTCAGAGAAAGGTTTGTTTTAAAGAAGCATTGACAAAGCCGAAAGGTCAGGCTCACATTTTACATAAAATCCAGATCTGTCACCTTTGTCAATGTAACAGCTGGGGCACAGGGGTAGGGAAATACAATGGGATTTAATAGGGCATCGGTGCCAGTACGCAAACACCCATAATTAAATGTCCATATCCACTCAAACAACATCATACACCAATACATGCGTCATACTATGTCAACACACCCACCATCATACTCCAGTGCACTCATCGTAATACATCCTCACAAACAACATAATTTGCCAGCACACACATCATCATAAACCAACACGACCAACATTATGTATCCACACAATCCATCATGAACTAACACATCCACCAATACACCACCCCACATATTTACACAACTGACATCATAAGCCCACACCCCAACCACCATACATTCACACAGCTAATATAATGCACCAGGACATCCACCATTTGTCAACAAAGGCAACATAATACCTAAACACATCATCGTTTATCGACACAACAAACATTACACACTAACTCATCCACCAGCAAATGTCCACACCACCATCATCACAAACCAACACATCCACTATCAATCATTAACACAAGCAATATCATACATCCGACCAACCACCATTATCCGTCAACATACCTACCATCTTAAACCAACACATCCACAATAAGTCCACACAATCAACATAATATATGCCAATACACTCACCATTATACGCCAATACATCTACCAATGTATGTCCACACAACAAACATACATACATCAACAACAATCATACAGAAGGAACATCATAATTAATCCCACTGTGTCTGAGTCACCTTTTACTTCCCGACCCAACTGTGGGTGAGGGGTTATTGCCCGGTACCTTATAACAATGAATTCCAGGTTACTATGTCCTTTCCATAGCTGGTACTTCTGGCACGAATGTCTCACTTCCGCAGCCTTTGATTTCAGATCACAGTTTACTGCTGTTTCTGGTACTGTTGCAGCTCCATGCCTGATAAGGATGGTTGCTGTTAGTGTTACTTCTGCTTATCAAGCAGTCCAGTCGTTGTAGCCTCCCCCCGGTACTGGTTTGTGGGCTCTTCTGCCTGGTTCTGTTGTTACGCTCCGACTTGTATCAGATCACTTTGAAAGCTACAACATGTATAAAAGAGAAGAAACCTTAGAATTAGGGGTGCGCAATGGGCTTTGCAAGGGGTGGCCGACCGGAGGGAGGCTCTCCCCCCCGGGGAAGTTTGGGGCTCCGGGAGGAAGGGGAGGGGGGACGATTTAGACAGGGACACAGGAAGGGATATGGAGTTTGGGCTAGCTAGTAGGTTTTGGGCTCGTTTGGGCTAGTGGGGTTAAAACCGGCCATTTTAGGACTCTGGGCACCATTTCGGAGATAGTGACCCAGCAGCCGGTGGGCATAGTGTAGCGTTGTGTAGCGTGGTTGTGGTAGGGGTAGGCCTTAGGTTTACATTGTCGACGGTGTCGGTTTTCGGGGGTAGTGACAGCGGAAGGTGGGCAGCGACAGGGAAGAGGGGAGTGTGCCGGGCGGGAGAGCGAGGAAATAACGTGAGGCTCCGGAGAGCTTACCTGTCGGAATGGCGGCGGAGGACATAGCGGATCCGCGAGTACGGGAGGCTTTGAGGCTCCTCGGGGAGGCTGGCAGGACGGACCTCCTGCGCGACGATGTGCGGGTAAGGCCACCACGGCGCGCTGCTGATGGCGCCGTGGCGGCGGTGCTGGCGTGCGAGCCTCCGCGGTCGCGCGCGAAGACAGGGGAGGGGGCGGGAGCGAGGGGTGGAGCGGCGCGAGGCGGCGGGCCGAAGGCGGCTGGGGCGCAAAGGAGAGGAGGTGCGGCGAGAGGGCGCGGCGGCCGGAAGAAGGCGCCGTTGGTTTTTAAGAAGGGGGCAGAATGCCCGGGGGGGGGCAGGGGGGAGCGGGATCATGAGTGAAGAGGTGATGGGAGGCGCGGGGGGAGGGGCAGGCCCGGCCAGGGGCCGAGGGAGTGTGCAGGCCCGCGGGGCGCCGCTGGTTGCTAAGAAGGGGGCGGAAGGCCCGGGGGGGGCAGGAGGGAGCCGGAATATGCGTGAGAATGTGATGGGAGGCGTGGGGGGTGGGGCAGGCCCGGCTAGGGGCCGAGGGAGTGTGCAGGCCCGCGGGGCGAATCCCAGGGTGGAGGGAGAGGTAGGGAGTGACGGGGGGATGGCAGGGGGTGCCCAGGAAGGAGAGGGGCAAAGGGTGGGGGGAGAGGGTGGGAGGCAGGGGCAAGGGGATGAGGCCATGGTGGTTGAGGAGGAGGCAGGGGGGCAGGAAGAGGCAAGGGGGCAGGAGGAGGCAGGGGGGCGGGGAGAGTCAGGGGGGGATCGCCATTGCTCATTGAGGATTCTGGGGAGGAGGTGGGGGAGGGGGAGGGGGGAGCGGTTGAGGTAGAATTGGGGTCTTCATCAGATGAGGATGTGGTGCCTCCCAGTGGAACGGTTTCACCGCGGGGTCGGGGGTGGGGCGCCAGGCAGGGAGGCCGGGCGAGGGGGAACGGCGAAAGGGGTAGCGGGGCGGAGGGGTTGCCTCGGGGGTCACGGGAGGAGGGAGGAGGGGGGTGGGGATGGGGGAGGGGGGGGTACGGCGGAGGAGATTTCGGTTTCGGGGGGGCCATGGGAGGTCGCGGATGGGGGCAGAGGGGAGGCGGAGATTATTGGGGTTCGAGGGGGGGCGGATGGGGGGGAGGAGGCGAGACAGGGGCTTGGGGGTGGGGGGAAGGGGGTTGGGAGGAGGGGCTCCCGGCGCGGCGAGGTGGACATTCGGCGGCAGGGGGGAGAGGGGGGTGGGGTGGCGACGGAGTTTTTGCCCCGGCATGCTGGACTTCCCCGTTTTTCTCTTGGCAGGAGCAGCTGGTAAGGGGCTCGGGTGAGCAGCATGCGGCTCCAAACCGCCGAGAGGATGGGCCGGCTCTGCCTAGTACGGGCGGTCGCGCTCCCGCGAGGGACCAAGTGCGTGCAGGCAGCAGATGGCAAGGTTATGGGTCTCCAACGCCCCCCTCCCGATGGGTCGCTCCGGCCTCCGGGGGACGGGGATGGAGCAGTAATGTGGCAAGAAATGATGATCACCAAAATGTGGATAGGAGTATGGAGGGTGTAGATTTAGGAATGTTGATGACGGCATGTAGGGACAAGGCAGGTTTGAGCAGGATGTCAACAGGAGCGGTTATGGGAGGAGGTGACCGTGAGATGGAGTCGGAGGAGGAAGGGGAACTGCGGGAGGAAGGGGGGGAGGTTGGTAATGTTGTTGGTAGTGTTTTGCAGGAATGCCCCCGGCAAGTGGTGCCGAGAGTGACGGCCCCCCCAACAGACCTGGTTAGGCGGCGGGATCCGGTGAGGACGCTAGCCTTGACGCCAGGTAAGACCAATACGGGGTCGGGGTGTGGCTTGGGCAGGCCTCATGGAGGCCAGGAGGGTGGGAAGGCGGATGGTGGAGGCCAGAGGTCCGTGGGGACAGATGCTGGCGATGGTGAGGAAGTGCGCTTGGTGAAGGGCAGATATGTGGCGGATGCAGGGGTGGGTACAGAGGGGGTAGGGGGCGCAGCGGCAGGGAGCACGGCGCCGGGGGACGCGGCGAAGGACGGTGAGTCGGCCACGGGATCGTGGGGGGTGCAGCGGCGGGAAGCGCGGTGCCGGGGGAAGCGGTGAAAGACGGTGGGTCGGGGGCGTCTAGTGCGGGGGCGAAGGAGAGTTGTGATGTGCCGGTGAAAAAGCTGCCGTACATGGGGGTGGCGAAGCCGCTGGGGGCACACTTGTCGCTGGCAACTAAAGAGAAAATATGGAGGGGGGAATACGTGGAGATTCTGAGGTTGCTCCACAGGGAGTTGATGGCCAAGGAAGGGTCGAAGGAGGAGGAACAGGAACTGGCTAGGCGTCCGAAGGTGCCGGTCACCATTGAGAATTGGTCGGCTGCTTTTCTGATCTATGCCAGCGTGTACTGCCAGAAGTACCCGGATAGGGCGGTCGCGATGTTCAAGTATATGGATATAGTGCGGCGGGCTCAGGTGACTTATGGAGGCAACGCTTGGTCGCATTACGATGAGGAGTTTCGGGCGCGCATGGCGTCGGACCCGGAGACAAATTGGGGGGAGTTGGACTCCGACCTCTACCAGCAGACGATGAGTGGGGCTAAGTTTGGCCGCACCATCTTCACGGCCAGTGGTTTACCACTGGCGCCGCCCCCCTTTTCGGCCCGCCCCACCCGGGGTGGGGTGGGGGCGGGCGGTGCCGGAGGTAGTCAAGGTGTCGGAACCTGTTGGGATTTCAACAGGGGTTCCTGTCTGCGGCAGGCGTGCCGTTTTCGACACGAGTGCTCCGCATGTGGGAGACGACATCCAGAGGCGCGATGCTGGGGGCCTTGGGGAGGCCCAGCGCAGTCACAATACCCGGCGCCCGGGTCCGGCAGAGGGAGGGGTGGAGGTAGAGGGGGGGCAGGTACCATGGGAAAAGGCTCGTACTCCGGTTAGGCTGGATCGGATGGAACCGTTGTTAGAGGCGTATCCGCGGGCGGATGATGCGTCCGTGCTGCGTCGGGGTTTCAGGGAGGGTTTCCGGTTGGGGTACGAGGGTCCGCGGATCGCTCGGTGGGCGGAGAACCTGAAGTCCGTGAACGCGCACAAAGGTATCGTCCGAGAGAAGCTTTTTAAGGAAGTGAGGGAGGGGAGGATGGCGGGGCCCTTTTCAGAGGCGCCGGTGCCAGACTTGATCATCTCCCCCATTGGAGTGGTCCCAAAGAGAGAGCAGGGCCAATTCCGGCTGATTCAACATCTATCATGGCCAGAGGGCGCGTCGGTGAATGACTTTATATCGGCGGAGTTGGCGTCGGTGTCGTACTCGTCCGTGGACGTCGCGAGGCGTTTGGTGACGACGGCGGGCACGGGGGCGCTCATGGCAAAATGCGATGTGAAATCGGCTTTTCGGTTGCTGCCGGTTCACCCGGCGGACCATCAGTTGCTTGGGATTCAGCTTGATGGGCAAATTTTTGTGGACAGAGCGCTTCCTATGGGATGTTCCGTGTCGTGCGCCTTGTTCGAACGATTCAGCTCCTTTTTGCAGTGGGCTTTTTCCTGGCGCACAGGCTCTGAGGCGATTACGCATTACCTGGACGACTTCTTCCTGGTGGGTCGGCCCGGTTCGACGGACTGCCAGCAGAGTCTGGACAGTTTTACGGACCTGATGGGTCACCTGGGGGTTCCGTTGGCACCAGAGAAGACGCAAGGGCCCAGCACGGTGCTGTCGTTCCTTGGGATAGAGCTCGATTCAGCAGCCATGGAAGCACGCCTGCCGGAGGAGAAGCGGGCGGTTATGGTGGAGTTGGTGAAGAGCATGTTGGCCAGGCCAAAGGTTTTGGTGCGTGAGGTTCAGGTGTTGCTGGGGCACTTGAATTTCGCTTGTCGCGTGGTGCGCGCGGGGCGGACTTTCTGTCGGCGGCTGGGTTTGGCATTGTCCGGTCTGACACGGCCGCATCATCATGTGCGGATCTCGGCGGGCGCGAAGGAGGACCTGAACATGTGGTTGGCTTTTTTGGAGCGTTTCAATGGCGTGCCCATGGCACCCCCGGAGGACTGGGAGTGGGACGTGACGATGTCATCGGATGCGGCGGGAGTTGGAGGTTTTGGAATCTACTGGGCAGGCAGATGGTGCGCGGAACAATGGCCGGAGCGTTGGCAGGCAGGGGGTAGGAGCATTGCTTTCTTGGAACTGTTCCCGCTGGTAGTGGCTGTGACCGTGTGGGCTCAGGAGTTGGCGCATAGGCGGGTGTTGTTTAAGGTGGACAACATGTCAGTGGTGCAGGTGGTTAACCGGCAGTCCGCAAGGGAACCCCAGGTGCTGAAGCTGATGCGCGTTTTTGTCTTGAGGTGCTTGGAACACGATATCTTGTTTCAGGCTAGGCATGTGCCGGGAGTGGACAATGACATTGCTGATGCTTTGTCTCGTTCCCAGTGGCGGAGGTTCCATGGGCTAGCCACGGAGGCAGCGGCGGTCAAGACGGAGGTGCCGAAGGAGATGTGGTTGGTGGGAGAGCGCGGGTCGTTCAGTTGGTGAGGTCATCCCTGGCGGCGTCAACATGGAGGAGTTACGAGCAGGCCTGGACGGAGTTTCTGCGCTTTGGAGCGGTAAGGCAGCGGGGCAAGTGGTGTCGGGAGGAGCAGGTGGTGCGTTTCATGCTGGGATTGATGGACAAAGGTTTGGCGAGAGTGACTATCGCGGGAAAATTGGCAGGAGTGGCCTTCATGGGCAAGCTGTGGTGGGGGTATGCGCCCTCGGCGGGAGAACTGGGGGGGAGGCTTTTGGAGGGTTGGGAGAGGGAGAGAGGAGCTCGGGCGCGGAAGAGGCGGCCGATTACAGAGGATTTGTTGGCAGGCTTGCTGGGTCAGTTACCGCGGGTGTGCAGGGACCGGGCGGAGACGGTGCGGTTTTCCACGTTGATGTCGTGGCTGTACTTTGGAGCCTTTCGGGTGTCGGAGTTGGTAGGTTTGAGGGGCGCTGCAGGTTTGAAGTGGGGGGATGTGGAGATCGAAGGCCGGGAGGTAGCAGTGCGGCTTCGGCGGTCCAAGACTGATCAGCGGGGGAAGGGTACGTGGGTCTTGTTGGGTCCCGGGGGGACCGAGTCGGTGTGCCCGGCGGAGTGGGGGAGACGGCTGGCGGAAGAAAGGGGACAGGATGTGGCGGAGGTCTTCGGCAGGAGCGAAGGGGGTCGTGTGACGGCAGCGCAGTTGTTGTGGGTCCTGCGGCACGCCCTGCGGTCTATGGGTGAGGACCCGGGGGCGTTTGGAACGCATTCATTTCGCATCGGGGCAGCGACGGAGGCAGCGAGGAAAGGCTGGGGGAAGGAGGAGATCAAACGGCTGGGGCGATGGAAATCAGATTGCTATAAGTCGTATGTTAGGTTGCGAGGGGTAGCGTTGGATTGAGAATGGATGATGGGCTCGCTGCTTACATATGTCTCTTTACAGGTGCGGTGGCGGGGCCTACGGCGGCAGCAGTGTCTATATATGTGGTGGGCCATTCGTTTGTCAAAAGAGCGGAGAGGGCTGAGTGGGAAAAATGCAAGAATCTCAACTTGGAGCTGGATGAGAATTTGTTTAGGTGTCATTGGAGGGGCAAAGGGGGCATGCGTTGGCACGAGTTGGTGCCGGTGTTGAACAATGTTGTGCGAGGGGGGATTTGCCCAGATGTAGTGGTGATTCACCTGGGGGAGAACGACTTGGTGCAGTGCAAGGGACTGGCGCTAGTAAAACAAATGAGGAGGGACTTGCTGGAGATCAAGAGGCAGTGGGCAGGGTGTTATGTCATATGGTCCGAGTTCATACCCAGGAGGTGTTGGAGGGGAGCTGAGAGACCGGGGGCCATAGATAGGACTAGGAGGAAGATAAACCGAGAGATGCGGGCCTTTTGTGACAAGGAAGGGGTGGGAAGGATGGAACACCCAGAATTAATATATGGGGCGGTATATTTTTTCCTTGAGGATGGGGTTTTTTTGTCGAGATATGGGATGGAGCTGTATATCGTACAATTGAAGGAGGCGTTGGACCGGGCAATAGGGGTGCGCAGGTATCCTAAGGTGCAGGGGCCCTAAGGGGGGGGTCGAAAGCCTTACGGGGGCTTTCGAGTGGCGCTTTCCTAGTCAAACGGGGGGGGGTAGGATAGGAGGAAGGAGTTTTACTGGCAGAGGAGGGAGTGTACAGAGGGGGATGTTCAAATAGTGATAAAAGTTTGGTTTATTGATAATGATGTTATGTTGTTGGCGGGGAACTGTTTAGGGGAGGGGGTGGGGGTTTCTGGTCAGGTACATGTATAATTAGTTAAGCTTAGTTTTGTACGGCAAAGGCCAAGGTTTGGGGTATGTTTCCAGGATGCACCTGTTTCCCAATAAAGCGGCCTTTATCACACCTACACCTGTGTCCGGTCGGTTTCTTACCCTCCCCGTCTCCCGATGGGCCCCAAAGCTTTCAATACGCAAGAGAAGGTTTGAGTAGGGCCCAGTTATTGACATTCACCTAGTTTGTGGTTTTATGCAGTCCCCCACACCAACACAAATACAATGTTTTCTTCTCCCTCGCTCTCATGTTCAATTCTCAAACAATATAGATGGGAGTTTGAAGATCAGCATGGTGTCGGCTCTTCCTCGCAGGTGACTCTATACTCACAAGTATGTTTGTGTTTGTGTGTTATATCTATAGCACAAATCTCGCCGGTAGGCAGAGAAGCACTGTGCACACACACAGGCACAGTTGCAGTCATTGAGTGATCGTGAGGGAAGCTGGTTGTTGAGAGTGGAGGTGGACCGATGTCTCGTAGTAAGTGATGTGGTGTCCTTTAAAGAACGGCCGTCATCTTTTCCCTAAACAGAAGGGCGAGGCCTGCCAGCACAGGAGAGCTGTGTAAAGGAAATCATAATGGAAAACCCATTTCTCACACAAAATCCCAATGGGGTACAACTGTGTGAACTTTGCATGCTTTTCGTATTTTTTGAAAGAGGTACACGAGGCTGCAAAAACAAAACCTTACAAATGTGGGTGGGGTGGGACCAGTGCCGATTTTTGGCATTGGGAGCTGGGCCCGGGTCCAAGCCGCCAATCTTCAGAGGGGTAACACAAAACTGTCTACATTAACGTCATGGAAACTGTTGCGCCCTTCTCACTAAGCACCAATAAATCTGTTTAAAGTGCAGCGCTTTTAATCATTGCTAAACGTGCTGCATTTTAACACTCTATCAGCCACTTCCCTTACCCTCCCATCTCACTCCCCCTCCCCCTTCGCCACAGTGCCACCACACACCACCCTCCTCCACCCCCAACTAACAACTTAGCACCAGGGAGCCGAATGTGAGTGTAACGAGGAAGTTGGAAGAGTTATGGAGATGGTTGTGTTCAGAGGCCAGTCACTTATCTGAAGTAATCAACCAGGGACTGACCTCTGAAAACGAAATGGGACCCCCGCCCCCCATAATCCCCCAAATGTATTCAGCAGCAGTTGCCATATTTCTTCCCGCCCCAAGCAAGCATAGGACTGTGCGGGAGCGACTTTAGGATAATCGGTAACAGCAGGCCACGTGTTAATCAGAGCACGGGGAGAGGTTGGGGGGCACTGGGCATGATGCATTTATTGAGTTTTCAAACAGGACTGCTTGAAGTCTAGATGTCTTATTCGAAGCGCTATGTACATTCTAATAATGAAAGATCCATAATAGAGACAGACCAGCCGTAACCAACACAATATCTTCCCTCAGAAGTTGCTAATCCAGACGTCACTGCATCTCTTTCACAAGACAACAGAGCAGGCGGGGGCCGGTGAAGACGCATTTAGGACCCATTAAAATCAAAGTCGTGCATTAATGCTACAAAGCCCTGCGTAGAAGCACGCGCGTGCGTCTGACACCGAAGAGCCCTGACAGCGGCTAATCAATACGGCCCGAGGACGAGGAGGCAGAGTAGAGAGGAGGAGGGAAGACGACGCCGAAACTTTGAACATGAGGCACGAACACTGCCCCCACCCCGCCCTCCACAGCTATCTCACTGGCAGCGTGCCCGCCAGGCCCGGACTGGGAATCCAAGCAGCCCTGGTCAATTTGGTCAGATCAGCCCCTGTACGATGCCTAGTGAGCGAACAATGAATGAATGAATTTTGAATGAATGAATTTTCTACTTGTAATGCGCACTTATACCCCAACCGGGGTTTCCTGGTGCTGTACGCATACCTCTGTGGAACCCTTCCTGGCTTTTCCCTGTGAAATGTCCACTCCTGGACACCCCCAAGGTGAAGCCAGGCATCCCAGCGCTGTTGGGGCTCTTTCGGTACCCCCAAAGAGGACTTTGGGGGTACCGCAGGAACCCCTCCCCCGGGGCCCCGCACCAGCAGGGCCCCCTGTCAGGAAAAATGTTGCATTACTTTTTAAAGCATAGTAAATGATGACTTCACAATGCACCAGGATACGCAGTGAGATACCCACATAGGTGTCAGCATGTGGGGGACAAGGGGGCGCTTTCCCCCCCCCCCCCTCCCCCCCCCCCCCCCACCGATCACTTGCCACAGGTGGATTTACAAAGTGCAGCGGCCACCGCCCACCGTAGTGTTACCCTGCACTAGCACTGGTCTAGTAGTACGGCCGGCGCCATTGTGCCAAAAACAGTCCAGCACCGGTTCCCGGCGGGTGGGTGAGTCCTCCTGGCAGTAGGCAGCAGGCAGCTAGCTGTAGTTAATAATGGGAGAGGCACTCCTGTTTAATCACCAAAAAAAATTCAATATTTTACTTTTCATCAAACATGCGTGCATGCAGAGGTAGACACAATGTCCATACTGTGCCTAAAACATTATAACTTGAGAAAATCAAGCAAAACCGCTTGTCCTCTGCGCACTGTTGCGTATCCCAATGGATATTTTCACAATATTCAGATTAATATCAACATGCAAAATTATATGAAAACTCTTAGACTTTGGAAATTGTAGTCAGTATATATATTTTTTTCAGTATATGTATTTTTACTGTCGTCATGACAATTGTGCAACACAAGATTCAATTCATGTCAATTGAATACAATGAGTTCATTGTGGAAGAAAGGTTTTTTTTGATGTTTGCATCACATCAATTTATACATTTAAATCTCACAAGTTTGCCCTGCCCAATGCATTTCGGGCCCCATGGCCCTTCGTCAGGGGCGGTACCTGGTAACCGAGCGCTTTGCTACCAATGAGACTCTCATTGGTAATAGGGGAGAGGAGTTGACCTAATGGCTAGGGCGGTCGTCCTCGAATCTGGGGAACTGGGTTTGAGTCTCAACCGACGCTGAATATCCTGTGATTTTGGCCAAATCACTTAATCTCCGCATGCCTAACAAAAATAATGAAGGTGTCCTCATGTAACACAACTGGGGCTATGTAAAGAGCTCTGATGCCTGATATCTTCGGGTCAATTTTGCGCTACATAAAACTCTGTTTAAAAAAAAATAGCCATACGCGCCCGCAGAGGGGAAGGTTATGTGCATACCCCCACAGCCGCCAGATTACTCGCAGCGGGGTCACTCACAGGCCTGTCAGTGGCAGGCAGCAGCCCGGTGGATTTTAAAGTGCCGTGCAGTGTAACACTGCAGCCACCGCCTGCCGTAGTGTTACTCTGCACTAGCACTAGTCTAGTAGGACGGGCAGCACCATTGCGCCAAAAACAGTCCGGGACCAGGTCACTTCCTCCTGGCAGCAGGCAACTTCCAGTGGTTGCCCTAAGCTACCAATGAAATTTTCATTGGTAGTAGCATAGCGCACTGTCATTAGTAGCTGAGCGCTACCAATGAGAGCCCCCTTACATGCTCCTACTCGCAAGTCAGACCAATCATGGTCTGACCTCTGCTCCGTCACCCAGGAGCGGCCCGTGCATGTAAGTGTGGTGGGGTGGTGGGGTTTCACAGATGACAACAAGGGAAAATTATTTATTTATTTTATTTTCCCTCATCGTCACCTATCTAGTCCCCCCACACCGCCCTACCACTCTTGCCTGCACGGGCTGCTCCTGCCGTCACCAGTGATGTCACTAACCATGTCATGAATGATGTAATATTTGACATCATCAGCAGTGGATTGCAGGCGCGCAAGTTATAGTTAGCAGAACTAACTATAACGGAGTAATTTCAATGGTTTTGTATGAGTGAAATGTTCAACTAACTAAAACACCCCTAAAACCTATGGTTTTTTTCATTGAATTTCTAAGGTTTTTTAGATGCTAATTCCTAACTATAACATGTCTGAAACCTATGGTTTTTTCAGTGAATTTCAAAGGTTTTTTAAATGCTAATTCCTAACTATAATATATCTGAAAACTATTGTTTTTTCAGTGAATTTCAAAGGTTTTTTCAATGACATTTTATTGTTATATTTTTTTTTTGATACTGATTTACTACATTTTTTTAAACTATTTATTTTTAGATATTTTATTTTTTAAATTACATTATAATTACATTATACATTACATTACAAAATATACTTTCTCAGAATAAATTACTTTAGTTTAAATACTTTGCAAATAGGCAATAGACTTTTAAGTACAGTAGTTACAGTTGTTGCAATGGGCAGCACAATTTCAAACACGAGCCTGTGGGATTAGGAGAAGATGGCGGCAGGCTAGTCAGTCCGGTCGGGAGCTCCGTGCCTGCTGTAACGAGATACGCATGACTTGAGGAAGGAGCCATGCCAGGAAATGCCAAACCCACTCCACTGTTAAACTGAACTTTCTAAAAAATTTGGTCCTACTCTAAACCTACTCTGAAAGACATTAATTAAAAAATACCGAAACTCCCACTGGAATGATTGATCTCTAAATCTCTTCTATCGGCTGAGGCACAACTGCAAAATTCAGCGGAACCGCGAAACCACGGAATCGCGGAACCACAAGGGAACCACAAGGGAAAAATAGGAAATGCCACAGCTGGTATGAAACTACACACGAGGCTGAAGAACTCACACGAGGCTGAAGAACTCACTGGAGAGGTCCACCGTCGCGATCGAGCCCGTGGAGGAGAGAGGGGCAGTCGGACCAACCCTGCACGGCACGATTCGTGCATACTCCGAGCTGCGGGTGCGGCGTCAGACGCACAGAGGAACTGCCGGAGGGCAGCCAGGAGGATCCCATTCTTTTTCCGGGGGAGAGAGAGTAGCGCAAGTGCGAGCGGAGCAGGCAGCGAGACGCCTGGAGGCGAGCCTCACAGTGGCCGGCCTAGAGAAACGCAGCTCACGGATTCCCTCACACACCGCGCAGAAGTACTGGTGCTCTCTGGAGGCCATTGCGAGGTCACCAAGAATTACAGCACATGAGCAGGGTAAGCAGTGGAAGCGGTGGGAGCGGAGCAGAGGGAGGTAAGGGTGGAAGGGTGGAAGGGTTTGAAGGGTTTGAAGGGATAGACAAAGTTATTTCTAGATGGCCAGGACCTTCCCATATTATCAACTGCAGGGAAGGAAGAACTAAATGCTGAGATCACAAACAAAGAACTTGAAGAAGTTATAAAGGGTCTCAAGAGAGGGAAAGCTGCAGGCCCTGACTCCTCCCAGAACGAGTTTTTCATAAAGCTAAGAGAATCCTTGGTTCCACCTCTAACAACTCTACTAAACACAATCTTTGTAGAAAAAGGTGTCCACCCGGATTCCTGGAATGACGCGACAATATCCATCCTTCTAAAACCAGGTAAAAACCCACGAAAATGTGAATCTTTTCGGCCAATATCGATACTAAATTGTGATTATAAAATATTCACGCAAATCATGGCAAAAAGGCTAGGGCGATTAGCTGGAACACTGATCAACACTGACCAGAAAGGTTTTGTGGAAGGAAGACAGTTTCAAGACCTAACCCATGAACTTTTCTGGGCAATAGACATAGCTACTAATGAAAAACTCCCCTTATCCATAATCACATTCGATGCAGCCAAAGCATTTGATAGAGTAAACTGGGCATTTTTAAACGAAGTACTAGATAAGTATGATCTGGGAGAGAATTTCCAAGGGATGATCAAAGGGCTTTATAGATCACCAAGGGCCAAAATTGTAATCAACGCAAACCTCACGGAAAATATAGAAATAAAGAGAGGAACAAGGCAAGGGTGTCCCCTGTCACCACTACTTTTTAATCTTTACATCAAACCTATGGCAAGTAGCCTCAGAAATCATCCTTCCATATCTCCCTTCACGTACCTAGGTTGGCAAAAAAAGGTCGCTCTGTGTGCAGACGATCTAATGATTTTCACTAGAGACCTGAATGGCTCCAGTAGAACAATAGAAGAAACACTGACTAGTTTTGGTAGGGTATCCGGGTACCAAATTAATCAGTCAAAAACCAAAGTCATGAGCTGGAATGTTCAAACTAATAGTCCCAACACTGAGGAGAAAATTAGGTATTTAGGTATCGATCTGGTCAAGGGCCTAGACAAAGTGACACATATAAATATTAATAGAATTGAAGGGGAGGTAAGGAAATTATTAAAGGTATGGGGAGGCCTCCCACTGACCCTCCTTGGAAAATCAAACATAGTTAAAATGTCAATCATACCAACATTCACGTTCGCTTTTAGCTCCATCCCGTTAGAATTCAAGAGGGAGACGATAAAGAAAATTCAAGGGGAACTTATAAGCTTTATCTGGTCATCGAAAGATTCAAGAATCGCATGAAGCAAACTAAGAAGAAAAAAAGAACTGGGAGGGATAGCTAGTCCAGACCTACTTGAATATTACAGAGCCTTTCAATTTAAACACACCAGGTCACTACTGAACACCTTTGAGAACTACCCGGAATATCTTCAAGCAATGACCAGAGGAGTTAGTCATTTCCTATATAAATTCGGACACCCAAAATACTTCAAAAAGGTAAAGCTAAAGATCCTCAAATCCGCAGCAAAATTATGGTATCATATAAGGAACGCTCTGAATATACCATACTATAGCGAGCTCGCCCCTATATGGGAATCACCAGGCACCCCAGAATGCCTCAAAGACAGTGTAGCAATCCCCTTGAAAGTAGCCGGGTTAGGGAGTGGGACCAATTACTGACAGAGAACAAAATAGTGGTTTGGAATCAGCTATCATTAATAACAAACGCATCTCTTGCAAAATTTAAATTCTATCAACTCACCAGCTGGGCAAAATCATTGAAAGAGAACAGAAAGGGAAATATTACCCTAGAGACTGAGATGAGGAAGAAGGCGCCCTTCCATAAAGAAATCTCCCACTGGTACTGGGCCCTTATACTAGCAGTGGAGGAGGACTTCCAGATTCCGGAAACAACCTGGGGGCAAGATCTGCCGACGCTGGATATACAAAAAACGTGGCAAGTATCTATGGAAAAATGTTGGTCGATTGTAAAATCTGCCGCCTTAAAGAGAAACCACCTATTTACCACTCACAGAGCCTACTGGACACCGAAGAGGCTTGCCAAGTTTAACGGGGCCAGAGTGAAGAACTGCCCTAAGTGTGGATTGGAGATATCGAATGATCTGCACATGTTTCGGCAGTGCCCCCATCTTGACAATTTCTGGAATGAAGTGGGTAAGACACTAAGTACAGTTCTAAGAAGACCACTAGATGTAAGTATAGATCTTGTTATATTTGGGGTTGCTAGACTAGATTTCTATGAAAAATAAACTAAAAAACAAGAAAATCTACTCTTCTTAATAATTCTATTGACAAAAAGAGAAATATGTATCAAGTGGGTAAGCCCGGCACCACCTACACACGGAGAATGGTTGGCCTCAATTTTAAGAATATATAAACTGGGCAGGAAAAGGGAACCCAGTAAGAAATATAACTTTTGGGAAATATTGGAAGGCTTTCAGTCTATTTGACTACTATAACCTCCTGGCCAAAGATGCTCTCTGTTTCAATGTCCAATGATTATGTGATGGCAATATTTTTTCAGGCAGAATGCCTGTTCGAGTAGCCAGGTTGGCTAGCTTATCCCCCTTGGAGAAAGTTATTGAAATGGTAATGGAAGCAAAGGGACCCTCTCTATACCAAAATCAAAGGGAGACCCCCCAGCCAAGGTACGTGAAAAAGGGGTAGTGAAGGATCAGGATAAAGAGAGGCAGGCCCCGACAACTCCTTACTCAAACTATTGCACAATGAGGACAAAAAAAAACACACAATTTCAAACACAATGCAACATTGAGCTCAATGTGAATTTCTAGTTAAATGCAATTAGTTACTTTATGGATAACTTTTCTAACCACAGGACTGGATCCTAGATTCAGTCCTGGGACATCGCCTGTAAACAGTTGAGTAAAAGTGTTTTGGTTACAGTAGTGATTTTTAAGGAATATTATTGTATTTTAAAAGTTGAGACTTAAAAATATTTTCACATAGTATTACTAATGTTATCCTATGGGAGGAAATTCAATTAGCAGGTAAGTAGTATTATCATTACTTTTTCTTACTCAGTGGTGGATCCTGGATCCAACATTGGTGCATCTCCTGTAAACAGTTGAAAGAATGCATTTAAGTCATACAGGCAATTTTTAAGGAATATTTGTAGTTTGTGAAAATGGACAAAAACTTTTCTGGTGAAAACCAGACAATGGATTCCTATGGAAAAAAATACAAGTTACTGGTAAGTACGGTCAGAAATACTTTTCAGGGTCAGTGCTGGGCTAAAAGATGCAGCACTGGGTTCTCTCCTGATAACAGGTGAGTAAATCGGAATTCGCTGTTGGGATGATTTTAGGTGAATATTTTAAAGTTCCAATGCTCCACACTTAGAAGAATTTCCAAGTGAAACCAGTCAATGTTAGCCTATGGAAGAAAATTCAAGTTACTGGTAAGTACGGTTAGAAGTACTTTTCAGGATCAGTACTGGGCTCAACGATGCAGCACTGAGGTATCTCCTGATAACAGGTGAGTAAATCGGAATTCGAACTTCGGCTAATTTTATAGGAATATTTTAAAGTTTCAGAATTCCACACAGAAGAATTTCTAAGTGAAACCAGTCAATGTTAGCCTATGAAAGGAAATTCAAGTTACTGGTAAGTACGGTTAGAATTACTTTTCAGGGTCAGTGCTGGGCTAAAAGATGCAGCACCGAGGTCTCTCCTGATAACAGGTGAGTAAATGGGAATTCATAGTTTGGCTGATTTTAGAGGAATATTTGTAAGTTTCTTAAATCAACACTCAGAAACATTTTCAGCAAAAAGCAGGCAATGATATCCTATGGAAGGAAATTCAAGTTACTGGTAAGTACGGTTAGAATTACTTTTCAGGATCAGTACTGGGCTCAAAGATGCAGCACTGAGGTCTCTCCTGATAACAGGTGAGTAAATCGGAATTCGTAGTACGGCTGATTATATATGAATATTTTAAAGTTTAAAAACTCCACACTTAGAAGAATTTCCAAGTGGAACCAGTCAATGTTAGCCTATGGAAGGAAATTCAAGTTACTGGCAAGTACGGTTAAAATTACTTTTCAGGAACAGTACTGGGCTCAAAGATGCAGCACTGAAGTCTCTCATGATAACAGGTGAGTAAATCGGAATTCGTAGTTCGGCTGATTTCACTTTGGTCCATTATATATAGAGCCACTTTCCTACACCATCCCCTCCCTTCACCACTGTATAAACACGCCCTCTACCGCATTTTAAGTTGGGGAAATAATTCCCCTTCAATCCTGAGGGTCCCTAGAGTCCAACTAGCCCACTCGGTACATCCAGTAAGCGCCACAGAGCTGCGTAGCAGAGAGATGTAAAACGGGGCACAGCCTGCACCACCTCTCTGCAACGCAGTGCAGTGGTGCTTCCTGGAAGCCCCCGGTGGGCTACTTGGCCCCCATGGTCCCTCAGGATTGAAGGGGAATTTTTCCCCCAACTTAAAACATGCCACAGAGCGTCACTTCAGGTCCCGTCCATTCCCTTCACCACTGTGTAAACGCGTCCTGTGGCCGTTCTAAGTTGAGAGATTAAGTTCCCTTCAATCCTAAGGGTCCCTAAGGTCAAACAAGCCCACTAGGTACATCCAATAAGCGCCACAGAGCTGCGTTGCAGAGAGGTGTAAAAAGGAACATGGCCTCTGAACACCTCTCTCCAATGCAACCCCCTGGCGCATACTGGAGGTTCCTGGTGGGCTTGTTGGCCCCAGGGACCCCCAGTATTCAAGGGGAATTCGTTCTCCATCTGCAAACGTGCAAGGGGGTGCGTTTGCAGAGTGCTGAAAGGAGGGTGCGTGGCCTCCCGCGCGATGGCAGTGTTTCTTTTTCTCCCCTTCTTTTTCTCATTTTTGGGCCCTGGGGACCCCATCCCCAGGGCCTGCCCCCTCATTAAAACATTTTTTTTAAATTGAGAAGAGGGCCACGTGGCCCCCCTCCCGAGGTCCTTGGGACCCCTTCCCCCGGGCATGGCACTTTTTTAATATATATTTTTTGTTGTTGTTTTTTTAATAATTTGAGGAGGGGGGCCTCCCGGGCCAGTAATAGCCCCGGGGACCCCATCCCCCTGGGCTGGGCCACTCCGTTGGGGACCGTGGGGGGGCTCCCCAATCCCACCACGGTCCCGCCGGCTCCCCGCCTCCTGCCGAAGCCGGCATTGCTTTCCACCTGGGGAGCTGCTAAGATGCAGCTCCCCCTGTGGAAAAGCAATTTGCTTTGCTATTTGAAAGAGAGAGAAGGTATCCTGCTCCCAAATAGCAAACGACAGTGTCCCGGGGTGGGCACCCTGTGACACTGCAGGAGCCAGCCCTGGGTGGTGGTGGTCCCCAGGGCCCTCCAGGGCTCCAGGAGGGGGGCCGCGCAGCCCCCTCCCACCTTTTTCAAAGCCCCCACCTAATTTCAAGAAGCCCCGGGGAAGGCGGTCCCCAGGGCAGGGGGGGCCTGAGAGCCCCCACACACAATTTCAAGAAGCCCCTCTGGACCCCCTTTACATAAATATTGCCCCTGGGATTTGGCCCCCCGGGGGCCAATGCTAAAGAAGTGCGCTTTGGGTTTTTTGTTATCAGCGGGATCCGCGCATCCTTCGCGGATTTTAATGATTTAAAAAAACAAAAAACAAAAATAGGGGGCCTTGGGGGTCCTTGTGGGACCCCCTGAACAGGCCTAGGGGGTCAGGGTGTTTCTACCCTGCCCCCTTTTCGCGTTTTGCACATTTTTTATTTAGGTTCCTTGTGCCTCCGTTCTACCGAGGCACAAGATGGCTGCCAAGACTTCCTGGTTGAAGTGTTGACAGCCAATTAGAATACAGCTCGTGCACGGCAGGATGCACGGATCCTCCGAGGCCATAGTTATATATGTACATTTAATTGTAATTTTCTCAGGAACTACTGAACGGATTTACACCATTTAAGCAAAAGGCACGAGTCTGAACTGAGGACTACCTCTTTGCCAAATTTGGTGTAATTTCGTTCAGCAGTTCGGGCTGTAGCCTCGATGAACGGTTCCTATGGAAAATTGCATGGGGAAAACATGTTTTGGGACCTCCCTTTTTTCTCGGCCCCGCTTCATTAATCACACCAAGACTTTTTAAGGATAGTAGTGGACCGGAGCGCCCAATTCGTTTTTGAAAATTTCACGAAGATTCGTCATCGGGCGCCAAAGTTATTCCAAATAGAATGTTGCGGATTTCCTATGGAAAATAGATCCTAACTATAACTACCTACTGGCGACCGCCAGTAGGTAATATACATATATTACCTACTGGTGGTTGCCAGTAGGTAATATATATATATATTACCCACTGGCGGTCGCCAGTAGGTAGTTATAGTGAGGACCAAGTTTCAATAGGAAGAATATTTTTTGTGTTGCTTATAACTTTGGCGTATTTTGATGAGATTTTCCAAACGAATTCTTTGTTTATATCAGCTCCTATGTTGAAAGTGTGGGGGGATTCATCAAGGGGGGGTCGAGAAAAAGGGGGGTCCCAAAAAGTGTTTTTTCCATGAAATTTCCATAGGAAACTTTAGATAACGGGTGAACGGAATTACCCCAGATTTGGCAGGGAGAAAGGTCTTGGTCTGGAAAGCACACTTTTGTTTATTTGGTGTAAATCCGTTCAGTAGTTTTGGAGAATTATAAAAATAAACAGATATCGATATTTGGGAATTCTGCCATCTGATTGGCTGGGGCGTTACGAGCATGAGCTGCTGCTTATTGGTTGCGAGCGCTGCAAGCGTTTGCAACTAGGAAGTATTGGCTACCATTTTGTAATTTCGTTGAAACGAGTAAGGGGAAAAAAGAGTGAAAAGAGAAGGAAAGATGAGGATAAAAGCACTGTATCCTCTGTGGGGGAGTGCGAAGCGAAGTAGTCACTCCTACTGGTCTGAAAGTGCGGTGTTGCTCAGAGTGAAATGGTGATGAGATGCTGCTTCACTCGGGCATGAAACCGAGAGCCTAAACCGTGAGCTCATTGCTGTAAAGTGATGTGCTATGGTCTTTGTAGCATACGTGAGCAAGTAGTGTTAGTAGGCGTTTATACCATACAGGGAGTGGGAAGCGAACTACTGGCCGGTACCGTGCGTTTATACTATACCGGAAGTGAAGTACTCACGCCTACCGGTGTGAAGACTCGGGGATCCAACCGAGATGATTACTGTAAAGTGATGGGCTCTGGGCGCTATAGCATACTGGCCGCTGTAGTATAACTGTGCAAGTAGTGTTAGTATGCGTTTATACTATACAGGGAGTGGGAAGCGACCTACTGACCCCTACCTCTCAAGACTCATGGATAAAACTATGAGCTCATTGCAGTAAAGTCATGTGCTCTGTGTAGTATTCTTCTATAAGTCATAGTAGGATGTTAGTATGTAATGCTAATAGAATGGAAGTATGTAATGTTAGAATGTAGGGTTGTCATGAGGGGAACCTTGGGGGGTTTGTACATGGTGCAGGAGAAGACAGTTGCCTTGCTGTCTGCTCCTGTTGGTGGCTGTTTAAGCTGTCTTGTTTTCCTGCAACAAATCTACTTATAGGATCCACTGCTGTCTGCCTCTTCAGTACATAAAGTTGACGATGAGCGGGAGAAGGTAAAAAGAAGGCAGCACACACCAATATTTCGAGTTTGCTTGAGTTGTGCTGAAGAGCAGTTTTCTTTATGAAGCTGTTTCTACTCATCCCAGGGTCGTAGGCCCATTGAACTATGTCATTCAAACTCTGGTAGGATTTATATTTTTAAATTGTGGGCTTCCTCTGCCTTTTCAGTACACTCTGGTCGCAGTACTACACGTGTGCAAGTAGTGTTAGTATGCGTTTATATTAATACCTAATTCTGTCGTTATGCAGTAACCAATGCATCATGGTCCTAGGGCAGCTAATACAATGTCCGGGGGTGTGCATCCGCGGGACATTTATGTTTGCTATTACAGGGCGGGTGCATGGCTTCCACCCTGTGATAGCAAATTCTTGCTTGCCTCGTTGAAGCGGGAGGAGGAAAACCTCGTATAACTTTAATAGAGTGGATCCGAATGGTAAAAATTGGAGAAAAAAAAATGAGGCAGGGTCTCACCCGTTCATTTAAATGAGCTCCCTGGTGGGTAATATTCCGGGGCCAATCCTATTATTATATTGCTGGGTCTCTGCAGCACTGGGGACCTTAATCTCACATGTAAATTACGGAGGGCACAGAGACGTTTCACAGCCTAGGGGATCGCCACATCCCCGGGTATTGTTTACTAATTGTTCGGGGTGCTTCGAGGCTAACTGAAGTCCGGAGATCGCCACCCTCCGGGGCTTTACTTAAAAATGCAGGGTGGGCTTCGCCAGTCCCTGAAGCCTCGGTGGTCCTAGGCAGTGCCTTATTGGTTCTGTATTCACACAGGCAGTACTCATGGTGTTATAAAGTCATACACGCATAGAACCCTTGCAGTTGTAGAATTACACAGGCTTCATTTATGTAATAGTCTGTTGGTTTATATTTGGTAGGTGCACAGCAAAATTACAAATGTTTTCCCTCATAACCTCCTATAAACAGCCGATTTTCACAATAAACTACAGACAAGTGTTGTCAGAAAAAGAACTATACACTCACTTATTTATTGGTAAAAAAGTAACCTTTATTAAAATAACACATATAAATGGAAACAGAAGTTTATTAGAAGAAACAACAGTATAACATGAAAAAAGTGGGCGGGACTTCTCCGGAAGCAGCGTACGAAACCTGCAAGACAAAAAAGAAACATAAGTATGTGTGCCATGTCTAAGAGAAAAAGAAAGGTAGTGAGAATAAAAGGAAGATAGTGAGAATGAGACAGAGAGGGAGTGGGTGGAAGGGAGAAGGGGAGGGAGAGTCAAAGGAACAGAGGGAGGAGGAGACAGAGCGTCGGCCTACTGCACCAGCCCTCATTGTTTACCTCCCGTCACCTGTGTGTCTAGGACGCTAGGGTCCGCGAGAAAGAGTGCGGTCCAGCAAGTCCTTAAAATGAAACAGATATGAATGAGGCTAGATATTACATTATTTTCTATGTCAACATCGCTTGCCTGCACCTGTGCACCAAGGCTGCTGCACCCCAGCCCGTTCCCTCGCACTGTACTTAATTGCAGCTCCTGCACACTGAGGTTTCACTGCTCACCTGCCACTACCGGTGTGTCGAACGATGTACTATTGCAAGCTCCAACTCCTGGGTGCCTCTCTAGGGTTGCACAGCGGTTCTCCGGTCGGGGACGGTGTTTTGATACCACGAAGAAAGGCATCAGAATGACCAGGGCAGGCCAGCACCCGCTCCGCCCATTTTGGCGCAACCAATTTAGTGTCTGAAAAGGGAGAAATAATATAATGGTGGAAACGTCTGGAGGTAAATGAAGGTTTATTTCAAGCTTAATAGAGAACACCAGTTGAGCGCATCCTTCCTTCTTGAAGTACGATCTACCAACTGTTAGTGGTAATCGTGGTTCAAAGAGGAGTTGGAGTGCACAAGAATAGACAAGGTTAAATAATAATATGTTATGCCAAAGTTCACATAGAAAGGAACAGAGTGCATGCTAGAAGCAAAATGTGCGTGTGTAATGCAGTGGCACAAGGCTGTGTGCATGTACACCTAGTAATCAGCTCACTACAGTGCCCCAAAAGCCAACGCCACGTGTCTGCCCGCTGGCTCAGGCCTACAGTACGGTCCAGCAGGTCCTTAAAATGAGACAAAGATGTGACTAAATGAGGTCAGAGATCATTACATACGGTAACATCGCTTCTTCAGACCTGCTCACCCAGGCTGTTGCACCCCACCCCTCCCGCAGCACCGTGTTCAATTGCAGCCCCTGGGCACCCAGGCCCCACTGCTCACCTGCTGTCATTGTTGTGTGTCCAAACACCAACGGCAGCAGTGTTCATAGTTCATGTGCAGTGTTGATTGCAGGATGGTGTACACCTCATGGATCCCTTTCAAAACACGACGTCCAGTAGGGTTCACAATTCATGTCAAGTGTTGATTGCCAGGATGGTGTACACCTCATGGATCCCTTTTTTTATTGTGCATTGTGATATGCAAGATGGATGCTGCCATATCACCTGAGGCAGTGTGGAAGAAGTGGGACATGAGGGCTTTACTATAAACATAATGGGGGTCATTAGGATCTCGGGCGGATCGCCACCACCCACATGGCAGTGGCGATCCGCCCGACATCCATCCCCACCCGCCATCTATTTCCCCCGCCATATTACTATGGCAGGCAGACCACAGCGGACGAAAATACCGTCCACGCTTTTTACCCGGTCGACAAGTTAACCGGGCGGAAAAGAGTTTAACATGGTGGCGGTGTCTGCTAGACACCGCCATCCATATTATGATGGGAGCGAACACATGCCTTTCCGTGGTGGCGGAAAGGCATGTGGTAATCTCTTGCGGGGGCCCGTTGTGGGCCCCCAGGGACTGTGGTGCACATTGGGGGTACCTGTGGTACCCCCCTGCATTTCAATGTACAACGTGGCAGGCACCGCACAGTGCCTGTCACATTGTGCATTGAAATGCATGATGTGCATTTCCTGCATTGCGGCGGGCGGTGCTGACGCAATGTTAAATATGCTGGATGCGCCCACCACTGTGACCGGGACATCCTAATGTCCGCCCGCCATCCTAATGACCCCCAATGTGTTTTCTTTCCAAAACAAACATAGGCTAGGAGCACCCACTCCAGAGCTAGCTCTCTGTGATAAAACATATACCAGGGGAAGTAAACTGGCTCCAGTACCTTTCCCCCCTCTCCTTTTAATTCTTAATAATGCTGGGAGATTACCCGATTTTGGAAGAAGGTTCCAGATGTAATGTCTAGGGTGTTAGGAGTGACGGTCCCAATGGACGCCAAATGGCTCCTTTTGATGATTTTGGGAGACCTTGACTGGCCCAGACACGTGGGAATATGGTTAGTTCTAGTAGCGGGGATTGCCAACAGAAACATCGCATGGGGGTAGGGAGCGCCTTCACCACCGTCATTGGGAGAGTGGAAAAGGGACCTTGACTGGTGCTGATGGAGTAAGGACTCATAGAAAAGAGACTTGCTCGGAAGCTATCCTGTTCTTTAACTCACTAACAAGTTATTAAAATTGTTTTGTGTAAAACTAATGCATACCACACGAATACGCGGGTTAGTGAAGCTTGCTTATGTGTTTACTAATGATAATAACATGAACAAAGGACTAAAACTGCTTTTAACGGGAACTCTTTATTGCTCATGCGTCAACTGCATCTACGTATTATGACGAGCTATCGCTTGGAGGTAAATTCTTGCGCTTGAGCAGAAGATACTAAAATGGAGTCTTGAAGACTTGCGTGCATGGCATCTGCTTGTTTGGAATAAATCGAGTGTTTTTTACTAACGCTAATGTGGGGATAGGTCTAGTAAAAAAACTGGGATAGAGTAGAAGTGGGTGGTATACAGTGAAACCATTTATTTTTTAAAGTAACATCTGTCTTTCTGACTTTATCACTAGTGCGTATTTGGGCCTCTCATGTATAACTGAAGTAAACTGAGTCATGTGACGAATGTGCATGTGCACTGAAAGTTAACCCGAAATGATGACTTGGATATTGAACTGGAGCCAAGGTTGCAAAGTGTCCTACCCTGGGAACGGACGGTGAAAAGTTCAACAATGTGGACTTGCATTGAAACTGTATACAATTTTGCTGCAAATAATATGTGAAAGCAGGTGTGAAAAATGTATGAATAAAAATTAAGGGAATGGGTTTGTGAACAATGGTCAAACTGATTTAGATGACATGTAAGCATGGTGTGATGATCTTCCCCCCTGCCTGACCAATTAGATTTCGTATTTTTACGATATTGAAACTTTAGTGGGTGGAACATGAAGAACAAAAGGTATAATTGAGATAGCCTTAGTTAGTTAGAGCGATTTGGGATACTGCGGGAGATGCTGATGTTGGGAGAGATGCTGTGAGATGCTGATGAAGAGCCGAATGCAGAACCTCCTATCCTAATTTAATTGGGTTAGGTAAGAAGATCGTGGAATAATCTTGAGGAGGAAGAGAGTGTCAGAGAGGGGTGCTAGTCAATCGGTGGTATTCTAGAGAGGTCATCTGTCCTGTCCTGAAGTCATTGTCTATCCCGGGGGGACCCTTACCAGCCCTTTGGACAGGGGGTTGGTCTTCACACCATTCTTGGTAATTATATTTTCATGCTATTTGCAGATGTTCTTTTCTCTCTGTCCTCTCCCTTTCTGAGCATTGATCATTGAATGAGTTCAAAGTATATGTTTCATGGTTTAATTGAATTTTCTCTCCTAAGAATGATGGTGACTGCACTGTGAATTTGAGAGGGTTCACATGCATTAATTTAGATAAAGATTTAAACCTTTCTCGAGTCTGTGGTTATTTACATTAAATAAAAGAACAAGTTAACTTATGTCATTTTCACCATCAACTAGTTCTACTAATGGTCCATCGACCAGTGGAAAGAACTTTTTGATCAGTGAAAGGTTAGTTAGGAATATTAAATAACTAATCTTGAAAACTGTTGAAAATTATAAATTTTGACTCCAGCGGTTTACTCAATTGTTGTGTGTGTGATTAAAGAGCCAGGTTACTATATGGTAGTGGAGTATCTGTTGTTGGTACGCTGCTGAATATAAATTCAATCATGAGGATATCCTGTCTGCCGTAAGGAGATGGTGGGAAAAGTGATGCACTGCAATACAGGGCAAGGATTAAGGAATGGGATATAGATTGTATTTGGCATGTTTGTCACAGACTATCCCATCCGCAAAAGTCAAGGGACTTATTTAGCCCCAGTTTAGTCCCTGGCTGCACCCCCCACCACACTTTACAATTATTTTTTCCAACAAATACATTTGCTTGGCAATTAGGAAAGGAAGCCAAACTTACTCTGTACTGCAGGGTAAGTTAGCAGGGATTAGGCTGGGTAAGTAGGTGCTTTACTGATCATCATGTGCCTAAGCTTTGGCTAGCGAGTCACTGTGGTTGACAAATGTTGAAAGGGAAATATTTGAACAGGCATAAATCCTAATGAAAGCCATGATGAAATATATCACTTAGCCAGAAAAATGTGGCGGATGCAAAGAATGGATTTTTCACATTTTTGTGAACGCAGAGAGAGAACTTAGGAAAGAATAAAGGAAAAGGAGTGAAGTACTAGGAAGTGAAAGGGAGTGGGCACTGGGAGAGATGTGAAAGACACCTTGTTTTTGCATTGCATTGCCATGCATTCAAAACATTTGTAAATGTAATATTAAGTCAAGCAGACGCACATTGCACAGCCAATACTGCAGTGCCAAATTGAACCATGCAGCAGTTAGGTCATCATGGGGGGCACTGGCGCAATGCCATGGGAAGGGAGGGAGGTGATGATTGATGATGGGTGGGATACATAATATCTGCCTCACTAAAAATACTGTGAGTCAAGGCAGTTGTCAGAAATACCACCCCTTTGAATCAAAGCTTTGATAAAACTATTCCAAGCAACTGAACTAGGTGGGCACACCCCATCCAGAAGAGCTCCCCTGTTATTTCATCCAAGCAATTATTCATTCATCATTGCATTGTTCTTCTAGTATTTTTAATCTTCACGCTTGCTTTGATACACACCATTTAAGCTTTACATTCTCTCATCCAGTCTTTCACCATTAAAAACCATTCATCCATATATATCCATCCATCCAAACATAGCTCTCAATGAACCTTTCACAAACATCCATTTACCCACCCATGCATCCTTTCACCCATTCACTCATCTTGCTTTAACCCACCCGAGCAAGCATTCATTCCCCCATACCCTTTCACCAACCAGGCAGGCATCCTTTCACCTGTATACCCTTTAATCCATCCTTTGCCTACCCATGCATCCAATCACCCAACTATATGCATCCTTCCACCCACACATCCGTTCACTCATATTAGTTTACAACCATCATTTCTCCTTCCATCCTTTTTACCCTTTTTCATCAACCCATCATTGTTAAAGTTCATTGTGAACCTTTGTCTGCTGAAATGCTGATAGAAGAGGCCATTAACTACTCAACTCACACTGTATTTGCTAAAGCGGGGTGTTCATGAATTAATGCCCTTGCAGTGAGCATATTACTAATTGTCAATAAGCAAGCAATGTGACTTACCACCGCCCGTCCCTGCTGCCGCTTGGACCCCCACTGTGACCACCATGTCAGCTCTGCTGTGCTCTCGCTGTTGGCCCCGGCACTGGTAGTCTGAGCTTCTAGAAATAACATTACACATTTTAGATGCCAGATACGCCTCCCCCTATTATTATTTTTTTAGCAAAAATACAACCACAATGCATGACTACAGTTTGGTTACAGAATCTTCTATCAAAATATCATATTGGCCATTTTGTTGTTTGGCAACGTTTGAAAAGCAAGTTAGTCAAGCAAACCAAAAACGTTTTGTAATGGAGGGGCAAAACTATGATGAATCTGAGTTATTGAAGCGCAAAGAAAGGGTGCAATAATTGGTCAATAAAGAACATATGGTCTTAGCAGGCAAGTGCAGTGGGGTCATCGTGCTCATACTTCCAGCCATACTGTACTGTCATCAACTGCTGGTATACTGTGATGATAATAATATATGCACAACAATGGGGGGTCCACCATGACCATGGCCACTCTCTCGTTTTACTGTTTGAGCATGAGCAAGAAAAAGAAAACCTTCTCAACATGCATAGAATTCCTTACTTGTGTATGCAATCTTCATGGTAGAGTACCTGACCTAAAAGTGGTTCTCTGAGTGTTACAGTATCACCAGTCCACAAGATATATAAGAGGAGAGGGAAAGCTTACTGACAAAGCAGAAGAAAGGAAGCTACAGACAGACTAGTACAGACAGTTGGAAGTCAAGTGCAGAAACTTGAAATATAGATAATAAGTAGGGGGGCGTGGCTTGGCCGGCTGCAAGATGTCCGCACTCTGAGTGGGCTCTGCCGGCCAAGCTTCACTATCCGTTAACATCCTGCAGGCTGAAACATTCATTTCTTACCTCGATGCTGGTGCTGGATCCTGCTCGTTGCGAGGAGCAAAACAAGCTGTCTCCTGCCCTTCGGCTCGCCAGGACGGCGGAGATCGTCATCTCAGCTCCTTGTCCGGCCTCTGAGATCCTTTCCTCGTTGAGTTTCCTGACTGCCTCCGGTGCCGCGAGGGCTCCTGGTTTCCACCCGCTGGCTGCTGGAAGACGTGGACATTGCGGCACCCGGTGAGTGGCGCTGCCTCGGGGCCTCGCGTCGGCGGGGTTGGGGGCCTGCTGGCTGTACCACCGGGCCCATGGCGCTACAGCGTAGATGCTGTCACCTCACTTCACTGCCTTGCGGCCATCTTTGCTGGCGGCCGCTGGCGCCCGGGCCCTGTGATGGTAGCGGCGGACTCCACTCGCCTCCCCGCTGGTGCGGCCCCTGTTCTGTGCGAGCCTCCTCCTCCGGCCCGCTTCTCTGCTGAGCTTCGCTGTGGTCGCGGCCCTGCTCTCCTTTCAGGCGGCGGCAGCCCCCTGCAACACGGACCTCTAGGCTGTCGGGCCCCTCATCTCCCCCAGGACACAGGCTGCAGATATCTGGCTGCGGCCCGGCGCCTCATGCTGCCCCCACCTTTAACCCTTCGCTACCGGCTGCCTTGATCTCCCCTGGTGGCAACACTGTGCTGGGTGTGCTGTCGCCCCCAGCTGGGGGGGGGGGGGGGGGGTCACTGGAATTAATGTATACCCCTGCTGAGGCCCCGGATTGGCAGATCCTTCTGGTGCCCTTAACTTTCCTCCTGGTTTTGACCTTATGCCGCGCCCTGCCACAAATCTGGGGGCCCTCTCTTTTTCCGTGCATTCCAGCCGTAATTGGATGACCGAGCTGCCTGGACGAGGCTAGCCAGCGTTCCAGGGGCCTCAGGACTGGGACTGCACCTCACCCCTCATCCCCCTGGGCCCGCCCTTGGTCTGGGTACCTTACACTGAGGCTTGCCGCTCACCCACTCTTTGCCCCGTGCTGGACTGCACCCTGCTGCCGACCTAACACACACCTCTCCAAGTTTGTTCCCACGTTTGTTCTCCACCAGATGTGCCCCTTCTATCAAACCGTATCACTGTGCCTGCCACCTTCTGGTTTCCGTTAATCCTCTGGGGGCTCTCCGTTGTCATTTCTGCTCTTTCCTGCTGTGGTTGCACGGTTGGCTCCTCTCGTGAGTGGCTGCTCCTTCACGTTTGCTAGCCCTCCTCGGTGCGCCTACCTGCCGGGGGCCCATTTCGCCATGGGAAGAACGGACCCAAAGCAGCCCAAGATCGTCTTCGACCTTCGTAGGTCTTCCCGTCAGGAGGGCTCCAGGTCTGAAGGAGGCAACCCGTCTGCCACCACTGACGCTTCTCCCTCCCGTGAGAATGACCTGAAATCCATCATGCTGGACGTGAAGACGACTGTAACTGGCATCGCCGCACAGCTGGATCAACTCTCTGCTCGTCTGGACTCGGTGAAGTTCGAGTGGACACTCATGACACACGTCTGCTCCATGCTGAATCCCAGGATTTCCGATGCCGAGGATGCGGCCACGCTGGACCGTCAAAAGTTACTCCAAATGGACAAGATCCTTGCGGTCATCCGGGAGAAGAATGAGGATTTGGAGGCGCGCTCCCGTCGGAGCAATCTCCGCATAACAGGCCTTCCAGAATCAACCAACATCTCCCGTATGGAGGACTTTGTTGAGACTCTGCTCAAGGAACTCTTTGGAGATGCCCTCTCCCCAGTCTTCATTGTTGAACGCGCTCACCATTCCCTGGGCCCTTGCCTGGGTCCCGGTCTGCCCCCACGACCAATCATTGCTAAATTGTTGAATTACCGGGATCGGGATGCCCGGACTATACCCTCACTGTCCAGGCGGCCAGGCGGGAATTTGTGCCTGGCATACCCACCTAAACTGAGAGTCCACCAGGGCGCAAAAACTCTTGTATTTCCGGACCCCCTTGTGTTCGCCAAGAGGCTTGAGAAGTCAGCTCACTCCCCCCTCATCAAAATCCCCATCGGATGCTGCAGACCGTCTTAGTGACAATGACTGAACAATTATGCCCAGTTTGAGCTTTTCTTGCCAAAATGCTGCCTGATCTCCTTCTAGCTTGGCCACCCTGCTTTACTGCAGGGGTGTATGCCTAGCCCTGCCATGCCCCCACGCGATGATTCCCTACTGTATGACTGTTGTTCCCCCTCCTGGTTGTGGGTTCCTGGGGTGGGACGGGTGAGGTTCTCAACCTGATTGGGGGGTCGGACTGGGTGGGTGGTTTTTTTAAAGTCTGGGGTGGTAGGGCTGGGCCGGGGAGGGGGTTGTCGGATTGGTTGGGATGGGTCGAGTGGGGGGTTCCTTCCTGGGGTTCTTTGCTCCTTTAATAGTACGGTGGCTTTGTTTTGCCACTCCAAGCTTGTTGTTTTTTGTTCTCACAAGTCATGCTCCTGACACTGCACTGTGCGCCACTCCTTGTTCCGGCTTGAGTCCACTATTATACTCCTGCTTTTTTTCCGCTGCTACTTTGATCCTTCTCCTTGCCTGCTGGGTGTCCTCCCTAGGTTGGGGGTTGGTGGGTGCCGTCTCTGCTTCTCGGCGTGCACTATTCCTCAGGACCACTCTTTTCTGCAGATATTGCCTGTGTTGTTCAGCGCCTGCTATGCGTAGCGCTACTCCCTGGCTCGCCCTCTCATGACTGATATTGCCTGCTGGACCTTGAATGTCCGTGGTTTAAATGACCATCGTAAGGCCAGACTGATACGTTCACACTTGCAGCCACATAAGGTGGACATGTGTCTCTTACAGGAGACGCACCTGATCCCCTGATCCCTTTCCAGACTCCAGACGCGCTACTAGGGGGAAACTCACTCCTCTACCTACTCCTCATATGCCAGGGGGTTTCAATTCTGTTGCGCCGGGGCCTTCCTTGGCATACTAATCAGGTCCTTACTGACCCTGAGGGCAGGTATGTCATCCTCCACGGTTCGCTACTGGCCCAGCCTGTTACGCTTGCCGCTTGTCTATGGTCCCAACTCGGATGATCCAGACTTTTTCAATCACATTTGGCACCTCCTCTCCGCTTGTGGCCCTGCGGCTGTCATCTGGGGAGGAGATTTTAACGTTGCACTGTCCGCGACCCTCGATCGATCAGGCTCCTATATCTCCCACCCAAGCGCCTCTGTGGCCCTCATGTCCATTTTAACTGACAACTCTCTCTATGACGACTGGCGTCACTTTTATCCTGATGCCCGCGAGGGTTCCTGTGTCACTAGCGCGAGGGGCTGTTGGTCGCATATATATTTTTGGCTTGCCTCCCCAGATGCTCTGACCTGGTTCATCGACGCAGCGCACATGGCACGCACTTTTTCAGACCTTGCGCCGGTCCAAATCTGCCTCCGTCCTCCTCACTCCCCGCAACATGCATTCACCTGGCGTCTCCCCCAAACGCCCTCCGGGATACTGTCTTCTGTGTTGACATCCACACGGCTATAACTAACTATTTTGACTTAAACACGGGATCGGTGGACTCTGCTTCTGTCCTATGGGAGGGGTTCAAGACTGTCATCCGGGGCGAATGTATTTCCAAACAGGCCAGCGTCCTCCGCTCTATTGGTGCCGCTTTGACTCAGCTCGAGGCGGAAATCAAAGATCTGGATGCCGCCCAAGTGGCACACCCCAGCCCTGAGTTGCTGGCGTTACACACTGAATTTTCTGAGGAAGCTGACCACGAACTATCCTTTTTGGGTAGGGAGGGCCGTGCTCGTTGTTTTGGTGAGGGAGATCACCCGGGACGCACAATTGCCAACCTCCTCCGCTCACCCCGTGCTGCTTCTTATATAACGACCCTTAGTGACGGTGGCACTTGTAGGACCACCTTCCCGGTGAAAATTCAGTCCCGCTTTTTAGACTTTTATTCGCAGCTTTACTCCACCGCTACTCCTCTGCCACGGGAGGCCTTTGATCCATATTTTGAGTCCATAGAGTTAGTCTGGTTAGAGGATTACCACCGGAAATTTCTAGATGAACCATTCTCTAGGGAGGAAATACTTGCAGCCATTAGCAGCTTACCAGGGGACAGGGCCCCGGGACTGGATGGCCCGCCGGCCTCTTTCTACAAAACATATGCTGATCTCCTAGAACCCCACTTGGCGGCTATGTATAACGCGTCATCCGATACTGGCCTCTTCCCGCTGTAGCTCCGTGAGGCACTGATAACTTTGCCCCTTAAACCCGACAAACCTGCTGACCGTCGTGATTCCTACCGCCCTCTCTCCTTAATTAACATCGATAATAAAATCTTTGCCAAACTGATCGCCTCCCGTCTCCTATTGCTCATGCCCCTCATTGGCCTTCCGGACCAGTCAGCTTTTATTCCTGGTAGGGCAACATCGCACAATCTCTGCACAATTTTCTCAGTGTTACATAAAATTAACCCTAACCTTCCGGTCGTGGCTGCCCTGCTGGACGCCACAAAGGCGTTCGACACGTTGGAGTGGCGCTTCTTATTTGACCTCTTGCCGCGCATGGGCTTCAGTGAACATTTTATGCGTAACATTAAGCTCCTCTACACTAATCCCTTGGCGCGTCTCCGTATCAATGGTCAGGTTTCCGACCTTATTAGTATTGCTCGTGGCACCCGGCAGGCGTGCCCTTTATCCCTCATGCTTTTTGCCATTGCGATGGAGCCCTTAGCCGCCAAGTTTCGGCAACACCACACTAATAGAGGAATAGGTTTTTCATCCCGCTCCCTTCTTGTCTCTATGTACTCGATGATGAAACCCTATATGTCCATCATCCTCAAGAGAACCTCAGCCCCCTTCTCCAGGAAATCATACGTTCTGGCGGCCTTTCCGGCATCCAAGTTAATTGGAGCAAGTCAGTTCTGTTCCCCTTGACCGACGCCACCGTTCCGGTCACACCGTTTGTGTGGGCTTCTGGCCCCACACGCTATTTGGGCATCTGGTTGAGAAGGATCTGGATGAACTGTGGAGATCTAACTTCGGTTGTACTGTTGACTGGCTGGAATCTAAGATTACTTCTTGGAGCCGGTTCCCACTATCCCTGGCGGGCCGGATCGCAATTGCCAAGATGGTGGTTCTGCCTAAATTTCTTTACTTATTTCTGAACATTCCTATCCCTCTCACTTCACACTTCTTTCGCAAATTGTGCTCTCTTATCATTTTGCTTGTCTAGGCGGGTAAGCAGCCAAGAGTTGCTTATGACATCCTCACTCTCCCCATGTCTGCCGGGGGTATGGGCGTGCTCGACTTCAGGATCTATGCCCTGTGTGCCCAAGCCAGCTTCGTGCATTTCTGGATCCATCCCACCCCGTATCAACCTCACGTTGCGAGACAGATATAGCGTCCCCGTGGCCTCTTTCCACAGCTTTGTTCGCACCGGCTGTGCGACGCGGGCAGAGGTCAACACTGTTGAGACATTGCGCTGGGCCTGGTCCTGTCTTCGCCGGCTCTTCGATCTTCCCCTTCTTTCTGACAATGCTGTACCAGTGGTGAACCACCCAGATTTTCCTCCGCTCCAGCCCTCCTGCATGGCTAGAATAAACATATAATATCCCAACTGGTATTATTGAAAGACAATTAGAATGGATATGCAAAAAGCATTATCTGAACAGAAATAAGGAGACTCAATAAGTATTTTCAATGTGTTAATGGCATCATGTTTAAATAGAAGTAGTTAGGCAAATTACAGTTGTAGCAGCACTGTAGGTAAACAAATAACAACACAACCCAAATTGTACTTGGTGCTCAAGGTGTGCAAGTGATAAACAGGGTGGCGACGCAAGCGACAATTGTGATCAGCATAAACGGCACATAGTGAATGGTGCTTGGATATATACAGTGAGAGAATGAGAAACAATGTGGTTCCAGCTGAATCGTGAAGCTTGAGTTCTGAATTAGGTTGACTGTAGTTAGGATGAACCACATTGTGGGCTGTGCCTCTTATTGCGCTGAGCGGTCAACGACGTTTCGATCCTCATTATTTGGGATTATCTTCAGGACTGGGCTGAAGGGGCAACGGTGCTGTTGGAACTAGAATTCTGCCCGGGACTAGATTTGCCTCAATCCATAGAAAAAGGTTCGAATAAAGGCAGAAGGCTTGGCTCATTTATTATGGAAAGCCTATGGCAAACCAAATGATCTTTAAGGTTGAATTATTATGACACAGTGTATACACTATGCATAATACACTGTCAATTCTTTTTTTTTTATAGCAAGCACATGCCTGCCACAAATAGGCAGTAGCATTTTATTTCTACTTTTATTCCTTTCATTTATCTTTCATATGCTTGTTAAGTTTGTGGGTGTGTTTTATTGTGTATGGGGGGTGACTGAATGCATGGAAGAGTCAGTGGATGAGTGGATTCATGAGTACAAAGATGAGTGACATGAACGTGATATTGAGTGACTGAACTCACCAATGACTGAAAATGCACTATATATTGCAAGCTAGGACTATTGGTATTGGCAACGCTGGTTTATTTTTGCACTTTTTTCTGCAAACATATCCACTTCACCTTTATACGAAAGCATTTCTCCCATTTTATTAATTTAAACTTTTAATGCGTAATGCATGTTTTAAAAAATCAAACAAAAAAATATAAGGGCCTGCCATGGCCAGTTATATTGGTGTTTTGCTTCTGTGGAATGCTTGAATGAATCTTAGCACAGTGGAATTGTGTAGCCAGGCAGAGCCCACTTTCTGTTCTATGCAGTGTGATTCGTGGGTGGCAGGGCCTGGCCTATGCACACAATGCTCACTGCTGTGCCAGAGGACTGACCGTGCATTCTATATGTGATGTCATTGATTACAGCTGGTTCTGAGATGATCGGTTTTGGCCAGGTTTGCTGTTGCCAGGGTGACAGCATCAGTGGGGCCAGCTTTTTTGGTCTCGCCTAGCTACCGCTTAAGCAATGCTTTGCGAGATATTTAGTGGGGCTTCTGAAAGTGCTCCCAAAGTCTGCAGGCGGATCAGGTACAGTTCATGTGCGCCGGGCGCGCGCACCATTTGTCAGCCTGCGTGATCACTTTTCACGGCCGTTTTGATGTTCTCAGTGAGCCGCACGGCCACTGAGAACATCAAAGCGGCTGCGAAAGAGATCAGCATTTGCCATCCGAAGGATTAGCACAATTAATTGCCTTGTTGCATGCCAGGACTTAAATTCCTGGCTCTTCGATCACAGAGAGGTGTTTATTATCTGCAGTGTTAAAAGTTGCTTTACCATCCCTCCTGCCAGCACTTGTTTTTTATACTTATTGCCTCTATAATGGCTGCATTTTTCATTGATAGAAAGCCTCAGCAACAACTGCCTGGAGAGAGTTTGATGTTCCGTCTTTCCTCCTATCTAGTCGGCCATGAAATCAATGTTAAAATCTTCAAACTGCAGTTGCATAATTTACTAGCTAAAACACTGCTCTGTCTTCACTTTCAGCACAATCCTACAATCTCAGCATATGAATGTATATTTGGTTCCCTAACCATCAAATGTTTTTCAAAAGATTTGACATCTCCAGCTGTACCTCCCTGAGTGCAGTATAACCATAATACACGTGTCGCTTGTTTTTATTTCACATCATGCAACTCACTCTTAAGATCAATAAATAAGGTTGATGGAGCGTGGCCTGCCAAAGTAGAGAATCCGCAGGATACCCGCGAGCTTCCAGGCTGCCAGTGAACATTCTATAGCATCCGAGCTGCAGAGCAGTCCCACTGCAACTTGAATCGGGCCCATCTGCCCCTTCCCACTCTATTGGGGCTCGCTCCAGCGCCAATGATCGTCTGCTGCTGATCAGCCATGACACTCTGCTCCTGTGGCATCCAACCTAGTGCTGGGCCGCAAGTCGGAGAGGTTGTACGGAGCCGGCCGCATATGTCACTTGCGTGAGGGGGCCCATCGCTGATTTTCATGATAGATTAAGGCTGACTTCACGGGGCTGCTTGGTTGGGAACCAGACACTTCGGGGTGGCATGGTGAACATAAATGTTCAAGTCCCTCCTTTTGACGTTATTCTTCGTAGTAATGCTCATAGTTGCTGTGCTCTGGGAGGTGAGCTCATAACTTATCACCACACCTTATTTCAACCCAGGAGGATTTAACTGTTTATCTCAAGGGCCAACATGTTCACATTAGGAATGGGAGATTAAGTGATTTGCCTAGAATCACAGGATGTTAACCCGACGCCGAGACTCGAACCATGTTACTTAGTTCCAAATTCCACAGCTCTGGTTGATACACCACATACTTTCCCTTTATTGGCCCCATGTGGCTTCCATCAGTAGGTAATGTAAATCGTTTCGTGGTCAAACATAGAGCCTCACAGACTACAAGGGAGATGAGCCAGTTTTTACAGACAAATGTCTCGCCTCAGTGTACCCATGTGTGAGATCCTGTCGGTCTCAGCAAATCCAAATGTGACCCCTCCCTCTTTTGCATTCAAAGAGCCCAAGCTTGCGCTTTATTAGGCAAAGGGTCGATGCCAAGTTGTTGCAAAGTACGCGCTATTTCCACTTAGTTGATATGCATGGCGTCCCTTTGGAGTGCAAATGTTTGAACATCTGCGTGTATATATCCGCCTCCATCATGGCGATTGCATCCGTGAAAAGCATTTGCCAGAATGCTCTTCAATCTCTCCCACTTTATGGGGTATGAACTGTCTCTTAAGTGCTTCTGTGTTACGTACTGTTTTATACGTGCCTGGAAAACACGACTCCTCCTTTGAATGTGTGTTACAGATGTTTGTCTGTCTTGTCCTGTTTCTTGTGTGTGAAGAGACAAAGCAGGACCTCACATGATTGATGGCCACACGAGCTGAAGAAGGAAATGATTCACCACAAGCCTGTAACTGAAGAATTTCCAACAGCTGATTAGGAGCCGCTTGCGAAGGAGATTTAGTTTCAACTGCATATATTTCGAAAACTACTCTCTGCGGGGTGGGAATGTGTTATATGGAGCACGGAATAAGTACACTAGTGTACTGCTTTGAAAGTTTTAATTTAAGACAACTTGTATATTGTACGCCCCAGGTCTGATAATGCAAGCGTATCTTACTGTAAAACAAACAGCATTGACAAAAGACAAGCGAAAACAGCAAGCAGCAAGGTACCAGTTAACTGGAAGGTAAGGGAAACAAGCATTTGCAATGCAATAGGCCCCACGTTTACGCGAGTTTGAGCTATTGACATTGCAAATAACAATGCCTTTTATTTTTGTTTTTGTTTTTAAAACATAAATAAAAGGCATTGTCATTTACAATGTCAATAGCTTAAACTTGTTTTATCCCGTCCGTGGCTTGTTCCTCATACGCTTCCTTTCAATATGCCCATATCTTTTCCACACACAGACAACCACACACATGCACACAACCACACACATACACACACACACAACCACACACACACAACCACACCCACAGCCACACACACACAGCCACACACACACAACCCAACACACAACCACACACACACAACCACACACACAGCCACACACATACAACCCAACACACAACCACACACACATAACCACACACACAACCACACACAAACACACAACCACACTCAACCACCCAACCACACACACAACCACACACACACAAACAATCACACACACAACCACACACACAAACTCACCCAACCACACACACACACACAACCACACACACAACCAAACGCAACCACACACAAAACCACACACACACAACCACACACACACAATCACACACACAACCACACACAACCACACACAACCTCACCCACAAACTCACCCAACCACACACACACACAACCACACACATAACCACACACACAATCACACGCACAACCACTCAACAACACACACACCATACACACAACCACACACACACAACCACACAAACAAGCACACACAGACAAACAACCACACACACAACCACACACACACACACACACACACAACCACAACCACACACACCCCCCCACACCCAACAACACACCAACCACAAGCACATACACAACCACACACACACCCACACAACGACACACACAACCACAAACACAGCACACACAACCACACACTCGACACACACACAACCAAACACACAAACACACACACACTCAACCACACACACACACAATCACACACAACCACACACACAACCACATACAACCACACACACAACCACACACACAACCACACACACAACCACACACACACACAACCACCAACACAACCACACACACAACCACACAACCACAACCACATACACACACAACCACAACCACACACACAACGAAACACAACAACACACACACAACCACACACACACACACACACAACCACACACACAACTACACACAACCACACACACAACCACACACAACCACACACACAACCACACACACAATCACACACACACAACCACACACACAACCACACCCACACAACCACACACACACATCCACACACACAACCACAACCACACATACAACCACACATACATCCACAAGCACAACCACACACACAACCACACACACAACCACACACACAACCACACCATCAGTGTACACTTTCCCCAGACACAGACACCATCAGTTGTCAGTGCACGCTTTCACTGGGCACAAACACCACCAGCCGTCAGTGCACACTTTCACCAGGCACAAACACCACCAGCCGTCAGTGCACGCTTCCGCCAGGCACAAACCACCAGACGTCAGTGTACGCTTTCACCAGGCACATACACACCACCAGCCGTCAGTAAACGCTTTCACCAGGCACACACACACCACCAGCCGTCAGTGCACGCTTTCACCAGGCACACATACACCAACAGTCATCAGTGCACGGTTTCACCACGCACACACACCACCAGCCATCAGTGCACAATTTCTACAGGCACACACACCACTAGCCATCAGTGCACACATCATTTTTTTTTTTTTTTTTTTTATTCCACCGTAGGTACAAGACATCGGCACAGAGATAAACAATATTTACATAGCTTGACCATCAGAATAACCAAACTTGAAATACCACACTGTAAATTAAAATGATTAGCATTTCACATCTCCAAATGTTCTTGAATTGCACCCCAAATTAATATTACCAATTGGCGTTTCCTGGCCCCCTTCAAGGCATACAGACTCCATTCCAATTCAAAAAGATTATACAACTTCGATCGCCAAAATTCAAAAGCGGGGGGTTTTTCTTGTAGCCAATCAGATGCGATACAAAGACGGGCAGCGGTCATAGCAACAAATAACAAATATCTAAATTTAAATAAAGCAGTGCCCTTCTTTACATTTTCACCCATGCCTAGGAGCATCAAAGCTGGAGAAATCTTGACAGTGGTTGAGAGAGGTGGTCGGGCGATTCCTGATTTTTTGTTATATTTTAATGCTTGTTTTTTACAGAGATTGCGATTGTTATTAACAGGGGAGCCGGTAGTGGAGGTGGCAGAAGCACCCTCAATATATTATTTATTGCTAGGAATTCATGCCAAACGTAGCTCATTCAAAGAGTTAGAGGGGAATTACTACAAGAGAACACGGTACAAAGTGATGGAATCAGCTTTCACAGTATGGCGAAAGGTGGCCAGACTGATTAATATAGGGAAAGTGTCATATTATATGCCCTTTAATGCAGAGAAAATATTATCCTTTGTGTTCCAGGATCGGGTTGCTATGGAGTGGACACATCGTGGGATATCGCAAATTGGGGATTTGTTTGAATTAGATGGGACACTTGCCACTTACGAGAGTTTGACTCTTAAATATTATTTGACTAAATCATCTTTTTTTAAATATCTTCAATTAAGAGACTTCATCAATAGAAGGCACATGGGTCTCGGAATAAGCCCCGTAGTAGAGGCAATTCGTAAAGGGGAGAAAATAGGACTGTTGTATAATTTATTAATGGAACACAGACTTGACGATTTGCAGAAGTTTAACCTGTATTGGCAGAATCAGCTAGGGGAACCTTCTCTATTAATAGAAGATGTTTTAATTATGTCTAAGGAAGCTTTCCTCTCGGCTAATCTGAAGGCTCAACTTTTTAAGACTGTTTTCTGTTTATATTATACACCAGAGGAATGTCTGACATAATATCGACAGACAGAATATCAATATGCAAAAATATCGGAGCAAAAATATCGACAGCAAAAATATCGGAATCCTATCTTCATTAAGGTAAGTACAAAAATATCGAAAAAATAATATCGAAGTACAAAAATATCGGAATCAAAAATATTGTTTTTTTAAATGTATTAATAATAATGTAAAAATAAATTTAAAATACATATAATTTTACAACTATTAAATAAAAATATTAAAACAAAATTAAAACTAATACATATACATTTAAAATAAATAAAACACTTAATAATTTTAAGTAATTTTAATTTTTTTCATGTAATTTATTTGATTTAATGTAATTTTTTTTTTTTACCCTGTACGCCTGTACCTCAAAAACCCAAAACTGACCCTGAACCCTAAAAATATCCCTGTACCCCAAAAACCCAAAACTGACCCTGAAACCTAAAAATACCCCTTTACCCAAAAACTGAAAACTGACCCTTATCCCTAAAAATACCCCTTTACCCAAAAACTGAAAACTGACCCTGAACCCTAAAAATACCCCTTTACCCAAAAACTGAAAACTGACCCTAAACCCTAAAAATACCCCTTTACCCAAAAACTGAAAACTGACCCTGAACCCTAAAAATACCCCTTTACCCATGAACTGAAAACTGACCCAGAACCCAAAAAATACCCCTTTACCCAAAAACTGAAAACTGACCCAGAACCCTAAAAATACCCCTTTACCCAAAAACTGAAAACTGACCCTGAACCCTAAAAATACCCCTTTACCCAAAAAATGAAAACTGGCCCAGAACCCTAAAAATACCCCTTTACCCATGAACTGAAAACTGACCCTGAACCCTAAAAATACCCCTTTACCCAAAAACTGAAAACTGACCCAGAACCCTAAAAATACCCCTTTACCCAAAAACTGAAAACTGACCCTGAACCCTAAAAATACTCCTTTACCCAAAATTAATTAATATTATTTAATTACCAATTAATTATTATTTAACAATAACAATAAAGTAAATATATTAGCACATTTGCTGTAATTAATTTAATGTAATAATTAATATTATTTTTCCCAATTAATTAATTAAGAATAACAATAAATTATATATAAAAAACATTACTATAATTAATGTAATTAAATAATTAATATTAATTACCAACTAATTAATAATTATAAATATGTCAAAAATTATATTAATTGATTAACTAATTAATAGAAATTAATTACCAATTAATTATTAATTAAAATATGTACAAACATATATCAATTAATTAATTATTATTAAATTACTTCCCACCCTATTCCCCTATAAACCCATAACCCGCTACAGAACATATTTATCAATTAATCAATTAATTAAAAATAATTAAAAATTATTTCTCAATTAATTAATTAATAATTCCTACTAATTAATAATTAATTTAACATAATTAAATTACTTCCCACCCTATTCCCCTATAAACCCACAACCCGCTACAGTAGTAAAAGACAATATTTAATTAAATTACATAAAAAATAAATAATAAAACATCATAAATACAATATAATATACACTAAATGTATTTAAAAATTGATATTAGTAACATCAAAGTTATTAATTTCGATATTATTGACATCGATATTTACAACTTCGATATTACTGATATCATACCAATATCGATATTAAGACTGTCGATATTACTTACCTTCGATATTTTGTCCCATCGATATTTAAACTTCGATATTTTTGTATATCGATATTTAAAAATCGATATTTTGTCTGTGTACCACACCAGAGCGTATGATGAAGTGGGGTTCACAATATGACGGGAAATGCTTCTGATGCAAATCTGACAATGCAGACAGTATTCATATTTTTTTTAGTTGCAGCAAATTACGTCAGTGCTCACATCACTTGTTAACGCATCCACAATTAACTATTGTAGCAACCGCAGTATAATCCGCATTTGTAAAGCACGAACCATTACCCGTTAGGATCTATAGGTGCTGGGGGCCGTCGGGAAGATTAAGAAAGCTATTGCCCAAAGTCACATGGTGCTGGGCTAATCTGCCGCCGGCCTCAGGGATCAAACCGTGATCCCCAGATGGTGCACTTTACTTTTAAACATATTCATCTAAAGCCCAGCATGCCACCATTGCTACAAAAATAAATACACATTTTTTGGCCAACAATTTAAAAACTTTTGTTGCAATTGGTGTTGCAATATTTAGCAATGCCAATAGCTCAAACTTAATTAATGCGAGACCTATTGCATTGCAAATGCTTGTTCACACTTGCAGCGTTGTGGTTAGCAGCAGGGGCCCAGAAACGCAGGAAGATATTTGAGTAGAACGCTCTCTGCACCCATAACTCCTGCCTGAAAGCTAAATGGCCAATAAATAGGAGGCTAAGAGCCTTTTATCTTCTGCGCCGAGTACATGCTTCTTTCTTCAACAAGCGTCCACGCAAAAGCCGCCACATCTTCCAGTCCCAGGTTGCCTGACAGAGAAAGAAGCGCTATGTACTGGAAATGGGGAGGCTACCCACCTAACACACCTGGAAGGGATTTGATAATATCCGGGTTAACTGTCTATTACGGAAGTCAGCTGTGCATTTGCCACATATGAATGTTTCCTCCCAAAACATATACCAGTGACAGAAGGATCAAGACACTGTTACAAATGCCGCTGTAGGTAATACCTGGAGATAGCTTTAGCTGTCTGCCCCAGCAGTTGTAATGAATAATAATAAAATAAACTGCAGAGGGCTTGTAATTGCCTCCCTTTGAGCACTGGGTGATTTGTCTCAGTCCTCCACAATCCACTCTTGTTCCCATTTTGGATCAACTCGCAGGGAAATTCACTGTTTATTGTCATGCTGTTGTATATACATTACACAACTCCTGCCCCGTCTCTTGCTACTACTCTTACTGATCTCCTCACTCCTGCTCCTACCCTGACTCCTACTCCTGTCCCCACTTCCATTCCTACTCGTTCTTTGTCTCTACTCTTACCCAAGGTACACTCCTACTCCAAATCCTACACTACTTCCATGCATGCTGCTATTCCTGCCTGTCACTTCTATTACCCATTATTCTATTCTTAGTGTTTAATTATATTTCACACATACTCTTACTTACTCCTGCTTTTAGTAGTCCCACCTTTACACCTCGTTAAACCTACTTGTACCCTGTTTTTACTCCTGTTCTTACTGACATTTATTCCTACACTTACTCCCACTCTTATTTCTACTTGGACCTACTCTTCTACTTATTCCTACTCTTGCTCATACTTTGACTCCTGCTTCTTTCTACATATTCCTCTTACTTCTTCCTACTCTTGCTAACCCTTCTCTTGCTCACATACTCCTACTCTTTCTCTTGCCCACTGACAAAGGCAAATCCGTTGAAATCACAGGTTCAAACTCTAACTGTCTACAGACCTGATTTTGGAAATGCTATGCGGGCAGGTTCTGCACCTTTTTCACTTAAATCACTAAACGAAATTTTCATTCAGTTGCAAGAAAGAACATTTGACCAAATCACGCTCAAACGTTCTGCCCTCCGTAATCTTTGAATAAAAGCACAGATCAATTTCAAATAACACTGCCTCTTCTCCAAAGCCAATCGATTGAACACCCCCTAATTCATCTAAACTGTTCCCCATCTCAGTTGCTAAAGATGCCCCAGAGCAGGAACTCCTCAGATCTGGAAGCAACAAGATTCAGAGCTTCTTTTTCCCAGGAATCCTTCACTTTGAGCCACAACTGCTGTCTGGAACTCTCTGCCTCGTCAAATTTCAGAAAGTGCATATTTTCTGCCTCTTTTTGATCTAATTTTTCTTTCCTTCATAGAACCTGTTGTTGACCTACCAATATGTCATTCTAACCTTTGTTGTTGGTTATAGGTTTCATGCAAGGTCCCTTCTTCTATTGTGCACCCCATTGTCCAAAGTCATTTTTTAACACTCTCCTGACACCACTTAGTTAAGGTTACGTCCATTGCTGAAGCCACCAAAACCACAACCACCTGTGTCGATCAGTGATGGTTTCTGACAGGATACCAACCAATGCAGAGCAATGCACATCAGGTCTTAGACTGCCCTTACTTTTTTTCTGAAATAGGTGCAGATTGGGCAAACAGAGATAAAGGCTTTTCCTGAGGCAAATCCTCTGGGGATGCGATAGTGGGATGCCCAAAGTCACAGAGTCGTCCAGGTGCTATTGCATTTTGAATGCCATAAAGAGGAACAAAGTAGCCCCTGAGCTTAGAGAGACCTAATTCTCAGAGGAGGGTGGACAGATGGGTGTGGTCTGGAAACCAGTCAACCAGTTAGGTCATGTAGAGTCAGAAACAGAATGGAGGTGGGGCTACTGGTACAGATGTAAGGGAGTTCCTTTCACACCATTGGTGGGCACCACCTGGGAATCAGGAAACAGGACTTCTACCCTGACCTTGCACTTTCTTCTTTTGCCAGATTACTTGGACCCATAGTGACCTCACGGAAGAAGAATTAATTATTTCACCTATTTATACTTCATCTGACTGAGTATTCACTTCAGTTTCTGTGCATCTTTGATGAGGGTGGTCTTATATTTCTGGCGTCGGTTTGTCAACCAGTGCCAAGTCCTGCAAGAACTAGTTACCCACAGAGAGCCAGTAAAAAGTTAATGTGAGAAGATCAAGGAAGCAGTGACATCAACCGGTACTGGGTCCCGAGAAATGCCAGCATAAAGAATGGATTTCCGACTGTGACTCTCCACAAAATCCAAGAGAGAAAGGAAAAGAAAGCTGCAGTCAACACCAGCTGAACAAGAGCAGAACATTCAAAAGCTCAGGGTGAGTACAACAAAGCCAACAAGGAAGCAAAGAGAACCTTAGGAGCAGACAAGTAAATATTCAGCAATGGTCTTGGCACAGAAGCCCAGGAAGCAGCAAGCCATGACAAATTGACAGGGCTCTACATTATAACGAGGAAACTCTAAGGCAGATACAGCAAGCCAGAAAGACCTGTTAAAGACAAAGCTGGAGAGATAATCCGGGGTAATGAAGGCCAACAATGAAGATGGGTGAAGCACTTTGAAGAACTGCTGAATGAGCCTGCAGTCTTCACTAGACATACAGCCACAAGAACTTGCCAATTGACTGCAGCAGACTAACCTAGGAAGAATAATAGTATGCCATTAGACATCTGAGAAATTGGAAGGCAGCAGGACCTGGCAACATTCCTGCAGAGGCGCAGAAGGCAGACATTGAAATATCATTAGTTAGGCTCTACCACATGTTTAGAAGGATCTGGGAAGAGGAAAAGGTGCCATCAGACTGAACAGAGGGGTATTTCATCAAGATCCCCAAGAAAGGTGACCTGAGTAACTGCACAAACTACAGAGGGACACCGCTTCTATCAACCATATGCAAAGTTTTCAACAGAGTCATCCTAAACAGAAAGAAGGAGCAAATCGACACTCAGTTGCAAGACCAGCAAGCTGGCTTCCACAAAGATACATCCCGCCGAGACCAGATTGTAACACTGCACATCATCATTGACTAGTCGATGTAATGGAACTCCCCCCTCTATGTCAACTTCATTGACTATGAGAAGGCATTCCATAACATGGACAAAGACCCTTTGGAAACTCCTCCGCCACTATGGTGTGCCAGATAAATTAATGGGAATCATCAGGAACTCTTCCAAGGGAATGACCCGCAAGAGAGTCCATGGAGGACAACACAGGAAAGCCTTTCAAGCGAGGACCAGAGTGTACCAAGGTAGTTTCATTTTGCCTTTACTCCTCTTACTGGTCATTGTCTTGGTCATGAAGACATCCACAGCAGGGAGAAGAATGGGATGCAGTGGACACCTTGGACGCAGCTCGATGCCCTAGACTTTGCAGGTGACTTGGCCCCACTGTCTCATACCCATGAGCAGGTGAAAGAGAAGGCCAATAATGTGGCAGCCACATCAGCACAACTTGGCCTCAACATCTACAGGGACAAAATACAGATCCTAAAGACTAACACGGTCAGCACAGTTGCAGTCACTCTTGCAGGCAATGCACTGGAAGAGTTTGAGGCCTTGACCTGCTTGGGCAGTGTCATAGACAAGCAGGGTGGAACTGATGCTGACGTCAAGGCAAGAACCAGCAAAGCACAAGCTGCCTTCATTCAGCTAAAGAAGATATGGAGCTCCAAGACGCTAAAATGGAAAATCAAGATCAGGTTTGTTAACACCAACATAAAATCAGCCCTTCTGTATGGAGCAGAAACTTGGAGGACAACAGTGACAACCACCAACAAATTCTAGACCTTCATCAATACCTGTTTGAGGAAAACCCTCATAAAATGCTGGCCAAACACCATCATCAGCAACGCTCTATGGCAGCAGACTTCCCAACTTCCTGCGCATGAAGAAATCATGAAAAGACACTGGGGCACTCTCCACAAACCCTCGTCAAACACCACCTGGAAAGTCCTGGAACCCTCAAGGGAAAAGATAAAGAAGAAGGCCAAAAAACACCTGGCTTCGAGGCTGACTGCAAGGAGATCAGACCGAAAGAAAATCCCAAAACAGAGATGGCTGGAGAGTCCTGGTTGATGGCCTATAGTAGGCTTAAGTAAGTAAGTATTTGGACTTCAAATTTACTATGATTTCAGACTTTGATAAGAACTGCGTGTTTGTATAGATTGGAAAGGAATCTTGAACTATGAAGGAACATGGACAATAGGTTGATTGACTTTTGAGAATACCTTGCCAAACACAAGGCTGTGTTTTTTTACAAGGTATATCACAGTGCCATTATCCACTTTGAAATAAACATACATGAAACGAATCAAAACAATACATGAGACAAATTTTTCAATGAATAATGTTTCAAAACACAGTGTATAATGAAAAAATTGATTTTATCGCATTAAAAAAGAATATTCAGGGATACTTGATTATTAAAAGCACAATGTAACAGGAAATTGCAGATATAGAAAGTTATTCATTATGCTTCTCAGTGACAATTGTGTACACTTTTTTCTGAAATAGGAATGTTTCATGTATTCTTTTGACATATGCTGATGTTTTCATATTTATTGAGAACTAAAAACTATATGAGTTGTTTTTGTACAGACAAATACTCCAAAAGAAATGAATTTGCAAGCATATTATAAAAGCTTGCTTGAAGTTAGAAGGATCAATAATTTAAATTAATTGTACAAACAAATCCCTTGTTGGCACACTTACCTGTTTATTTTATACTACCGAAGACGTCAAGGGTTGATTGTGTTACCCATTGTATTTTTCACTAATCCACTTTGAGGCAAGAGCACTGTACAAAACTGTTAAATAAATATATTGTTTTTCGTGTGTGACTGAAAAGGCTATTGTTAAAGTCACACTGCTAACATTTATGATTGACATAGATTTTTCTATACTATCGAACACTGGCCGATCCACTACTTCTGTCATATCACCATTCTCAGAGCGTAGGCAGAACTCGTCTGCTCGCTTGCTATCATGCTTTTGAGGGGTACACTGCATGTGACAGGAGCAGCGACCATGGCACAGACTATAACTTCAAATCCAGTAATCCTATATGTAAATAGAATTCGCCATTCAGCTTTGTAAGGTATAGATGAAAACAGCAGCAGCCATCTTGAAATAGACGGTTTTTCTAGAGCTCAATCAACTAAGAAGGAATAGTAGGATTCCTGCTAATTGAGTACAGCATGTTTGAAACTTTCAAGGTGATTCTGCCACTGTTATAGATAAATACTCAAGAAAGATGACCTGTGTAATTTGATTTTCTACTAGCGCACGTTCTAGCCCCTGCTATCTACACCTGCATATAACCGTGCCTATTGGCAGAACTCATGGATTGGATGGCACCTATAGCATTTGCTGGATACCTCTCGAATATAATTTCAACAAACAAATGTATTGTGTCAGCTTTATGGAATCTTAAATTATGTGGAGTGACTAGTGGCGGAATCCAAGGCTTTTCCTCAAGAGGATACAAGGGCCGAGGCTGTGAGGTCACGAAAGCTAAAGCTCATATTGTGGAGGGGATACTGCAGAGCCAGAGGCCAGATAAGAAGTAGACAACCATTGCATGACAGCACCAATTCCTTAGAAGCTCAGGGGCAATAGCTATTGAGCTGTTGACAATAGGCTTGAGTAAATGCAAAAGAGTCTTTTGTGAGGCTGAACTATGACTGTCAGGATATCATGTATGTGTCTGGGTTACGCCTCGCCTGAAGGTTTTTCTAACTTTCGCATGGTAATGCAGATTGAGGCAGTGACATTGGTGTGTGGTTTTGTTTACATGGTGTGTGATGCCACTGCTTCCCTTTGGTGTCTATTCCACCTGTCATATAAGTGCCTTTGCTTCTTGCCATCACATCCTTCAGCTAGTGTTTTTGGCTCATCGAGTCCAACTACAGATAGCAAATTGTATGTGCTAAGCCTATGTCTGACAGATGCTACATTGAGATGGTTGAGCACCCTTATTTCTGTAAAAACCCATTTTCTTTGTTTCCAGCTTCCTCCTTCATTAACTAAAACACATATATTTTAAAGAATCTGCCTTAAGGAATATCATGGTTTCATAGTTATTAATGAACTTCACAGCCATACAGTTTCTGCACCTTCTTTAAAAAAAGAGAACAGCAGAGGATTGAGACAGCCACAAATGTGTTAATTAATTTTACTACCTGTGTTACTGATCAAAGGCACTACTATTGAGCTCCAGACACCTTCCAGTGATTAAAGATATGCTCTATTTAATGTAAATTTGTATTTCTTTTTTATTATTTTGGTGAGCATCACATGCCCTTCTAGACGGCTAGTTTGATTAGCTGGCGTGTATATAATAGTTCAACAACCAGAAAACACTGTGAAGTTGAATACATTTGACATTTCATTAAAAGTTATGTTTTTCCTTTGGACGCCACCATGGTCTCCTAAAAAAAAAGATGCCATGATTGTACGATATGAAATTGTACATGCAGAGGGTCTGCTTTTATGCATGGTGGGCTCTCGTGCAGGAAAATATTTTGGTGGTGTCTACGTGCAGGATTTCCTCTTCTGCAGGTTGTTCTTTGGGTTAAGAATCTGTTCTTCTACACTGCGTGACCAGGGCATCAAGGGGGGTGGCTCTTTCCTGGTCTCTGACCTGTAAAAAGTTCAAAACTAACTTTGAAATTATGTTATTTACAGGGAAACACTGGTCGGTTTCTCAACAACATCTCAACAATTTTTGCAAAGAAATATTAAGATAATCCTTATCCATTCTGCTCTTGCTGGCTAAACTAAATGTGTCTTTAAGATGGGGCAGCGGTCCTTTGCCCAAATAAAAGACTGGCTGTGGGATACTGAACACTGCCAGGAGCTTCCGGGTGCTTTGTCGATGCTAGTCCCACTCCAGTCATGGCTCAATGGCTTTTGGGGGCCATTCGGGACATACATAGCCCTCTCTGAGGGGCTGAAATGCTCAAACCGAGATGCTACTGCTCTGCCCAGTCACAGAGGGTAAGAACTCATGCTGTTCATACAACATACCGACGCCCGAAACTTTGGGGCTGATTACAATGGCGGGAAGACTGCCACCGACAGGCTGTCGATGGCGGTTTCCCCGCTATCGTAATCAACTTTACTGCCCGCCATATTATGATGGCGGGCGGACGTGTGGTGGTCCTAAAGAGCGACCGCCATGCTTCTGACGGGCTCCTTGAGCCTGCCGGTGTGGCAGAGGGGCTCGTAGTCTCTACAATACTGGTCAGTGCCTACCAGGCCACTAGCCGTTTCATGACATTGGTGGCCCGTAGCGGACCCCCTTTCTCTCCTGGCCCTTGATTGTGGGTGTTGGGGGCACCTATGGAGCCCCCTACATATCCCTGTACCATGTGGCAGGCGCCGCAATGAAAAATAAAGGTATTGCGACCCCTGTGATGGTGGTGCCAAGATAATCCCTACTATGGGACCGCCGACAGCATGTCAGGCAGCCCCAATCCCCGATACGATGGTGGATAGACTGAAATCCATCATATTCAGCCCCTTTATCTGGAGAGTCGAGACTTTATAACCGCAATCTGTAGACAAGCATGGGGGTGAGTTGGAGTGTTTTTCTTAACATCTAAGCTGAGTGCTATGGAGGGGGTGTCCAATGGGAGGTGAGAGGTAAGCGTGGGACTTGGAGATATTACATTATCTCGAGAACGCTAATGTTGAGTTTCATGTTTACTTGCTGCCTTGCAGCGAGCTAAAAAATCTGACTCTGTTGCACGTCTGTTAGTTTGTAACTCCAAATTAAAACAATAAAAAAATATAATCCTTGTCAGCGAGGTAGTTCCTGTTTACATTTCACGTTTTACTTAATTTACTTATGCATTTGATGTTCCTGTGGTTTTTTCATGCAGCATAATAATCTTGTATCATCCGTAGTGTGAAGTAGGTCATCTGTGAGTGTCTGAGTATGATCAGTTTGTGGGTGAATGTTTAGTACGGGCTACTATTGAGAGCTCTGGTTCGGAAAGTGTCCATCAGTAGGTCATAAAAGTGTTCAGGAGAATACATGCTGCTCTGCTCACCAAATTCCTGCCCCCCTCCTGCAGAGCACACAGAACAATGGTGACATGTGACTCTTCTAATTGTGAGAATATGCAAACGTGTGCGAAGAAGGTTAAAAGCTGTTGTACTAATGACAGGGTGAAATAAAAGAAAATTAAGTGATTACAACTGAATGTGTGTAGGCTGATGGTGAACTGAAGATGTTAAAAGTACATGCGGAAGGAGAGAGCGAACAGAGGGTGTGGAAGAGAAAAGTTAAGGGGTGTGAAATATGCAGATGGAGCATTTCAGAAAGATGTGGGGCGTTTCACACAGAGGATGCAGACAAAAGTGATGTTGAGGTGAGAACAGGACTGATTGCATAAGTCCGAAGACCACTAGCCCTTCCACGTACCTCAATATTGTTTAATTCACGCTCTCGTATTTTCCAAAGTGAACATTTTTAATTCAAATTTTCCTCAACAATATTATTGCTGCTTATTTATCCGATTCAAATAGTAAGCATTGGAAAAGCTAATAGGTATGGCTTGTATTTAGCACCTGTCCATCATTGTGTGATGTGTCTGTACGCAATAACAGAAAGCTCACAGAGAGGCACTCAAATACTAGTGTGAGAAGCACAGGATTCTAATTTTCATGTTGTAAACCACACCCTTAATTACAACATAGACCATGCCTCTTGAAAGGGTTTATGGTAATGCTTCTTTGGCCACACCACTTTTAGAGACACTCCACCACCCTGCATCTTTCTCGTCCTAACTAAAGCAATTTGTGTGACCTTTTGAAAAATCTTCTCTCTTGGGGAAGCAACTCCTTGTACACTGAGGCTGTAATTGGTACACTTTCCCTTAACTTCCCACTCATGGCTCTGTAATGTCCCTTTACATTCAACATGTTATTTAATTCTCTGCTGCAGAAAGGCCCGTTGCTTACTTACTTTTTATATGAGGTAAAGAAGAGATGGCAGCCAGATGATAAGCAAAACTGTGTGTGACAACAGAGAAGCCAGGATATTGTATGCCTGGGTTCTTTTTCTAGAGAAGGAACCAGGGTTTAAAAAATATAAAAAGTATGTAGTTTGCAAAACCCCTAAAAGTAGTAAATCTACAAGTCCTAGATTTCCTTTCGAAATCTAGGACTTGTAGGTTTACTACTTTCAGGGGTCCTCAATGAAGATTGGTCCAGTTTATATTGGACAGGTTTCCTAACCTATTCATAACAGAGAAATGAGTGGGGAAACCATGGGCCAGGGGAGACGGTATGAATGGAGCCATCAGTCAATCCAAAGTTAGTTATGAATGGAGGGAAACATATTGTGCCAATCTTCCTTTCTCTTCTACAAAGAAGATCATGATCATAGGTCAACCCCAAAGTTTATTGGATGAGGTTATGGGATGCTGCCAACTTGACAGTTCATTTAATAGAGAGAATGAGAAGAAATCTATTGAGTCCAGGCATGTGAATGTCCACCAATATCTTTTGTGTATTTATATTGCTTTTAGTTATACATGCTTCAACTCTGCTTGTAGATGTTTATAACATATTTTGTAACATCTGAATAGACTTATCTAGGTCTTCCTAATTTCAGTGGGTGTAAAGGTTAAATGATAGAAGCACGCATGGTTAAACCATGCGTGCTTCTCTACCACGCAGCCCAAACCACAAATGAGTCTTAACCACGCATTCCTTTACCATGAAATGTTGTGGTATAGGCAGGAATGGTAAAGGGGTATGTGTGGCTAAGGTCGACAATACCCTGCACCCTCACGCGTCCCATTAATTACCCCAAGCCCTTCCACTGCCCTAAAACTTCCCGACCCCCATCACTAAAAACGATCCCATTTACCCATTCCCCTACTACTGCCCTAGGGCGTATAACTCTGCCCCCTTTAAGCACACTACCCCAACCCCCACTGTCCCTTAAACTACCACAACCACTTCTACTGCCCCAAAACCTACCCCGACTCCCCACCCTCCCTAAAAACTAACCCAACTACCCATACCTCTCTCACTGCACTAAGGCCTAAAACCCTGCCCCGTAGGTTACACTCCACTGCCCTAAAACCTATCCTGACCCCCTCTCAGCCCTAAAAACTACCCAACCCCCTCCAAGCCCTAAAATGTACCCCTCCAGGCCTACTTACCACACCATGGCGTCTTCCAGCAGCTAGACCATGATCTGCCTTAACCACGCCTATGCGTGGTTATGGCATATGTGTGGTTAAGGCAAACGTGGTCAAGCTTGTGTAGTCGGAACATGTGTAGTTCAGACCGCAGTGCTACAACTGTTTCCCAGGTGAAAGCAATGGGTTAGAATGCGGCCTGGAGTGATCACCAGAGGCTGACATTAATTCAATAATTACTTCCATCATGTTTTTTGCAATAGTCGCCCTGAGTATGACAGGTATGCCCAAACGTGGGTCCCACGCTCACTGTGGCACAGGACTCGAGCTATACCTTTCAGAAAAAACCTGAAGAGGTCTGATTTTGGTCTGTCTGGAGGTATGGACGTCATGTAGGGTTTCCAGGTCTTGCAACTGCAACCCTGGTTTCCCTCTTGCTCATTGGGTAATGAAACTTGAGGGTGCCCCCTGCAAAGTACATGAAGCCCCAGCCCACCACCAACCACTTTGCCCCATCACAAAAAAAAGCATTTGCAATGCAATAGGTCTTGCATTTGCAAGAGTTTGAGCTATTAGCATTGTAAATGACAATGCCTTTTAGTTATGTGTTTTGAAAACCTGCAAGCGGTGTGATATACAGGCACTTGGTACTTATAGTAACTGCTTACGAGAAGCAAGGCTGGCAGTAAGTGCACCACTTTTACTGCCAGCCCTGCTTTTCGTAAGCAAGGACTATTAGTACAAAGTGCGTGTTTATGCAGCGCTTGCAAGTTTTCAAAACACATAAATAAAAGACATTGATATTTCAATGCCAATAGCTCAAACTCTCGAAATTGTGAGGACTATTCCATTGAAATGCTTGTTTTAATATAGCGCTTTATGCTGTAATAATGGCAGCAATTAGGGGCATAACAGGGTTAAAATGGACCTAAGGACAATTGTTTCATATAAAGTTATTATTTTTTCTACACAAGCAGCTGAGAAAGTGTCCTGGTTTTTAAAAAAGTGTTGCCTCTGCTAATTGTTACCTTCTTCAGTGGCTAATTCCTTTTTTAGAGTGACATAATTCAGCCAAAAAGCACGTCGAATATCTGAGTCACTAATCGCCAGAGCAAGCTTTCGTTTTTGCTTTGGTTTTATCCTAATGTAAAACTAAATACAAAATTCTTTATAACAGGTATTATAAATGAATGCACTAGGAGCAACTGTTCAAGAGAAAGAGATTGTTATCTAATGTTATAGGCGGAAATAGTTTAAAGTTGTGTTCTATTGTTGAAAGATGAACTTTGAGGGAAGGACTGCAGCAGTGAACTTTCCGGCAGGGGAACGTAAAGTTACAATCAGCTGATTTTTTTTCCAAATCAGGCTTTCCTTTCAAGTTGAAGATGAAAGAGGTGAAGGAGACAGAAGTGCACTGTGACACACGGAACCTTACTTGATTCTCTCAGAAAGAGTAAGGATGTATGGATGACAATATTTGCTTCCTGCATCTCTCACAGCCTAAAGCCAATTTACATACAGTGCCACGAAGTCTTACTTAAACATCAGATACGGTAGGCGCGGCTGTTTAAAGACCGCCACTTACGCATACAAGGCCCCTGTAGAGCCTGAGCTACAGCTACTTGCGCTCAGTGAATGCCAAAGAAATATTATAGCATAAACAATAAAAGTCATTACACGGTTCAGCATTGCCACAAAAATATAGAGCCCTTCCAGCGCCGCAGCTACAGCTAGCTATACGCGCTTAGTAAATGTGCCCAAAATATCATAAAATAAAAAGTCTAAATTAGTAAAAAGTACCATTTGGAAGTGACACAGAAATGTAGAAAGTTATAAACACATACCAATCCACACTTCAAAAATAAGGAAGCAGGGGGAGGAGCCTAGCCCGCGACCATGATGGCCGCCTGATCCTTCGGCTCCGCCGACCCTCTTGTTCATCTCCCGAACCGCCGATCATCCTGCAAGTTATCCTGCCCACTTTTCGGCGTCCCGGATCCGTGAGGCGCTCCTGTATCCAGCGGTGTGTTTCCCGGCGCGATCCTGGTGGTAGAGACGGCGAGGTGCTCCGGTCTCTGCTACAGTGTTGCAGTGCTGAGATCGGGTCTTTGTTCTCCGGAGGCTGCAGTCCCAAGCTGTAACCACGGCCAACATTGTAACAGGACGGGGCCGGCTGACGGAGATTTATCGCCGCCTTGCCTTCCCTGCTGCAGCGGGCCGCCCTGCCTTGCACGCCTTCGCGCCGGACCCGTTCTGACACCGTGGACGATAGACTTCACCCCCTCCTCTGCCGGTGGACGGCGCCGGACATCTTCTTGTTCCCCAGAGCCGCATTGGGAGCCATTTTGAGCTGGGCGCTAGGCGGCCATTTGGCGTGTTCCCAGTGGATTGTGCTGCACTGACGCCGGGTGGCCGAGCGAAGGGTACCGTTCCGCAACTGTGTTCCCCGGAGTGGCAAAATTTGGGGACCAGCTACTGGCGAGGGGCTGAAGTGATGGCCGAAGGCAACCAATCTCGAGGGTTACGACGTGATCCTGCGCCCGGGGTGTGTGGGACGGCAGTTCCCTCTCATTCTGCGGCATCTCCCAGCCTGGCTGATGTAATGCATGCCCTGACAGACCTCCGTGTTGCTGTGCGTGACATTGTCCTGGACCTGCAATGCCAACCGGATAACTCTGTTAATGCGGAGCCCTCGGATGGACATGTCGAACCCCCTGTGCTGTGCACTTCGCGACACCCTGTGCTTGTCTGTGACTGCCACCCTGCACAGACGGGTTTGATGGCGCTGGATGTGAGCGACGTAGTTGCTGCCGAGCTTCCCAGTTCTGTTGCAGGGATGTGTGGAGATCTTGGTCCTTGGCGGACACCGGGGACTTGTGTCTGGGCGCCTTGCCTCACGACTGCTTCGGGGCTTCCTCGCGGGTCCCACCGGTCCATCCTGGAGTTGAGAATGCTGTTTTGTCGGCTGCCCTTCAAACATTGCGACTGTGCGTTGCCCCTTTTTGGATGTGCGTTCATCGTCTGGCTCTGTGGTGGAGTGATTTTGGTGGCTGGCGCCGTGCGCTGCAGTGGACCTCACCTTCGCTTTCTCCGTCAACGGTGGCTGTTCTAGATCTGAACTCCGTCGACATGCTGGATCGAAGGGGACAAGGATGAGGATGTTTCTCTCTTTTGGCTGTATCCGGTTGTGTGCTTTACTGGGACAGTAATGGACATTTTGGGAGTTAAATGTTGGTCAGGTACTGGGTCGGGGTCCGGGGATGGGTGGCCGTGGGTAACAATGCTGATTGTTTTGAACATCTAACTGGCCCTCCTCCGGTCTTATGTGATTTCTTTTCCTTCTTTCTCTTTCTTCTGAATTTCGGGTATTCTTGGGGCGACAGACACACTGCTTAGGGGGGGGTAGGCCGTAGCCTTCGCATGCGTGTAGGGTGGGGGTTCCTTTTATCTTCAATCGTTCAGTTACTATGGGCCTTATTTTTCTTCTTCTTCTTCTACTCTTTCTTCTTCCTATTTCCCTGGGTCAAGGGGTGGATTGGCACGTTGTGGGTAGTGGCTGGGGTACATCTGATGTTTGGTTGCTTTCTCTCCTGTTTAATTCGCTACCAGCCTCTTGCTTAATGGATAACGCTCGCTGATGCTCCTGCATACTGATGCCCATTTCGGTCCTGGTACGGATTGTTTGGACTCTGATCCTTCTTGGCTCCTATTACTCTGGACCTTTTTAAAAAATTTAAAATTAAACCTTCACTCCTCCTACCTCTCGGCGGCGCACTTAACTACAGTGTAACTTAGATTAATCGTGTTCTGCTCGATATGCTGCTGAGAGCCCAATTGCTTGCTGATGTGCTTTAAACGATTTCGAGGCCGGCCGGTGGGTTGTAGGCCCGTATTTGTTTGCCTATGATGTCTAATAAAGGTTTTCCAAAAATAAAAAAAAAATAAAAAAAAAATAAGGAAGCATTTTCTCATCGCATTTTTTTCCCTTTTTAAAGGTCAACATCATTTGTCTGCATTTCACAACTAGCTTCCGATAACCTCTGATGATTGATTCTCCATAACAATATAAATGGAAAGACGCTTCTGCGCGCGTTGGTGGCTGTGATTTGCTCGAGGAACTACACTGTCAGGCCAACAGCTATATAACTGAGCAGTTAGTGCAGCGACAGCTGCCGGCATGTCGATAGGAGTACGCAACGAGAGGTGGTGGAATCTCCACCGATTAGTATTTCATTAAAATTATGTGCAGAACTCAATAATTCAATCTCTCAACAGACAAGTAAATTTATCACAAGTTATAGTTAAAAAAAAGACTAGCGAACTGAGTCTACTGCACCTGTCAATGTGACAGAAATCATAGTGGAGAAATGGCATAGTGCTATTTTACATCCTGATTGCGTCAAAGCACTGGCATCAGACAACACAAAGAGACGGGTAGAACAGTCCCATTGACTGCTTATGTCACTCTTAGAATCAGCAACACTGTCACTATTATCCAAAAGGGTGAATGGTGTTCCATTACTTTAAGTACACCAAACAAAGAGGGAGAGGATGTGACGTAAACACCAGGCGCTGCCGAATTTCGAGCTAGGGAATCGAGTTCCAGTCTCGGCGTCGGCTCCACATTCTGAGATTCTGCGCAAAGCACTTAATCTGAATAATCTCCCCACCTATTGGCAAATAAATGTGCTCATGTAATGTAAGTGTTGCTGATGTAAAGCACTCCGATACTTACAGGTCAAGTTTGCGCTGTATAACATTGCAACAAGCGACGAGCGGAACCACCAAAGATACAACCTGGGCTTGTAGAGCAGGAAAGGGCAGCAGTAAAAACAAGCTCTTGGCATTGCTGTGGGGGTTGGGGGAGGAGAAATGCGAGACATGGCCTGGCGGCCGTGAAAAGTGTGAAGCAGGGGGCGGGGGAGGAGAAATGGGAGACACGGCCTGACGGCTGTGAAGTGTGAACAAGCAACAAATGGCTTTCATGTGGTGATGCGAGGAAGGTGGATAGAAGCGCGTTCACGAGACCACATGCACTTTTGGAAATCTGCATTTTTCAGAGCTTAGTTTAGCTCTTAGTTTAGCCCCAATAGTCTCGTCCTATTCATTCCTTGCGGAATGGAATAGGACGAGACCTAAAAAATTAACGTATCAAAACAATAACTGGTCACAGACCCAGTCAGTGTATGTGCTGAGGGGACCCCTTGGAGCTCAGGCGCCCTCAGCACTGCTAGAGCTACAGGGACTAATGTTACGCCACTGCTCTTGCTACCCCTAGCACTGCCATTATGACCCCTGGCCTCAAAGGTTGGCATATGATTGCTGGGAACAGAAGATACAAAGTGCTCTCATGAACCTTTTCAAATCTTTTTATCCCACAGCAAAGTAAGAAGTTTGGTTGCCATAAATAATTACAGCAGTGAAACTCTGAACACTGCAATGAAACAAAATGTTCCCACCATTGCTGACCTGGGGGCTGTGGCCTAAGCTGTATTTGCATTGTGTTGTGAAGGTGGTGTGTTCAAACAGAAAATAACAATTGCAAAAATGGCCCAGCAACCGAGAAAGAAAAGGAAGAGTTCACAATCATGAGAGATGGAAAAGGAGAGTGTAGAGAGGAGAAGACATATGAGAAAGACAATACATAGAGAGACAGAAATAGAGGGGAAGACAGGTCTGACAACGGTGATACAGGGACAGTCTAGGGGATAGTCAACAGTGTGAAAGAAGAGACATCTGAGAGAATGGAGAGATAGATGAGAGACAGGTGAGAAAGTGACAGCTCAAATGTACAGACGGGAAGAGAAGTAAACAGGTGTAAGAGAAGTTATAAAGAGAGACTGGAGTGAGAGACCTCAGAAAGAACAAGCATTGGAAATGCAATAGGTCTCGCATTAGGAAAGTTTGAGCTATTGGTATTGTAAATGACACTTTTTTTGTTTATGTGTTGGTTTTGAAAGTAGCAAAATTAATAGCTTTGTCAGTTACAATGTCAATAGTTTTAACTTTTGCAAATGTGACACCTATAGAAATTGTAATGCAATGTGTGTTGTATTTACGTGACTTAGATGTATTGGTATTACAAATAACAATGGCTTATAATTTTGTAAATAATTAATACTTAAATAAAAGTTATTGTAATTTATAATGGCAATAGCTTAAACGTTTGTAAATAACTTTTGTGAAGATTATGTTCAGTGTATGTTATTGTGACGAAAATCCAAGAACATTGCATTTGCACCTACACACACACACAGAGCCACACACATATAGATGTGGTGGTGGTGGATCTGGGGGATATGGTGGTGGTGGATGTGGTGGTGATGGTGATGGTGGATGTGGTGGTGATGGTGGTGGATGTGGTGGTGGATGTGGTGGTGGATGTGTTGGTGGTGTTGGTGGTGGAGGTGGTGGATGTGGTGGTGATGTGGTGGATGTGGTGGTGGTGGATGTGGCGGTTGTGGATGTGGTGAAAGTGGTGGTGGATGTGGTGGTGGAAGTGATGGTGGTGGGTGTGGTGGATGTGGTGGTGGTGGATACGGTGGTGGATGAGGTGGTGGATGAGGTGGTGAATGTGGTGGTGGATGTGGTGGTGGATGTGGTGGTGGATGTGGTGATGGATGTGGTGGTGGATGCGGTGGAAGTGGTGGTGGTGGATGTGGTGGTGGTGGTGGATGTGGTGGTGGTGGTGGTGGATGTGGTGGTGGTGGTGGATGTGGTGGTGGTGGATGCGGTGGTGGTGGATGTAGTGGTGGTGGATGTAGTGGTGGTGGTGGATGTGGCGGTGGTGGATGTGGTGGTGGTGGATGTGGTGGTGGATGTGGCGGTGGATTTCATGGTGGATGTGGAGGTGATGGTGGATGTGGTGGTGGTGGATGTGGTGGTGGTGGTGGTGGATGTGATGGTGGATGTGGTGGTGGATGTGGTGGTGGATGTGGTGGTGGATACGGTGGTGGTGGTGGATGCGGTGGTGGTGGTGGTAGTGGTGGATGGGGTGGTGGTTGTAGTGGATGTGGTGGTGGATGTAGTGGTGGTGGGTGTGGTGGTGGTGCATGCGGTGGTGGTGGATGTGGTGGTGGATGTGGTGGTGGTGGATGTGGTGGTGGATGTGGCGGTGGATTTCATGGTGGATGTGGAGGTGATGGTGGATGTGGTGGTGGTGGATGTGGTGGTGGTGGATGTGATGGTGGATGTGGTGGTGGATGTGGTGGTGGATGTGGTGGTGGATGCGGTGGATGCGGTGGTGGTGGTGGATGTGGTGGTGCTGGTAGTGGTGGATGGGGTGGTAGTTGAAGTGGATGTGGTGGTGGATGTAGTGGTGGTGGGTGTGGTGGTGGTGCATGCGGTGGTGGTGGATGTGGTGGTGGATGTGGTGGTGGTGGATGTGGTGGTGGATGTGGTGGTGGATGTGGCGGTGATGGTGGATGTCATGGTGGATGTGGAGGTGATGGTGGAGGTGATGGTGGATGTGGTGGTGGTGGATGTGATGGTGGATGTGGTGGTGATGGTGGATGTGGTGGTGATGTGGTGGATGTGGTGGTGGTGGATGTGGTGGTTGTGGATGTGGTGAAAGTGGTGGTGGATGTGGTGGTGGATGTGGTGGTGGAAGTGATGGTGGTGGGTGTGGTGGATGTGGTGGTGGTGGATGAGGTGGTGGATGTGGTGGTGGTGGATGCGGTGGTGGATGTGGTGGTGGTGGTGGATGTGGTGGTGGTGGATGCAGTGGAAGTGGTGGATGTGGTGGTGGATGTGGTGGTGGTGGTGGACGTGGTGGTGGTGGATGCGGTGGTGAAGTGGTGGTGGATGTGGTGGTGGCGGTGGATGTGGCGGTGGTGGATGTGGTGGATGTGGCGGTGGTGGATGTGGTGGTGGTGGATGTGGTGGTGGATGCGGTGGTGGATGTGGCGGTGGATGTCATGGTGGATGTGGATGTGATGGTGGATGTGGTGGTGGATGTTGTGGTGGATGTGGTGGTGATGGTGGATGTGGTGGTGGATGTGGTGGTGGATGCGGTGGATGTGGTGGTGGTGGATGCGGTGGATGTGGTGGATGCGGTGGTGGTGGTGGATACAGTGGTGGTGGATGGGGTGGTGGTTGTAGTGGATGTGGTGGTGGATGTAGTGGTGGTGGATGCGGTGGATGTGGTGATGGTGGATGCGGTGGTGGTGGTGGATGTGGTGGTGGATATAGTGGTGGTGGGTGTGGTGGTGGATGTAGTGGTGGTGGGTGTGGTGGTGGTGGTGGATGCGGTGGTGGTGGATGTCATGGTGGATGTCATGGTGGATGTGGAGGTGATGGTGGATGTGATGGTGGATGTGGTGGTGGTGGTGTTGGTGGTGGATGTGATGGTGGATGTGGTGTTGATGGTGGATGTGGTGGTGGATGCGGTGGTGGTGGATGCGGTGGATGTGGTGATGGTGGATGCAGTGGTGGTGGTGGTGGTGGATGGGGTGGTGGTTGTGGTGGATGTGGTGGTGGATGGAGTGGTGGTGGGTGTGGTGGTCCTGTGGGTTCCATAAGGGTTTGTAACAGAGAAAAGATGATCTTATTTCAATAACATTTTAATTTGTGTCTGCAATTACAATGTGATACAACCTATGTCCATCTAATTCTTTCAAAATGCCATGTGCCTCAAATATAAAAGACATGCACTGTTTATTCAGCACGTTTTATGCTTTTTTCTTTTCCCAGTGAACATTTGTACACTCCGAACTCTATCATTGGCTAATATTGTCTATTTAGTCACACAAAAAAAACGAGCATGCATTCCATCTAGACATTATTGACACTATGCAGCTCTGGGGCCTAGCATTTGGGCTTAAACAGCCTCTGAAAACTGAATCCAAGGGACCGTTTCGTTTGGCAGGAGGGAAATATAGCGCCAGCTATGGGATTTATTACGCTGGCATTAACTTCGCCTAACAAGTCAATTGTGTAACATTAATATTTAAATGAGCCTGTGTTAAAGTTTACACCAGGGGATCCCCGGTTCAAAAGGCTCAATCGAGCATTACAGGCCATTGATTTGCTGGCACTGCAAGGACCAGCGAGCAGACCCCACTGCAACACACTGGGAAGAGAACTGAAAACAAATATCTGAACAGCGCACGATCAAGGCAGAGGCGTCGCGGCTGTTCGCTCAGAAGCAAACTTCGTTTTAAAAGGAGATTATGAATTTGGCAGCGTTCAGCCCTTCAAATCCTATAAGTAATTTTGACTACATCTATTGCCGTTTTTGCGGCTTTCTGCAGCCTTTGTAGTCCGGGAGTTAAACGCGTGTTTACTGCACACATTTATTATAGCAATATTCCACTTGGTAACAATACTTTTAAACCGTCTTAATATCAGGTAAACCACAGAACCAAATAAAGAATAAAAATAACATGTGTGTGCTGTTGTTCAGTGGGTGTGCCGGTTTCTACTTAACCAAGCATTGAAGTATGGTATCTTCGCCAGCCGGCTCCAGTGAAGGCACTCATTAGCCGGGAGCGCCTTCGGTTTCACTCGGTGTCAGACACATGTCACCCCTTGAATGGGCTGTTGTGGTGCACAAGATATGGAGCCATACGTGTGCAAGCTTGATGTAAAAAAAAGCGCCGTGATCTCGGGGAGCGATGAAGTCGTTTCTGAGAAATCTGTCAAAAAAACAATGATGAAAAGGTTACAGTTCTACCTCGCCGGTACTCGCGTGAAATTGCTTGTCGCTGTTTTCTGGCAGTGATTGCCGGGTCTGTGCTGCTAGCATTAACCATGCTGACAGGGCATACGTTTAACGTATGGCGGTGGTTGCCCGGCAGATTACTGTACAATGTAGATTTAATCTCTCCCCGGTCCTGACAATTTCAAGCGAAAGGTGAAATATCCAACTGCTGTCCTGAAACAAGACGGAGGAAAGGCAGAGAAGGGGGGAGGAGAAATGCGACATGGCAGGCAGGGGAGGGGGACGAGCGACGGAGGGAAGGCAGAGAAGGGGGGGGAGGAGAAATGCGACATGGCGGGCAGGGGAGGGGGCGGAGCGGGGAGAGGGTGTGAAAGCAATAGGGGCCATTGAAGTGAAGCTAAGCTTCAATTCAAAGGAGTGGGAGGATTGCGGCTGAGGGAACAGACGGCGATTTGGTGATGTGCACGCGCATTTTAGGTCAATGCGCTTGCGCATTGACCTAAAAGCCACGGGCACAGCACCAAATCGCCCAGTTAGTTAAAGTTTGTTTAAAGCCCTATAGTTTCGCTTCTCTATCAATGCGCATGCGCATTGATAGGTCACGAGACCTAAAAATAGCAATGGATATACATGAGAGAGAGAGGTTATGACACAGACAGGATAAAAAGAATAGCTGAGAGGTGGGGGAATGGACAAATGAATGTATTAGGGATTTGACGGGTCGTAGTGGCGACTCATTGCAATCCCTGGTACTGCTTTTGCTATCCCCTGGTCTCTAAAGTGCCAAAATTAGTGGCAAGATCACAGATGCAGTCTCCCATGTTGGCAACAGGGCTCCTCTATTCTTGTTTTCTGCTTTATTTTTATCATGCCAACATTGAATCATAGCATATTACTCAATATTATTATAAAACAAATGGAGCCCAGAAGAATAACAGGACATTTTCTGACAGGTGAGAAAAGTTAAATTAAATGCTTTTTATATGTACATTATGGCCATGTGTGCAGGGGTGAGGGTGGACGTGTGGCTGTTTGTATGTGTCAGCATGTTTTTGTGTCTGAAAGTTAAAGCGAGTGAGTGAGTGACTGAATGTAAATAAATAAGAATGAGTGTGAAGATGGTTAGAGAGTGAGGGAGTGTGAATGAGAATGAATGTGAGTGAGAATGAATGAACTTAATTGTGATTGAGAATGGATATGTTAAAGAGACTGATTATAAGTGAAAATGAGTAAATGAGAGAAAGAAGTGAGTGTGAGCGAGAGTATGAGTGAGTGAGTGAAAGTAAGAAAGAAGGTGAGTGAGAGTGAGTGTACATAAATAAATGAGAATGAGTGAGAGTGAGTGAGAATAAGTGAGACCGAGTGAGAAAAGTGTGTGAGTAAGAGTAGGTGAAAGAGTATGAGCAAGAATTTATGAGGGAGCCACAGAGAGAGTGAGTGTGAATGAGTGAGTGGAAGTAAGAGTGAGTGATAATGAGTGCCTGGAAGTGAGTGAGAATAAATTAATTTGAGTGGCACAGTGTGTGGGGGAGTAAATCTAAGTGAGTGTGAGAAAGAATGCAGCATTATGCTGGCAAGTCTGCAATTAGCCATGGCATACTGAAAGTAATTCGTGCCTAATCGAGTCACCCATGGCAAAAGCCTGGCTCTGGCATACTAGAGATAATTCTTAGCAAGACAGATACCTGTAACAAAATAGTGATATTGCTACCCTAGAGTTAATACTTGGCATTTGGGAACACCATTGGAAAAATTCTGGCAATGATAAAAAAGGAGAACATATTAGGCATGTGGGAACTCATGGCAAACTGCTTCCATTGGCTCACTAGTGGTAATTCTTGGCATAATGGAGGACAATTATGGCATATCGGGGGGGAAGGCAACCAAAATGCTGGCCCTGACATACTGGGAGTAATTTTTGATATAAGAGTCAACCTTATTACATGGACAGCACTAATGGCAACATTCTGGATCCGGCAGTATAGCACAGAGGCTCCTAGTGCCAAATATTTGCAAAATGGGCACAAACCTATGTACACGTATGAATAAACTGCACAGTTATAAAGAATTCTCCTGAAGGCCATTGGCAAAAAAAGTAAGTGAGTGCGACTGTTACGTGCTAGTCCCTGAGTTTCTGCTTAAAGGGTCATTCACTTATAATAAGGAGCGTTTGTACCAAAAATTGTAACAAGGGCATACTGATCAATATTGCACATATTTTTCTATGGATGGTTATGTATAGGGTGAAACTAGCCAATCAAGAGCTAGTCAATCTCACATGTTCCTGAAGCGCCCAGCATAACACACAGTTCATCAGAGGATTAATGAAATCTCTTATCAATTAGCACAATCATTGAGGGATTTGGCAGACATTTTCACTAGTTCTGTAAGCGAGAGGGGTGTTCTATCCCCCAAGACTGAATATGATCTGTGCTCCCATTGCGTCTATTCACAAGGCACACTTAGATCCTTTTTCTTTTTAATTAGCTAGACTGTGTAGCCATGATTCTCTCTTCAGAAGGGTACGCTTGGCTTTGACTCTAACCGTGGGACTCAAGGATTCAACCAAAAATTACACGCACATTGGGCAAGGAATTGTTTTTCAGGCCTGGATTTTATCCCTCAGGAAGCTGCTGAAACTGATACTTTATGCAATTTTGTACTTTCAGGATTTATAGATCTTGATTGGATGATTCTGAAGACAATCCACCCCATTCCACAGAAAGTAGGTCCGTCCATGAGGGAGGAAGCTCAAACAGCAAAACTAAACTCTGGAGGGGAAGGAGAATTAATGCAAGAAGCAGGGAACAGAGGGAACTGAGAAAAATGAAAGAGTGCCTCCTAGGAGATAAATAAGGTCATTGATTTTTTTTAAATACACACTATATTATATATAATATTTAGAATAGAATTAGAATCTATCTAAATTGAAGATACAGAAATGTGGAAATATACCTTTTTCTGCTTCATTTTTACACAAAATCCAAAATATATCTGAGTAAATATAGAAAAAATGTGTAAAGTATAACTATGGATAAACACACACAGAAATGTCAAAAATAATAAATACTATAAAACAAGGAGCCCTAAATATATATATAGTAAATTACACAGATGGAAATAGCAACTGTGTAGTTCTGGTTAAGTCTAAGGCCTGAATTATAGTTTGGAGGATGGGTTACTCTGCCACAAACATATCAGATATCCCTTTCACCTTATTAGAAAGGCATTATATACTAAGGCACTAGTAACAAAATGGATGGGTTATCTGTCACAATTGTCACGGAGTAACCCATCTGCTAAACTCTAAATCAGGCTTGAAGCTTCCATCACAGAGGTGATTATTCTTATGAATATAATTGTGGCTGCATGGGAGAAATCTGCATGACATTTTCCTCTCAAATAGCAGAAGTGGCAAGTTTCTGTATGTTGAGTTTTGGGATGTCACCGTGACCGGGCTTAAGACAAGAGTGTTTTACTTTTCAATACCACAGCAAAAGATTGATCTCTATCACCGCAAAACAATATGACCAATAAATAACGGAATTAAACAAGTTTACAAATTACAAAATGTGTAAACAAAGAAATGATACAGTATCCACGGGACATGATCCATAATGGCAATTGTAACGTGATACATAATGTCCCCAGTGATGCCATCAATGTCATTTGTGAAGTGCCATGATGACGTATGAGGCCGTGAGCAGTGCATTTTATTGGCTTTATACATTTTAAAAGTGAGGCGTGACTTATGGTTTGTGTACATATCACAACTGACCAATTTCACAAATTTTTAGGTTTTAATTTGTAACCATAATTGCAGTCTAACTTTGCAATTTCAATGGAATTTAAGACGTTAAAAAAAAAGGTTTTCGTCTTAAGAGCAGAACAACAGCACAATACTCGTTAGTGTTGGCACCACACGTTAGAGTTTTAGAGGAATTGGGGGGTGTAAAAAAAATAAGGAAATGGTAGAGGTCATTCACATGTAACGTAATAAAAGGCCGATAACCTGTGAGAACAAGTGAAGAAACTAATCTCCCTACACCCGTATTTGCACCGCATTTATGACACACAACCAGCCTCACCATGACCTTGTGGTGACCTTTTATATGGCACCCGCGTGTGCCTTGTTTTGAAGAGCGCCGTGCTCGAGTGGGCCTGCTATCTACCCACACTGCACTGCACCCAATCCCTCGCGCCATCGCTCACGCATGGTGACGTGCCACAGTGGCACGCTCTGGTTCTCGCTGCTTTGCTCGCTCCCAGGAAGTCTTCCATCGCAAGTAGTTGAAGAAGAGCGGGAACTGGGAAGATGGCTGCGAGGGAGGAGGGAAACTTATTGCGCTGTTACAGCAGCGCCTCTCAAAAGGTTAAGCTAATGACAGCCCCTGCAAAATCAATGCGCAAAGGCGGAGACCAGTGTTTGCCTTCGATAATTACACAAGAAAGCGACAGCGGGAATGTTGGGGGAGAAATGGGGCGGGGTGGGGGCGATATGACGAAGGAGGTTACAAGAGGAAGAGCGCGAGAAGGTCAGTCTCCGGCAGAACAAGCATTTGCAATGCAATAGGTCTCGCATTAGGAAAGTGTGAGCTATTTGTATTGTAAATGACAATTTTTTTTAAATATGTGTTTGCTTTGAAAATATATAAATTAATAGCATTTTTATTTACAAAGCCAATAGCTTACACTTTCCTAAAGCGAGTCCTATCGGCTATGGCAATTGTTGTTAGTAGCAAGCAAGGACAGTGCTGTTGTGGTGCTGAGTGATGCTGTTGTGGTGCTGAGTGATGTGGTTGGGCTGAGTGATGTGGTGTCTGTGAGTGATGTGGTGGTGACTGTGAGTGACATGGTGGTGTCTGTGAGTGATGTGGTGGTGTCTGAGTGATGTGATGTGGTGGTGTCTGTGAGTGAGTGGTGGTGTCTGTGAGTGATGTGGTGGTGTCTGTGAGTGGTGAAGTCTGTGAGTGGTGATGTGGTGCTGCCCCAGAGTGATGTGGTGCTGCCCCAGAGTGATGTGGTGCTGTCCCAGAGTGATGTGGTGCTGTCCCAGAGTGATGTGGTGGTGTTCCAGAGTGATGTGGTGGTGTCCCAGAGTGATATGGTGGTGTCCCAGAGTGATATGGTAGTGTCCCAGAGTGATATGGTGGTGTTGTGAGGCCTGCAGCAGTGTGAGGCGTGCAGCCGTGTGAGGTGTGCAGCAGTGTGAGGTGTGCAGCAGTGTGAGGCGTGCAGCAGTGGCAGCAGTGTGAGGCGTGCAGCAGTGTGAGTCGTGCAGTAGTGTGCAGCATGCAGCAGTGTGCAGCATGCAGCAGTGTGCGGCGTGCAGCAGTGTGAGTCGTGCAGTAGTGTGCAGCATGCAGCAGTGTGATGAGTAGTGCAGCAGTGTGCAGCGTGCAGCAGTGTGAGTAATACAGCAGTGTGAGGTGTGCAGCAGTGTGAGGTGTGCAGCAGTGTGAGGTGTGCAGCAGGGTGAGGTGTGCAGCAGGGTGAGGCGTGCAGCAGGGTGAGGCGTGCAGCAGTGTGCAGCATGCAGCAGTGCAGCAAGCAGCAGTGTGCAGTGTGCAGCAAGCAGCAGTGTGAGGCGTGCAGCAGTGTGAGGCGTGAGGTGAGGGGGTGAGGGTGTGAGGGTGTGTGATGGTGTGTGAGGGTAAGTGAGGGTGTGTGAGGGTAAGTGAGGGTGTGTGAGGGTGAGGGGGTGTGAGGGTGAAAGGGTGTGTGAGGGTGAGAGGGTGTGTGAGGGTGAGGGGGTGTGAGGGTGTGTGAGGGTGAGCGGGTGTGGGTTCTTAGGGGGTGTGGCGGTGTGAGGGAGAAGGTGAGGGGTGTGAAGGGGAGTGAGGGGGTGTGTGAGGGTTTGGGGGTGTGCGTTCTGAGGGTGTGTGGCGGTGTGAGGGGGTGAGGGCGTGTGAGGGTGAGGGTGGGTGAGAGGGTGTGTGAGGGTGAAAGGGTGTGGGAGGGTGAGTGAGAGGGTTGGTGAGAGGGTGAACGAGTAGGGTGAGAGGGTGGGTGAGGGTGTGTGTGAGGGTGAATGAGGGTGAGGGGGTGAGGGCGAGTGAGGGGGTGAGGGTGAGCTAGGGTGAGAGTGTTGTGAGGGTGAGTGAGGGTGAGAGTGAGTGAGGGTGAGTGAGGGTGTGTGAGGGTGAGAGGGTGTGAGGGCGAGGGTCCGAAGTAAATGGTGGCATGGCAGACTTCATTGCAGCTAGCAAGTCGATCTTGACATTTGTATACTCTCTACTCCGACCAAGGCTGAGATTAGTCACTAGTTACAGACCTGAAGACTGGGTGTGCTCTCTCTGAACACACTGCAGCGGCAGAGCTGTGAACATCGGCCCGATCAGATCTGCACACAATTTGTCATAGATAGACAATAAGCACATTGCATGGAGAGCAAATGTTCCTTCTGCTGGACTACGAAGCAGTCTGTAAGACATAGACACACACAACATGCTCTACTGCACAACCTCATGAACACACTACAAAGTCCGCAAGAGCTAAAGATAGAGCTAGGCAAACCCAAAGTGCAGCATACATATATCTTCGGAAATCTAAGATGAAGGAAAATTAAACACAAGGCTCACGGTGTCCTCAAGCCAGAGTCTAGAACACCATGACTGGGTATCCATCTTAGACGGAGCCATAATGAGCGAGTGGCCAACAGAACCTGTAAGTCCCAGTGGGGTACACGTGGTAATCCCTAAACTAAAGCCACAATAAACATGTGGTATATGTTGTATATGGAGACGTGGGGTACACGTGGTAATCCCTAAACTAAAGCCACAATAAACATGTGGTATATGTGGTATATGGAGATGTGGGGTACACATCGTAATCCCTAAATTAAAGCCACAATAAACATGTGGTATATGTGGTATATGGAGACGTGGGGTACACGTGGTAATCCCTAAACTAAAGCCACAATAAATATGCGGTATATGTGGTATATGGAGACGTGGGGTACACGTGGTAATCCCTAAACTAAAGCCACAATAAATATGTGGTATATGGAGACGTGGGGTACACGTGGTAATCCCTAAACTAAAGCCACAATAAACATGTGGTAAATGGAGACTATAAACTACAAGCTCTCGGCATTGCTGTGGGGGAGGCGGGGGAGCGGAGCGCATTCCTTTGAAGTGTGATGATGGGGGTGGGGGGGGCGGGGAGAGGAGCGGCCACATCAATGGAGAGCTGATGGTGATGAAGTGCTAGGATTCCCCACGGCCAGACTGACTTTTGCGTGGCGCGCAGCGTACTTGGGAACACAGGGACATATAGCATGGGACAGAGTAGCAGAGTGAGAGGGACAGAAATGCATATTTTTAGCGCACAGCATGGGCGGGGGCAGTATGTGACAGGCAGAGCGTGGGCAGAGTGGGACGCAGCAAGGATGTGGGGTCAGAGGGGCACATAGTATGGACGGGGGTGGGGGATCAGAGGCAATATGTGAAAGGAGCAGAGCGTGCCATGGGGGAGACAGAGTGGTGCACAGCATGGACGGTGTTGGGGGAACGGAGAAGGCAGCATGTGACTGAGAGGCTGAGCGTGGGCAGGAGACAGCGTGGCGCGCAGAGTACTTGGGTTGAGAGGGACACTTAGCATGGGGCAGACTATCAGCGCGAGAAGGGCAGAAATGTTGATTTTTAGCACACAGCACGGGCAGGGGGCAGTATGTGACAGAGGCAGAGCGTGGAATGTTTTTAAGACATAAACTTAAAGAGAGGGCTAAGCGTCCCGCAAGACAGCGCCCTAATTTAAGCTCAGACAATGTTATAGAAGCAGCCGAGGGGCAAGCGACTACCCCCTGGTAAAAAAAAAAAAACAAGCAGAAAAAAGAAAATGCAGGAAAGAAGGAAATAATGCAACAAAGAATGAAATAATGAAGGATGCAAGGAAAGATGGAAAAAGAAAGGCAGTAAAGAAGAAAATAAAATGGAGATTGGAAGAAGGAAGGAAGGAAGGAAGGAAAGACAAGCAGATTTTGGACACCATGAAAATATTCTGTAGCTGTTCTCTGAAGTACAAGGCACAAAGAACATTTGTATAAACATAAAATAGGAAAGAGGAATGACTCGGATAAACTATAGGAAAGTCAAGATAATTATATTTAGCAAATGGTCAGTGGGAGGGAAGTAAATAGAAGGGAAACAGTTTGAAAAAAAAAGAATTGATTATGTAGGCGTAACAAATGATGAAAAACGGACCTGGTGCTCCCACACAGGAAAGAAAGCAGTGATGACAGGTGCGGCTACAAATATGCACAGAAGCATTGGGTTTAGGCAAGACGTTTCATGGTAGTCCTTGGAAGGAATACCATGTAAAGTTCTGTAATGCTTTAACGCATTTTGGGACACGGTTTGGTGGCAAAGAGAGATTAAGACTGATGCAGAGGGACAGCAAGCTCTGTAAAAGATGTCCAGCAAAAATCCCTTCCACTCCACTTGTTCATGAGATTCAGCCAATGTGCAGTGCTTTTACTTCACTGAGCTTTATGCAATTGTATACAACATCCATGATAAATGTTGCCCAGGCTGGGAAGTGATGAATGCCAGAACTGAATATCAAGTTAGAGGAGAACTATTTTCAGCTTCTGCACCAAAATAGCGGAGGGTGTGATATTGGCATCAAATAAGCCACTTAAGGGAGGCTTGCAGGACATTCGATAACCAAGCACTCTTGAAGAGAAGAGGCAAGATACTACAAAATCTGTTGAATTTTACATCAACTGCTTCAGGGGACGCCAAATATTGTATTTTTAAAACGTATTCTAATTGTTTGGACACACTGCAAGGGGGCAAGAAGTTTTATTTTATTCAGATGAAGACAGGGTACCACAGTTCAAGGGCATGCTCTGAAATAGAAAATAAAGCCTGCCCGCTGCATGGACCCTGGCAATAGGTGAACGCTTCCTTTTAGAAAGCGAGAGCACAGAGTACAAAACAAAGAATCTTACCTGTGGAAAGGAGTTGTATTATCCAATAAAGTTAAATCAGTATCGAAAGGTGATGAGAGGTAACTATGTATTTCATATGCTGAAGTGTGAAGCAATACATTTGAAAGGAAACACTACCAATTCTATTAATGCTATTTGAGCCATTCTGAAGTCTGTGTGGTTTCATACCGATTACAACACAGACAATAAACGTAGCTTTATTGTGATTCTGCACGAGGCGAAGCAGAATATCTTTATTAAACTATAGAAGCCTAGGAGAAACCCCAAAAATATATCATTTATGCATCCCTATGTACAAGGCGCCATACTGGAGCAGCACTTGCCTCGTTTGTAAAGCCATAAAGTCTTTTCGTGAATGATCTGCCGGGTCCCGCTGTGGGGCTGGGAGGAGAGAAGGCTTCCTAGGCCTCTCGGCTGGGATACTGCCAGGGGTCTGTTCCCAGAGGCCCGTGAGGATGTGGGCAGCTGTCGACACATGTTCACAGCTGCACGTCAATGGCCTCTCACATCCCACCCGCAGAGCCACGCTCTGAAGGGCTGGGAACTAAGGCAGTACGGACAAGAGCTTTAGACACGAGCACCCCCCACACACACACAGCACAACAGTGTGACATCATCACCAGCCGGGTGCCCCAAATACGAGGACAGAACCAACAAGCATTTTATATTTCCCCACCCTACTCATTTACAGACTTAATTTGATGGGAGATAAGCAAAACAAATAAACATATATGCTTCTGATACAGACAATTAGAAAAAAATGTTGTTTGGGATATATATACATAGATATTTACAAAAGGGGCATTCACTATGGACTCCACAAACCAGCATGCAACAGTCTGGTGAGTGCAAAGTTGTAACACAGCTATGAGGCTCAGGAGGGGCCATGACAAGGCTCGACTGGGAGTGGCCTTTGCAGCATCTACAGGACCCCCAGGTGAAGGAAGCTGCCTCAATAACTTGGCACTGAAGAAAGCAAACTGGCTGAAAGGCGTATGCCACAAAGGTTACAGGAATTGGAACTTGCACTTAACAACATCTATTTGAATGAAAAATCCACTCGAACTCAACCAGGCGTTGTCGGACCCCTTTTCTTGAATGGAAAGTTGGGGATGGGGTGTGTTTTTGTGTGTGTGTACATTACGATTATTTTTGTTTTTATACAAGCGCCCAGAGGAAATGGTTGTTTGTGGTGCATTACTTCTATGATTGACAAATTTGATTTGTCCATTATCAAATATTGCACCAGGTCACTGAAAGTTTATTTAATAGAGGAAGCCTTTCAAGTAGGTTCCTGTTACGCCGGATGCGTTTAGAAATCGGGCTGCATAATTTCGACTTCTGATTTATTGAAATTCAGTTTATAAAGAATGCAGTGAACTGTTTTTAAGATGCGTGTTTGAATATTTAGCGGCAGTGTCAGACACACCATTTTTTTTTTAAATATGTTTTTATTGCAGAGTTATAGACAAAACATCGAGGTTGGTCAACCGTTATATCCATAACATTTCAAGGCACTGCGCGTTATTAAAGTAGTACACAACCATTCAGCCCACATCCCGGAGGCCGGGCGGCGTACCAACAAGTTCCAACAAAAGGTCCCCATGTGCACCTCAAAGGGATATCTGGTCAACAACATAATTATGTATCTGCTTTTTATACCCACCAAACTCCCTCCCCCCCAGTCACCGCCAGATAAAATCAGTCACCTCGTGCGGGCGACGTCAGAGCCCTCAGTGCCCGCATTGTCAGGTCTATGCTAGTGCTCTCCTATGACGGCCGTCTGTTAGCGCCTAGCATCATCCACTCAACGTGAACCCATGCGTGCCGCCCAGCACCCCTCTCCTGTAAAAACCAGCCATAGAACCCTATCGCAGGCATCCTAGTGTCAGACACACCATGACACAAAAAAGCAAGCGATTGCAGAACAATTGTTTTGTACCTTGTGCTCACACGCGGATGTGGTTCTGAAAGTCGTCTGGATTGTAGGTAACATGCCATCTTTAAAGCGAGAATGCGAAGTCTTAATAAATAATGTAGCTGGGGTGATGGGGAGGGGGTTGCACAGGGGGAAAGGCGCGATCAGTGGCATTGAAGTGTTTAGGATGGGCGTTATAAGCAAGTTATGTATCCGCAAATACTGGGAAAGGGCATGCTGGAATGTAAGCGCCATTCAGAGAGGAGTAATGTTTGCACCGGGCTGGGCTCGGCCTACTGATTTCATGTAAGCAGGCTGCAGCCGGCAGGTGGTTTATGGCGGGTCTGTCAGCATTATGGACACGCAGACTGCAACCTAGTTTATTTAAGTTGTGAGAATGCTAATGTGGTGATAGGGGGACATGAAGGGTGTCGTAAATGTGAAGACAAGGAACGTCAATACATACAGACTGCAGCGAACATAAGAAAAAGTAACGCGATGACCGAGGCGCACGGAATTGCAAAGACGTTAACGGTGTGCAATGCACAATGAAAGAAATGAAGTATCCACAAAGTGTATGAACTTGTACAAAATTGAGAGGATTTTAGAGCGCTGCAGACACTGGCGGAGGTATAAGACGGGGAGATTAAGGGACAGAAGGCAAGCGGCCGTGAAGTGCAGGCGGGGGGCGGGGAGCAGAGCCTTTGAAGAGCCAGAGTCAGTGAAGTGAATAATTAGGGGAGGAGAACTGGCAGGCTGATAGGCAGAAGGCTCAGGCAAGCTCGTGCACGAGGCGTGCACTTCCCAAAATCCGCTGGAGAGCCCTTGGCCTTAAGTATGGTTTGGCTGCATTAGGGCTCTTTTCCTATTCCTGCGGAATAGGAAAGGGGCGAGCCCTAAAAAAGTACTCTGACAGAGGACATGGAAACAGAAAAAGATGTGAGTGTGAGGGGGCTGGAGCGAAAGGACAAGAAGCTAAAATGGCAACAATGGTTATTTGAATGTGATGGTGGAACTAAACTCCGGCAGACCTCATTTACGCACACCAGCAGGATCTTTCACCAAAGCCGGCTCTGCCTCAAGGTAATATAGTAGGCAGCCATCTTGGGGCAACAACACAGGCATGCAGCAGATTTTTATTAAAGGCCTCAAATGTGTTCATGTTGCTATGAGAGGGGAGCGCTGTAATGTAAATGTAAATGTAAATGTATTTGAGCTTATATAGCGCACAGCTACCCGCAGTGGGTTTCCCGGCGCTTGCTTAGGGAACCCGTCCTGGTATTCCCCTGTGAGATATCCCGGTAGGGTATCCACATGGTGAAAGCCAGGCATCCCACCGCGAGGGGCCGTTGTGGAGATTAAGCAAGCTATTGCCCAGAGTCGCAGAGTGTGAACCCGTGAGTCGAGAAGGCACCGGAGCGAGAATTATCGAGTCCGTGGAATTATTAGCCCAAGACCCGCCGAGGCGGGGAATTGAACCCTGGTCCAGGGCCGATCTCAGCTTCTGGGTCTGCCGCCTCTAACCCCTGAGCCACACTTCTCCACATTTAATTTTGCCAAGGGCAGTGAAAATCTTTACATCAGTGATTTTTCCCACTCAGTGCTCTCTTCAAGCATACTGAATGCTCATGAATGATGGAAAGTTCCTTACAGACAAGCACTAATCGTGCATAAAACAACAATTGATGGACAGAATGCAGAACAATGTCATACATTCATCTCAGTACAGAGATCTGGGCCTGAATCCATCGATTTCTTTGCTCACCATGCCATTCCAGTTTGGACCCAGCCATATGCAAATCAGTCTTGACCCTGCGCCCAGTGGGAACAGTCCAGCCGGAACTGCCAGGCCAGGTCCTCCCTGGACTTGGAAACAAGCATCCTAGGACCGGTTTTGGGCTTTCACCCCTCATCAGCCAGGATAGCTTGACTCCAGTGGTATGTAGAGCACAGGACACACGTCTGGGCATACCCGTCTTACTCAGGGTGACAAATGCAAAAAGAATAATTGATGGACAGATTACAGAACAATGTCATACATCCACCCCAGTACAGAGATCTGGGCCTAAATCCATCTTTGTTTGCTCACCATGCCATTCCAGTTTGGACTCAGCCGTATGCAAATGCCCCAGGATGCTTGTTTCCAGCCCAGGGAGGACCTGGCCTAGCAATTCGGTCTGGACTGTTCCCATGGGGCACAGGGTCAAGACTGATTTGCATATGGCTGGGTCCAAACTGGGGTGGCGTAGTGGGCAAAAGAATGATGGATTTAACCCAGATCTTTTGACTGAGGGAGAATGTTTACATTGACAGCATTCCGTCCATCATTTGTTTGCTGTAGCACTTTTCCCCTAAGTGGGATGGGTATGCCCGACGTGGGTCCCTTGCCCACTGTGCCACTGGATTCAAGCTAGCCTGGCTGATGAAGGGGGACATACCCTGAAACTGGTCCCAGCATGCTTGCTCCGGTCCAGGGAGGACCTGGCCTAGCAGTTCGGTCTGGACTGTTCCCATGAGGCACAGGGTCAAGACTGATTTGCATATGGCTGGGTCCAAACTGGGGTGGCGAACGACAGATTTAACCCAGATCTTTTTACTGGGGAAGAATGTTTGTATTGTCAGCATTCCGCCCATCATTTGTTTGCTGTAACAATGGCTTCAGAAAAGATATCGGGATGGTGGAGCAGTGTATCAATCTAAATTTATTAATCAGCAAATACACTTTGGCATGCCAAGGGCATATTCATTCATCTGTGTTTTGCTGCCTAGAGCAGTGCCTTTGTATTAGTTAACCACGCAAAACTATGGTGGACACTAGCAGCTATGGGAGCCCCAGCTGATATAATTTGTCATTTTTCGCAGTTGTATGCATCTCAGAAAGAAACTAAAGACCTGGCTTTTTACCCAGTAGTCATACAGCACTGTGCCGCTCCTCCCCCCTTTAACTGTGAATAGCTCTGGGACACTCTTTCTGAGTAGCTGCACACTCTATACACCCCATCTTCTTTCCTCATTTTTATAGACCACAAGCAACAGACACAACCCCAGATACACACAAAATTACCGCCATCTACTCCATCACACCCCAAACCCAGGCACACAAGCTTGCGCCAAACTAAAATGACCAAGTGCCAGGCCGACAGAACTTAATCTGAACCCAATGCCACAGCTTCTGGAAAATGTACTGGAAAAAATTGGGATGTCTGCCAAACACAATGCTGAGTTTTTCCTGAAGGAGCATACTGAAAATTATTGACACTTTACAACAATAGAACACCAGAGCAGTCCAGAACTACCGCAATTAGCACCAGACCACGTCAGCAGGTAAACAAATACTCACAACACACTAGAGCTACATGAAACACTACCATTCAAACACAACACTGACCAACTCCATACACGCAAGCTGAATAAAATGTAGCATAAAACAATCACAAATTTCCTTTTTCTTCCTTACAACAAACCTGTCAGATCTTCCATTTGTACAGAATGATGACTTTGGAAAAACGGTTGGCTATCGCCGACAACACTGAAGCAAACTTTGCAGCTATTACACTCAACTTCACGGGGCACTACACTTACCCACATTTTCATTCCACAGGGTACTTCCCATTGCAGTGTCTTGTAACATGGTACTTCTCTTTTCTCCCACATCGCACCTACGGGGTATTCTCTCATGAAAGGGTACTACTCATCCCCAACTTAGCACACCATGTGGTACTCCCCCGTGCATCTACTTATGACAAGGTATTACTCATGCCCAATTAGCAGACCATGCCTAATGCCCCATGCAGCCCCTCAGAACAGGGTACTATACCTCCTCAACTTCTCACCCCACGGTGTACTCTCCCATACAACCTTTAGTGACAGGATACTGCTCTTTCCCCAGGTCGTACCAACGCAAGCACTACTCTTGTATCCTTTGCAATAGGGTTCTACTCTTCCCCCCATCTGTGACACTTGACCATGCACAACCAGCATGTATCTACACAATACAACACAGATGGGAGACTACACTCATTTCCCAAAACTGCTAAGGGGACACCACATGGAGCTGAAACTGAATGCTCTCACAGGTCTTCCAAAACAACCCAAAGGTGGATTTATTATTTTCAAACCTGTCTTGCAGCATTAAGCATTCAGCACACCACAACCATTAACATAAACTGCAGTTCCCAAACAACAGATGTCAACTTACAATGACACTTACTAACCAGACACATGCATTAACAGAATAATATACATTGCATATGTCAATGCGAAAAAATTACCAACCTAATGAACCTCACAGTTAGTGGCAAACAAAGTATATTTTTTAACAGAAGCACACAGAGCAATTCCAACTCCATGAACACCAAATAACCCTGCTGACTATTATTTATTTATTTTTGTGTTTTATAGAGAGCCAACTTGACGCTTGAGGGTATCAGAGCGCTTTACACGGTATACAGTGGTGGACAAAAAGAACGGTTAAAATGAAGAGATATGGAGAAGTGGGCTCAATGGTTAGAGCGGCAGACCCTGATGCAGAGGTCTAGCCCGGGACCAGGGTTCAATTCCCCGCCTCGGCGGGTCTTGGGCTCAAAATTCCACGGACCTGATAATTCTCGCCTCGGTGCCTATTCCAATCATGGAGTCCCACTCTGCAACTCTGGGCAATAGCTTGCTTAATCTCCACAACGCCCCCCACAACGCTAAGGATGCCTGGCCTCCACCTTGGGGGTGCCCAGGAGTGGACGCCTCACAGGGAAAGCCAGGATGGGTTCCACAGCGGTATTCGTACAAGCGCCTTGAGACCCTTGCGGGTGAGTAGTGCGCTATACAAGTATCAATTTACAATTTTTTACAAAATCAAACAATCAGAGGGATGGCGATGGGCCGGGGTGCTGAGAACATTGGGAAAAAGGGGATACAGGTGTATGGTTACAATCAAAGTTGTAGACAAAAAGGAGCGATAGTCTTAGGTTCATCAGGCACAGTGTGGTGGGTATGGTGAGGCCTTAGCTGATGAATTTACCCATGAGGGAGGTTTTAGCCTCCTTCTTGAAAAGTGCTAGAGTAGGGATTCTTCTGATCCCAGGTGGGAGAGAGTTCCAAATTCTTGGTGCTGCCCCAGTGAATGCCCTATTGTAGGTTCTTTTTTCTGAAAGAAGGCAGGTTGGAGAAAGATGTTTCTAGCGGACCTGGAGTTCCTGCTACCTCCGATACTACTAGTTTCTGAGCCAGATAAGCAGGGGAGCTTGTGTAAAGAGCCTTGTGTGTAATGCAGGCCAGTTTCAACTGAATTCTGGTCTCTAGAAGGGAGCCAGCTCAGGGCTTTCATATGTGGGGAGATGTGGTCAAATTTCCTGGTGCCTGTGGGTAATCTGGCGGCTGCGTTGAGGCAGGCTTTTAGAGGTGCTAAGGAAATATTGGGTTGTTCTGTGAGGGTGGAACAACCATACTCCAGTCTAGAGATGACTAGTGCTTGCACTGCCATTTTTAGGTCCGTAGCCTTGATGAAAGGTTTTAGCTTCCACAGGTAGCTCAGGTGGAATCTGGCAGCTTTGGCCATTGAGTTAATGTGGTCTTGCATGTTCAGGTTACAGTCGAGGGTTATGCCCAGGGGTTTGGCTGAGTCCACAATAGTTGGCGGGCAATTCAGGGCTGTGATGGCCTTAATCCACATCTGGATCTCCAGGTTAGCTTTTAAAGGGGCGATAAGGAAAAATTCAGTTTTCTTTGCGTTAAGTTTGAGTTGGTTGTCGGCTAGCCATTGGATGGTCAGTTTCAAGGTCTCATTCAGGGAGGGGATCTCCTCAAGCAAAAAGATATTGATGTATATTTGGGTATCGTCCGCATACATATGGTAGGAGATGTTGGGGGTACGAAGAACTTCGGTGAGTGGCTCTAAGTAAAGATTAAAGAGGGTGGGGGACAGGGTTGAGCCTTGGGGGACTCCAACCATGACCGGGGTAGGAGCTGATAGGTTGCCATTGATGAGGAATCTCTGAGAGCGAATGTGGAGGAAGGATCTGAACCATTCTAGGACCACGCCATCCAGACCCATCCTGTATTTGAGGTGTTCGAGTAGTTTTTCATGGTTGACCGTATCGAAGGCTGAGGATAGATCAAGGAGGATTAGAAGGCAAGTTTTGCCTTGGTCTAGGGCTTGGAGGGCATCATCCACGATGTAGAGCATATTAGTTTCAGTGCTGTGTCCCGGCCTGAATCCAGATTGGAAGTCGTCAAGTAGGTGGAAGTTGTTGATGTGCTGACTTAGTTGCTGTTGAATACACTTCTCCAATACTTTGGCTAGTAGGGGGATATTGGAAATAGGTCTGAAATTGTCTGGGGAGGCTGGATCCAGTGATGTTTTTTTCAAAATAGGGAGGACTTGGCCGGCCTTTAGAGGGTCTGGAATCGAGCCTTGCTGGAGAGAGGCGTTGATTATTGCAGTCCTAAGCTAACACAATACAGGGCAACCCAATATTCCACAAGGAAATGGGTATATACAATCATAGAACAAAGATCCTTGAGGATTTATTCCCAAAACATTTCTAATTTGCAGTATCGTGAGATCAGTGATCGAATAATAAATATAACACAAAAGGCACACACATTGATATATACACAGTTCCTCTATGGCAACTAAAAACATGCTGTTATCTTCTTCTCTCTCTACAGCACTAGCATACACCCTTTGTACAAATGTATGGACCCAACCAAAATTATTGCCATACAATAATACCAGTTCAAACAGTATTCGTCTGTTTCATATACAGAAATAAATTCATTACAACAAACAAAGGGTGCAATAGCTATCAGTTTGCCTTTTGTGATTATTGCAGTCCAGCAAGGAACGATGGATTGGGAGGCAGCAGCGAGACAGTTGGCTGGAAGCGGGTCATTGAAATGATTATATGGGTTTAAGGTAGAGAGGATTTTGGAGATGGAGCCTTCGTTATGGTATTTAAAGTCAGTCCAGCAGGCTTGTTTTTTAGGTGAGGTCAAGGGAGGTGGAGCGGAAGGGGGGAGGGGGGGGCGGTCTGGAAGGGGTGGAGAGTAGGTTGCGGTACTGAATTCAATTCCTAATGCCGAGATTTTATCCACCAAGGAGGAATATTCCTCTGATGATATTAGAGATTTGGGCGATTCTTTCGGTGTTTTAGCCAATTTATTAGATTGGTGTTTGATCAGTTCAAAGAGCTTGCAGGGTCTGTTCTTTTGTGTGTCCCAGTTCCGTCCTGAAATATTCTTTCTTGGAATTGAGGATGTGCTTGTTGTAGGCGTTTCTTGCCTGGCGGAGAAGTTTTAGATGCATAGTGGAGGGGTGTTGTCTCCAGATTCTTCCAGATTGCCGTAAGGATCGCCTCTCCGTGTTGAGGGAGCCAGTGAACCAAGGGTTTCTGTGTTTGATTTGTGTTCTTTTCAGTTTTAGAGGGGCAAGGTCATCAAGAATGTTTGAAATGGACAACAAGTAATGTTCATTGAGGTCACTGACCGTGGTTATATGCGCGGGGGAGGTCAGATTTGCAGCGAGCCTCTAGTTTCATAAGGTCGAGGTTTTTAGTGTATCTGGTCCAGCATTTGGGAATGACCGGTTGCGGTGTCTTTATCTTGTGGGACCCCGGTAAAATGAAGGAGATGGAGTGGTAGTCAGACCAGTCACATTCCTTGGAAATAATCCTGTCAATGAGTGGGTTGGCAGAGAGCAGGCTTGAGTCAGGGCTTGGTCATTTAGGAGGTCTTTGATGGCGTTGATGTAGGGTGTCATTCCAGTGTAGGTTGAAATCACCCAGGAAAATCTCTGTGACATTGGAGGAAATCTTAGTGGTGATGATTTCCAAGAGGTGATCAGTGAAAGAATCGTTAGAATCTGGGAGGTGATAAAAAATGTGCAGATTGCAGAGGTCTAATAAATTGCTGCAAATGGAGAGTGCAAGGTATTCGCATGAGCCGGTGGAGTCCGCCAAGATTTCTGTGACGACGAGGGAGGATCAGTAGATGCAGGCAATGCCGCCTCCTTTCCTGTTGGAATGTCTGTCCAGTCTGGCGATGTTGTAGTTGGGACGGACTAATAAGTCCAGGCAAGGGGAAGAGTATTCATTGAGCCAAGATTCTGTAAGAATAGCTAGGTCTAGGTTTTTATTCAGGATAAGGTCAGCAATATCAGCGGCATGCTTGACTGCTGACCGGCAGTTGATTAAAAGTCCTGATAAGGGGGGAGGGTCTAGGGGAGTGTCAGGAGTCTGGACGGACAGCAATACAGGTGCGAGGTTGCTTTTTACCACACTTCTGTTATGGAGGGTAGCAAGCCTGTTGGGGTTGATGGTGACCGTGCTGATGAAGTGTTCGAGACTCGTATCAAGTGGACGGGAAAAGGCTTGGACAGAGTTATGGTCTTGGAGGATGGCGAGGATTTCGTTTCCCGTGAGGTCAAGAGGATTAGAGGTGGTGTTGGTAGTGTTGTAAGAGAGCGCGAGAGCTCGGGATTCCTCCTCTGAGAAGTGGCAGGGTGGTTTGCGGGGGCAAAGATGTCCCAGAGGTAACAGGAGTGGGTGCTTGGGGGGCTCAGAATATGGTGGGGGGCTGGTGTGAGGTGGCTGAGGTTAGCAAGGGAGGACTCGGCAAGGTGAAGGAGATTCATGAGGTCCAGAATGGAGCTATGAATGCTCTGGGTGAGTATAGCCACTCTGAAGTGCAGGGTTTCAAGATCAATAAAAGCTGGGGATGCTAGAGGGCAGGGGTACAGAGGTTCAGGGGCAGCCCTGGGGGCATGTAAGGGTGGAAGGGGAGATAGGTTGGCTGGTGCAGACTCCAGGGTCATAGGAGGAGAGCCTAGCTCTCGATATTAGTGAATGGCTGGCAGGGGGGGGGGGGGTGGTCAGAGGTCTAGTGGCAGCTCTGTTAGAGGTGTCGGAGGGCGGAGTATAACAGTCAGGGTGAACAGCGAGGGGAGTTGGGCAGGGGATAGGGGGTGTAGAGGAGTGTCCATGCTCGGGGTCAGTGTGCATGCTGGTGGGAGTAGGGAGAACTACAGTGGGAGCCCTAGGAGGGGGGTATGTGGTTGACTGGGCGCAATAAGCTGGTCGGAGGGTGGATCGGGTGAGTTGGGAGGGGGATTAGGGGGTAGAGGAGAGTATCCATGCTCAGGGTCAGTGTGCCTGCTGGTGGGAGTAGGGAGAGCTACAGTGGGAGCCCTGGGGGTGGGGTGTGTGTGGCTGGGCGCAATAGGCTGACAGGATAGTAGATCCTTGGTATAGGAGTTGGTTCCCCTACTTGAGTTATGCACATGTTTTCTGAGGTGGATGAAAATGTCTGCAAATTTATTAAGATTGTTGGATGAGGCTTGGATCAGAACAATGCAGTTTTTGCAGAGGGTGATGGTGAGGTCCGCTCTCAGGGTAGAGGAGGGGGCAATTGAGAGTTTGGTGCTGTAAGGAATATTTTTAATTGAGCAAACGTTAAGAAGGAGCGCCAAACATTTGCGCCAGGCAGCTGTTCTTATGGAGTAGAAAATGAAGTCATTTATGCAAATACCACTGTCTGTATTGAAGCGTAGGTCAGATATCGGCATCTCAGGGTATCTTTTTAGGGTGGCGTGCTTGAATGATTTAGGAGCAGTTTTGGTGAGGTTGGGGGGGTAGGCCAGAGTATAGGAGTTCACCCCTGACCACGTCAGGCCAGTATAGTGACTGGCTCAGAAGTGAGAGACGGGGTAAGAAGACCGCGGCTGTGGTGAGTTTCAGGGAATAGAGGCAAGGGGAGTTAAGATGAGTGAGGTCGGTCTCATAGGGCGATTCTTGCTAGTCACTAGGTAGGTAACCACTGTTTAGGTTAGATTACCATCCTCGCAGTGTGAACTGTGAAGATACTGGAAGGTTTTCAGAGGATAAGGTATTGAGGCAGCGCCATCTTTAGGCACTGCGAGGCGATTAAAGTTGTCTTGGGACATCGCCATTTTAGAGTCAGGCATAGGATGGGCAGGTACATTCACAGCAGGGCCACAGCCGGGATCCTGAACGTGAAGTAAGAGTGAGAACATGATCATATATTTGTGGCTGATTGAAAAACAATCTAATTAATGTGCTCATTCTTGTGTTTTACTGTCAGTGAGCAAGAATGGGTGCCATGTTCAACAATAAATATGTAAGAGGATCATGCACCAGCTGGATGATGAGTTGTAGTTTCAGTTTCTTAGCGGATCGGGGTGTCAACGGGATCTGATGTGTTGATCCCTGACTGGCAGAGGCAGGGGAAGAGCACAGTGGAAGCGCAGAGGACCGCCGCCACAAGTGTGTCCCCAAAGCAGAAATGGGGAGGCAGCCACGGTCTCGGGGCGAGAAACCAGCAACCCTTGCTTACCGCTCATTCACGGCCGATGCAGTTTACAGCCAGGGCCACAGACGGGATCTGGGCGGCAACAGGATCTGTAGAGATAATCCCAGACTGGTGGGAACAAAGGAAGTGCCGAGTGGAAGCTCCGAGGACCGCCACCGCTGCAAGTGTGACTCCCAATGCAAAAATGGGGAAAGCAGCCACGGTCCCTGAGTGAGAAAACAGCAGCAAACAGCAACACTCTTTCATAGCTGGGATTGGGTCGGTTCAACAGGATGTGAATGCGTTGATACCAGATTAGCAGGAGCAAAGGAGGAAGCGCCGAGGACCGCCGCTGCAAACGTGACCCCCAATACAAAAATGGGGCAGGCAGCCACGGTCCCAGGACGAGAACCAGCAACCCTCGCTCACCGCTTAATTATGGGGCTCCAGCCAGGGCCACAGACAGGATCAAGGCCGCAACGGGATCTGATTGAGATGATCCCAGATTGGCAGGAATACAGGAGCGCCGGGTGGAAGCGCAGAGGACCGCCGCTGTACGCGTGACCCCCAATGCCAAAATAGGGAAGGCAGCCACGGTTGCTTGTGTAAGCGGGCGACGGTCCCGGAGCGAGAGTCAGCCACCCCAGCTTCACCATTCGGTCAAGGGCAGGCAGACGGGGCTCCAGCCAGGGCCACAGCACCCGAGAAGTTCCTGGAAGCTAGGTGCCGCTGGGCCATGTGAGTCACAGGGGGGGTGTCCCCTTCCCGGTTCAATCTCAGACCTCCGATCAGGCAACGGTTGGGCTGCAGATTGTCCCCTTCGCAGCGATGAAGCCTCAAATAGCTGGCTTCTGCAGCCCAGACGGTAACCCGGGCAGCTGGCTCTGTGGGACAGACGGTGCCAGGAACAGAGGATGGGGTCTCAGGCGGCTTGGGAGCAGGAGAGGGATCCGGCAGTAGATGCTCGACAGATAGGCTTGAGAGTCTACTTTTTCTTCTGAATTTAAGTAGTTCCTGCTTGAGTAGTATGCGGTTGGTTCCACAGGGACCGTGAGGCCTGCAAGAGGTTTTAACAGGGATATTTACCAAAATTGGTAATCCCCAAACCAGGAGTTCCTTGGAGAGGCTCCTACTCGGCGGCCATCTTGTCGGACTAATTAACTGAAAGTCATATTTGACTATTGCAAGTGGACAAAAGCTAAGCATGTGATGTTTCAAATTCCCATCACTTCAGGACACAGTATACTCGCGAACAACACAGTCTTATTTCTATCTCCAAAGTCCTTTGAGAAAGTCCTTCTTCTCTTTCTAAATTAACCAAGTAGCCTTAGGTAGCCTTTCCTCAATGTTTTCAGACATTTCCCAATCAAACATCAGCTTACTACCTTTCTACATGATATCAAAGTCTACACAGCCAGCCCAACCACTCTGGCACCCAGGTCTGGAATCGAAGACATTGGGGTTCTTCTCTCACAAGCAGGTTGTGATGCTATGCCCCCAAATACCACAACCTCTATTTCCAGTGTTGACTAACTCACACCATAGAGAAAAATCCTTGCTTACCTGTTGCCGGCAGGACTACAGGTGAAGAATATTCCAGTAATTTTCGTGAATGATAAGGGATATTTGGTGGACTTTAGTGGTGTTGGTACAAAATGTTCCTGTGACTGGATTGTTTTATCAATCCAGACGGCGTTGCGAATAAGTGAAGAAGAATTAAAAGAAATCAAGAGACTGGAGGAGGAAATTGAGAGTGACACCGCTATTTCAAATGCTAAATCATTGTTAGATAGTATTGAGAACACATTGGCAGACTTTAAGACACACACTGTAAATTTGAAAACATCAAAAGTTGCAAAAGACATGAGGAATTTTAAATTGGAGTTTGTTTACCCGTATTGAAAGGATGATTTCTTTCAGAATAATACCCAGAGCAGCCTAAATTTACAATATAGAGGTAGATATCGTAATACATTTTTGACCTTTTCAGACTGTTCCTCCGACTCAGATCAGGGAACCGGGCCATTTTTCCAACCATACCCGACATACCAACTCTATTACCAATATCCACGAGCCCATCCCCCCTTTTTTATACAGAGGTGGGAACCGGGGAAGGGGCTTCAGAGGAGGATGGCGGGCACCCACACAACAGAATCAGGAGCAGGGGTTCTTCAGGACACGGCACAGGGTGTACAGGCGTTAGAGCAGAGTGCGAGTGGTGACAACCATACTAGCATGGAGTTGTTGCCAGCATATAACTAACCTTCAACTGAAGTAGATAACCACACAAACATGGACCTGATGCCAGTATATAACTGACACCCCCTAACTGAAGTAGATATGAAAATACTCAAAAAAGGTTTATCCTTCGTTCCGACTGTGGTGCAAGACCCAGTCGACACGAAAACAGAAGTCCTCCAATTTCTACGAAAAATTAGGTTGAAGATTTTCTTTTCTGAATATAGTGAGAGCAGTGAAATTAACATCAGTGGGTAAAAAAAAAAATCTTCGTTTTGCCCACAGAGTATGGCTATTCATGATGAAGTCTTGTTCTTTGAAGAAGAGACCCTATGAAAAATAGATCAGTTGAATTCTAAACAAATCACGTTCAGATCTAATTTCTCTAAACAAGAACAAATGGCTTTAAAAGAACTATCTTGTAATCCCCTTACAGTAATCAAGCCAGCTGATAAGGGAGGGGAGATAGTGTTGTGGGACAATGACAAGTATGATGCAGAGATTATGCGTCAACCTAACAATATAGAACACTATCGTCCGATTACAGACAATCCTACAGCTAGATTGAGAGCACAGATACTGCACCTTACTACAGAAGCCATGGAACTAGGTTTCCTCTGTAAAAAAGAATACTAGTATTTAAATTTTACCGATCAGAGGGTACCAAATATATATGTACTTCCAAAAGTTCCTAAGAATCTATCCCAACCACCTGGTAGGCCGATCATTGTAGCCTGTGGCTCCCTTTTGGAGCCTGTAGCTAAATATATTGATGTATTTCTCAAGCCATTCGTAGCCCAAACTAATGCTTACATTAGAGATACAATGGATCTCATCTCTAATATAGAACTCTCGATGTTCGATGGAACCCAACAGTTGTTGGTGACCTTCGACATCGAGAGTCTATATACAAACATACCACAAGACGAGGCACTGATGGTCATGACCTTGGTTCTTGACCGAAGACCAAGACCACACCAGGTCCCAACTGACTTTTTGTTATCGTTGGTACGTAATTGTTTGAAAAATAATTGCTTTGCTTTTAAAGGGAATTTGTGTTTGCAGGTTAAAGGCGTAGGGATGGGGTGCTATTTCACACCTGCGATAGCTAATTTAGTGATTGATCACTTTGAAATGAATCACATCTTCCATGAAGAGACCCCCTTCAAGGAACACATCCTTGAGTGGGTTCGCTTTATTGACGATGTGTTCATGGTTTGGAAGGGGACACAGGAGGAGCTTGACCAATTCCATTTGTGGTTCAATGCTTGGACCACAGATCTTAATTTTACAAAAACATCAAGTAATGCACGGATTCATTTTCTATATGTCTGGATTGTGGACAAGGGCGGGAGGCTGGAGGAAGATCTGTACACCAAGCCGACTGATCGCAACACATTGTTGGATTACATGTGAGGGCATCCACGTAACCTTAGGGACAATTTGCCTTATGGGCAGTTCTTGAGAGTACGTTGTAATTGTACTGATAAATAGAATTATTTTAGAAATGCCAAGATCTTGCAACTAAAACTGATTACAAGAGGGTATCCCAAAAAACTGGTAGGGGGAGCTCTGAAAAGAGTGTGGTATACCCTTCGGGAAAATCTGCTCACCCCTAAACCCAAACAAGAGTCAGAACAATTATATGTGTAATTACCTTCAATCCTAAAGCAAATAAGGTGAAACAAATTATCTTGAGAAATCTGAGGTTAATAGAACATCTGAATATTCCAAAAACGTTGTTCGCCTTCCGCAGGGGGAAACATTTTAGAAACTATCTGGTAAAAGCTACACACAAGCAATCTACACCAGTGAGCCTGAGAGGAATGCTGGGTTTACCGGCAGTGATAGGGCACTATAGGGGCAGTGGCTGCGCAGTTTGTCCACAAACGAAGGATTCTAAGGTTGTGGAAATAAATAACAAACAACATAAGCATTTGATCTTTTTTAATTGTAACACTAAAAACGTAGTGTATTCAATGACATGCCCATGCGGGAAAAAGTATAATGGGCAGACAACATAACCCTTTAAGATGCAGATTTTGCAGCACAAATCGCGCATATGTTGTAGAAACATAGGGGCTTCTATGGTCCAACATTATATTGAAACGGGAAATGATGAAAATGAATTATATTGGTCTGTTCTATTGGTGGTAAAAGTACGTACTAAAACGGTCATGCAAAACAATCTGAACCGGCAAGAGGCACGTATGATTGAAAGATACCATACAGCCACACAGGGTCTGAATGATCGTGACAAAATTTGGGCGTTAATTTGATATCTTCTTGGCCCATTTTAAATTTCCTTGGATCTGCCATAGGGTATGTTTACAAGACACAAGAAGCTGGCCCGCCTGTTACTAGTATCCAAAGGATGCTTAGACTTTGATTATACATCACTGCGTACTAGTTATTAGGATGTTGTTTAATTATGGTTTCATCAGCTTAATTGCACTATATATTGTGTATATATTTTTGATAGTGGTTTGATTTGTACATAATTGTTTTTTATTGTTCAACACATTGACTATCATAGTCATGGGATGCGTGGAGTAGGCTGATGTGCAGAAATTTGTGACTGCGTTTATTTATTTGATTCCCCCCTTCTTATTTGGGATTTAATGGGAACTTATATGCCCATGGGTAAATTGTTCTTATTTTTCGTTTTTTTTTCCCCTTCCAATTTGAGAGTAAATGGGCACTTATATGTCCAAGAGGCACTCCACTTTCCTTGGCGCTCTAGCAAGATTCGTCCACTCCCCCGATTATTATTATATGTATTATCCTTCTTATTTATTGTAGTATAGACACTTCGCGATTATGGCATTGCCTGTAAAGAGTGTATTGAAACTAATTTGCGGCCGAAACTTCTAACATTGCATTGCGTCTGTGTCCACCGGCTAGTTGTAGACAGCGGAAGGGCGTTGTATATTTCCATGCCCCTGCCGCGTACCACGCACGCACCTCAGAGACGTCATTAGATGAGGAGGCGGGCTCGCGTATGTCGCTTATCTCCTGTACATGCATATGGAGCGCGAGCCTTAGTGGACATAGCAATTTACAGATTGAGGTGAGTGCATGGAATGGAGCGCTCATTTAGTAGTTAAGTCATTCTGTTCCTTGTCGGATAAGAAGGGGGAATAGTGCCTGAATTTTTTGTCTTCACGATTTCAGGAAGACCGATTTGTATGCAGGCGCACAGATAGTTAGAAGGCGAGTATTCACGCGGCGGGTGACTGCCTTTTGAGGATTTCCCCTGGAGCGCGGCCACGAAGTAAAACCTAATGAAGAGACTTTTGGACTGTGGTGAGTGTAAGTGCACGAGTTAAATAACGTTACAATGAGAAGGGGGACTACTTTTGAAGCCCTTACACTTTCCTTGTGTAGGATGGTTTGAATTGAGCTATACTTGTTTATTGGTTTTTCCAGACGTCCTGGTTCCAGTAGAGTATTTATACACTTCTGTTGCGCAAGGTGCAAAGGACATCATGAGTCTGTATTAATCAGATGCTTTACAGATGTAATTGTTTTATTGGGTTGAATACGGCAGTTGTGTAGGGGGCTATAAGGTGTTTTAGTGGTAGTGTGAAGTTGTTGTGTATAACACTCAGTGCATGTTTGGTTTTTGCACTTTGGAGGTGTGGGTATTATGTGCATTTCCCGTGGTTTTGGGCAGTCACGATTCTCGGCCAGCTTGCTCCACGCATGGCGTATGATGGTAGTAATGGCAGTCGAGTCCTTGTCGAGGTCAGGCGCATCCCTGTCACAACGGGGCTCGAACTCGGAGGCCAAGGATACCGGATCAGAATCGGAGACCTCGGAGACTCGCAACACTAAAGGCCCGCTGGTGACGCCACAAACCTCGGAAGAGATCCTCAACAATTGATAAGCAGTTAATTATAGATGGACACTCCTGCTGAGGACAGAACCCACGAAAAGTAAGGTACTGCGGTGGGAGGGCATCGACTGGGATGTCGGACTGCTGCTAACCAGTGGGAATGGGGAGGGCAGTTGCCTCTACCTTCGGACCTAGACCACGACCCGATTGCCCTTAAGGCACTCACGGTTACGACCGCGAATTAGTGTGGAAGTTGGGGGGATTGACCTAGTTTGGATGGGTACTGATAGTTTGATATTGGGGCCTAATCTGGGGGGGGAGGTAGAGGGCACTGTTGGGGTGGTTCTGTTTTTTCGGCAAAGGCTGACTCTGGCACAGGGGGGGAATGCAATGCCAAACGTTTTGATGTTTAATTGGGGAGATACCACCACTCACGATTCCACAGAACAGCGACAGGGTTGGTACTATGAACTATGGGACAATGACTAGCGCAAACGAGGTGCGTTGTATAACCTGGAATGTGCGGGGACTACACTCAATGGCACGAAGACACAAAATACAAGCCTATCTGGTCCGTAGAGGGGTGCATATAGCGATGCTGCAGGAGACACACATCACGAAATCGGAAGGGGTGGGTCTGCAGAAGAGATGGAGGGGTCAGATATTCCACACCGCATATTCAGCGTTTGCTAGGGGGGCCTTGATATGGGTAAGGGCGGGTGTCCCGTTCCAGGAGTCCAGGCACATAATAGACCCTGAGGGACGCTTTGTGGCAGTGGAGGGAAGGCTGCGGGGAAGGGACATTGTACTATGTAGCATATACGCACCAAACACTGACCAGATGTCCTTTTTCACTAGTTTATCGGTGTCAATAGCACACTTCCTTAAGGGCCCGATTCTAATTGGGGGAGACCTTAATTCGGTAGCGGATACAACACTGGATAGATCCCACCCACCTTTGGCAGAGTCCCCCGTTCACCGCCTCACAAAAGCGAGACTAGATTGGCAGGAGAGATGGGGATTGACAGATGCATGGCGCACGCATCACCCTGCTGAGCGCGATTATTCGTTCTTCTCAAGCCTCCATGACCTGCATGTCCGAATTGACACAATTCTGTGCTCTCGGAGGTAATGCAGATGGTGGCGCAATCCGAATACCTGACCAGGACGATCTCGGACCACAATCCACTGCTGGTTGGCCTGGATTGGGTCTCGGAGGTATCGTGGATTCCGACATGGAGGCTGCGACCGGAGACATTGGAAGATCCGCTTTTTCATGCGGCACTAGAGGGGGGTATCAGCCTGTACTTCGAAGAAAATGAGGGGACCGCGACTTCCAGAGCGAAGGAGTGGGACGCTTTCAAGGTGGTGGTTAGAGGACAGTGCATAGGGAAACATGCAGGTGTGAGAAGGGTACTGTTGGAGGATCTACGAAAGGTGGACTCTAAGCTAAGGGACGCCGAGAGGGCGAGACCGGGGAACCCCGACCTACAGGACGAGGTCAACTCGGCTAAGGAGGCTGTAGCGGTTGAGGTTGAACGCCTCCGCAGCTTCGATCACAAGGCATATATGCTCCGGGCCCACGTTGAAGGAGACAAAGCTGGAGCGTTACTAGCACGGCTAGCCAATCCTGCTAGGCGTAGCTCTCTGATACTAGCGATCGAGGGAGAGGAGGGACAAATGCAATACTCCCAGATGGAGATATTAGCCTGCTTTCAGAGATATTACATGACCCTCTTTAGCAGTGCGCTAGTGGGACGGGAGGACGACATACATGCCTTTCTTGAGAGCCTTCAGTTACCACGTTTGGAGAAGGAACAGGCGACCGAATTAGGAAGGGATGTAGAACTAGGAGAGATCAGAGGGGCAATTAAACGAATGGCTCGTAACAAAACGCCGGGCCTAGATGGGCTGCCCATCGAATTCTACAGCACATACATAGACTTATTGGCGCCTAGGCTACAAACGGTAAATAATGAGGCCAGGAATACCGGTCATCTGCCCCAGTCCATGCGTGAGGCCTTAGTGATCCCACTACTGAAACCAGGGATGGAGAGCGAACACCCGGCCTCCTACAGGCCGTTGTCCATGCTGACAACGGACTATAAAATATTAAGCTCCATACTGCCAGAGAGGCTCCTACGGCACATGCCTGACCTGGTCCATGGGGATCAGTCGGGATTTATTCCCGCTCGTAACACAACGATGAATATAAGAAGACTCTCACGATTGGTGGAAAGCCCACATATGGAGGCCCCGACGCCCCTAGCCTTGTCGATCGATATAGAGAAGGCGTTTGATAGCCTGGAGTGGCTATATTTATATAGGGCCATGGAGCACTTTGGACTGGGGGAAGGATATATCCGGTGGACACAAGTACTGTATACGGCTGCGGTGGCCAGAGTGAGGATTGGACCCCTAGTTTCACACCAATACCCGGTGGAACGAGGTACCCGGCAAGGCTGCTCCCTATCCCCCCTTTTGTTTGCCCTGGCGATCGAGCCCCTGGCGGCGGAGGCCCGCACGGGGAAGCATTTTCAGGGAATAGTTAGCAGAGGGGGTCAACAATTCATCTCCTTATACGCGGATGACCTATTGATATTCCTCGAAAACGGGGCGGAAGCATTGCAGGGAGCGGAACGACTGCTAGAGCGATTCGGAGAATTGTCAGGGCTGAAAGTTAACTGGTCGAAAACCTGCTTGTTCCCCCTGAGACGGGACACGGCGCGGCCCGATCACCGCCCTGAGCTTCGGTGGAAGCCTGATTGCTTGAAGTATTTAGGGGTGTATATATATCACAGGGCGGCGGATACACTGGAAGGCAACATAGGCAGATGCATACGAGCGCTGAAGGGCTGTATGGGCTTTTGGGCCACTCTCCCGCTAACAGTCACTGGGCGCATTTCATTATTGAAAATGATCGCCCTGCCGCGCCTCCTTTACTTTATTCGGACCCTTCCTGTCTGGATCCCTAGATCCCTGTTTTCTACCCTGAAATCCCAGATGACCTCCTTCATATGGGGGACGGGCAGATGTAGGATTGCACTAGCGACACTCACCCGCCCGAAGGATGAAGGCGGCCTAGCAGCCCCCGATTTTGAACTATACTATTTAGCTGCTCAACTGCAGATCTATACGCAGGAGATGGCGAGAGTATACCGCGGCCCGTAGAGCGAGAGGGATAAGGGCACTCCACGCCACGTTTTGGCTTATATAGCTTTACAACAGAAAATGGCTCTTGGGGATCTGACACCTGAGGAACGGACGTTCAAGCTTTGCTGGGAGCGATCTCGGCGCAGGGCGGGAGTGCAATGCCCGTATGCCCTGGAGATACCCTTAGGAATGCGAACAGCACTCCCACACGGAGGGGACTGGTCCCAGTTGCAGAGCTGGGAAGAAGCAGGAATACAAGTGGTAGGCGACCTCTACGAAGATGGGGTACTGGTTCCGTATCTGGAGCTACAAGAGAAATATGAGCTGCCGAGGGGTGGGTACTTATTGCACGCCGCAGTGACTAGGGCCATCCAAACGCGTTGGAAGGAAGGTCTGGTAGAGCCAAAGACAACTATGACCTGCCAATATACCATGATGGCGGCCGGAACCTATAAAGCAGTAACTTGCTTATACTCTAGAATGCTGCGGGAAAATTTGCCACCGCTGGAGGCGTTAAAGGCCACATGGGAGGCAGACCTTGATAAGGAGATCCCTGAGATGACTTTGCCGGGTTAGTGAGGCGAGCCAGAAACAGCACGAGGAACGCGCGCTTCCAACAGATCCATTTTTATGTGCTGCACAGGGCTTATCTAACACCGGGGAAAATTAGGAAATACTTCGGAACAGAAAATGCGGGGTGCCCGAGATGTGCTCTGGAAGGAGCGGAGCTGAAACACATGTTATGGTCCTGCCCTGGTCTTCGAGAATACTGGCGGGCAGTAGGCGACACACTAACGGAAGTGACGGATAGGACATTCCAATTTGATGCAGCAGTTTGTTTATTACACTGGTTCCCCCACACGCCTAAAAACAAAACCACAAGTAAATTTATAGACATGGGCCTGTTGATAGCCAAGAGGGAAATCACACGACACTGGAAGGCGAGGGTAGGTCCCACACACAGGAGATGGATTAATGAGTTCTTGAAATGGGCAGCTTGTGATAGCACACACCGATACCAGACAGCTCGCCGTAAACCAAATGACAGGGCATTGGACACGGCGGCGGCTTGGGAGACTCTAGTCCAAGCCCTGGGAGATAGCACACTACGGGAGGATTAGGCGGAACTAGACGGCATTGAGGAAGGCCCCAGCACCACACCGGGGACATAGCAAATCTAGGAAGACACTTGACATTACCTCCTGATTGACCCTATAGGAGAGGTAGTAGACAAAACTCCTGAGCGGGTGGTGGACGATTGGGAAGGGGGGAGGGGTGGAGTTGGGGACAGTTAGTAACGGTTGGGGGGTTTCATAGCAAGGAACGGTAGAAAAGCAGACGAGCACAAAGTAAAGAGGGTGGTCTACACCTGCTACATATTAACAGGCATCGGCAAGATTTATGCTTATCGCCGCCCGACCTCCGGGTTGTGGGCTTCAAGGCTGTGTGCAGATGCGGAAGTAACAGAACGAAAGACTGAGATGAGAGATGTAACCCATTGTGACAACTGTGATACTGCAAATCTGCAATAAAAATTATGTTTTAAAAAAAATGATGGTAGTAATGCTTTGGTTTTGTCTTTTGTGCAGTAATGTATTAACCCTGTCCTGAGGAGGCCTAAGAAGATGATAGGCTGAAACATGGTCACGTTGACGACACTGATAAGGAGGAGTCAATAGAACTATAGTGATGTTTTAGAACCATAGGGTAAAGTCACTAAAAAAACTAAAAAAAGGTTGACCCTCTGCACACTAATAGAAATCTTATATTCAAAAAACACTCTGTTTCATTTGATCCTAATGATTACGTGGTGCTGCCGCTCAAACTGACTGGCTCACGTCAGTGCCAAACACAACCGACAAACAGAGACTGTTTGAGAGCGACGCACTATTCACAAGCCCCTGTGGGATGCTCCTGTTTAAACACAATTTTTTGCCTCTGTTCAATGTTTATACACACTTTTGTAAATCAAATTTGTTTTCCAAACTTATTGTCCATGGAACTCTCAATTGTTGCCACGGAAACAAAAAATCAAATGCTTGAAGACGCCATATTTTTAATGACAATTTTCTTTCTTGTATTTTCTCTTCTTTGAGTACATTACATCATGTACATGAATTCATCTCAACCTTGTATGCAGTCAATCCCAATGCATTTCGGTATCGATATACCTTCATCAGGGGAATACTGTAATTAAAACCAACATAATGAAAATGATCAAAACACTGAATTGGGGAGCTATGGACACCACCTCGTGTGCATGCAGAACGTTGTGCAATTTTGTCATAACGAGTCCCAACTCTACAACCATGCTGGTGCCCCTGTGCCTCTATTGTACAGTCTATGTGTGTATTCATTTGCATGCCAGCCTACCCTGTGTCACTCTACGACCACATGCTGGTCAATATCTAAAATATTCATACCTGATCTGCTAAGTCGGTTACTGGCCACTTTATTGGATGTGCTGATTTCCTGACTGCAAAAATGAAATCTTATCACTGCCTGTTGACAATACGCCTTGTAACCTTAAAGAAGTGCCTACCTTTAGCGTCCACTGTCTTTAGATGTCCCGTCTTCTCTGTCTCTACGTGAATCTTGCCGCTAATTCTTTCAATTCTGTGAATTAAGAAACTCCGTTACACCCTGTTCTGGCGCGCCCCACTTCACATTGGCGCTTGGTGCGTTAACACAACAGACGCCTCTTACCTAACTCCTCTGCATCCAACCCGCCTCTCGCCGTCTCGCGTTGTGCATGGACGATTTCCTGTATCTTAAATGTGGCCGCCTCCTCCCAACTGAACACTAAAAAAGGACTCCTCGTATTTTCTGATGGCGGGCGCCATCTTTAGATAGTCTAATCCTGTCAACACTACGTATAAAAGATAAATGGAACTAGCATGTGTACCCAACATGTATACGTAGTGTTGACAGGATTAGACTATCTAAAGATGGCGCCCGCCATCAGAAAATACGAGGAGTCCTTTTTCAGTGTTCAGTTGGGAGGAGGCGGCCACATTTAAGATACAGGAAATCGTCCATGCACAACGCGAGACGGCGAGAGGCGGGTTGGATGCAGAGGAGTTAGGTAAGAGGTGTCTGTTGTGTTAACGCACCAAGCGCCAATGTGAAGTGGGGTGCGCCAGAACAGGGTGTAACGGAGTTTCTTAATTCACAGAATTGAAAGAATTAGCGGCAAGATTCACGTAGAGACAGAGAAGACGGGACATCTAAAGACAGTGGACGCTAAAGGTAGGCGGTACTTCGATACCGGAGCTCTTTAAGGTTACAAGGCGTATTGTCAACAGGCAGTGATAAGATTTCATTTTTGCAGTCAGGAACTCAGCACATCCAATAAAGTGGCCAGTACCCGACTTAGCAGATCAGGTATGAATATTTTAGATATTGACCAGCATGTGGTCGTAGAGTGACACAGGGTAGGCTGGCATGCAAATGGTTACACACATAAACTGTACAATAGAGGCACAGGGGCACCAGCATGGTTGTAGAGTTGGGACTCGTTATGACAAAATTGCACAACGTTCTGCATGCACACGAGGGGGGGTCCATAGCTCCCCAATTCAGTGTTTTTATCATTTTCATTATGTTGGTTTTAATTACAGTATTCCCCTGATGAAGGTATATCGATACCAAAATGCATTGGGATTGACTGCATACGAGGTTGAGATGAATTCATGTACATTATGTAATGTACTCAAAGAAGAGAAAATACAAGAAAGAAAATTGTCATTAAAAATATGACGTCTTCGGGGGGCGTGGCTTGGACGGCAGGAGGAATGGCCGCCTGAGCTGGGAGCTCCGTGGTTCGGGAGAGCGAAACCTCCGGCCATCCCCACTTCCACAACAGGAACACGGCCCAAAGACAAGGTTCCTGCACCCAAAAGCATGAGGAACCCTCCGGTGCGATGATATCCGCCGGCAGCCGTCTATTGAGGTATTTTTAGAACTTTGCCAGCCGCGCGCTCTCCGACTCGGCCTGAGCTCAAAATGGCGGCGCCCAGTCGCGGCTATCACGCCTGACTCCGAGCACTTCAACAACGCTCCTACCACCTACAGCTGCCCACCACATGCCGGGGAAGTGTCACAGGTACCTGTAAATGACCCCTAAGGAACCCTTAGCCGAGTGACGCCAAGGAGACAACCTGACAGCTGTCAACCAGCACATCGTGCCTGACCCCAAAATGACGGCGGCGAGCCCCGCAAAAAACACTGCTTAGCCATACGGTGAGCTCTTTCTACCTAACCAATGCCCATTTTCACCGCCCCAGTGGGATTCTAATTCACCTGAGTATCTCCACCTTGCTTTGCCAAGTTCAGAAGTGTCTGCTCTTGCCCAGTACTCTGCTGCTGCCAGGTGCTGCCTGCCACGTGGCCAATAAAATCTGCCTCACTACCAAGCGTCTCCTCATGGTCGGAGACTCACAGACCTAGCCTTATCTGCTGCAAAGTCCGCCTACTGCTGTAGCACTCACATTTACTGCGCTTCCTCACCTCTCTGCACTTTCATAAGACTGTAGCCACTGCTCCTCCAATCTTGGTTCCTGTGTCTGTACCGCTAACGAGACCCCATAACACAGCGGACGATCTGTAGCCGGTCCTACTTCCGTGGGTATCCAGCCCCAGTAGTCCACAGTGTCTTCCTGCCAGTCTACACGGCCTACCCTGCTTCCTATAGCAGCTAACCCGCAACACGCTGCAATGGCGAACAGAGAGGACAGAAACAACACCAAAAAGGTGAAACCAGACCCACTTATCTCGGACTCCCCCATTAAAAGCAAATCGGACATGGATGCCACGATGGATATGATTCTCAGAAAACTGGCAGACCTCCACGAACTTTCAAAATCTACCAAATCTAATACCGACTCTATGCATTTAGAACTTACAGCGATCAGAGCCGATATGAATGCAATAAACACAGGTTTGGGAGCAGCCGAGCAACGTATTAGCGACGTGGAGGACCTGGCAAGACAATCAGCTTCCAAGATCCAACGACTTGAAAACACCACGGACGAACTTAAACGCCATAACGCCGAGTTGGAAGATAGGAACAGAAAAGGGAACATCAGAATTTTTGGCGTTCCAGAGAACTCCGAAAAAGATGCAGACTCCTGCCTGGCCTTCCTTGAATCATGGATACCCATGATCACCAACATAGAATTCCCACACGGCCTGGAACTGGACAGGGCACACAGGATCTCCACCTTCGCTACCAGGAACTCCAAAGGCCCCAGACCGTTGATATACAAACCACTCAGATTTCAACATGTAGAGATGATCCTTCAATTCGCAAGGAAAAACCACTCCATTACTTGGGAAGGACATAGAATCATCTTTATGCAAGACTTCTCAACGGACACGGTGGCGATCCGTAAAGGTTTCCTGGAACTCAGAGACAAGCTCAGATCCAAAAATATCACATTCTCCTTTGCCGGCCCGGCGAAATTCAGAATTGTAGTGAATGGCCATCCGAGAATCTTCACGGACCCCAGAGCCCTCGCTGACCTACTAGAAGATCGCCGCAAACAAGAAATGGACCTATCGTCCGGCCTCTCGAACAAAAGGAAAGCATGATCTCATCCACCTCTCAAGCCGTATGGTTCTAGCGTCATGCTCTGTGTTCGGATATCGTCCGCTTCACACTGAAGCCCTCCAGCTCATATGTTCACTCTCCTGTATCGTGAGTTTTCTGTTCTTATAGCTGTGTCATTGATTTTCCATACAGTTTGTTACACTGCGTTTGCGGGTCCATACCGCTTTTAGGCAAGCAGGCCTCGTGCGGCAATAAAATGCCACTCTACTGTTACTCACTAATGTTCTTCAATAATGTTATTTACTAATGCTAATCGTTATCTCATTTTGCCTTAGAGCGAACTGCTTATGCTCTCACGCCACTACCAAGGTTTACTGCTATGTTTACTGCTATGTTTAACAGTACTTTCTATATCGCAAAATCAGCTTGACGTGTAAGACAAGTTTCAGGTTTATTGATACTATCCTATTTCTAATGTCTAGGGAATTTACTAGCTACCAGCTTAGTACTCCTGCTTCCACCTAGCACAGTACTGCCGTCGCACTCCCTATGTACGTATTTGGGGGGAGGGGAGTGAGGGAGGGAGGAGGGGCGAGAGGGTAGTTATGTCAGGGGGGGAGAAAATGGAGCTAAAAGAGTTCAAAGACTTTCAGTTTTTCTTTCTGTATTGTATTGTCTTTTGCTTATGTTCAATTACTACAGATATGGCTCACGCCTCTCGTTGCATTCCAAACCCCTATTACAATGCCGTATCTTATGCCCTGTTCTTAGAGTTGTATCTACACACACTGACCCACACTGTCTCCAGCCCGAGGCGCTACACACAGGTATCTTTAGATTACCACGCAATTTCCCAGCGATGTTTCCCCACTCCGATGGCTAATACAAAATCACTAGCCGACGATCTCACGATAATCTCTCTTAATGTTAAGGGCCTCAACCATACGGTGAAAAGAAGGAAGGTTCTCGAATATCTCACCAAATCAAGAGGGGACATTATATTACTTCAGGAAACCAAATTATCTGAGGATGACCTACGGTTCCTGAACGTCCATTGGGCGTCACACATATTGAACTCACCAGCGACTCATAAAAAAGGAGGGGTAATCACCTTACTAGCGAAAAAAGCTAATCTAACACTAGTCTCGCACTCTCATGACGTAATAGGTAGACTTTCCGTTACACACCTGCTAAGGGAGGACGATCCCATTCATGTAATAAATATCTACGGCCCAAATGCTGACGACCCGGACTTCTGGGACTCGGTCTCCCGATCATTAGAACCCATCCCTTCAGATGACCTGTTGATAGTTGGAGGCGACTTCAATCTCCCCCTTGACCCGATTCTAGACAGACAATCCAAATGTTCTTTCCACCCATCTCGCTCTCATGACGCCCTCCTTCGCCTTTGTGACAGATATTGTCTGAAAGATTCCTGGCGCCTCCAAAACCCAGACAGTAGGGATTACACTTTTTACTCCGACCCACACAAATCGTATTCACGCATCGACTTCATCCTGATTTCAAGCCCCTTCACACACCTAATAGAGGAGACTGAAATAGCCCCTAAATTGGTCTCTGACCACGCCTGTATCTGCACCAAGCTGGCTGGCTCCAAATCGATTCTCCCATCCAGGAGATGGCGCTTCAATGATGAACCACTATCAGATCCCGCAAACAAATTAATAATAGCTAATGCCATTGATGAATACCTAACCTTGAATGACACCCACGACACTACGCCCAACACCTTGTGGGATGCCCTGAAGGCCACAATCCGAGGGGTCATCATCAACATCAGAGCCAAGACGAACAAGACGCTAAATAAAGAGCTAGAATCTTTGGAACAACAGATTGGAGCACTAGAATCCCAACATAAGTCCAACCCTCTGGACACTAAAATATTAGACACACTAACCAGAAAAAAAGTACGAATACAACACCATTACCAGCAAACGAGGGGGGGTGTGGATCAACCGTTTCAAGGCCCTAAAACTCTGTGAGGGTAACAAAGCAGGGAAACTACTAGCCTCCTATCTCAAACATAAACAGAAACTGTCCACCATATCGTCCATTAAAGATTCTAGAAACAATACACACACTAAACAATCTAAAATCCTCGACACGTTCAAATCATTCTACGAAGACTTATACAAAAATGACAAACCACTAGATGAATCAGCCAGCCCTGACTACCTTGCATCGCTTCACCTCCCCAAACTCTCAGAAACAGATATGTCTCACCTAGGTTCCCCAATCACTAGCACGGAGATCAGGGCAGCAATTACCACACTAAAGAATAATAAGGCCCCCGGACCGGACGGCTTCACAGCGTCATTCTACGAGGCCTTCACAGACCAACTTAGCCCTCCGCTCCTCAACCTTTTTAACTCCACAGCGTCCAGCGGCAGAGCTTCCCCATCAATGAGTGAAGCAACGATCATAGTAATACCCAAAGAAGGGAAAGACCCCCTCCTCACTAAAAATTACCGTCCCATCTCTCTGATAAATCTTGATTGTAAATTATATGCAAAAATATTGGCGACCAGACTAAATTCCGTCCTCCACAAACTAATTAGCCCCTCGCAGGTTGGCTTCCTAAAAAACCGGATGTCAAACGACAACACTAGACTGTTGTGCGACCTTCTGGAGAAAGCAAAGGCCTCTTCCGCCCCAACGGTAGCGATAACCTTGGATGCGGAAAAGGCCTTTGACAAGGTCTTGTGGTCCTTCCTCCGGCAATGCATGCACTCCTTCAATCTTGGCGACTCCTTTGCCAAGATGGTGATGGCCCTTTACTCTGCCCCATCTGCCAGGATAGCTATAAACGGAACGCTATCCGACCCGTTCCGACTTCACCAGGGAACCAGACAAGGCTGCCCTCTCTCCCCAGCTCTTTTTCTCCTAGCCCTTGAACCCCTCCTTACAGACATCAAAAATAATAGAGACATTGCGGGTGTTTCCTTCGGGGACACTCGAGTTAAATTAGCAGCGTATGCAGATGACATCCTAATAGCAACGGAAGACCCCTCTAACTCCATCGCTGGGCTTATGTCCTCAATTGACAAATACTCCTCCCTATCCGGCTACAAGTTAAACAGAGATAAATCCCCTAAATGTCCACACCTCTAGAGAAGTGTTAGGTGACTCTGGCCTAACTTGGCAAACTAACGTGATTAAATACTTGGGGATAGAATTTACAGATGACCTCCTAACTACTCTTAAACATAATGAGAACACGACCCTGGCCAAAATCAAATGACTGCTTGACGGTTGGTCCCCCCGGTTCATCACTTGGTGGGGTCGTATTGAAACCATAAAAATGATGATACCCCCCTTAGTCAACTACCTCATCACAATGCTTCCACTTATGCTTTCCAAAGAGTTCCATAGTAGTTTAGACAAACTGATCTCTTCCTTTCTATGGTAGGGTAAGAAAGCCAGAATTAGCTTAAAGAAATTACAATTAGATAAAAACTTAGGGGCAGTCAACTTGGCGGACTTCAAACTATATCAAATTGCCTTTTTGGTAAAACAAGGATCGTACTTGCTAACCTCACAGACGGAGTATACCCCGGTGTGGCTCTCTGTAGAAAGGTCCATTTTACAAGGTCTCAACCCCTGCGCCCTGCTCACCATTAAACTCCGTCCCAACTTAGGCTCGGGCCCTATCTTCAAAAACACCAAAATGGCTCTTCTCCAAGTTAGCAAACATTTACCACATCAATTCCGACATTCAAATTGGGAATCGCTCTGGCACAATGCCGCCTTAACATACAAAGGGAAAACTCTAAACTACTCAGCCTGGATAGAAAGAGGTATACTATTCCCCCACCAACTGACCGAAAACTCGCTACCACTCACCTTTATTGAACTACAGAACAGATTCCTCCTACACCACATAGAATTCTATAACTTTTTACACATTAAAGTAGCACTAGCAAAAGCGGACCTGAAGGACTTCACCCCCTCCCTCCTCGGCTTCCTCACATCACTTAACAAACTTGGCCACCAAGTCTCCAGAATATATAAACTTATTCGCCCACAATCGTCCTCCCTAACCAAACCACTCCAGCTCTATTGGGACTCGTTCTCATCCACACCTACCTCGGAGGCAGACTGGGCCAGAACCTGGGAGTCCACCACTCGCCACAAAATAAGCCCTACACTCTCACAAACCAAGTTCTGGCTACTTCATAAGGCCTTCTGGACACCTAGGAGGCTCTTTCTGCATAGAATCAAAGACGATGACACATGCTGGAATTGCAATGGTGGGGGAGGGGACCTTGAACACTTAATATTCAGGTGCCCGTGCGTCTCCTCCTATTGGGACAGAATCTTTGATCTCATATCAAAAGTCCTACATATTACCCTCCCGAGGGAATTCTCTACGCTCGTCTGCGGATTTGCCAAAGCCGGCACACTCAATGATAATGACAAAGCCCTACTCGACCTATTGCTGACGGCTGCGGTTAAAATCATACTTAATAATTGGAAAAGCACAAACAAAGCTTCTTTTCCCCATTGGCTTAATTGGGTCACCAACTTAAGAGGGGCTGACAACATAGCCCTCGCCTCAACCCCGTGGCGTCCGCCACTCAGGAGACTCTGGTCCTCATTAGATGCATACTTTGACCTACACAAGCCTCCTTGAAACATCTTAGCCTCGCGACCATCTCGTTCTTTTACCTCCCTAACTAGCCAGCTGTGGTGGTAATGATATCAATCTATGTCTCTGTATGCCTACCGTCATGTAATAATTGATACAACTCTCCTATGTATACTTGTATGTTTAATGTACCGTATAAATATGCTTTATTTAATTTACTGTAAATAATGCTGACACGACTCAGATGTATTCTCCATATGCCAACTTTTATTATTGTTTTGCTTTCCTTTACGTATGTACTCTTTATTCTGTTATTTGCTTTTGTTCAGCTGTATATCTCTTAAGCTCCAAATAAAAAACTTTTGAACACAAAAAAAAAAAATATGACGTCTTCAAGCATTTGAATTTTTGTTTCCGTGGCAACAATTGAGAGTTGCATGGACAATAAGTTTGGAAAACAAATTTGATTTACAAAAGTGTGTATAAACATTGAACAGAGGCAAAAAATTGTGTTTAAACAGGAGCATTCCACGGGGGCTTGTGAATAGTGCGTCGCTCTCAAACAGTCTCTGTTTGTTGGTTGTTAAAACTATAGGGTGTCACACTAGAATAAATTGGATCAGTTGACTAACTTTGAAGTGTGACACCTGGACTACCTCCTAGTGGTCTGTCCAGAGTTGTATGGAAGGCATTAGTAAAGATTTATTTGTAGGGTTATTTTGTTATATTTACATGTTGTTGTTGTTCATATATAGAATGGTGTGATATATGTCATTTTTTGTGTTTTTCATTGATTAGATGCTATTGTCCATGTAGGATATAACTCTGTTTGATATATTCACTGTGAATAATAAGTGCGGTGAGGGTAAATTAAATGTACTCTACCGAATAACTGTTTTGTATTTATTCCTTTATACCACCTGTTTTGCTTATAATCACAGTGCTAGCAGGAGCCACGACTTGCTCCACCAGAGTCTTGCTGCATTACCATGTAGACCTTTTAACAACTTGTAATCAGAATGTTGTAGTTAAAGGGTAGGATCTTTATTCAGGCATCAGCAGCCATTCAAGTAAGAGGTAAGTTCTTTATATCATGCTAGGCCCTTAAGTTACAGCAATAGGTAGATTCTGTAAGGGCTACAGCTTCTCTTCAACTGTCCCTGTCTGCTAGCATGCACTGCAGACCACACATCAATCTCAATATTCCAGACACCAGCGCAGACGTAGAAGGAATGGGAACACCTTCTATACCAGACTCAAGAGGCGAAGTGTTAGAGTAAAGAAAAATAACAGTCAGTTGTCCTAGGAGGTGCAATCTGAAAAGATGGGTCTTCAAGTCTCACCTAAATGATAATAGGTCCAGATTCATTCTGATGCACTCTGAGATATTATTCCAGTATCTACGGGTCAGAAAGGGGACTGCCTGGTTTAAAAAACTGCTTTTAGCAATAAATGGGATTGTAAGACCATTGAAAGATTCAATATTATGGAGACTAGGAGTTATAATGACTTTCACGCAAATAGGAAGTGCGGTGGTGTGAGCTGTGGCCAAGCAACCCTCTCTAACTTCAAGGAAAGAACCTCGGCTGCAACCCACAATTTATTATCTTTTCATAACCAAAGAGCAGGGCTTATTTTGCCTGGGCCCTCGTCAGGAGGCCACAACAAGTTGTACCACTCATTGCCACTGTCAGAGCTGCCAATGACAGTACCTACACAACTACTAACCATCAAACTCTACAACTGTGAGAATTCAGACAGTTCAAGGACCCCAAAGGTTTAAGAATGGATTAGGCATCAAGTATTAGTTGTTTTTAATATATTTTAAATTAATAAACAACTTTTGTTCTGCTTATCTCTGAATTACACAAACAGCGTCACCATGTGGCAGCTATCATAAGTGAAGGTGTTGACAATTAAGTGCTGGTGCCAAGTACCGGAATCCACCAACTCAAATTAAGCACTGCCAACGGAGAGAGGTAACTCTTTCGATGGCTTAGTGCTAAGATATAGTCCTCTCTCACAATACCTGGAGCCTTCAGAAAACAGCCAGTTTTCCAATTACTGGTCCAGGTATACTCTTGTGCAAAAGAGGGGGGGAAAGTTTTTTTTGCATCCAATATTGCACTTGATGTCACTAGTTGAATAGAAATTTAATATATTAGGTAATTGTAACATCAGTTATTTTCAATACTTAGAAATGATAGAAGTGTGATATGAAGCGCTATATAAAAGCATTTTTTCAACTATTTATTATTTAGACCTGGTGCTTGCTACACATGGGCGCAAGAAGATTCTTATTTTTTATAACACTTGTGCTGGCTAGCAAGTGTGCCCCTGCCTCTTGCATACACATTGATGGAGCAATATGCGCAGCAATGCACTGAAATATTTTTTGCTGCAGGTTTGTGAACATTTTATCAAGGGCAGTATCGTCGCTTTAGTGGTACTTTTTGCTGCTAAAGCGGCGATATTCGTATGGCCCTATTAACAAGGCGGCGCTAACATGCATTAGCGCATGTTGGCAGACGAAATTCTAACGCTACGCATCTTAGCGATATACATCATTAATGAGAGGCAAAGTAGGCGTGCCATCCTGAAACAACATGAGAAAGGTCGGTAACACATCGCAGTATTTACAACGCGGCCCCGCAACGAAGTAGCGATGAAAAAAGTCCTGCTAACCGCGGTTTTTGACGGATTTTAACACCTCAAAAAAATCGGACTTAGCCATCTCATCAATGGGAGGTGAATTGTCAGGCTAAGTCCACCATAGCGTATTATCAAGGATTTCCCTATCGCTGAGGTTTTATCACTGGATTTGCAGCGATATTCACGCATTTTGCCGCTATCGCTGGATTTTTTATCACCTTGGAGATAAGCGTTGATGATAACGCGCTAACTCGGCGATGGAATCCAGCGATAGTCGGCGATAAATAAAACAGTGCTGAACGAGCTTTGCGATATTTATCGCAATTTCTTCCCCTTCCACTCCCTAGTCACCCCGCAGCACACAACATGCAAGCATGCATTTAGTGGTACGAAATCAACGCTAAAGTCATAGAACACTTACACGCACAGCCCATGAGAGGGTAGATTCAGCAGCAGAAGTCACAATCAACCACAGGGGAGGGTCATAGTCAGCTAAGTTTGGAGGGAAGCGGGGGCTAGTTTATAGTTGTGCAGCTCTACTGCAACATCCTATCTTCTTAGGCATCCAAGTGCAAGCGCCACAAAGTTAAGTGGCCTACCAGAGACTGTATAAGCACAATTCAGACCAATTGCACTGGCTAGCGTGACAGTAATTGGGATGTAAATTGTCTGATACACTGTTTGTGGAATCACTAAAATGTATTTGCGCTTGAGGGTCTGAAGAAACCTGGGAAATACCAAGTGTTTATTTGATTCTCTTCCATGTATGATGCTGAAGTTTGAAACTAAATAAAATATGTTTTTTTAAACATTTATCGCAATTTCTTGATAATATGCCCCAGTATTTTATTTTACGAACAGTTAAACCTAGCTCATAGAGGGGTAAGTGCCTGGCAAAAACGGAATTGAATAGGATTTGCCCTCAGCTCCTAATGGGCTGTGCTGCTAAGCAGATGGAGGTACTCCTTGTGCCCACTGCAGCCCTCCTGTCTGTGCCGCAGTCACCCTATCAGTGAGCAGAGTCGCACTTGTCCTAGGAGAGGCTCTTGACTAGTCTGGGTGTGATATGAATGTTAGACAGTGCTCCTTAGAAATGCCACAACACTTCATTGAGAAAATGCAAAGTACTTGTCTCTTGACATTGACATGACCAGACTAAGAAAAGCACAGAACAGCGAAAATCGCTCAAGAGCTAAAAAGTTCACTCCCATAAGAGATAGTAAAAATACTTTCATAGGAGAGATAACCTTTATTACTGATGAGGAGCTGCAGTGCATTTAAACAGAGATAACTTGCATTGTACTATGTGTTAGTGACAGGAGTTCAGACAAACATCAGAGTGTAAACAAAGGGCCATACATTGCCATACAATGGTCCATGGCTAAGGGGGCGCAATAGAATCTTAAACTGCTATTATAATGGCCACCTATAGTATAGACAAAAAAAATACAAAACTTTACTGGTATAGATGTATCTGGGTAAAAAACTGTATTACGAAAATAGCAAAGAACGTAATATAGCAGAGTAGAAAGAAAGTGACTAAAACAGATGGCATGCCAAAGGGCAGCAGCTCAGTAGCCAGATGGCACACGTGCCCCGCGGCTGCCACCTGCCTCTAACAGGGGCTCAGGTCTCACCTCAAAGAGAGGTGAGAGGATCATGGGAATGACGCGTCCTCTCCCTCTGCAGTAAGAAAGGAAAGTAGGACTTTCTGAGGGAGAGACGGTGGTGTGTGAGTTGTAGCTGAAGGATGCTGCAGGTGTAGGATGTAAGAGAGGCAACATGGAGTGTTTCAATGGAGGTGATCAGTGGAAGGTGGAAGCTTGGGGATGAAGCACTGATACGCTGGTGCTCCATCTTCGTTACCTTAATTCTTAGATTAAACCCTTGAATTACACCAGTACCATGTCATTGGTTCCATGCAGGGAAGGAAATGGCCACTTGGCTGCTGTTTGGCCATTGAAAGACAGCAATAATCAGAGTTCAGTGGACCTCTGGGCCCTGTTGCCACTGCACCTGCTGCACCATTGGAAGCTTTGCCTCTGCATAAGATTGGCAATCAGCGGACGTCATCCAAAGAGCAAAACACACAAGATGATGGACGGAATGTTGCACAATGGCAAAACATTCACCCCCAGTCACAGATCTGGGTTTAATCCATTGTTATTTTGCTCACCACGCCACACCAGTTCAGACATGGCCATATGCAAATCAGTCTTGGCTCTGTGCCTCATGGGAACAGTCCAGCCCGAACTGCCAAGCCATGTCTTCCCTGGACCGGAATCAAGCATCCTAGGACCGGTTTCTGGCTATCAGCCGTCTTCAGCCAGAATAGCTTGACTCCAGTGGCGTAGTGAGCATGGGACCCACGTCTGGGCATACCCTTCCCACATAGGGTGAACAGCAAAACACACAAGATGATGGACGGAATGTTGCACAATGGCAAAACATCCAAAGAGCAGCAGCAGGATGGCTGGACCCCAGAATGAAAGGATCTACATCCGCAAGTGTGTACAAGTGAGCCACCTTCTGTTGTGCAATGAGTGGGTCAGCCGTCACTTAGATGTGATGTCATCATTTATCCAGTCATTAAACAAGTTTGATTAAATCCCAGTAAAAACAATTGGAGCAAGGTGGATCAAACATGTCCATGCGCAGACAACTCCCTGCAGTAAAGCCAGTCCTTAATTTGTAAAAAAAAAAAAGTGTCAGCCCTTGTCAGGAGGCAATTGTATCCTGCACCACCCATTGCACCTGCCGGTACCTCTAATGACAGTACCACCACAACTACTAACCATCTCACTCCTACAAGTGTAACAATTCAGACAGTTATGGCCCCCAAAGCAATAGGAATGGCTTGTGTGGCAGGTATTAGTAATTTTTAATATACATTGAATTAATAAACAGCTGTTGTGCTCATCTCTAAATAGAACAAACAGCGACACAATGAAGCCCAAAGTGAAATCAAATAGAGCTATTGTTGGTTCTGTAGAAAACGCACTCAGTCTATGGTGGAGCTGGCCCTGGGACGGTCATGTAACTAAACAAATTACCAGTATAATGAAAATGAATGTGTTATTTTCACAGTTTTCTCATGAGAATGAGCCCCAGTGATGAGTTGGTGGTTGGTAATGCGTTTTTACTGTCCGGGAATCCTGCAGAGAAGAACTGTGAAAGGTAGATTTATGAGGCAACAGCGCCCCTGGCGGCCAGGAGTATCCCTGCTTTAATATAGAGAAATTGCCTCCAGCTGGGTAAAGAGATGCCAGGTCCTGGCCTTTGGTCTCTGGGGCTGCTGGATTGATGAGCTGGCGTGTGCTAGTCATAAAAATAAGTTCCTCTGTGTGCTCTGTATTCAGAGCAGAGATGAGAATATACATTCACTAAAATTAGCGGAGAGGGTTAAATGAGAGAGAGTTAGACTAAGGATAGTGTTTTAAAATAGCGGTTTAGTGATAGTGGCAACTCATAAGAGGTGAGAAATGCCACCAGTCATTCCCTAATCTCTGATATTAAATACACTCTATGCTAACACTAGATGAAAACTGCAGAAGTCCATCTTGTTTGTCAAAGGACATGTGGCGCGGTTTGCCAATGGAAGCAGAGAGTATTTTTTATAGAAATGAATGCATGGGAACAAGGGAGTTTTAGCCACAGGAGTGTGACTGTTTATTTACTTTAGGAAATGACCCCGAGTTCATATGCGTGGGGGGATGTGGATGACCGTAGTTATATTGATGGTCAGACATATCTGTCACTTTCAATTAGTTTCCCTACCAGAGTTCCCTGCTGAATCAATGCTGTCAGTGCCATGGACTAACCAAACTCATCATTTATTTATAAAGTTTTATATTGCTTTAAAACACCTATATGCCTTGAATATGTCCTGTCTCATTGCCTGGTATAAATGCAAGTGAATATGCAGGTGGAATACAAGGCGTGGCTAATAATGCAATAAGAAAATATGTGATCTCCTCTGGAAAAGTGGTTATAGGCACAGGAGCGTGATATTTTAAATCCACAACCAAAAAAGGTCAACTTGACAGATGTATTTTTGTATGTGAAAGAGCCAATCAAACCGACCATGAGGTCTAATTTAAGTTGGAAGAAGTCAATAATAATATGAGCATTTGTAAAGCGCCTATTTACACCAGCTGGTGTGTCCCCGCGCTGTGATGAAAGGCTGGAAACAGGAGAACCGGACAACAGAAGCACCTAAACAATTCAAGAGACCCTACAAGCGCTGAAAAAGATGAGTTTTAAGGTCTTTCCCACACTTAACCTCGGAGACCTCTAACCTAAGGCTCAGAGGAAGTTTGTTCCAGTTCTGCCGAGCCAGACGACGAAACGAGCGGCCCCCCATCCTAGCCTTCTGGACCCTGGGAAGAAGTAGCAAGCCCATCCCACAAGATCTAAGTAGCCTTGTGGGAGCATAGCGGTTGATCAGGTCAGCTAGGTGTGCGGGACCCATTCCCTGGGAGATGCGATGACATACGCAAAGTGCCTTATACAGCACCCATTCCCTAATGGGAAGCCAATAAAGGGTCGCCAGAGCCTTCCTTGAGGAGGCCCGCCTCGGTTGCATGAGGACCAGCCGCGTGGCTGCGTTCTGTAGACATTTAAGTCTATTCAAACATTCAGCTGTATCGCCCAGGTACAATATATTTCCGTAATCAAGGCGAGATGTCACAAGGGCATGTACCATAGTCTTCCTAGCAGGAACGGGCATCAAATCCAGAGTTTTACGAAGGCCCTTAAGGACACCAAAATAGGTCCCCACCACCCACCTAGTTTGGTATTCGAAGGAGAGTTTGGGATCCAGCCACACACCCAGGTTCTTCACCTGATCGCTAGGGTAAGGAGTAGGTCCCTGACTCTGGGGCCACCAAGCCGATGACCACACTGACGGGGCTCTCCCCACAACAAGCACCTCAGTCTTATTGCCATTCAACTATTGGAAGTTATTAGCCATCCAAGATGCTAGTTCTTGCAAACGTGCCACGAAGTTGACGACTGCCAAGTCCTGTTCCTGAGTCAGGGAGACCACCAGTTGCGTGTCATCAGCATAGGACACGACCCTGATCCTGAAGCATCCGCTATCTTAGCTAAAGGTGTCACATAAAGATTAAACAGTGTCGGGCTCAGGGCTGAACCTTGTGGCACCCCCTGTTTAAGCTTGATGATTTTAGAGTAATGGGAGCCTTGCCACACCTGAAAGCTGCGCTCCAACAAGAAGGATTTCATCCACTTCAGTGCAGGGCCTGAGGCACCGCCTTTATTCAGACACTGCAGCAAGGTGTGATGGGCCACAGTGTCATAGGAGGCCTGACCTGACCCTGGTCTGCGAAAGTCGCTCCAACCGCTGTGCGGCTCCCCCTGAGTGAGCCCGGTCTCCCTGCCTGCCCCGCTCGGTCGCCACTGCCCTTGTGGCATAGGTTTTTTCTTGTGACATAGGTTTTTCTTCTTCTTGTGACTGCCATTCCCTGTGCAGTTTTTTTTTTCATCTGCCTTGTGCCCTGATCTGTAATCTTCGTTACTAGTCATCCCCTGTGCTTGTTGTGCTGTCTTTTTTGCTTCCTTATGCCCCTGTTGTGTGCGCTTAGCTCCCTGCCCTCTCGTGACCGCTTTCCCGCCAGTACCCCCTCCCCGCTCCCTGCCGCTGCTCCCCTGCGGGCCCGCCCCCTTCTTTCTCTGTACCCGATCCCCGCGCCACCCCGCTCCCGTCTCCCAGCTGCTCCTCCTTCCCACCACACCACTTATGGCGGAGTCCACGCGTACGCGCAGCGGTCACACTCAGCGGTCACGTGCAGCGGGCGCGCCAAAGGCAAGTCAGTCTGCGCCCGCCCGCATCTGGACCACGCCCAGCGCCAGGACCCCTGGTCCTCAACGATGCCAGCGCACCCGACGAACCTACGACGCCGCCACCCTCCACGCACTCAACGCCGACCAAAACACCGCCTGCCACAATGCCACCCCAAGGCACACACACGGACTCTTCATCTGCCAAGCCTGCCGATTCACCTGCCTCCGAAGGCGCACCGCCCCCGCCAAGCCGAGCACCAGAACAACCACCTGAAGTGCATCCTGCTCAACACCCGCTCCGTCCACAGGCACGCCGTCGAACTCTGGAACCTCCTCGACACCACATCACCGGACGTCGCCTTCCTCACGGAAACCTGGATGAACGCCTCCTCAGCCCCCAACATCGCCATAGCCATCCCGGAGGGCTACAAGATCACCCGGAGAGACAGCATCAACCAAACCGGAGGAGGCATCGCCATCGTCCACAGAAACACCATCCGCATTATGACCAACTCCGACGACACCCTCACCGCCGTCGAACACCTTCACTTCCAGATCCACACAGACCCCAAGACCACCCTCAGAGGCACCCTCGTCTACAGACCCCCGGGACCACGCACACAATTCAGCGAAGCCATCGCAGACTTCCTCAGTCCACACACCCTCACCTCCACAGACTACATCCTCCTAGGGGACCTCAACTTCCACCTGGAGAACAACAAGGACTGCAACACTGCCGCCCTGCTGGACAACCTCGCCAACCTCGGACTCAAGCAACTGGTGAACACCCCCAACCACTACGCCGGCCACACGCTTGACCCCATCTTCTCCTCCAGCAAGGACATCTCCTTCAGCCACTCAACCGGACTACACTGGACAGACCACAGCTGCGTCCACTTCAACTTCAGGAAAACCACAACCCACCACCACCCGCAACAGGTTCCCCACAGAAGCTGGAGCAAGATCACCGCCGACCAGCTCGCCACCACCCTCAGCCAGAACCCGCACACCAACACGAAGGACCCCGACGAAGCAGCCCACAACCTCACACAGTGGCTCACCGACTGCGCCAACATACTCGCACCACTGAAGAACCCTCCCAGCAGACCCGGCAGCAGGAAAGCCTTGTGGTTTACCAAAGACCTCAAAAACTCCTAAGAAAAACTGCCACACCCTCGAGAAAGCCTGGCCTCGAGAAAGCCTGGCACCACGACCAGACAGCAGAACACATGACCACCCTCAAGAACGCCACCGCAAACACCACCAGCTGATCCGCACCACCAAGAAGACAGCATTCAAAGAAAGACTGGACAACAACACCCAAAACAGCAAGGAACTCTTCAGCATCGTCAAAGAGCTCTCAAATCCCAGCGCCTGCAACAACAACATCACTCCCTCGCAAGACCTCTGTGACTCTCTCGCCTTGTTTTTCCACCGCAAGATCGCCGATATACACAACAGCTTCAGCGCACAAACCACGCATCCTACTGCCGAACTAGCGCCCCCCACCACCACCCTCTGCACCTGGACCCCTGTCAGCACCGAAGACACCACCCGCATGATGAACACCATCCACTCCGGCTCCCCTACTGACCCCTGCCCACACCACATCTTCAACAAAGCTGACACCATCATCGCACCCCAACTCCGGACCATCATCAACAGCTCCTTCGCATCCGCCACCTTCCCAGATAGCTGGAAACATGCTGAGCTGAGCGCCCTCCTCAAGAAACCCACCGCGAACCCCACGGACCTGAAGAACTTCCGCCCCATCTCGCTCCTCCCCTTTCCAGCCAAAGTCATCGAGAAGACCGTCAACAGACAAGTCTCCGCCTTCCTCGAGACCAACGGATCCCTCGACCCCTCGCAGTCCGGCTTCCGAGCAAACCACAGCACAGAGACCACCCTCATCGCAGCCACCAACGACATCAGGTCCCTGCTCGACAAAGGGGAAACGGCTGCCCTCATTCTCCTGGACCTCTCAGCAGCCTTCGACACCGTCTGCCACCGCACCCTCGTACAGCGCCTCAGCAACACCGGAATCCAAGCAGCGGTCCTGGAGTGGATCATCTCATTCCTCGCCAGAAGAACCCAGAGAGTCCGCCTCCCCCCGTTCCGATCTGCGGCCACCAAAGTCATCTGCGGCGTCCCGCAAGAATCCTCACTCAGCCCCGGCCTCTTCAACGTCTACATGAGCCCTCTCGCAGCCATCGCCCGCCAACACAACCTCAACATCATCTCCTACGCCGATGACACCCAGCTGATCCTCTCCCTCACCAACGACCCTGCCACCACCGCCAAAGCCAACCTCCAGGAAGGAATGAGAGATGTTGCAGAATGGATGAAGATCAGCCGTCTGAATCTGAACTCAGACAAGACAGAAGTCCTCATCCTCGGACCATCTCCCTCCGCCTGGGACGACTCCTGGTGGCCCCCTAACCTGGGCAGCGCACCCAAACCAACGGACCACGCATGCAACCTGGGCTTCATCCTGGACTCCTCCCTCACGATGACCAAGCAAATGAACGCTGTCTCATCATCCTGCTTCAACACCCTGCGCATGCTCCGAAAGATCTTCCGATGGATCCCCACCGAAACCAGGAAGACGGTCACCCAGGCCCTCGTCACCAGCCGTCTGGACTACGGGAACACCATCTACGCTGGAACCACAGCCAAACTCCAGAAAAGACTCCAGCGCATTCAGAACGCCTCAGCACGACTCATCCTGGACATCCCTGGCCGCAGCCACATCTCCGCCCACCTGAAAGACCTGCACTGGCTCCCCGTCAACAAGAGGATCACGTTCAGACTCCTCACCCACGCACACAAGGCTCTCCACAACATGGGCCCGAAGTACCTCAACAGCCGCCTCACTTTCTACACACCCACCCGCCAGCTCCGATCCGCCAGCCTCGCCCTCGCCACCATCCAACGATTTCGGAATTCCACAGTCGGAGGAAGATCCTTCTCCTACCTGGCAGCCAAGACATGGAACTCCCTCCCCACTCACCTACGGCTGACCCTGGATCATCTCTCCTTCAGGAAACAACTCAAGACCTGGCTGTTCGAGCAGTAGCGACCCACCCCCCCCCTCCTCAGCGCCTTGAGACCCTTACGGGTGAGTAGCGCGCTATACAAATTCTGTGATTGATTGATTGATTGATTGGCACTTAAGTCCAACAGGATTAAGGCCGCTGTCTGCCCGGCATCCGCACATTGCCTAATGGTTTCCGTGGCAAAGAGCAGAGCCGATTCTGTTGAGTGCATGACTACTGGTTCCACGTCGCCATGAGAGGATTCTATGAAGACTAGCCCCCGCAGTCTGGAAGCACTCCAAACGCAAACACCCAGAGAGTTCAGATTGTCCTTATCCGGGCCCCTGAAAAGAAAACGGATGCCGGTGAAGTTTCCCGTTTTACTCTATCCTTCAAACCCAGACGCGGCCAACATCACGTACCAATTACTGGGAAACCATCCCTGCTGCTTAAACGTTGCCACAGGAAGCGAAAGTTATGAAATTCGACTCCTGGCCGGCCTCTGACTGTTAGACATGGCCTCTTAGCCCTTGATTACATCAGTGTGACCCTTCAAAAACCGAGCACTGGATACTTGAAAGACCGTTTTGAATGGAGCTGTTTACCGGATTATTCTTCCATTACCAGTGAAAGCGTGTGTGTTCCCCTCCCCCACCGTCTCTGCCAGCCCTGACGAAGGTGCCTTACACCGAAACGCGCGTTGGCGCTACCATCAAGAACGGCAATATTATTCAATCTAACTTGCCCTCTCATTGTTGCACCCCCGTCCATGCAACTATAAGTCCAGCTCTTTGTTGCAGGTCACACGAGATCTATCCGTGTGAATTGGTTGAACATGTATGAGTATGAATGACCCCCCGAAGGTGTGAGTGTCTGTTGAGCCCCCTGAAATGTCCCGGAGTGAGTGGAACACCAAGCTTTTTGGAGAATGTCCTTCCCTATATGAAACAATGAATTATTTCGATTGTATTTATTAATTCCTGAATTTGTTATCTGTGAATGATTTTTAGAAATGACTGATTGCATAAAAATTAATTTAAAAAAATATATTTTTCATTAAAAAACGAATTGAATGCTATCTATTTGTTGTCTTGGGCCCTGATATTTGGTTAATATTGCTCCCTCCTCATCAGATTTGGATCCTGTAGAGGACCACTTATTACCTACCTTGGCAGGGTGTTCTTTTCTAATTGTAACTTTTTGATCCCCTCCCTTCCTGCCTACATCCCGTATCGCCCCGGGGAACCCCCTTCTATTGTATATATAGCGACTCCCGCCCTCCTCAGGGCCTTGAGACCCTTACGGGTGAGTAGCGCGCTATACAAATTCTGTGATTGATTGATTGATTGATTGATTGATTGATTGGCACTTAAGTCCAACAGGATTAAGGCCGCTGTCTACCCGGCATCCGCACATTGCCTAATGGTTTCCGTGGCAAAGAGCAGAGCCGATTCTGTTGAGTGCATGGCACGAAAGCCCAACTGGGAGCGATGTAAAAGATGGTGTTTCTCAACATGCGCCATGAGTTGTTTGTTCACTACTTTCTCTGTAACCTTAGCAAAGTAAGGAAGGAGAGAGATTGGGCGCAGATTGTCGAGTTGTTCGGGACTGATATGAGGTTTCTTGGGTAGTGAGAGAACCACCGCTTCTTTCCAACTGCTAGGAACTGTGCAGGTCACAAAAGACAATTCCAAAAGGTATCTAATGTAGGGCTCAATAGTAGTAATGCTCTCCCAAAGTACCTTAGGGGCAGCCGGGTCTCTAGGAGAACTCAACTTAACACTCAGACAGGTTTGGATAAGCAGCTCTGGGGGGGGGGGGCATTGAGAAATTACTCATCTCTACTCCCTCCCAGGCCTATCTAGCCTTTATTCCAGTCTTTTTAGCTTCCCTAGCAGACTCAGGAAAAGTGGAGTAAATGTTGTCAACTTTGTCTGCGAAGAAGTCCACTACACGGTTGCAGGACTCCTGCCCGATACCGGAGGAGCTCTGGTGGCCAAAGAGGAGATCTCCTTATAGATCTTAAACAATTCTTTAGCTGAATTCTCTGCTGCCCCAATTGTTTCCTAATAATTTCATAATAAGTATCCTTAGCTTTCCTAATGAGCCCATGATATTTTTGAAGCATGGCACTGTACTCCCTCCTCCCCTGGTCCAAGAATCCCTTCCTCCATTGCCTCTCCAGGCGTTTGCACTCCATTTTAGTCGTGCGCAGTTCGGGATTGTACCAATGGGCAGATTTTTGCGCCCTACCCGGATTCTTTCTCGGTGCCCAAGCGGCGGTACTGTCCAGTGCCTCAATAATGCACCTATCTAAATTAGCGCATGCGCTTTCAACATCTGTGCCCCCTGGTGGCCCTCCCTGGGTTAGGGCGTAATTAAATCTTTCTCGAGAAAAGCCAACCCACTTCCGGCAACTAACATCCAGCATTGGTTTTTCCCAGACCCTCGGCTCTGGCACCCATAATGCGAAGGGGATCAGGAAGTGGTCTGACCACGGGACCGGGAGAGGGGCATCGGCTACTATGTCCCCCCCAGTTAGCAAAAATGGGGTTAAGTAGATGTCCTCCCTATTGGGTGGGGAGTTCAGATGTGAGCCTTAATTGCAGCCTCAGCAATTCCTGGCGTAAAGCACCCGCCCCTCCACTCAGGAACTCCTCAAAATGTAAATTGAGGTCACCGAGCACCAGGAGTTTGTCGTAACGTAATGCCCGTTGTGTGAGACCCTCAATCAGACTGGGTAAGAACCGAGTCGGAGGTCCCGGTGGTCTATAGACCAGGAGCCCCTTCACGATGTAATTAGTATTCACCTTAATCGAAAAAGAGCGGGAAACAACCTTTACAACGCAATTTTTACAACGCACTACCATTACAACAAAACTTTTACAACGCAAGATCCATTACATTGCATGCCATTACAACGCAACCATTACAACGCATGACACTGCAACGCATACCACTACAACACATGTCATTTCAACGCAGTCATTACAACGCATACCATTACAACGCATACCATCACAACGCATAGTACCCTTACACTATCCAACACTTACCCTACTGTAGCACCCCCTGGAGTTAGAATAGCAATTTTTACCCCTACACTATCCAACACTTACCCTACTGTTGCACCCCCCTGGAGTTAGAATAGTAATTTTTACCCCTACACTAGCCAATACGAACAATACATGCAATGTAATGGCATGCGTTGTAATGGAATGCGTTGTAATGGATGTTGCGTTTTAAAAAATGCGTTGTACAGGTATGCGTTGTAAAAGTATTCGTTGTAACATCATACATCCAAAAGAGTCCACCTCACTATCAGCAATGGTGCTAGGTTCAAGTGAGAATTGAAGGGTGTGTTTAAAGATGAGCGCTGCCCCACCTCCTCTACCGGTAGACTTGTCAATTCTAATAATTGCGTAACCGGTAGGTAATGCCTCTATAATCTCCGGCGCGGAGTCCGAGTCGGTAAGGAACAGCATTTCAAGCTGACCGTCGGAGGAGATCGAAGATCTCTAATCTGTGCTTTCTGAGAGATCTGCAGTTCACCAGGCAACAGTTCAGGCGTGCGCTCGCCTCCTCCATCACCCTCCCAGGAGCGGACTTAAATGAGCAATGTTCACAGTTCCAACCTTGGCTGTCACCTAAAATGCTGTGCCTGCATAGCTCAGCCAAAGGGGAACAGAGGGCACGCAATTCATGAGAGCTGAACTGCAAGACCAGCCCAGGACGACCAGAGGTTTTGGCCCCAGGCCCGAACAGCCGCAGACGTGCTGTAGACGTGCTGCATGGCCGCTTCAGCATGCAGCTTTATTCCCTTCCCTCAACCAACAACTGGACCGCTGACCGATCCACCGGAAGTGCCTGGCTCTTCCTCCCTCGCCCTCCGCGCAACGGTACTAGTTACCGCGTCGGACCGGGGCAGGGAGGAGAAGGAATTGAGCACAGGCAATCAGTTGTCCCCCAGAGGTGAGTTAATTAAGATTCCCTCACACTAGCCGCATTAATTAAAATAATAAGATCGTAAATAAAATAACCGCTGACCGATCCACCGGAAGTGCCTGGCTCTTCCTCCCTCACCCTCCGCGCAACGGTACTAATGACTTCTCTCCTCATATTTTACCAAAAGCCTTGCCAATATTATTATTAAACCCTACTGTGAAGAGGGGCAGCTCTATCAACCTCTTAGCCTAGCTGTGGTCCCTAAATCCTGGAAAGACTCAGGTGGTTCTTTTACTCAAAATGCCAACTGTTAATCTCATTAACAAGGCTAACTGTAGCCTACCTCTTTACTACCGGCCTTTTCTAAAATGCTAGAAAAAATTATCAATGTGCAGCTTGCTTATTATTTGGAAACACATTTAAATGGGCGTAACCAATGTTCCCTCTAATTTTTTTCCGCTGTGTGCGGCAATTTAGGGTCTCTGTGCGCAGCAGGCATGGCTATGTGCGCCAGAAACCAGACCGCTCGTGTGTGCAGCACCCCATAACCCTCCAAACTTTTATCTTTTGTAAGTGCCTTCTCTTACTGACTTCTCACATACCCCTTTTTTAGGTCTCGTGACCTGCGTTGTACTGCGCAGCAGTGCTCGCGCAGGTCAAGTGACCTCTAGTAAGGGGGGAAAAAACGGGGTTTGGATAGCTGCCCTAAGAATCGCACACGCTTGTGTGTGTGCTTTTCCTTTTCTGGGCAGCTATTGGCCTTTGTGTGCGTCTTTTAATGAAAGACTACATGCAATAGGCCACAAGAGGGTGCATTGCTCTGCCCATGGCCTATTGGTGTCTATTACGCGCTTCAATAGGCCATGGCTCGCAGTCGTGCACGCACCACTCACAGGCTTTTTCTTTTTTTTAATCCACTTTCCTTACAGCTGTGCGCTGGTTTTACAAATGGCTGGCTCTCTGCCACTCCCGGGCCCCCAAGAGCACTGTCTCCAAGTCTCTGGGCAACCCAGACGAGGGGTTGTCCTGTAGGAACAAGCCTTATTCCCTTTGCGTGGCTGTAGCCCAGAGGGAGAAGACACTGCAGACACGCCCCACCGCCCGACCTCACAAGGCAGGTCAGGGAACTGTCCACAGCCACCGGAGTAGCGCCGCCATTCACTTGCCCATCGAAGTATGCACCACCGGCAGAGTCAGGCAGGTCAGTGCCTCCATCAAGGGCCCAGCAACTCCCACGACCGGGCCGTCCCCGGCCCCCTCTGCTCCGGTCTTCAGCCCGGCCCTCCATCGGCCACGAAATAACGGCCCGGGGGCAGCTCAAACATTATGTAGGTTCCGGCTTGGCTTATTGCTAGCCCACGCTCACCTCTCGGCAGGGGCTCTCTGGTGCCCCATCACGCCTCCAAGTCACCCCCTCAGGCGTCTCCACCAGCTTCAGGTGGGGAAGGTAGGCAAGGCGGCAGAACCACCCCACAGCAGGTCCACTCCGTTATCCGCACCTCTCGAGCCTCTGCTCACAGCCTTCAGGGCTGGAGCACCTCAGCTGTTCGCCCCACTGCTGCTCCCTGTCCACGTCGACCTTCAGTCTGTGAGGTCGCACACCACCCCATCGCCGCCTGCAATACTTCTAGGGCAAATCCAGCTGCAGTCGGTTAGACAGGGTGTCAAGGGTGTCCGCCAGGGCCTGAGCAGCTAAGGGTGAGTCCATTAATGAACTGATGATTCCAAAGTACAGGATAACAGGATAGCGAAAGTCTGTTGAATGTTAGTCTTTATTCACTTGTTAGCTTATCTTTTTTCTGTCTCAGGGTTATCTGTAAGTTTACTTCTACTGTTCTTGAGTGGTCATGTGTGTTCCTCTGCATGCCTGAACACCGGGGATACTGTGCCATTGCATAACAGTATAAAAAGTATTTTCAGATACGTGTTTAGATTTAATGGGATCCCTGAGTTAAGAATGAACATTATTGCCTTTCCATTTCATGATCTAACTTATTGATCCTTGAGATGTGTACGAATGGCACATGCATCTGTACTGGCATGTACATACACATTTATAATCTTATGACTTGGTGTATGTGCTCTGAAAGACACACTGTTGTGGACATGCTACAAAATATAGTGTCAAATGTCTCTAGTTAAAACTAAAAACCTGTGGAGTATGGCTTTGACTGACTTCACATGGCCCAGTATTCAGTGCACCCCAAATGCCCAGGTGTGAGAATACCGAGGCCGATTCTATTGTGTGCGGGAATGCACCTTGTGAAATCACTGGCTGTTCAGAATGGAGCCTAAGGTTAGAGGGTCAGGGGTGTATAAAACGCTCACTCTAGCAGCCCCTGAGCCTGTCCCTACTCTCCTGACAATGCACTTCCTCTCTCGCATTTACTAATAGTGCTCAATATTGGGGAAAACATGCAGCTTTGATCAGATAGTTGCATGCCCTCTAGTTTATTCTTAAATCCACAGACTAAATATAACAATTTACTGACATTGATGGAGAGATATCGACTGTAATTGTTAATTTCGGCCCCCACATTTCCTCAAGTAGTTTCTGGGCAACTGTAATGTGCTCCACCCATAGAAGTCTTACTGAGTGCGATCATGGTGACATAAAAGTATAACGTAATCTGACAATGTGAAAGTGGAGCTGTGCAAAGTCATGAAGTTCAATAGTGTGCAATTTGGCTTTATTTAAAAAAAAAAAAAGAAAAGGGAGCTTTCTCAACAGTGCACCGCTGCGGGGCTGATTGTGGGCCATTGAGTTAATATTCAATGTTAATTGCAGCCCGTGTGCGCTGCAATTAACATTGAATACTAACTCAATGGCCTACAATCTGCCCGGCAACTGTGCACGATTAAGAAAAGAAAAGCACAGTGTCAAACACGGCCTGTGCTAAAGCACACGTCGTTTTAAAAAATCTTTTTTCTTTTCTTAACAGTGCACCGCTGCGGGGCTGATTGTGGGCCTTTGAGTTAATATTCAATGTTAATTGCAGCCCGTGTGCGCTGCAATTAACATTGAATATTAACTCAATGGCCGACAATCAGCCCCACAGCGGTGCACTGTAAGGAAAGGAATGCAGCAATTGCAAGGGCCATTTGCACGTGAACGCACGCCCTCCCAAAACCCATTTATCTGCCACTCCGTCGTGATCTTCTTGTCTACAGCAAACAGAAAATGCCGGGTTTTCGCGCCGATCGCATTTTAAAAGCGGCAGCGCGAACAGTCTCAGGATGTGCGCGATAAATAATGAGCACTGCGGGCTTGGGGAGCCATCAATGGGCGCGCGCCCAGGCGCACAGGTTATTGGGAACGGTGGGTGTAACCCGTGTAATTCCGTGTAGCATAATCATGCAGAATTACCTACAAATTACACAAGATTACGCGGAATTATTTGAGAAGAGTAATTCTGCAATTAGCACTATTTTCTTTGTGCAAAAATGCCCCCTCGTGTAGAAAATTGATGCGTGGATGCATTTTGCACTAGGAGATAGCGCTAAATGCAACAGAATATGAATTGAAGCACGAGCAGCCGCTTGAGAAACTCTAAATGTGCTTGATCCATCTGCTCCATATAGTTCAGAAAACGGTGGCCAGATTGCTTCTTAATCTTTCTCTGCAGCAATATATCACTTCGCACTTAGAATGATTACATTGGCATCTGCAAGAAAATTCTGTTTAAATGCCTGATGATGACGTTTGGAGCCTTCTACAAAGAAGGTTCCTATAGGGACCGGATCCCCCAGCATGCTCCACGCCCTCCCATCACCCACCAATTAATTATCACTTGAGATTTAGGTGGGTGTACAAAAACGACCATGTTTAATATCAACACACATAAACATGACGTTGCATAATTATCAAAACGTTATTAAACTTCAAAATCGGAACACAAAATTAAACTGTACATTATTATTTATTAATCTTCACACAGAATGTCATTATCCCCCCAGCACCAAGAGGCCCTCTGGCTAGGCTCTCCCCAGGAAGCGATGCCCACGCGAGGTGCAACCCACCTGCGTCCCAGAGTGATGGGTCCCAGCCCTCGAGACCTTGTCCGCCATTTCCAGGGCACCACCACTCCTCCACCAGGTTGCCCAGGGACCCAGGAGGCTCGTACCTGTCGCCCTAGCCTCCCCAACCGGTGGTCTCCATCCCCCTGTGGAGAGCTTACCTTCTCTCCCCTCAGTGCTGGCCTAAGGGAGTGCTCAAGGTGGACTCCCGTCTATGCCATCTATCTAGATCAGTGTTCCAATGTCTCTTTTCCGCCACCCCCCTTCGAACTACTTAGCTAAGGGACGGGTGGGTGGGAGTTAAAGAAAACAGGCTAATGAGCCTGGGGGTAAGGGTCCAGTAGGTGCGAGCAGGTCACGACGCAGGCGAGGAAAGAGGCCGACCGAGTTGAGATTGTGACCTAAATAGGTCACGGCCTCTGACCCCGCCCGCGCCGGAAACGCGTCACCGCTGGCCAACCCGGAAGGACTTCCTCTACCCCGGTCGCCTCCCATAGGGTGACCGACCGGCTACACTCAACGAATGGGGTGCGTGGGCCGGGGGGCCGGCCCCTAAAGGCGGGCTCGTCTAGCCTCGCCCTTGGTATAGGGACCGGATCCCCCAGCATGCTCCACGCCCTCCCATCACCCACCAATTAATTAACACTTGAGATTTAGGTGGGTGTACAAAAACGGCCATGTTTAATATCAACACACATAAACATGACGTTGCATAATTACCAAAACGTTATTAAACTTCAAAATCGGAACACAAAATTAAACTGTACATTATTATTTATTAATCTTCACACAGAATGTCATTATCCCCCCAGCACCAAGAGGCCCTCTGGCTAGGCTCTCCCCAGGAAGCGATGCCCACGCGAGGTGCAACCCACCTGCGTCACAGAGTGATGGGCCCCAGCCCTCGAGACCTTGTCCGCCATTTCCAGGGCACCACCACTCCTCCACCAGGTTGCCCAGGGACCCAGGAGGCTCGTACCTGTCGCCCTAGCCTCCCCAACCGGTGGTCTCCATCCCCCTGTGGAGAGCTTACCTTCTCTCCCCTCAGTGCTGGCCTAAGGGAGTGCTCAAGGTGGACTCCCGTCTATGCCATCTATCTAGATCAGTGTTCCAATGTCTCTTTTCCGCCACAAGGGCGACTAGGGGCCATAGGTCCGTCGCCCTTCCCCCCTTCCCGCAGATGCAGCACAAAAGACCAGATTCCATTGATCCAGGCGTCCATGCCAATGTCCGACAAGTGCACTCCATCATGGTGAAACATAGCAGAGCCAGAAATCATCTTGTGGGGTAAGTGCAGCAAGCGGCCCTTCGCTGAGCACAACTTTGCCAACTCACCATTCAGACGTCTCACCGATACGTTCAAAACCCTAGCCCTGATGCCATTGCCCCAACATTTCCTTGGGATCATACATGACCATGCAATCCTGGCCTGTGGGAAGGTGTGACCAAGCCAAGAGAATTCCTCGAGGAGCGCCTCCTTGACCGCCAAGCGTCCACGGTCCACCATGTCGTTGCCGCCCAGATGGATTACGATTAGGTCCGGGGACTTCTGTCCCTCGCGTTCTTTAATCTCCTCCACGAGCCGTCGCAGATGCCGGATGCGCATTCCTCCCACACCGTGCCATAGAAATTCAGCCCCGACCAAACTCGGTGGTTTCCTCAGACGGCGCCGTCGCAGATGCTCAGCTGCCCGCCGCACGAATGAGTGACCCAACACCCACACCACCATTCCCGGCATACTAATCAGAGAGGAAATAGAAAAGTTAAGCAAAATCATGGCCAAAACCTTTTGTCAAAGCAGTTCAGGGCATATGTAACGCTTAAAACAATCGGAGGACCAGCGGCCCACCCTCTTCACCGTAACAGATGACAACCCTGCCCCTGCTGCTAGAGTAGCTGCCCCTATTCTGAAGGAATGAGAAGAGTAACCTGCGCCCCCCAGACCCAGATGTATTAAGGCCCTCTGCAACACAGCCTTGAATTGGAACTGCGATACGCACTCCCCATTCTCATGGATGAACAAGGCTGCCCAACCCCCACTAGGGCGGATGGCTAGATACTCCTGCATGCATGCAACCGGGCATACCGGCCCCCTACCCGCCTGGTCGGTCTTAGATTTCGTAAGGATCACCACCAGGTCACCATGCTCAATCCTCGTATCCCTAAACTGAATCCCCCCACCCTGATTACTACGGGAAGACCCTACAATCTCGCCCAAGCGGAAGGCCCCATAAAATGCCAAGGAAAACACTGCTGAAAAAAGCCTGCCCTCATATGCTGAGTGGCAAAGCCTAGGTAACGCTCCCAGGATGTCCCCCAAAGTCCTCACATCTAAAGGGCGTCTGCAATCCCGCCTAGGCCCCTCTAGCCTGGCCCAACCAGATAAAGCCTTCTTAACCACAAAAGAGGACCCAGAATCATGCGAACCAGCCAATCTAGCGAAGAATCCCACTGCTGAGATATGAGCCCTAGCATAAGAGAGAGACCTGCCCTGATCCCTGATTTGCTGCAAGAAAGAATACATGGCTTGATCAGAGAACCAGCTCGTGATGCCCGCCTCCTGGACCAAGGACCTGTAAGTCAAAAAACACTGTTGATACCCAGCCCGAGTGCGGTCACTCAATGAGGCACCTACCAGCCCCGCTAGAGCGGGGCTCCAATCCTCCACAGTGATGGGGGAAACACTGTCATCTCGTCCTCCGCTTCCGGGTGGTACTTCCGAAACTCCTGCAACTTGGAACGAGACAAAGCATCAGCAGCATGGTTATCAACACCCGGAATGTGTGCAGCCCTGAACGTCAAATTCAACCTCAAACTTTCCAGTACCAGCCGCTTCAACAATCTCAACACGTGTGTACATGTAGCCCCCTGACTGTTGATAGCTTCAACCACAGCCATGTTGTCTGACCAAAAGATCACCCATCTATTCCTGAAGTGCTCCGCCCAAATGCTCACTGCTACCAGGATCGGAAACAACTCTAAGAATGCCACGTTCCTAGTCAGACCACTCTCATGCCACTCACAAGGCCACTCAGCCCCACACCACCGCAAACCCAGGATTGCCCCAAAACCAATGCTCCCAGCCGCATCCGTGAACAGTCCCAGCTCCTTGCTAGAGACCGCTGGTGCCGGCCACACAACAGAACCATTAAAGTTTGTCAGGAAATCCTGCCACACCTTCAAGTCATTCCTCACCTCCGCCCTGAGGCGAACTCTGTGGTGCTTTTGGGACAGCCCCACCATAGCTCTTGCAATTGACCTCGAGAAAGGGCGGCCCATAGGGATTATTCTTAGGGCGAAATTCAGCTGACCCACTAGTACCTGTAACTGGTGTAGAGTCGCTTTAGGAGAAGACAATGCCGCCTCAATGGACCTAGAGAAAGCCTGAACCTTATCAAGGGGCAACCTGCACTCACCAGCCACTGTGTCAATCTCTATACCTAGGAAGGACATACATGTTGCTGGGCCCACCGTCTTCCCAGGAGCCAGGGGTATCTTGAACTCCTGAAACATGGCCACCAACTGTTCCAAAGCATGTTTACAGTCCGCAGAAGCCGCCGGCCCCATCACCATAAAGTCGTCTAAGTAATGCACGACCCCCTTGTAACCTGTCCTATATGCAAACAGCCAGTGGAGCATTGAACTAAACGTCTCAAAATATCTGCAAGACACAGCAAACCCCATAGGCATACACCGGTCATAATAAAACTTGCCATCCAACTGGAAACCTAATAGGTGGTAATCCTCTGGGGGCACCGGCAAAAGGCGAAAGGCAGATTCTATGTCTGTTTTTGCCATAATGGCTCCCGGGCCTAGGTCCCTCAATTTCTTTAAAGTGGCGTCAAATGAGGAATAAGTCACTGAACAAAGGGCAGGGTCGATCGCATCGTTCACTGAGGACCCTCTAGGTGCCGACAGATTATGGATCATCCTAAACTGACCAGGGTCTTTCTTAGGAACCACCCCCAAAGGAGAACACACATAACCAGGCAGGGGAGGAGTCAAAAAGGGGCCTGCCACCCGCCCTAACCCTAGTTCCTTGACTATTTTGGATCTGACTACTGCTGGTTGGGCCCGTGCAGAAAGCAAATTATTGCAATAATCAACAGGGGGAACGTCTGGAGCTGGGATGCGAAAGCCTTCCGAAAAACTACGGTACAATAACTCGGCTGCTGACCGGTCAGGATACTGATTCAGCCAATAAATCAGTCTCCCAATGTCCACGGGAGTGGGCAACTTAAGGCTGTGGAGGCTTGATATCCTTACCCCCTCCTCCCTTCTCTTTGGATTTTTTAATACATTTGAACTCTGGGTGGGAGTGATGACCACAGTAGGAGCACACATGTTTGAACTTGCACTTATCCGTGGGCCAGGTGCATGTCTTTCTATTAAAGGCCCAGCAAGTTCCTCTTTTCTCACCGGGCCCCCCCTGCGAAGTCCGAAAGGGCTGCCTAGTCGATTGAAACCCCCCTGACTTGCCATTCACACTTTCCAGCCAAACATTGACCTCCACTTGATCCCATCCCATGTCAGGATCCTGCACCTTTTCCCATCTAAAGTCCGTATCATAGTCCAACCAAGCTGAGCCACTGTGGGTCGTGTGTGCTTTCAAAATCTTATGCTGATAATACACCAAGGATGCCGCTAGCTCTGGCTTCTTTTCCATGATCACCGTCATGAACACCTGAAAACCAAAAAGCCAGTTTGAATGGACTCCTCCACTCTCGGCCTCCTATCCTTGGAAGCACTATCCTTACCATCTTTATCCTTGCACTCTACCTCCCACCTTTTGGGTCGAATGAGAGAGAACAAATCTACATATTCCCCCTTCCAGATCTTCTCCTTAATATCAAGGGACACATGTGTAGCCAAGCGGCCAGGTTTTGACAGCACATAACCCTGCCCCCCATCAGTTTTTGTCCCACTGGCAGGTAAAATACTCGTGCCCTCAGGCTTACCTCCTGAAGACGCGGGACTGACCGTCCCTGATGCGGTGGTCTGCTGACCTAACTGCCCATTGGATCCCTGCGCCTTGACCAGTAAAGCCAGCTGGGCCCTAATCTCGCTAAAGGTGGGATCATCAGACGCACTTGGCGCCCATGGCACGACTGCCGCCGTGGCAGCCACCGCCCCTGGAACGGAAGTGGGGGTTACCGCCACCAGCGTCGTCCCCACCCCCCCTATCTCCTGCACCTTGGGACCTGCTGTCAATGCTCTAAGGGCCCCTAATATTTCTGCGAGCGGCCCCGAGGCCGCACCCCCTGGGAGAGGAGTTACTGGTGCTGCCGGTTGGGGTGCCACTGGAACCGCTGGTTGAGGAGCTACTGGTGCTGCAGGGCCAGGTGAATTCACCCCTCCCCCGTGACCGGGACTGGCGCAAGGGCCGCCAACACTCCCCGAATCTCCTCCAAAATCGCCCCCGTCCTGTCCTCAGGTGGATCTACAGGGACAGGGCAGTGGTATACCCTGAGGGCTGCCCGGTGCCGCTGGCGGTAATGCAGGCTGCCTAGGGGGCGGTATGATCACAATATCGGGTTCGAGTGGGACCACCTTAGGGGTAGCTTTCGCCCGATCCTCAGCTTTCTTGTTCCTGCCTCGCCCGCCCTGCTTCTGTACTCTGGGTTTTTTAGTCAAAGGAGGGAAAGCGGCCCTGGGGGGAACACCCGGCCTCCGTGGACGTTCTACGACTACCTCGGTCTCCACCTCGGGTTCAAGGGGCTCCTCATCACCCTCCCCCTCACTGCTGTCCTCGCCGCCATCAAACTTGGCTAACAACGCTTTCAAAAGCTGCGCTACCTCGGGGTCTTTACCCTTGCGCTTCTGATTCAAGCCTTTGGGCGGCATAGTGCCCGCAAAGTCCGCGCGCGGGACAAAAAGCTTGGTGCAGCACGCCTATGGGGCCTCTCGCTCGCGGTAAGACCCTACGCAGCGCTGCTCCTGCCACCCCCTCCCGCCTTCGCAGCTCGCGCCCAGGCGGCAGGCAAGGGGAGTCACAGCTCAACTGATACAATTAAACAAACGCCGCAGCCTGAGCAGGCCCCAGGGATGCCCAAGTAACGCCTAACAAGAAGCAGGGCGAACCCTGAAACCCACCCACGCCCGCAGCCTCCTGAGCCACAACCCCTTACCTGTCGCACTGGTCGCTGCTGATCCACTCCGCTCCGACCACGATTCTGCTCGGTCCTGCTCGCACTCCCTCAATATCGGCCGCCGCAAATCCTTCGACACCGCTGGAAAATTGCGCGCCAACTATGGGGCAGGGGAAGCTACCAGATCGGGGACCGGACAACACTTTAAATAAAGTTAAAGAAAACAGGCTAACGAGCCTGGGGGTAAGGGTCCAGTAGGTGCGAGCAGGTCACGACGCAGGCGAGGAAAGAGGCCGACCGAGTTGAGATTGTGACTTAAATAGGTCACGGCCTCTGACCCCGCCCGCGCCGGAAACGCGTCACCGCTGGCCAACCCGGAAGGACTTCCTCTACCCCGGTCGCCTCCCATAGGGTGACCGACCGGCTACACTCAACGAATGGGGTGCGTGGGCCGGGGGGCCGGCCCCTAAAGGCGGGCTCGTCTAGCCTCGCCCTTGGTAAATACTCGAGTGAAACAATTACTCCTTATCTCTCTTTCAGACCTCTCAGATCATCTCTTCCGTTCTTGTTACAAATCCCAAAGTCCACCACACAAGGAAGTGTTGACGTACTTTCTCTTTTTTTGGCTCCTAAACTGTGGAATGAACTTCCCTTTTGCCTTCATGTTAATTCATCTCAGCATTGCTTTAAAAACATTAAAAACATTACTTTTCCACTTAATTTAGCAGCTATACTCTCATCTGCATTATATAGCCCTGAGACGCCTTTTGGTGTAACTTTGTGCTCAACAAAGGAAAAACTGCGTGCTTGCTTACGGGGTGATCCAACATGTGGTTGCTGGGGTGCAACTGTTTAAACTATTGAGAGAAGGTAAGCCTACCCACAAGCTAATTCTATGGTGGTTGTCTGGGAAATGTTGTAAGGACGTGAATTGCATTATAGAGTTGCTTAAACACATGTAATAAAACTTTTATGGAAGTATATGCATGGTTGGGGCGTGACTTGGCCGTGGACTGGAATGGCTGCACAGAGCTGAGGCTCTCACGGCTGTGGCAACCATCAATACCTTTCCCAGACGCTGCAGCGGCATTGAACATCGTGAGCAGTCGGTGGAGCATCAAGGAACATCCTGATGGCAATGGCGAAGATCGGGCGAGCCTGGTAGCGGAGATTCAGGGGGAGATACTGCGCAGACACCAGCAGTAGCGCTCCTTAAGATGGCGGCATAAGGATATCCCCGGCTGACGCGCTGCTGGTGGATCGAGGAGGCGAACGAGGATCCTTACGGGGGTGGTGAGATGAGTGGCGGCGTTGGCTGTGCGTGGCCCGGACCACATTAGAGACCTGAAAAGAACGCCCTGTGCCGATCGCGACACACAAGCAGCCCCGGGAGCCGCAAACACCAAACTGCGGAAGAGGGGCCTGCAGGGTGGCTCCGATGCAGGCCCAAGCCGCGGCCTCTAGTAGGCAATTTCCCCCGCACTCCCAGGGGGCACCACCGCAACAGTGGTCCGGTGCCGAGATAGACGCTGGGCCGCCCCCCCTTCCAACCCCTGCTTCTCATAGCTCAGGAGCTCCTGCACACAATTGAGAACTCTCCTCCCCGCCTGGTGATCCCGAGTTGGCCTGGGGGACAAACTACATATTCACATACTGTACACTAGCCTCAATCACAGCAAAGGCCTATAACTGGCGAATGCACTATCCACTCTGACGGTGCCAATTCCCAGCGCATGGAGGCTCTGCCTTATGCCATCCTGATCACTGGCCACAACAGGTTTTCCCAGATTACTGCTGACACTGTTAAATTAACCTGAGAGGCACACTGAACAACTATGCCCTACACATTGTTGGAAAATCTCACAGTGAGGACCTGTAACTGGCTAGTATATTGTCTCCACTGACATTGCACACTGCCAACGCACGGAGACTTAATTTTGCGCCATCCTGGCAGCTGAACGCAGCGAGTGTTTCCACATTACTGTCTGAGACCACGCCATGACCACGCAGTGGGGGAGCGCTCAACTGCCACTGTACTAAATCAGCCTTCATCTTAGCCTCTGTTGGGGAGCTCACTGGGCACAGTCCGCCCGTGCCTTGCCATGCAGACAATCCTTGTCCTCCACTTTTGCGTCCTTTGATGCTACTGCGGCATGGGTCGCAAGGACCCTAAACAGCGCCTATTCCCCTTTGAAAAAATAGTGGAAATGCCAAGTAACCAACCTAGCGCCATGGCGGCACGCTGACAACCACTCACCCTACCAGCGAAAGACGTCAGTCAGCTGAGTCTACTGCTGCTAGAAATGAGGGCAGGATTCAAAGCGCTGGATGTTCGCTTTGACGCATTGGACAAACACATGGTGGACCTTGGGGCTAAAATCCTGGTACGCGATTGGTGCCTTGATGTAGTAGAGTCCCGTACATCGGATCTGGAAGATGGGATGGCGCAATCCCTGAAGAGAATAGATCGTATGGAACGGATCCTGAAAGACGGCGCGATAAAGAATGAGGATTTGGAAGCGAGAAGCCATCGTAACAACATTCGCCTTGTGGGCGTGCCCGAATCCACAGCCGCTGGACGAATGGACAATATGGTGGAAAACATCCTGACCGACCTATTTGGCAAAGAGGCGTTCACCCCTGGTTTCATGGTGGTGCGTGCCCACAGGGCACTTGGCCCAAGACCCAACACGGGCTGCCCCCCCTAGGCCAATTATCGCACGGGTAATGAACTTCAGAGACAGAGATACAGCTCTGTAACAGGCTTCTTGCAGGGCTCCAGACTATCTCTCTACCCTAATTTCGCCGCCATGGTGCAAGACGCTAGACAGAAATACCTTGGTGTGAAGGCAACACTTAAGAACTTGGGACTAAAATATGGCATGCTGTATCCTGCCAGACTAAGAGTGGAAGTCAACGGACGAACCCGAATCTTCGAGAACCCGAAGGAGGTGCAAGAATTCTGCCACAATTAGAAACTTAACAACAAAAGCTCCCCTGACTCTGACGCCGCTTCCCCTGCATAGTGGATTATTGGCCAGTGCAGACCTGTTCTCGAGCTCTGGCCTTGGCTGAAAGTCTGCTTATCTCCTATTGACACTCATTTATTTGCTTGAAGTACGTACTGGGTTTCAATATATATAAAGTTTAACAGTTTATGTAGGTTGCCAAGCCATGGGAGAGTGCACGTTCCCCCCCTTTTGGTGTACACCTAGCGATACTTAGGAGACGAAAGAATGTACACTAACTGTTGGTTTTCAGTGCACTAAGGGACCCTCGGGTACCATTTTCTGTTTTTGTACAATGGGGATTGCCTCTCCGAACGGGCGGGAAGGCTGGGTGGGGGAGGTGTGAGGGGAATGGTTGTTTTTGCTTAGCATTGAGTTTCTAGCAAGCTTGTTCACAGATGCATTGAATAGATATACATGTTGGTTATGCTTCATTTCTCCGTTCAACACACTATTATGGCGCAGGTAGGTCACAACTCTGACCCCTCGGGTATTACACTGGTCACGTGGAAGGTGCGGGGATTAAATGACACCCGCAAGCGGAGACGGGTGATCCACTATTTGAGCCGACATGAGGTTGACATTGCCCTGTTTCAAGAGACACATCTCTCACCCAAAGATCAGGCCCGCTTTGCCTCCTCATGGGGCGAACAGATTTTTCGCGAACTATAGCAATTACGCAAGGGGCACAGCCATTCTCATACACAGACGACTCCCCTTTAGGTGCCATTATGTACTTCAAGACGATGACTGTAGATTTGTAATTTTAGTAAGCACACTGTTTCATTACAAAATGGCGTTGGTCTGATTTTTTCCATGCACTTCTTTCTAAACTACTACAGCTGGATTTGTTGCCCTTACTGTTGGGGGTGATTTCAACATTGCATTCAACCCGACCACCGACAGCACTTGAACTGCACCAGACCCCAAACCTAGAGCATGCAAGGCTTTGCAATTTCTATGCGAACATTTCTCTCTTTTAGACTTGGGCCGCATTCAAGACCCGGTACACACTACGTATACACACTATACCAGTTCTTATGATACATGGTCTCGGATTGACTATTGGTTGTCCTCCCCAGAATTATCCAGCTGGTTCCACGAACTACAAACACTGCCCAGGTCCTATTCTGATCATTCCCCGGTTCTATTATCATTGAGGATCCCTCGCCCTGAAGGGTTTGAAAAACAATGGCGGTTTCCCAGCCGCGTGTTAGACGATGAGGTGTTCAGACAGCAAGCGCAGGATGCCATAGAAGAATACTTCGAAATTAATACATGGTCTGTGGACTCGGAAGCGGTGTTGTGGGAGGGTTTTAAAGCTTACATGAGGGGAGTGTGCATCGCTAAAAGTTCTGGAGTACTTCCTGAACTGGGTGACACTTTCCAGACTGGAAAAGGAGCTAGGAACTCTGGATGATGGACAGAGAATGGCTACGGTCCCGTGTTACGATACGAACAGAGCAGCTCTGCTCTTGGAGTAAAGAGAGGTGGCTGATAGGGAGATACTCTACATGGGGAAGTACCACTGCACCAAGGTTTATGGGGAGGGAGACCACCCTGGTCGATTCCTGGCACAGATGATCAGACCCCCCCTACTCCAAAGCATACATCACAGAGTTACAATCTGCGGCAGGACACACACTTACAGACCCTTTGGACATTCAGAAGGAATTTCTATCCTACTTCAAAACACTATACACCTCCAAACTGGGTCCTGATAGAACTGGCCAGGAGTCTTATCTTTCCGAGTTGCATTGGTGTACCTGGAGAGGTTCATGCAAAACTTCCTAGTTGAACCCATCACGAAAGAAGCCATCACAGCCCTGAATACATCTACCGGCCCCGGGCTGGATGGGTTCACTGGCGAATTCTACAAAACCTATAAAGATCTCTTGATCCCCCGACTATTAGATGTCTATGCTGATGCCCTAGAGACACAAATACTCCCACCTACTCTCCTCGAGGCAGTCATCATCCTACTCCCTAAACCAGGCAAAGACCCCCTACTGTGTGGCTCGTATCGTCCACTATCGCTTCTAAATTTAGATTATAAAATCCTTGCTAAAGCCTCTCATTGCTTATGGAATCCATAATCTCCCCAGCCCAATCAAGCTTTGTTCCACACCGATCCACAGCCTTCAATCTCCGCACCCTATTTAACACTTTGCACAGAATAAACCCGGAGATTTCAGCTGCGGCTATACTTCGGGACATGGAGAAGGCATTTGATTCCCTGGAATTGCCTTTTTTTCCTTTCCATTATGCAGTGCATGGGGATGCCACAGGGATTCATTGCCACCAAAGCTCTGTTATACAGTCAACCCTTAGCTAGGCTCCGGCTTAATGGCACTCTATCAGTTCCCTTCCCATTATCTCGAGGAACGCGACAGGGCTGTCCACTATCTCCTTTGTTATTTATACTAGCGATGGACCCCTTGGTTAGGCACCTCCAGGAAAAACATCTGCACAGAGGTTTGCAATTCAACACCGGCCCGATGTTAATATCTTTATATGCAGACGACACAATCTTATATGTTCGCCACCCCAAACAAACCTGGACCCTCTTATCAGGGAGATCCTCCGCTTTGGTACCTTTTCGGGGTTGGGGATAAATTGGCATAAATCTGTCGTCTTCCCTCTCACGGCCGGCACGACCTACTGGGACCCGGAATTCCCGCTGGAATGGTGCACGGATTCAGTAAGGTTCTTAGGGATACACATTTGCCTAGATTCAGATCAGATTATTAGGCGCAACTATGGAGTGGCGATCTCCAAACTCGAGGCGCAAATAGACTCATGGCTCAAGCTTACACTATCCATGGCGGGGCGAGTTGCCCTTATTAAAATGATTGTACTCTCAAAGTTCTTATACTTATGTCATAACATACCAATTCCACTCACAAACAAATTCTTCAACACTCTGCGATCGCACCTGATCCGGCTAGAATGGTGTGACAGGACACCAAGGGTGAGATGGCAAATAATGACGCTCCCCTGTGATAGAGGAGGCTACGGGGTCCCTGACTTACAATTATACTTCCTGGCAGCGCAACGTAGTTTTGCTCAGACATGGTACCACCCGAACGTCAGGATTACATATTTACGCCCGGAGTCCGATTTCGTACTACTGGACAGTCTGGCCTCCGTTTTGCCCTCAGGCATCCCTAGGCATCTCACAGACATTCAACCGGTCTCCACCACCTGCTGGGCGTGGGCTAAACTCAGGCGACAAACGCCCAGGCACTGTATTTTTCATCCCTCCCACTCCCTAACGGTAAATGGCTACCCATAACTGGCGAAAAGTTGGTACAAAAAATATGCACAAAATGTAATATTGTTACTATGCGGGATCTGTTCGCTGTGGGCCACATCTTTGACCCTGATGATCTATCCAAGTTCCCAGATGTCGCGTTCATGGACAGGTTTGTTTTAGCTAGACTGCAATCAGCTCTGCAGGCCCTGCTCCCAGAATACCCACTTGAACCGCCCTCGTTTCCATCCCTTAGAATGGTGATAGGTAGCAGCAAGGGAATTCATCTTATATCTCAACTATACAAGGCATGTGCCAACCTAGTCCCAGTGAATGACAAAAGGGTGCGGTGGGCATGGGAGGCGGATTTATGCACTACAGTTACGGACAAGCAATGGGCGGCCTGTTGCAAAGTGACCAAAACGGTGCCTAGATTCTTTGTTTTTTCTTTCTATATGTCATAGGCGGAGAGCTACGGATGCGTCATTGTACCTATTAGCTGGGGTGACGCTTAAGGGGGGCCTTGTATGTGTTATGTATATCATTCCGCACAATTGACCACCTTACTATGCTCTAGAGGAAACGTTATAAGTAATATATTATGTGTGTACCTTATGTGATGCTAAACAGTACTCAAGTCTTCGCTTTGTCGTTAACGAAATGCTAAATAAAGTTTAACCCGTTTACCGCGGCCGTTATTTCAGCGCAGTGCGGGCGTTCTAAGGAGTGGGCGGGGCAGCGTCGGCCGTTGGCCGTTCGCAGCACCAGCCAGGTAGTGCTGGCGACGGCCGACGGGAGCACGGAAGGGGTTAAATAAAAAGTATATGCATGGTTGAATATGTTTTAGAAGAACTAATGGTGAAGTGATTAAGCTGGACAAAGGGGTTTATGTTACAAGTCCAACAGATAAAGGTAAAGGGATGGCAACAAGGTCTGATTCATGGAAGGTGGTAGAGGTTTTGTATAATGCAGTCAAAGTTGAGAATCGTAGGCAGTGGAATTTAGAAATAGTATCAATCTGTTATAATGACAGTGTTAGAAGTGGTGACTTAAGTGAGGTGTGCAAAAACGACAATAATTTGTTTGTGGATATGAGTATACATGCCAACCATCCCGATTCAGGCGGCAGACTACTGATTTCAAGGCTAGTCTCCCGCCTCCCGATTACTGCATACAAAAACCCAATTCCTCTGCCGGCTTCTGGCAGCAGGCACTGGTCTTGTGTAACTCGGATTATGCACTGCCAGTAACCTGCTTCAGCAGGCCAGTGCACCACATTTTTGTCACTCTCTCTCTGCCTGCCATAGCTCTTTCTCCGTGGTCATGACAGGTATGGATAAAACATATATTTGCATTTCTCATATCCAATCCTGAAGCAGCACACTTGCAAGTCCTATATATGACAATCAGCCACCGTGCAGGTTCAATAGAAGTGAATGAGAGAGACCTAAGGAAGTCCTATATATGCCAATCAGCCCCATGCAGGCCTCAATAGAAGTGAATGAGAGAAATAGATCTCCTGATTATTGTTAAAAAAATCTCCCACTTTCCTCCTCCAAAATGTTGGTATGAATGTGGGTTAAAGTCATGTAATAGGAAGGAAGGTTTGGAGAAGTGTAAGATAATTCTAGTGGTAGAAGTGTTTGGAATTCAGGTTGTTTTGTTGCAAGAGGAGGGGTCGGTGTTGGCAATGCCAGAAGAGGCTCTAGTAATCCTTGTATTTTGATGGAAGAATAAGGAAAGTAGTTGTAGTTTTTGGATCTGTTCAGGATTTCATTGTAGGGTAGGAACAGTATTTGTAGTTTTTGGATTTCTTGTCTAATGTGTTACACTTAATTGTTTTTTTTGTTTCTGCAATCTTTTTCATGTTCCTGTTTTTAGGTCTCGCCTGTCGATGCGCATGCGCATCGAGCAAGGCGAGAGTATTGGCACTTATCCGCTCTTTATCCACACTGCAAGGAATCGTGGCGATTCCTTGCAGTGCACGAGAAATTTAAGCTCAATGCGCATGCGCATTGAGCTTAAATGCGCGTGCACATGCCCCCAGCCGCCTACTCTCTCTCACAGCCTCCCCCAGCTCCGCCCCCTCACTACTTGATTGCACGGCCGCTAGGCCGTGCCTCCCCTACTCTCCTCCCCCCTCCTCCTCTCCTCCCCTGCCTGCCTGCCGCTAGCCTTGCCTACTCTCTCTCGCAGCCTCCCCCAGCTCCGCCCCCTCACTACTTGATTGCACGGCCGCTAGGCCGTGCCTCCCCTACTCTCCTCCCCCCTCCTCCTCTCCTCCCCTGCCTGCCTGCCGCTAGGCCGTGCCTCCCCTACTCTCCTCCCCCCTCCTCCTCCTACTCTCCTCCCCTGCCTGCCTGCCGTGTGTCTGTTTACATGTCTTCCCTCTTTGTTCGTGCTCTCAGCGTGTATCAAAGTGACATGAGCTCTGAGCTCAGTTTCCTTAAGAGTCACAGTGCATGAGAGCCAAGTTTACCTTGATCAGTGACAGTCGCGTTGGCACAGGATATAGGCCGCTCACAAATTCAGTGCGCCCGCTACTGTGTTGAAATTGGGATACAGGCGCACGCCATTTTGGATTGGTCTAGTATCAGGCCGAGACCCGCAGACAGCCAGGAATGTTGGAGAACGCTGATAATGGCTGTGTTTGTGGCTGGTCCCACCAGCACATGCACGATTTGGTCACTTCCTGTTATTCTCTGGCCACATAGACGTCATCCTGGTGAAAGCTGTGACTGTGTACAGGACAGGCTCGTGCTCCGCCACCAGCAATCTGTGCTCCGAGCTCCCAGGCGGCCGCGCCGTGGGGATAATTTTGAACAATAATACACACATCCTCTCTTCATTGCAGTTGCGCAGGCCGCCCTGGGCCCACTGATTGCAGCCAGGCCCGGGTGGCTTTCGAAGCGTTAATGGCTGTTGACAGAATACAGACTGTGTTTGCGACATCTGCTTGCTTGGCTGTGAGCAAGGGTTGTTATTTTTTTTTTTTTGCCTTGGTCTCCTCGCGGCATCAAGGTTGTGGTGAAAGGAACCGCCCACCCCTGATATGGAGTTAAAAAGCTCAATTGGAACCAAGGGCTCCTCTTCAGCAGGCAGGTAATGAGGGTAACCATGGAAACCCACCAGAGGAAGTGTATTCTGGCAGGAGGACGTTAATCCCCTCAAGGGCATACGAAGGACATCTGGACTTTGCGGGCACTCGGCAGAAATGTGCATTTTAGTTTAAAAAATTACCGCTGTAAGAAACGCCCATCTGTAAAAACTGTGTCCAGCGTTGGAGACACAAGGTCAACTTTAGTCTACACAACACCCTCACTCTCACTCATCCTCACTCACCCTCACCCACCCTCAACCCCTCACCCTCACTCACCCTCACCCACCCTCAACCCCTCACCCTAACTCACCCTCACTCACCCTCACTCACCCTCAACCCCTCACCCTCACTCACCCTCACTCACCCTCAACCCCTCACCCTCACTCACCCTCAAACCCTCACCCTCACTCACCCCCACTCACCCTCACCCTCACTCACACTCACCCTCACCCACCCTCACTCACCCTCACTCACCCTCCCTCACCCTCACCCTCACTCACCCTCACTCACCCTCACCCTCACTCACCCTCAACCCCTCACCCTCACTCACCCTCAACCCCTCACCCACCCTCAACCCCTCACTCACCCTCAACCCCTCACCCTCAACCCCTCACTCACCCTCACTCACCCTCACCCTCAACACCTCGGCCTCACCCTCACTCACCCTCAACCACTCACCCTCACTCACCCTCAACCCCTCACCCTCACTCACCCTCACTCACCCTCAACACCTCACCCTCACTCACCCGCACTCACCCACACTCACCCTCACCCTCACTCACACTCACCCTCACTCACCCTCACTCACCCTCAACCACTCACCCTCACTCACCCTCACCCTCACTCACCCTCACCCTCACTCACCCTCACCATCACTCACCCTCACCCTCACCCTCACTCACCCTCACTCACCCTCACCCTCACTCACCCTCACTCTCACTCATCCTCACTCACCCTCACCCACCCTCAACCCCTCACCCTCACTCACCCTCACTCACCCTCAACCCCTCACCTCACTCACCCTCAACCCCTCACCCACCCTCAACCCCTCACCCTCACTCACCCTCAACCCCTCACCCTCAACCCCTCACTCACCCTCACTCACCCTCACCACCTCAGCCTCACCCTCACTCACCCTCAACCCCTCACCCTCACTCACCCTCACTCACCCTCAACCTCATGCTAAAGATTTACAAAAAAAACCATAAACAATTCTAAAAGCACTAACTCTAATGCTGCGAGACCTATTGCATTTCTAATGCTTGTTTGATGGAGAGAGTGTGTGCGCATAAGTGTGGCTGAATTGTTGTGTGTTAAGGAGGAAGGTGTATGGTATATTGGTGCTAAATGATGGGTTAGGTTTAGAATGAGAATGCTGGGTGAGTCTGAGGGACAAAGGAATATGGATTTTGAAGTAAGTGCATGTTTGGAGGCAGATGCTTGTTGCTAACATACTGCTTTGCTGTTGCTCCACTTTGGCTCCCTTATTATTTGGATCAACCTAAACCAGTACCATATCCTCATCATTCTTCTGTGAGCATACTTAAGAGAGACTGTGATGGAAATAAACGGATTTATAATGTGTTATGTGTTAAAGGGAATGGAAAGGGAATGGAAAATAAAAAATAGTGTGCAATAACTTAATGATATTAATTTTGTAATTAGCCCACGCCACTCCTGGTTCTTAATAATATAGCAGTGGGTGTTTACCTTTTAATAGTGCAGCACTCTACGTGTCAATGTCTCTAGGCCATGTTTCCGGAGAGCGGAGGAGCAATCAGCAAGGGCTGCGCAATTCTTCTGTGAGCTTGCATGCTGTCCACGGATTATACAATCAAGTGTGACATCAGAGCAGGAGAGGCATAGGTGAACTACAGTAGAGTGTTCTTGTGTATTGCTTAGTAGTTGCATTTATGTAGTTATCCATACAAGGCATTTAATGACACTGTGGACGGGTAGCATATGCCCTCCTTAGGTTATGCTTCACTGGAAGGGTGTGGGCTTGCAGCATGGCCTGTGCGAGAAGAGGCACTGTAATATATATGTGCAGAGAATTCCCTCTACTGTATACCTTTATTGCCTCCCCAAAGCCTTAGCTTCTATAGTGAGGTAGGGTGTGGTAAAGGAATGCTGTAGAACACCGGCCTAGGCACGGCACGCACAGGCACGCGCATACACAAGGGTAGAAACAGAAGACGTGCGATAGGTTTGTCAGCTTCTCTCGATCTGCCTTCCTGATCTCCCCTCCTTCCATATTCCCTTTCATGATGGAGACCTGTCTGTTGTGAGGTGTCTGGAGGGGACGGACTGGCACCGTGTTTACCCCGTAATGAAGCTGCCGTCGTCCGGGAGCACACGGTAATGAGTAAAAGCCGCGCAGCAGGCATGGCCTGGAAACATTTCAAATAGGAGCAGAAATCAATCAGCCCCATCAGGTGGGCAGGAGCAACCAGCCAAAATAATCACGTCGGTGGCCCCATGCCGTGCCAACCCCTCCAAAAATGCTAATCACAAAACAAAGAACAGCTCTCCTGATGGGGGAAGAGTGATTGCGCACTCCTGCCCCATGTCAAACCCGAAGATGTCCATCAAGGGCCTCCGTAGTCTCTGTCAGTCACCGAAAGCCAAGGAACTACTTCGTGTAGTCCACAATGCTGCGGATGCGTCCTCACGTTGTGTGATGTCATGGACGTCCTCACCGTCTCGTCATAGTCTTATTGGTGACGGGTTGTGTGCTGTGCTTAGAAGAGGCGCAGAAGAAGTGAACATCCCGAGGCAGCTGTGGATTTTTTTTACTACAGAGAGACCATACTCACAAACAACACGCCATCTAACTGCTTTGTTATCAAAGACTACCCATGCTTTTCCTCATACCTGAGTACCGATGCTTCACGAGATATGACATTCGCTCCGATATTCCACATGCCGACGTCACCAGATCTGTGAGATCTTGTGGTGTGAAGTAAGTCAAGAAGAGCAAGTCTGTTGGCCTCAGCTCGCAGGAAGAAGTCCTGCTCACGACTCTTTGTTATATGTGTACTTATATAAATATGTGACATAACAGCTTATGTTACGTTATGTTAAACGACTTATTGGGAGCTCAAATAGCCATATAGGTGTCCTGCGCTGAGGAGAAATCGTACTGAATTAAACATAGCAGGAGAGACCGATTTCCCATACAGCCAGGTCTTCAAGGCCTTCCTAAAAAGCAATAGTTCCTGCGCCTTCCGCAGTGAAACGGGGAGAATATTTCTTCGTTCGCAGCTGCTTCCAAGAAAGACCTACCAACTGCAGAGATCGTGACCAAACTGTCTTGCTATGTTGGGCTCATGGGCCCTGGCGGATTGAGGACAGCCATTTGAGCATACCTGGACTATCCGACCTAGGCCCAACGCAAACGTGAGCCTTTTTGGGGGGCAAGAGACATCTGGGGCACCTTTAGTTCAAGTATGCTTGGCTATTCCCAGCCTCGCTCAGGGTGGACATGGGCGGTTCTATGACGCTCTTCTTCACGGAGGCGAAGGAGGTGGACTGACTGGAACGGCAGGGGCAAATGCTGCCGCAGGATCCGACTGGTGAGAGATCGCTGGACTGGCAGACTCAGCTGCGGCAGCGCTCGCGTAGGGGGCCAAGGGTGACCACCAACAGTGATGAGGCACGTACAGAAGAGGACAAGGCGGCCACAGAAATACAGAGGGGGCTCCTTCAGCCAATGGCAGATGAGGGGCATTGGCTCCCACAATAGAGCTGCCACTACATGGATCGGCGAACTCTGAGATCACTTCAGATGAGGTTGTTATAGAGGGACTGAGTGTAGGGGGACTGCCCTGATTAGCATCTTGCGGAAGTGGGGGGGGGGCTGAGTGGGTGGGGGGGGGTGATTTCTTTAGACGGTCCTTCAACCAATGGTGCTGGCCACATCGCCCATTGCTGCCTTGGAGGACATGGTGGTAAGCAGTGCAAATAGTTGGGAAGGGGCGACAGGTGCCTCAGGCATTGCGGGGCAGGTCTCTCTGTACCTGTAGCACAAGATGGCAGGGTGGGGGGGTACAGTTTACGGGGGCTGCGCTGGAGGTCATAAGAATGGAGACCGGATGGCAGATGCAAGGTGGGAGAGTGGCACTCAACACATATAGTCATTGGTGGGGATGGGCTCTCAACACATAGCATTGGGTGCTTCCCTTAGAGTCCTCGCCTGGAATGTGTACGTGCTGTGAAACAAGCTGGAGTGGGGAGTGGTGCAGCAGTATTTAGCACAACAGGCTCCGGACCTGGTCCTCCTGCCAGGAGACACATCTGAAGGGTCCCACTGTGATGTTTTGGGAAGGGGCAGGTTTCAGCCACTGGTTCACGCGCAATACTTGACTGGGGCCCCAGGGTCGGAATTCTTGTCCGTAGTTCCCACCTTTCCAGGTAATGCACAAATGGGAGGATTCTTCGGGCTGCTGGGCTGTGGTAGATGGCTTGTGGAATAGGGACCGTTTGATAGTGGCTTCCTGGTACTGCCCCTCAATCTACAGAGACCGGGCCTTGAGAACATGGGGAAGTGGGTTGCTGATTGCCCTGAGTCTATGTTGCTGTTGGGGGACCTTAATCTGACCATGCATGTGGCTGAGGATCGTTTGGTGTGGACAGGGGAGGCACCCATGGATGATTTAAGACTTCTCTCTTTTCTGGGGTCACTGGGGTTGAAGTATTTGTGGCAGGTGATGCATCTGGGGTGGTGGCAGTGCTCGTGTCTGGATTATTTTCTGGTACCGGGATTATAGAGTTTTAGATATAGGAACACTGCCTACTTGACTAGAGGTATTTCAGATCACTCCCGATGGTTACAGAACTGTGGGTTCTGAGGCACCGTCCTGGATCAGGAGCTGTTGGACTGGGATACCCGCCATCACGTATCGGAGGCTTCAGGCCACTATTTACGTTAAAATGAAGAGTCGTTGTCCTTGGGGACGGTATTTTGGGAGGCATATAAGACAGTGATCTGAGGCCAGTTAATTGCACACATGGTGGGCAAGAATAGGGAGAAACATTGTGCATCGGTGGAGTTGGAGAAGGATCTGTCAGAAGGCAAGGCTGAATATGTGGAACAGCCAGACCTTGAGCAGGCTCGATGTTTGGCCCAGTTGCGGCAGGATTACTGGCGCCATGTTCAACGGGAAGTGTGTACCCTGTACCGGGCGCAACAGAATTGGCTTTATGAGGTGGAGAACAAGACAGGGAACCTGCTGACATGGTTGCCAGGAAGGAGGAGCGGCCAGTAATGGGTCCGGCAGTATGTTTGTGGATTGGAACATGGGTGTAAATGTAAATGTACAGGAATTTATATAGCGCAAATCACCGAGCGGTTTCTAAGCGCTTGCTTAGGGAACCCGTCCTGGAATTCCCCTGTGAGATAACCCCGGCTGGGTATCCGCAAGGTGAAAGCCAGGCATCCCGCCGCGAGGGGCTGTTGTGGAGATAAAGCAAGCTATTGCCCAGAGTCGCAGAGTGTGAACCCGTGAATCAAGCAGGCACCGGAGTGAGAATTGTCAAGTCCATGGACATTTTAGGACTCAAGACCCCGCCAAGCCGGGAATTGAACCCTGGTCCTGGGCTGACCTCTGCTTCCAGGTCTGCCTCCTCTAACCAGTGAGCCACACTTCTCCACTGGGTGGAGATGCCCATGGCAATAGCCCAGGCTTTTGCTTGCTATCTTTGCAGTCTTTATGCCACCATGCTCTCGCCAGAGGCCATGGAGGGTATGCAAGGGTTCTGGATGAAACTCCACTGCCCTGCTAGAGTTGGGAGGCTCAGAAGTCACTTGAAGTTTAGATTACAGAAAGGGAGCTTGTGTAAGCTCTGGCCCATCTTAAAAGTGGGAAGGCCACGGGTGCCAATGGTCTTCCTCTGGAGTTTTTATGTTAGTGATGAGCAATGTGCTTAAGCCCTTGTTTGCTCTGTTCTGTTAGGCTCGGTCAGGGGTAGGTGCTGCTGAGTGACCCCTAGCTGAGACTGGTTATGTTGTTCCATAAACCTGGTTACCCCCCCAGAGGACTGCGCCTCATACTGGCCAATTTCCCTTTTGAATGTAGAAACCAAGCTGCTTGCTAAGGTCTTGGCAAATTGCCCTGCGTGGGTGACAGAGGATGTAGTGGCTCCAGATCAGTTGGGATTCATGCCACATAGATCCACGCATCAGAATCTTTGGTGGCTCTTTGGATGCCTGGCTCCTCGGCTACACACCTCTGCTGGCTCTTTTCTTGCCATTGGATAAGGAGAAGGCATTTTATTTGGTGGAGTGGCCATACCTGTGGGCTCTTCTTGATCGTATGGCCTGGGGTTCCAGGTGTGGATTCTGCTTTTGCATCCCAGAGTGAGAGTGAGGCTGAACGGGGTGCTGTTGGAGTAGTTTGAGCTGAGTTGTGGTACCAGGCATGGGTGCCCCCTCTCCCTGCTGCTTTTTGCAGTGGTGATAGAACTGTTGGTGGCCTGGATCTGTTAGGATGCCCAGTTGCAGGGCCTCCACTGGGACAAGAATTGAGAGGCTGTGATTTCACTGTACACGGGAAGTGTTCTGATTTATTTGGTGGCTACAATCATAGGTTTGTTAAGCATAGCAACTCACCTAGGTGGATCTCAAGGCACTGGGGTTAGGAGGGACGCCAGGTCCGGGATGTTCAAGGAGATCTGTCGAAGAGCCAGTTCTTAAGGTTCTTCATGAACTTGGAGGGTGTTGGTGTTTGTCTGAGGTGGAGCAGGAGGGTGTGCCATACCTTGGTCCCGAGGAAGGAGAAGGAACAACCTCCTGCCTGGTCTTCTTGATGCGAGTCACCATAGCAAGGGAGAGCTGAGCTGAGCGGAGGGATCGCTGGGGTGCGTGGAATGTGCGGAGTTAGTTCAAATATGCAGGTTCGATGCTGTGGAAGGCTTTGTGGGCATGGGTGAGAAGCTTGAAGTTGATTCTTTTCTTGATGGGGATCCAATGTAGTGTAGATAGGTGTTGGGTGATGTAGTATGTCACGCAGTAGGTTGAAGACTAGTCTGGTGGAGGCATTCTGAACATTTTGGAGTTTGGAGGTGAGGTTCTTGGTGATCCCGGCATAGAGAGCATTGCCATAGTCAAGTCTACTGCTGTTTGAGGGGAATCCATTTGAAGGTCTTTCGTAGGAGGCGGAGGGTGTGGAAACAGGAGAATGAGACATTTGGAGGTCCACTTTGAGTTAGGAGTCCTGGATGATTCCGAGGTTGCGTGCGTGGTCGTTGGGGTCAGGCAGGTTCCCAAGGGCAGGGGGCCACCAGGTGACATTCCAGGCGTTGGGGTGTGCGCCCATGATGAGTACTTCAGTTTTGTCCGTGTTGAGTTGTAGACAGCTGCTCTTCATCCACTTGGAGACTTCTTCCATTTCTTCTTGGAAGTTCTGTTTGGATAATTTGGGTTTGTTGGATAGGGAAAGGATGAGTAGGGTGTCATCTGCCTAGGATACAATGTTGAGTCTGTGGGATCTGACGATCGGGGGGGGCGGGCCATGTAGATGTTGAACAGGGTGGGGCTGATGGAGGATCCTCGGGGAACTCTGCAGGAGATTGGTGTGGAATCCGAGAGGAAGGGTGGGAGATAAGGACCATTCAATGCCAAGAGTTATGGAGATTCTGCGCACCTTTGGTCTTTTTTACCACATCATGATGAACTGAACCAAATCCATAGCATACTTGTTGTCCAGCTGGAGACTACAGAGGGATTGGCATCAGCAGTTGGTGTGGTCCGACCTCAGGTTTACATAACTGGGGATTTATGTGACTGCTGATTGTAACCTGTTTTATGAGAGGAATGCTGGGCGTATATTGAGGATATTCTGTAGGGATGTTAAGCACTGGTGGCGGCTGCCTTTGTCCGTATTGGGTAAGGCGGGCCTATAAAAAATGATTTATCTCTCCAAGTTCCTTTATGGGGTGCAAAACACTGTTCGAGATTCCAGACCAGTTCTTTTGCACGGTGGAGGCGGAGGTGCGGATTCTTCTCTGGAATAATGTAGGTAGTTGGTGGACGTTCGTACCCTTTAATTCTGCAATGATTTGTTGGAAAAAATTATTATATCCAAGAAATTTGTAGTGCTGAACAATAAATAATTTCTTTATTGTCTTGTATGAACAGGTTAATGAAGAAAAAGAACAACAGCCGACACGTGTTTCGCTCGAAAGGCCAATCGGCCACAGGCTTTTTCAAGGCAAAAGTCTATCAGAAAACGTCAAAAGCAATGAGGCTAAAACTAAGAGAGTGGTCCCTGCAATCCGACATGGTCTCTGCGGTAGGAGTGCCAAGAGGATCACTCTTGAGATCATGTTGGTCTCCCCGGAGGATGGGGGTATTGCCCTCCCGGACTTGCATCTGTATTACTGCGCCCACCTGATGCTGGTCAATGATTAGCCATTTGGTGATCAGGGTGTGCCGGCCCTGAAGGCAGACTGGTGCGCACTGGAACCATATGGTTTTGTGCAGTGGATCTATGTGGCCGGAGGGTGCTGACCATCCCAGAGCCGTCTTCCACAGCGGTACAAACCTGGTGTGACATTGGAAACACTATGGCACTTGGTGGGGGGGGGCTCGCAGGGTGTCAGGGTACATGTAATGAGATTTGAATGGTATTTCCAACGTCGGGAACCTCTGGGGTGGCAGGGATTGGCTGACTTTTGAGACCTGCAGGACCAATATGAGATGCCCGAGGGGCAGTTTCTGCACTACCCACAGATCAGGGCGATCTTGCAGCAGATAATTGTCTGCTTGCAGGACCTGGTGGAAGAGAGCCAATATGAGAACCAGGCATTGACGGCTTCGCTTCACCTGCCCACGGTCTCCGGTGCAGCGACTATGTAACTGTTGGGAGGGTGCTTGGAGGATGAGGAGTTGGGCCAGTGTGTAAGTATCCAGGAGAGGTGGCCATTCGACAGAATTCCTTCTTATTCAGTTGAATCTGCTGCATAGGGCCTATTACAAGTGCACAAGACTCCAGGTAGTGGGGAGAAGTGACTCGGATCGCTTCTTGCGAGGCTGCGAGCAGCAGGGTAATTTGGTACACATGCTCTGGGTTGCCTCTGGGTGAGGCCATTCTGGGATGGAGTCCAGGATAGGCTCTCAGGGGTGCTGAAAAAGGCCCTGGTGCTCAGTTGGTTTGCCTGGGCATCTGGGGTCAGGTTACGCTGTATAGGTACACCCTGTGATTTTAAAATGTGGTGCTGGCAGTGGACTGGAGGGATGTGGTGCACTACTGGGGCTATGCGCTGTTTCCGATGGTACAAGCCTGGTAGGCCAGTATGGAATGGGGCAGGCAGGTGGTTTACCCAGTGCGGGGCTGCTCCCGGAAGTTTGGAAAGATATGGGACAAGTGAGATGCTGAAGACAGTGCCTTATTGGGGGGGAGTGGCGAGTCTTTCGTCTGTTTGGAAAGTAGATGGGTATGTTGAAAACCTCTTGGAATTTGTGGACTTGGTGTTCTTTTTTGTTGTTCACAAGCTGTAAGGGTTAGACAATGCCACGCCAAGGTTTGTTTGTAAATATGTGCCACAGCATCCTGGGGGGTTTTGGTTGAGTTATGTCCCGTTTTACATGTTGTGTTCTGAGATATAACGTCAATAAAAATATATTTAAAAGAAAAAGTCCTATCACCAGAGTGAGTCCAGTTAAATATATGTATTGCTAGTAAAGAAGATTGTCTCGGAATGATACAAGGCTCCATGAACATGGCAGAGGGATATAAATGCAATATTTTTCCCCATCAAGAGCCAAAGCAGAGGAGAGAGAAGAATGACGGGCTAGAAAATGAGCCATTTCGGCTGTAGCATTTTGGATACGTTGGACCTTTTTTAAAGTCCCTGCATGATGCACTATAAGGCAAATTGCAGTGGTCCACGTGACTCAAAATGGTCACCTGGCCCACCACTCAATAGGATGACACTGAAAGAAATGGCAACATTTCATCAGCACCCAAGGTAGCAAAAAAAAAGTAGAAGTTAAATGATTCATTTGTTTTCCGAGCGATAGATCCAACTCTAGATCGAAACCTACGTTTTCCCCTTAAATGCACCAAGAGTGATCAGATCGAGGTGGAGGTCAGAAATTGGAAAGGGTTGAATAGATTGAGTATGGTTTATCTGGAGCACCTTAGTTTTGTCAGACTTAAACTTAAAGGTATTGATTCGCGGCGAGGTGTAACTGCAGACATTCATTGATGAGAAGTATTGGGGGGGACCCCAGATCAATCTAAAGAAATAATTGGTTGAATGTCATCTGCATAGTTCATGCAGTTAAGCGTGAAAGATCATACCATTTTCAACAATGGATGGAAGGAAATGTTAACAAGAGTGGGACTTAGCGGGACTTAGCGTTGACTCCTGAGGCCCTCTTTTGTTAGATGTCTTAAATTCTGACATACAAGGAAGCAGATAAACTGTCTGACATCTTTCCTTTAGGTAGGATTTACAGCACTGGTGTGCTGACCCACAGATCACAGATTATAAAGGAAAGTGGGCTGTAGTCCTTAAAAAAATTCCGCAGCATTTATAAAAATATTTCAACTTAAATGAAAAGTTGCCTACAGCAAATATTTATTTTCTCAAAGTGATAGTCAATAGCAGTAAGTGTTCTTTTCAAAGGGCCTATCAACGGCAACAGGAGCCGTGCTGGTCTTACATGCCCATGATGAGCCAGCCTCAGGCCTCTTTCATGCTGGCATCAGTAGCAAATGCCTTTTCTGAAACTACTTTTATTTATATACCATCTGAGAGATCGGAAGGAGTGGAGGTAAGTGTACAATCAAAAAATACAAATTTCTACTACATCAATTCACTTTTACATCAAATTACGCAACCATATAGCCAATGTAATGGAGAAAATTTTAATAAAACATTGTTGATAAAAAACAATTTTATAATACCATTTGATATTAAAATTAGAAAAGTCTATGAGCCATGGAGAGTAAGTGAACCAGATCGTATAAATTAATAATCAAAAACAAACATATCAATTTTACCAAAACTGTTATTTATTGTACCTTTTAACATAAAATAAAAAATAAAAATGAGTACACAGTTTCCATTAATTTCTCTTTGTGCATACAAAAAATATCACCAATTATAAGACACAATACATTGTCTTATAATTGGTGATATTTTTTGTATGCACAAGGAGAAATTAATGGAAACTGTGTACTCATTGTTTTTACTTACTCTCCATGGCTCATAGACTTTTCTAATTTTATTATAAAATTGTTTTTTATAAACAATGTTTTATTAAAATTTTCTCCATTATATTGGTTATACAGTCACGTGATTTGATGTAATAATGATTTGATGTAATAGAAATTTGCACTTTTTTGATTGTGCATTTAGCTACACTCCTTCCGATCTCAGACGGTATTTTAAAAAAAAGTAATTCCGGAAAAGGGATTTTTAGGTCGAGCCTAGCACAGAGAGCATGCTCTTCTAGTGACCAATCCAAAGTTCTCTGTCTGGCTAGGACTTCGCCTGCGCATTAGATTGGTTGTTGCCTTGTCATTTACTTTTCGTACCCTGCAAATGGCTAAAGGCGGGCGCATGTCTAACCTCTTTAGCAAATGTTCACTCCCACAGCGTTTTGCTTTTGGGAGCGAGCAGCGGCGCACAGGGTACTAGCTGCATTCCTTACATTCTTTGCAGTGAGCGCACACCACTCTCGGTCTTCTGATACCGGGGGCACAAAATGCTTTTCCCTGCCTGCTGTGGCAAGTATCAGCTTATCAGTTTCTGTATTTTTTTAACCAGTACACCACATACCACGTGGCACGCCTCAATTAGATTAAAGGCGGCTGCACTTATTTTTTTGTTCTGTGCGATACCCAAACCCAGGCGCAAGCGTTTTTTGTTGCTGTTGTTGTGGTTTAATTTAAAGCAGTGGAGTGGGGGCAGGAGCTAAAGCAGTTTGCCATTACCAAGACCCTTTTTTTTATTAAAAAGCACTTCACAATATGCTAATTCAAAACACGCCTCCTGTGTCTTTCACAACCCTCCTTATTCCTCCCACAACACTCGCGCCCGGCCCATCCCTCATCCTAAGTGAATGCATCCAGCTGCTTTGTGGCAACATCTTGGTTTTTTTAGAGCCTTAGTGTAAATGCTTTGCGCGGAGCAAACTTTGCTCCACACGTCACAAAATACTTTCCTCCTGACTGGCTCTCCTGCAACACCTTTTAAAAAATGTATTAAACCAGCACGCATGTACCGCTCGACAAGCCTCAGCTGGATTAAATGTTGCTTAATGGGTCTCGCATTAGCGACAGTTAAAGATATTGGCATTATTTAATTTATTTAAATAACAATGCCTTTAATTGATCTTATAAGGTCCCAAAGGCGAGACCTATTGGCTTGCCAATGCTTGTTATGTTATTGGTAGAAGTACATCCCGTCCCTTCTCTCAACATTGGGGATGACTCCTTTGCGTGTTTGGTGACCATAGTAAATGTGAATAGTAATCCACCAACTGCATTGACTCGTTAGCCCAATGCCAAATATGAACTGGTTCTCATGCCAAGTACACTTCACTGCCTCTGGGGGCAGGCTCAGGAGACACAGAAGAAATATACCAGCCTGTACGTTGAAAGGAAACTTCCACAGAAAGTACAAAAGTACCAAGCACTTCACCCCACAAGCTCATCAATTGTTTGACACCCTCCGCCTGTGCTCACCACTATTTATAACTTTGACGTAATGTTGCATTAGCATCACTAGGAGCAAATATGGGCCTCGAATACAAGTGACTCCTTAAATTGTGACCCTTCTAAAACATAGGGGATATTTCCAAGAAACTGTCAGGGCATGGTGTTAAGCCAAAATTGCTAATGCTGCACTCTGACAGTTTAAAAAAGCAGGAATGTGGCATATTAACATGAATGCGGCGCACCCCTGCGCTTCACCTTGTGCTAAATTTAGCTGCCTAGCGCCTACGCGGGCACACTTGCACTATTTTGCAAGGGTGTGTGCATTGCAGGGAATGACTGTTCATGTCCAGGAAGGTTTAGCGAAAAAGCAGTTGCCTCTGACACCATGAATTGTACAATCAATTTTACCCAATGTCCTACTTTATTGACATTGTAAGCATTTAAAATTTTTGCATTTTCTTCAAAAAACTTTTTCCAATATTGCACAATAGGGTGATAGCACATTTGTTTAGATCATCTCCATTAATAGAATACATTCAACAAAAAACAATAATTAAACTAAATTCTTTACGATATTTCATTACATTACACAAAAACAAAGAATGAACAATTTACGACATTAAAGAAAAAACTCTGATCTTGATGTTCTTATTCTTTAAAACAAACAATGCAAATTTGTTTTTTTACCAAATTTGCTAGAACAGTCCTACTCTCTTTCACTGAATAAACTATTCTTCGAGGTAAAATTATTTCCAACAAAGAAACAGTAAATTTTGTCCTGTATAAGGTCGGAGAAGTCTTTTGAGGCTTTTTTGGCCGTTATTGTGAGATACGTCTCTCACTGTATGTCCTATTAATATATTAGGTCATAAGGCATCTGGTTCTCCTGGCCTAGGTAGTAAGCCTACGCGTTTCGACCTTCTTTCAAGTAACAGGATGTGAGTTAGGGAAGGTCTTCATCAGGGCTCATGGTTTTGTTTTGTAGGACATCATGCTACACCTGTGGGGTTATAAGGGGCATGTTTTAGTTGGGAGATCAGGAGTCTTGTATACACTTATGTTTGGTGAATATTTGGGATCACGTACCCTTTACAGTAGAACAATGGTTGTTCTCATATTTTGTCCTTCGTGTCTTTACTTTCTTTCAAACGCTAAAACGACCGGCAAAGTGGTGCTTTCTTCTGGCGGTGGGCTCGTGTTTGGGAGTCTTTTCGGGAGATTTCTGGAAGGCAGCCTGTGAGCGGGAACATGATAAGAATTCTATTTAGTTTGTTGTTATGTGGCTCATGTTTTAAATTAATATGCTCTGTGGGGGAGTTGGGGTGAGAGGTTTCCATTCTTATGTGAGTCTGTAGCCCCGTGGGGCAGTGTCTCTGCGTAGTTGTTTGACCCGTGTGTGGGGCGACACGTCATGCCGGATGTGCCTCCCCAAACTCGGTCCTGTATGGATTTTGGCATATTCCGAGGATTGTATCTCATACCTCTTTGTCTTTGAAGTGCCGCCGTGATTCTGTATTTCCTTTGAGCAACTCGCGGTGCGTTGTCTCTTCGTGGCGGCTTTTCCTCCTATGCCGGGTTCGTCAGTAACCTGGGTTTCACAGGGATACCTTCCATTGGTTGTTTTATGGCTTGTCTTGTCTTTTCTCCTTTCTGATAGGTTGCGCTCGCCCATGGTTTGATAGCAGCTTACTTATTGGGTGTGAGGCGTGTTTTCATGGCGCGTGGTGCTTTCTCTGGGTCCGGAGTTGTCGAGACTAATTTGTTTTAATCAGCATGTGGGTTCACAGATGCCATAACGAGTCATGGGGATAGATTGTCCTATATGTTATCTGTTGTTCATGAGGGATCAGCGACCTGAAGTGGAGCTGATTGCCGTTTTCTGCCTGTATTTGTACTTTGCCTGACTTTTCGGTGTTTCCATTGGTTGTGCTGCGCTGTGGTTTTAGACTCACTTTTTCTATTGGTCGAGGGGCCTGTCGCCATGGTGACTGGAAGCTTTCGGTTGTCCCAGGTTTGTGGAAGCTTTACGTTTTATTTGCTGTAATGCGCTGGTGCGTCTCTGGGGCCATCTGTAACTTTTGAAAATATTATGGTGCATTTTCTCCGGATGTTAAGTTGTTGGTTCTTTATTATTCCGGTCCATATCCATGACGTGTGGAAATTAAAGTGACTTTCCAGTTTTTTTTTTGTCGTGCTGTGAACTTCAAAATCGTTTATCTTAGGCTGTGTTTGTGGCCAGCTCTTTTGGGGAAAGTATTGATTAACTAACGTTCTTCTATACAGAGTGTGTATTCTTGTTTCTGAATGTGATGGCAACGGATCGTGTTATTGCTTCATGATTGTCTGTGTCATGACGTCATATGTGACTCCATGGTTGTCTATCTCATGACATTATCACGGGGATGACTCTCTAAGGTTTTGGAATGTAGAACTCTTTCATACAAAGCTGGAGATTTCTGCAAGTTCATTCAATCCATTGTCTACAGTGGCAAGGTACATGATGGTTGTGGCTTCCTGCTTTGATAAATTTTGGGGCACATTTTTGCCTTTGATATGTTTGACCACTGTCCATTTTATGTCATCTGGTCCATGGTTCATAGCGATACAGTGTGGGACCATAGGTGCATCTTCTTTCCTGCATCTGATTCTCGATCGGTGTTGTGATATTCTTGTTTTAACCGGTTGGCTTGTTTTGCCCACATAAACAAGGCCACATGGGCACACTACACAATATATAACATTGGTTGTGTTACAGTTCGTGAAATCATCATGTTTGATTTGTTTCAGGCCATATGTAAATGTGGTTCCTTCCAGTGTACTTGAACATGACACACAATTTCCGCATTTCTTATGCCCTTTGATTGGTGGAAGATTCAAGAGGGCGTGGATGGAGGTATTTTGTGGAGGCAAAGAAGTATCCGCACGAACCAATTTGTTTTTCACATTCTCGTTCTTTTTTAGTGCAAATACTGGTAGAGTTTCAAAAGGTTTCAAGCTTTTTACTGTATTCCAATTTTGGCAAACAATCTTCTTTATTTGAGTTGTAGCTCCTGAGAACGTTGTCACGCATACTATTGGAACTTCATCATTTGTTTTTTCTTTCGGGGTCAGGAGGGTTTCTCTGGGGATATACCATGTTCTTTTCATTGTTCGCTTCAGTAATTTTCTTGGATATCCCCTCTCTAGTAATTTTTCCATCAATTCTTTGGCATTTGAGAAATAGTCAATTTTCCTAGAACAATTTCTGCGCAATCGCATAAATTGACTTAGGGGTAAATTCTCTCGAAGATTGTGTTGATGAAAACTAGAGAAGTGAAGGAAGGTATTCCGGTCAGTCTCTTTTGTATACAGGGTAGTATAGATGATACCTTCATCATGTTTTATCATCAGATCGAGGAAATTAATTTATTTTTTGTTGTATGCCAGTGTGAATTGGTTATTGGGGTTACGGTCGTTAAGCCAAATAGAAAATTCCTTTAGTTGCTCTTCTCCACCTCTCCATAGCATAAAGACGTCGTCGATGTAACGACGCCATATTTTGATATGGCCATCATAGGGGTTGTTGTTATAAATCCATTTGGCTTCATACAGTGCCATGTACATAATTGCCATTTCCGGCGCGAAGGGACATCCCATGGCGGTCCCCATTGTTTGTAAATATTGGATATTGTTGAATTTAAAGAAATTGAATTTTAAGCAGATTTATGCTAATTTCAACAGGAAGTCTGTGGGGACATTGTGGGGTCTTTCTCTTCTGTCTAGAAAGTATTCAAGGGCTTCCAAACCATCTTCTTGTGGGATGTTGGAGTACAAACTAACTATATCCATAGTTACTAGAATTTCCATGGAATCGTCAACATTTTGTCCGTCCAGGAAGTTAATTACTTGCATGGTATCTTTTATGTAGCTAGTTGTTTGGCTTACAAGTGGTTTCAGAAAGGTGTCCACGTATTTTGCTGGGTGTTCAAGTATGGAATTGACTCCCGAGATTATTGGTCGACCAGGTGGATTCCTGGGGTCGTTATGGATCTTCGGGAGGACATACATCAAAGGAGTTCTGGGATTCTTGTTTATAAGATATTCTCCTTCTTTTTTAGATAGCCAGCCTTCCTTTTGGCCTTCATCTACCAGTGTCTCAAGTCTGTTCGACAATTTTTTATTCCAATGTTCATCAGTTCGTTTGTAGTACCTTTCATCTGATAATTGTCTTTGGACTTCTGTTTCGTACATTTCTCGCGAAAGGATAACAATCCCTCCGCCTTTGTCGGCTGGTTTTACAATTAGACTTTTATTTTCTTGAAGATCATGTAGGGCAGTCTTTTCATCTCTCAGCAGGTTCCATTTTGTATATTGTTTCTTTTTCTTGTCAAGTATGTCCAGATCACGTAGCACATTCTTTTCGAATGTTAATAGTTCTGCAGGCATCTGACTCGAGTGTGGAAAGAAAGTAGAAGGGTTTTTGAGTCCTGAATAGTTTCGAGCTGTCATGTCTTGTTGGTCTTGGAAAAATATTTTCAGCCTCATTTTCCTGAATAATTGAATCAATTCCAATTTTGTTTGACAGATATTTGGTTTGGCTGTTGGAATGAAGGTTAACCCTTTTTGTAGTACACTCGTTTCGCTGGGTGACAAAATGTGATTGGATAGGTTGAATATTGCACAGTTGGTTTTCTTTACCATCTGTAAACCCGTCTCCTCGTAGTGATCTCTCCTTGGTATTGGTTGTTTGTCCGGTTGAACCATCTGTTTCCTCTTTGATGGCCGCGTTGTCTGCCTCTGCCTCTGTCGGAAAAAGATGCCGGCTGGTAATGCTGGCGGGCTTGATCTTCTCTGTTTCCAGTGGGCGCGTCCGCGTCACTTGAGCTGTTTGACACCAAGGAATCGTCAGAGAACGTAATGAATTGCCTTCTGCTTCTGCCTCCGTATGTTCGTAGAGATCCGGTATTTTGTGGCTGTTTGTAAAAATCTTTTTCCAAGTAGGGGTATGTTTTTTTCTCAGAGTAGTTTGTAATATCTTTTTGTAGTTTTTGTCTCTTGAAATCTTCGGTTGTTTTTTGGAAGGTTTGATTTTCTTTTTCAAGTTTAGCTAGAAGAGCTTGGGCATTCTCTATGGCTCGATTGTTCAAAAAAGCCTCTTCTAATTCTTTAATGAGCTGTTGTTCTTTTAATCCCAAACGTTCAGCAGTTTTTATTGAATGAAACATCCAATCTCGTGAGCATTTAGTGCCGATGTGACTAAATCCCTCAAGATATTCCGGGTCTTCTGTAAATATAACTGGCACGTTCTTGACTTGCAATCCAACTGGCGTGGTCCCAGCCCTTAGATGTTCTAGCAATACTTCTCCGTGTAATGATGTTCTGATTTGTTTCTTTTTAAGGCGGGTGATTTTCTCTAATTCTGTGGACTGACTAGCGTTGATCGCTGTGTTACCTGGGTTGAGTGTTGATGGCCTTCTAAGCAATGCTTCTATATCTTCCTCTCTGATGCTTAGCGTTTTGGGTTCTGACATTTGGATATCTAGAATGGCGGTGGTTTGGCTGGCTCTTATCAGCTTTTAAGGGTCGTGAATTTAGATGGGATGAGAGACAAATTTTATTGTGGTGCCACACCTTCAGGTGCTGTGAGGGGCAATTAACCTAGGGAAGATTATATCTCCTACTAGTGAGGGCCAGGGGGCCCTATTTTGGAACCACATTTCCAAAGAAAAACCCTCGTAGACAGCTGTCTACCCTATAGTTTAGCAAACAAACAGGGGTTTGATTCATTTAAGGTAATCAGAGGCTGGAATCAAGTCAAAATTTAGCGAAAAAGCAGTTGCCTCTGACACCATGAATTGTACAATCAATTTTACCCAATGTCCTATTTTATTGACATTGTAAGCATTTTAAATTTTTGCATTTTCTTCAAAAAACTTTTTCCAATATTGCACAATAGGGTGATAGCACATTTTTTTAGATCATCTCCATTAATAGAATACATTCAACAAAAAACAATAATTAAACTAAATTCTTTACGATATTTCATTACATTACACAAAAACAAAGAATGAACAATTTACGACATTAAAGAAAAAACTCTGATCTTGATGTTCTTATTCTTTAAAACAAACAATGCAAATTTGTTATTTTACCAAATTTGCTAGAACAGTCCTACTCTCTTTCACTGAATAAACTATTCTTCGAGGTAAAATTATTTCCAACAAAGAAACAGTAAATTTTGTCCTGTATAAGGTCGGAGAAGTCTTTTGAGGCTTTTTTGGCCGTTATTGTGAGATACGTCTCTCACTGTATGTCCTATTAATATATTAGGTCATAAGGCATCTGGTTCTCCTGGCCTAGGTAGTAAGCCTACGCGTTTCGACCTTCTTTCAAGTAACAGGATGTGAGTTAGGGAAGGTCTTCATCAGGGCTCATGGTTTTGTTTTGTAGGACATCATGCTACACCTGTGGGGTTATAAGGGGCATGTTTTAGTTGGGAGATCAGGAGTCTTGTATACACTTATGTTTGGTGAATATTTGGGATCACGTACCCTTTACAGTAGAACAATGGTTGTTCTCATATTTTGTCCTTCGTGTCTTTACTTTCTTTCAAACGCTAAAACGACCGGCAAAGTGGTGCTTTCTTCTGGCGGTGGGCTCGTGTTTGGGAGTCTTTTCGGGAGATTTCTGGAAGGCAGCCTGTGAGCGGGAACATGATAAGAATTCTATTTAGTTTGTTGTTATGTGGCTCATGTTTTAAATTAATATGCTCTGTGGGGGAGTTGGGGTGAGAGGTTTCCATTCTTATGTGAGTCTGTAGCCCCGTGGGGCAGTGTCCCTCACCACCCCTTGTTGTAAATATTTTCGTCCACCCCAAGCGTGGAAGGGTATTCTCAGATGTGAGACCCTTGCTCATTGCACCATCAGGATTCAAGCAAACCGGGCCGAAGACGGCTGTAATGCCAGAAACCGGTCCCCGGGAGCTTGTTTCCTTCCCAGTGTAAGAATTGGCTTTTGTAGTTTGGTTTGCCCTGTTCCCATCATGCACTGGGACAGGAACAGACTAATTTGCATACAGCCAGGTTCTGAAACTGGGATGGTGCAGTGAGCTAAAAAACGGTGTTGGATCTAGCCCTGATCTCTTGACTGGGTGAGAGCTTTCTGCTTAATTCAGAGACTCTGTCCCTCACCACCCCTTGTTGTAAATATTTTCGTCCACCCTAAGCGTGGAAGGGTATTCTCAGATGTGAGACCCTTGCTCATTGCACCATCAGGATTCAAGCAAACCGGGCCGAAGACGGCTGTAATGCCAGAAACCGGTCCCCGGGAGCTTGTTTCCTTCCCAGTGTAAGAATTGGCTTTTGTAGTTTGGTTTGCCCTGTTCCCATCATGCACTGGGACAGGAACAGACTAATTTGCATACAGCCAGGTTCTGAAACTGGGATGGTGCAGTGAGCTAAAAAACGGTGTTGGATCTAGCCCTGATCTCTTGACTGGGTGAGAGCTTTCTGCTTAATTCAGAGACTCTGTCCCTCACCACCCCTTGTTGTAAATATTTTCGTCCACCCTAAGCGTGGAAGGGTATTCTCAGATGTGAGACCCTTGCTCATTGTCATCCGCAAACATAATTGCGGGCACCCTGCTGCCGTTCAATTTAGGGTCGTCGGTGTAGTCAGTGGCATTCAGATGGGCGATTACCCCGTTGACGAAGAGGCAAAACAGGGTCGGTGCCAACACACAACCCTGCCTTACCCCTCGGTCAACGGGGAATCTATCAGTAAGTTCCCCGGACCTCCCACACCTCACTTGGGCATAGTTATTATAATGCAGCCTCTGTAAGATTGATAGGATGTCCGGGGGAACTCCCATCTCTGCCAGGACGCTCCAAAGTTTCCCCCTTGGTACCAGGTCGAAGGCGGCCCGTAAGTCCACAAAGATTGTGTAGAGACTACCGCCCTCGAATATTGCTGCCCTCCAATAGATGATGTTCAGTCTAAAAACCTGGTCCACTGTGGATACACCCTTCCTGAATCCCGCCTGATAGGGACTAAGGACACCCACCTCTTCCATCCAATCCTGGAGCCGATTCAGCAAAACCCTGCCAAACAGTTTCTGTGCTACGTCAATTAAACTGATGGGTCTGTAGTTGGCTGGGAGGAGGGGCGAGCCCTTTTTGAAAATGGGCACCACCTCTGCCCCCAGCCAAGTACTGGGGATTTCCATGCCGCTAAGAACCCCGTTAAAAAGAGCGGTAAGGTAGGGGGCCCAAACAATGGGCTCCTGTTTATACAGGTCCCCAGGTAGGCCATCCAGTCCCGGCGCCTTTCCAGGGGCAAGACCTGCAGTGACCTCACCTAGCGTTATTAGATCCCCTTCATAATCTGGCCAACCGACCCCGGTAACAACAGAAGATTCTCCCATCTCAGAAGTGTATAGGGACTGGAAATGTGCCTGCCAAACCCCGGGAGCAATGTTAGGCTCAATTGCCGATTGGAGATTTCCCGATCCCCCACTCACTATCCTCCAAAACAGACGGTGATTTTTGATCGCTAGGGCCTTGGTAAGTTCTTCCCACTGGTTTTCCTCCCATTCGGCCTTAGCGTGGGCAACGAGTTTCTTGTAAGCCCGCCTACTTTCTCTTAAGCTGTCCCCCCCTAGACCCTCCTTAATAAGTCTGAGGAGTTCTCCTTTTGCCCTTCTACATGCTGGGTTGTACCATGTTGGTTTGCCTTGCCGCCCCTTACTTGGCTTCCGTAAGCTACTAAAAAGATGAGGGGCCGCAACTTTTATAAGGTCCTCATGAGCCTTATACAATTTAGCCTGTGAATCTTTATTGTTTGCCTCGGTATCCAAACTCCCCACAGTTTCCAAGATGGGAGTTATCCCATCGTAGAGCATGGGAAGTTTGTTCTTGCTTGTGACCAAATGCTCCCACCTGATTCTTCTCCTGCTATTTTCCAAGAGGAGCGCAGGTTTATTCCCTTCCAGAGTAGTCGTGGGAGTTTGGAGACCAGGGTGGACAAGGTCAAGCTCGAGAGCATTATGGTCGCTATCGGTCCTTTCCGTTACCCTAAAGTCCCGGATTGTCGGCCACTTCACTATTTGGGCCAAGACATAATCCAAGCGAGACTCTCTTCCCACTCGATTGTAGGTGGTTCTGCTGGGTATGTCAGATTTCATTCGCCCGTTACAGGCTCTGATTCCAAACTTTAGGGTAAGGGCTGTGATTTGTAATGCAAGTGGGGTCCATGCCTTCGGGGGGGGGGCTTCTACTGAGGGCACTGCCCATCTGGCCTCTTCTTCCGATGAGAACCCCTCCAGAAGACCAGGGAGTGGCTCAAATTGAGAATTAAAGTCCCCTCCCACCACATAGAATGAATCACTCGGTAGTTCAGATATATAGTTCGTGAGTTCATCTATGGTCGGTGATTCCTTTGCAATTCCCACTGGCCTAGAAAAGATGTTAATTAGCACAAGTTTAGCTTGGTTAGGCCAGGATAATGAAACCACAAGAATATCATCGGAGGTAGCCGATAACCGTGTTGCCACACAGCCTAGATGAGATGCAACCCAGGTCGGGAGCCCCCCTAAACAATCACTAATAGCGATTGTAACTTCTATGAGTGCTGCAGAATGCAACACATATAGAAGTTGCAAAGCGTCATTTTTTAGTGATTGTTCATGTGCAGGAAGGGACACCTTCCAGCACATGAACAATCACTAGTGGTGATTTGTTGTTTCTATGTGTGCTGCATAATGCAGCACACATAGAAACAGAAAAAACTAGGAGAAATTAATTTCTCCTCGTTGCGCCTGTTTAAGACCAGGGGTTCCCTGCTCTTATTTTTGGTGCTGCCCCATATTTACGCCACTTTGTAAATAGGGGGCAGAGTCAAAAAGCAATAGGTGTTGCAGTGGAATGCCCAAAGCATTACCCATTGCCTGCCCCTTTGTCGTGACAGACTGCTACGGTAAGGGTAATAAAGCCACCTTGTAAATACGGAGCAGGGCATTGTGCCACAGGAGCATCATTAAAAATTGCGTTCCTGTGGGGCAATGCCCTTATCAATATGCCCCACAGTTTTCACAGGGATCGCAATTTCAATTGCTGATAAGGTTCCCTTACGGAATTTTCTCTCAATTGCTAAAGGTAATATACCCTTTCTTTATTTAATAAGAAAAAACACAATTCTATTGAGTACCAGCATATGCAAATGGTAGGGTGGAAAGCACCAAAATCCACCTCATGTGCCCCTTGTTAAAGCATCAACTCTGAAGTGGTGCTGAATTCCGAACACCCTGGTATTGGATTTCACCAGCTGCGATAAATAACACAAAATCCACCAGGACATGCTTAGCCGAGATCGTGTTCATTGATATTGCAGGAGCGGGGTATGGAGGAGAAGCAACGTTATGCTGCCTTTGCAAAATATTCCACAATATATATTAGTGTAAGTATGTGAACAAATCCTCTTTACACAAATCAATGCTTCAGAAAAATTGAAAAGCTTTGCTCTAGCATTCTTCTAGCATAAATAATGTTTAAGAAGAAAGGTCGATTGCATGCACCAGTTATTTTCCTCAAAGGTGCAAGGTTATGAGCAAGTGGCATCTGTGAATATACAATTAGAAACATGAACAACAAGCATTGGAAAAGCCAAGAGTTCTATGCTTGGCAAAACTGCATTACAGTTTTTTGTTGCAAAAGTTTGCAATAAGCATTAAAAGTTTAACACTGATAAAAAGTTGAAATGACAAAAAGGTAGTTACAGTGAAAATCGCCAATGCACAAGTAGGCTGAATCATTCAGTATGCTGTGGAAGGCAGAAGCAAAATGTTTAGGACAGTTCCACAGATAAATGGATAAAGAGAGGTTTTCTTTTTTGATAATGTAGCCTGAAGTCCGATGTGTATCTCTTGGCTTTGCTCGCTCTTCTGATCTGCGTTCTGACCGACCTTCCCTTTCTGAATTTTTTGATGAACCCTGAAATGAACGAGAGGAATGTGTATCAGTATCCTGATACCTCTCAGGTTTTTTAACATTATCACAATTTCTAAGGTTATATTTCCTGTTCATGTTGAGGAGACCCACCCCGTGATTGTGACGCAGTTTGCTTGTTTTTTTATTGTTTATTATCACATTTCTTTTTAGGAAAATCGAGTGTTTGCTTTGAGTTGTCCTTTTCAAGATTACCCAGTAATTGTGGTTTCACAGGTCTAGTTCCCGAATTATCTCTCCCGAGCGAAGCATAGGTCTCTTCAATAATTTTTGGTAATTCCTGCTCCTGTTGTGCAGAAGTGCATTCCCCGAGGCGTTGGCGTATAGCCACTGCTGCTGCCTCCACTTTTATGTTTGCTAACATAATTGTAGATACCTGGGCAAAATTGCCTTTCAATTTCATCCCTAAGTCCAGGGCAGTTTCTGCCCCGTACTCATTCTGTATTTGCCTCAATGCTTCTGTTATAACTGCTATTGATGGGGCACCATGAGTCCTGGTATAGATGGAAGCTAAGACTGTACCCCAAGTGGTACAATCCTCTGTCTGGGGAGCTATCCCCATTGGCAAGCAAATTGTCAGTATCCTATATTTTTCTTGTGGGCCTGTATGTGGAAAAACTGCCTCAAGCTGTACTATTTTCTGTGCTATCCAGAATGGCATTTGCTCAAGTTTAATGGACATTCTTCCCATAATCGTGTTCAGAGTTTGTGGGGTGATTTTAGTAGTGGTCCCTTGAAATTGACCTGCTGGAGTGACCCTTGTAGGTTGAAATATGAGTGTTGTCATATCGAACTGCGTAAGATTTCTGTATAGCTTTACTATTTCTTTTTGAAGTGGACGTAAGTCTGCTGCTGATAACGTGTCAATTTCTGGATGCGGTGTGTAAGCAGCTAGAACCGGCCAGATTGCTCCGTCTCTGCTGAGTGGACCAAGTCTCACTTTATCTGTGGTATGGAGAAGGCTCCTTTAAACCAATTTATATGCTCTTCATAAGTGAGCAGGACTTTTATGTCCTTGTATGGTGAGTATTCATCTGGTATTACATCCGGAGTGTAAGAATGAAACATATGTGCTTCTGCATCTGCAGGAGAGAATTTAACCCAAGAATAGAACACCTTTGTCCTGTATGCCTCGTGCACCTCAATCACGAAGTCAGGCCTGCAGTAGGGGTAACTAACAAATATTACATGCAGTGTAGGGGACATGGCACATAGGGATGTGTGACATGTCGTGTTTTCACTTTTCATCCTTGCATGTTCTTGGTGAGGGGTCCCTTAGGAAGGCACAATTTGTGCTGCTGACCTTAAGGACCCTCTTTAGTAAGTCAAGCATGGATACCAAGGTCACGATTTACTAGGGACTTACAGAAGGAGCTAAATGTTTTTCCAATTGTGCAGTTGTAGGGAAAGAACACTGGTACTGAGGCCCTGGTTAGCAGGAATCCAGTACACTTCAGTCAAAGTTGCATCAAGTACCAGACAAAAAATGGGGGGGGGGCTGCATCAAGAACCCAGCTCCCTACACCCATGTTAGCCTTAACATGCGTGATCAACTCAGGCAACATCTCTCTACCAATGTACTTGCCCTTATGCTCCTCTGCCCCTAGAATCTCATCCTCCAAACTAGACGACTGAGTGGATCTCACCAGCAGCACGTCCATCTGCTTAACTTTGTCTGACCGCATTGCCCACAAAGTTTTTGAGCCTCCTTATCCTGGTATCATCACTCTCCCTGCAGGGGCAGGGGAGAAAATTCAAAAGAAGAAGAGCACAGCCACAGTGCCAAAAATCACTTTACTGCCAAGGAATCCGAAAAAACACTCTGCAGTACTCACCCGATCTGCAGTATTTGAGGCTTTTCCATATTACACCAATGACTCAGGAAAGCCAAGACTGGCTCTCACACGAGTGCACTCAACCCTTCGGTACACATGCATTCACTGCAATCAGGAAGTCAGGAGCCCAAGAAGAGACTGAAATCTTCTATGTCTATTGAGTGAACCTTGCACAGGGAAACTCCCCCAACAATACAGTGCAAAAAACCTCCTGATCACCTACGTGTCTCCCTGCAAGCCCTGCAGGAAGGACGATGCGCATTCCTGCTGGCCGATACACCTCCCCCTGCTGGAATACCAGCTGGAGAAGAACGTTGCAGACGGATTGTCAAAGCCCAGCAGGAACAACCCCCATTCCTTGTCCTTATCATTCTGTCAGCACAGAAAAATGAAGAAGAGAAATGCTGGGTAGATACTGCTGAAGTATCCTCCAGTGGGAGCGGGTGCGGCTGTATATACCTGTTTCTTCTGTTCTTTTTTCTGTGCGGTGAGATAGGTTATTTTACTTGTCATGAATGGGAAGAGGACAAAGGGTACCTGCGGGTAATGCCCTAGTCTCAAACCTAAAGGCAGAACTGAATTTTAAGTGGTTCAAGAGCACCTGAAAATTCAGCTATTCAAAGTTGCTTTGAAATGCAGTGCAGGGGTCCCAACTGAAGTATGTTGGACAGTATTCCATCCTCACTGTGCTCACCCAATCAGACTTTAACTTTCCAGATTACTGCATTAATCTGACAATGTTAAAAAGCTCAGCATTGTAAAGTAACTGTAAGGCAGCAAGCAATGCACTATAAGTAAACGTGAATAGAGAAAGATGGAGTCTGAATATATCTTGGCGCTGAACTCTCAAGTTTCCCAGGTTTAAGGGAGATTTAATCATCCAGACCAGATGTGTTTTTTTCCATTGTATTTTGGAACTTGCAATTCTGTTTGTCTCATTATAACATCAGACATACAATTAATTCCCAGTATGCAAAGCAAACACATAAACTGAACGAGCTACACACGCATGGGCCAGGGAAACTTGAAAGCTCTGTAGTGTACCGTGTCGTACTGGCCTATAAGGCAAGCAGTCAGTACCTGATGGGCTGGTATGACAGGTCAGTGTATGGGCCAGTAATTTGGCTGTTTGTGGGCCTATTGTATGGTCTGGTGAGCTGCTTTTTTACTGCTGTTAATTTCCCTGATATTGACGTAGTCATTGCCGGCAACAAGCACAAATGCATGCAGTCTCCCATGCCTTGCAAAACACCCTGTACAACTTTCAAAACTGTCTTGCTTTACAAATGTTGACCACTTGTTTAGCTATTTGATTCACTAATGGAGGCCACTTTTATTTTGGTGCCCGGGCCTCTTTTCTGCCCTAGTCGGACCCTGGTAGTGTAAATAATGTGTGAATGCAATTGTGAGGTCCAATTAAATATGTGAATGCAAAAGGTTGCAGTGTATGTATCATGGGGTGAAAGGTGGATGCAGCTGGGTTTAGCAGACAGTAAATTAAGTACCTTGGAATGCAAGGTCGAGGTAGTGGAGTTCAGTGTCCTTGCATGCATGGTGCCTTTTGATTGCAATGTAGCGTAGTGGGATTTGTGCTCCGTCAGGTGGTATTTGTAAAACTAAAAAAAACAATTCCTTGTGCTATTGGCTCAGGTAAAAAATCGTTTTTACACAATAAACATGCATTTTTTCCATCTGTGAGAAGATTATTATTCGGAATGCTGTGTCTCAGAATGCATAATATATTTCCTCTAAATTGTGTAATTCTTGGCAATTCAGGTCCAATAAACTGGTTACCCAGAGCTGAAAAAGAATCACGGATGGTAGGTCACTAATTCCATCTCTGTAGCAATCCCTCCTCTTGACCTAACCTCCCTCTACCCTCCAGCCCCCGAAGGCCCTCCTTTATGTACTGTTAAGTACTCCCTTTGAAAGCTATGCCCTAATATGTGTAATTAAATACGACTTCCTGCCGGTGGCTTTGTTCAATAATGTGACAGTTTTGATTCACCCGTCTCTGTTTTGCCTGTCAGTCAAACGCGGCTGGCAGTACACAACCCACGTGTCTTAATGTCTCATCCAACTTGTTGGGGGCATTGAGTGACAGCAGAAACAATATAATCCCAACCTGCATTAATTAGGCAGGCATTACAAAACCATAAAACATTTATACCAGCAACGAGACACAGCCCAAAGGTAATTAAGGGCATGCTGGGAGGAGTGGGGGAGGGGTACTGCGAGAGACAGCGGGGGAAGGGGAAGCTTGCTCTGTGGGCGACTTCCTGACAAGTAATCTGGCTCTTATTGCAAAGGTCTCGGGCTGGGATTCCCTCTCTAACAAACAACTGCCAAGTACCTCTCATTGTGAGCAATTTGCTCTCACATTTAAATCAGCATTTTAATTGTCTCCTGTCTGTACAGCGGCACAGTGCAATGCATGCAAGCGACAGCTCGCAAACGATCCTGCCTGCAATTGGAAAGTTGAGTCTGCTGCTGGCGGCCACGCTCGCATCACAATCCATTCGGGTCACTGTCCTGCATTTCCCATTAATGAACCCAAAACACCAGGGGATGCGAATTTTACATTCCTGGCCAGTGTATCATCTGACATTTAGAACTGCAGAACTAAATCACTAATTACATTTAGTGGGGGTGCAGCCCTGACTTCTCCAAGAGTATAGACAGAAACAAACTTACTTGCAGGCGGTATTTTAATACAAGTATCGCTGTGGGAATGGAGGCTGTTTTTCTCGAAATTGTTTTCAAAAGAAATTGTGCTCTCCTAAAAAATAGAAGCGCTTCTCTCGAAAAACAATATATAAATGTCCTTCCTCTCACACCCGGTGCCTAGGCCCAGCTCCCTACTTACCTGGACTAGTCCTCCGACCAGTCAAAGCCATTTCGGACTCAGCCCCACGCTCCTGGTGCCGACGTCATCACTCACTCTCTGTCTGCGCTCTCTCGCTCCCTTTCACTCGTGCTTCTTTGCTTTTTCAATTTTGTTTGTCCTTCTTCACCTTTCCCACTTTGCAGCTGGCCGAGGCACCCACAGGGGGCCGACGAGAGAGGTCAGCTCTCTAGTGTCGCCTGGGCACCCCATACCCCTGCCCCCAAATCTAAAGTATACTGAATGTTAAGCGTAAGGTTACTTTTCGAGCGCCACTGCTCTTGGATGCAGATGCCTCAACTGTAATTTGTTGTTCTGGCAGATGGGGCCAGGGTTTTAGGTTAGCTCTGCACTTGTCCGCCAGCCCTGTCCTTAGGGTGACCAACTGGCATTGGTGCAAATTCAGGACGGTGAGTGTAAAAATTCAGGACAAAGGGTCAAAATTCAGGACACAAATTCAGGACAGGAGGTCAAAATTCAGGACAAACCTTCAGGACAATAGGTACCTTTTACAGAAACATCAGAGGTCGCGCAATAGTATATAAGTAAGCCCAGCCATTTCCAAACATATTCAACCGTTTGCAAACCTATCCATCATGTATCCTTCCATCTATCATTTCACTCATCCATCCCTTCATCCATCCCCTCATCCATCCTTTCACTCATCTCCATTATCCATCCATCCATCCATCCACCATTTCACCCAATCCATCTGTACACTTATCCATCCACTCTTTATCCCATCCATCCATTCACTCATCCATTCAGCCATTTTCCCTTTCACCAATCCAGCCATCCTTTCAATTACTAATCCTTCCACCCATCCACTATTTTAGTCATCCATCCATCCTCCCTTTCTCTCTCCATCGACCCTTTCACTTAGCCATCCTTCCTTCCATCCATCCATCCATCCACCCACCCATCCATCCATCCATCTACTCATCCACTCATGAATCCATCCTTTGATCCTATCACTCATCCATCTATCATTTCACTCATTCACACATCTATTCATCCTTTTGTCCATCTACCCTCCCTTTCACTCACTCATCCATCCTTACATCCACCCTTTCACTCATACGTCCATTCATTCACCCTTGCACTTATCAATCCATCAATTCATCCATCATTTCACTCATCCACCTACCCACCCATCATCCACCCAACCATCCACCCACCATCCACCCACCCACTCATCCACCCTTTCACCCACCCACCATCCAATCCACTGATCCATCTTTTCACCCACCCACTCATCCATCCACCCATCCTTTCACCCACCCACTAGTCCATCCATCCATCCTTTCACCCACCCACTCATCCATCATTTCACCCACCCACTCATCATCCATCCATACTTTCACCCACCCACTCATCATCCATCCATCATTTCACCCACGACTCTCCATCCATCCATCCTTTCACCCACCCATCATCCATCCATCCATCCATCCTTCCCCTCATCCATCCATCCTTCCCCTCGATCCATCCATCCTTCCCCTCCATCCATCCATCCATCCATCTCCTCATCCATCATCCTTCCCCTCATCCATCTTTCCCCTCATCCATCATCCTGCTACCCTTCCACCCATACATCCAGCTATTTACATTTTCTCTCCATCCTTCCCCTCACTCATCAATCCATCCATCCTCTCTCATTAGCCATTTATTTAATCTTTCATTCATCCATTCACCCTTTCACTAATTCATCCAGCCATTCACCCATCCCTTCACTTACTTACTCGCCGACCTTTACATATTAATTTTGAGCTGAGCCTTTTTAAGAGGCCCATCAAGAACGTCACCCTCGCTGCAGGAGCCATTCCAGGACTGGGACAGAAGCCACCCAGGAAGGAGACAGGATCCACCACAGGGGGGAGAGGAGCAATCATAGGCGGGGGTGGACTGGAGCCATAACATGGGGGGACAGGAGCCATCCCAGGCGGGGGTGGACTGGAGCCACAACATGGGGGGACAGGAGCCATCCCAGGCGTGGGGTGGACTGGAGCCACCACATGGTGGGACAGGAGCCGTCCCAGGCGTGGGGTGGACTGGAGCCACCACATGGGGGGACAGGAGCCATCCCAGGCGGGGGTGGACTGGAGCCACAACATGGGGGGACAGGAGCCATCCCAGGCGGGGGTGGACTGGAGCCACAACATGGGGGGACAGGAGCCATCCCAGGCGGGGGTGGACTGGAGCCACCACATGGGGGGACAGGAGCCATCCCAGGCGGGGGTGGACTGGAGCCACCACATGGGGGGACAGGAGCCATCCCAGGCGGGGGTGGACTGGAGCCACAACATGGGGGGACAGGAGCCATCCAGGCGTGGGGTGGACTGGAGCCACCACATGGGGGGACAGGAGCCATCCCAGGCGGGGGTGGACTGGAGCCACCACATGGGGGGACAGGAGCCATCCCAGTTGGGGGTGGACTGGAGCCACAACATGGGGGGACAGGAGCCATCCCAGGCGGGGGTGGACTGGAGCCACCACATGGGGGGACAGGTGCCATCACTGAGGGGAGGGCAGGAGCCATCACAGGAGAGGAAACACAGGGATGGGCATGCAGTATTCTAGTATCATCTTGGGCTCCTCTCCTGCACAAGACAACGAGTAGACAGGCTCTCTGTCCAAAATGCCATCCCCCACTGTGATGTACAGTACTTACAGGAGATACTCTGATTGAACTGATTGTCCTCCATATTTTGTTAATCAGTGTGGGTGCGATTGTGCCATTTCTTTATTTTCTTACATTATAGACTGCATGTTTGAAGAACCGAGGTTTGCTTACAATTTAGTGACAGTAATTAAGCTCTGTGAAGAGAACCATGTGCTGCCTCGGTGTAATCAGGGGTGTAATCTGGCCGAGTCTCGGATGTTTGGGGCCCTGGGTAGAAATGGAATGTGTGAGCTCCCCTCTAAATAGCAGAGACATGACACATTCAGGGCTGTTTGCATGTGAATAGATGTCGCTGCTCCTGAACCGGCAGCCCCTCCCTCTCAGTCACCTTCGAAGCACCTCTTAACAGGTCATCAAGGGCTGGAGGTGTGAGGGTTGCCATCCCCCTGTGCCTCTCCAATGCTGCGGGGCATCTGAGGAGCTTTGGTGCAGCATCGGAGTGAAGAAAAGAGGTGGGTGCAAGCTGTGCCGGCTTTAGGGAGGAGCAACCGGTGCCCTGTTAAAATGACGGACAAATGGCGTCCGTTAAAGATTCCTTCACGGACAACGGACAGACGGCCGAAATTACGGACTGTCCGTGAAATTTACGGACGGTTGGTCACCCTACCTGTCCTCCGGTCGTTGTGCCGAAGGCAGCCGCTTTCATTGATAACTGAAGTGCGCACGTATTACAAATTAGGTATGAACACGGGCAGCACTCTCGCATCCATATCCCAGTCTAGTTTTATATTCGAATGGTTGTGCGGCGTAGTTCATCAACGTCTTCTAAGCAGACTTTGCTAAACTGCGTCCCGAGCGGTTTTGCCCCAGCAATTTTGGGGCACGCCTGGACCGGTATTTACATGGGGGTACAAAGAGCAGCGCGGTCCTAGAGCTATGGCTCCAGATCAGGGTGGTCTACCTGCTATTGTGTTAAAGGGTGCCTGGGTTCTGGAAAAGCATGAATGCTGCACTGTGACACAGACCCATTTACCTTGACGCCTACCTCACGACGGCTCGATGGGTCTTGGCTAAATATTCCCTGCAGTGGACCGCTGTAGTTTAAGGACTATTACACCTGCCTCCGGCTGTAGGTTTCATGTCAGGACGAGTTATAAGATGTGTTATTTACAAAGGGTGTCCTGACGGTGATGGGTTTAGGTGTCATCGCCTGAATTAATCTTATATGGCATTTAACACTTTGGACTTCACAGGCTAGATCAGTTGGAAGCAACTAAGCGTGAGGATAGCCTAATTTTGAAGTGTATGCTTGGGTATGTCTGCTATATGCAGGCCTGATAAGTTTTGTTGAATATACATTTAGGCCAGCATTGGGCTGAGTGGACTACTACTTGCATTGGCATCGCAAACGGAAACTAATTAACAGCGTTTTTTTTTCTCAAGAATTTATTAAGCCTATTTGGTGTTGTAGCCAGCGTTTTTGTGCACATGTTTTGGACCATGACTGCTGTTTTGGGTGGGGCGGCCAGTTTACACCGCTGTAGGCATCAGCTGCAACATGGTATGATGACGAGGCCAAGTAGGTTCAATGTTTTAATCCTTCCATCTGCTTAACATGAGCGCAAGAATCATACTAAGTTTAGCCAGTGTTTTCTTGGCAAGTCAAAAAACTACTAGATTTTCTAGACATCACTATATATGCAGAGGGCCAGACTTTACAAACTAAGACGTACTACAAACCAATGTCAAAAATAGCCTACTTTCTTTCCAAAGCTTTCATCCCAGACCACTAAGGGAGATTCTCCCTTACAGCCAGTTCCTGAGGCTACGCAGGAATTGTAGCAAGGTGACTGAATACAAACAACAGGCCAACGACCTGAGTGGAAAGCTTGAGGAAAGGAACTATCCCAAAAGAATCATTGAAAAATGTAAAAAGAGAGCCCGGAACCAACATAGGGATGGACTTTTGGAATCCACACTACGAGAGCCAGAACCTGATGTTGTAACATGTGTAACAACCTACGACCCTGCCAGCAGCAAACTAAAGAAGATTGTCACCAAAAACTGGAGGATCTTGACTTCAGCCAACATTCAGTGGCCTAAACCTAGGTTTACGAACAGAAGAACTCGCAACCTTAAGGACATATTAGTCCACACAAGACCCCCTCCGAGAAAACCACTTCCAGTCAAAAACTCACTGTGGGACGCTAGCCCAGTGGTTGGTCATTACCCGGTGGGTCATGTTCCGTGTGTCCTCTAACTAAAGTCACCAAAAAATACAGTTACTGCCTGACTTGAGATAGAAACTCCTAAACCACACAAATTGCAATACAAGCCATGTGATCTATATGATCACATGCCCTTGTGGAAAACGTTACAAAGGAATGACATGCAGAAAGATAAAGCAACGCCTATGTGAACATCGAAGCAATGTCAAGTGCAAGAAGATGACGACAAAAATGTGTAACCACTACTTAGAAGCAGGACATACAGTCAATGATCTCAAGTGGATAATTTTGGAAACTTTGCAAAATAAAGACCACAATGCAGAAAGGATCCTTTTTGAAAAAGAGCAACGGTGGGTGCACAGACTTGGAACGGACCAAGAAGGACTCAATGATAATATACCGTGGGGCAATATCTATAAATGAACAGTCAAAATAAAGGATACAACTACAACTTGCCAGTGAAGACAAGTCAAACAACTAAACAAAATAAGAAAAGCACTTGGTCTAACTCGGTATTTCTATCCTTGTACTTGACCTTCAATAAAACCTCTGAACACGGTGTTAATTACATTACACTATTTAATACTTAAACACGAGTGAAAGAGGTTTAAGAAAGCCAATAATAAGAATTATAGGGATCCTGGATTTCTATTGTTCTAGACTAGTACTGATATTGTTGTAACTAAATTATAGTCTGAATTTCGAGTGCACATATGATGTTTAATTCTAAACAATTCCCCGATTCATTTGGCACTCGGACGAATTAAAAGACAGACCGCTGTCGGCCTTCAACAGTCTGTCTACACTTCTCTTTTTTCCAACACAAATACCTGATCCCTGAACCAAAACTCGTTTCCGGGACTAGAGTTGGCAGAGTCAGAACAAGCCGATTGACGGAGTGACCGAAGGTAGCGGGAGAAGCAGAGTCGACAAAACTGTAATGTATCCTTAAACTTTGAATTTTATACTGAACTATAATTCATTGTTGTAGCAGGCCTCCCTGACCCACCTGGATCCTGATGAGGTTTAACATAACCGTAAACGAAGGTATGTCTTATATGATATAAAATGCTCTTTGTTTAATGTGGATAGTACGATTACTATACTTGGCAAATAGCTCCATCCTAAGCCTTTACCTGAGAAACGCCACATTGCTCTCACTCACTGTTCATAAGATTAAACAGATAGCCCGCTTCGAGTGAAACATAAACAGCCCTGCACCAAACTGAACCCCGGCCGCCCTCAATAAACGAACGGCGCTCACGAGTGTTAGTAACTATGAAGTCTCGGTTTACATTTGAGCGAGATACACGCTGCCCAGGGCCAAATAAAAACCTGAGAACCACCCATGGTATTTGCTAACTCACCAGTTACTGATCAGCAAATGACCAGACAATTTGTAAATAACCTTCCCGACTCCCGTTAATCACAGGGGGCCTCATTTATGAAAAGTGACGCATCGCTGCGTGAAAACAGCGATGCGTCACTTTTCACTGCGCACTCCTTGCGACACCAATGATGCGTCATATTTAATGTATGACGCATCATGTCGCAAGGACTTACAGATACTTCAGTATTTCTGACGCATCTGTAAGCGCAAAAGTGACGCATTGCTGGAGTGTGTCACAAAAGTGACGCATCTCCAGCAATGCGTCCTTTCACATGGGGAGAGCCCCATGTGAAAGGGCTTGCGTCAGTCTTACGCCTGCTGTGAGGCAGGCGCAAGATTTTGACGCAACCGCATCCTAAAAGTGACGCAGTGAAATCTCATAGATTTCACTGCGTCACTATTACGAGGCTTTTTGCGGGGGAATGCCCCCTCTGCATACATTATACCTGACGCAGGTATAATGTAGCGCAGGGGTTTAAAAAGTGACGCATCTACCTACATGCGTCACTTTTTAAATATGGCGCAACAAGGCGCATGTTTTACGCCGCAGATGCGTCACAAAAAGTGACGCATCCGCAGCGCAAAACTGACGCAAGGCCTCATAAATGAGGCCCAGGGATTTCAATTTGATAATTTGCCAAATATGAGAGAGTTGACCCTAACCTAGATTTAGGGTAGTCAGTTTGAAGTATTGCCATTTTTTAGTTGCTACGCCACTGTGCGTTTTGTATGTTCCTGGTATTTATAAACCAGTCGATTAGTCCTATATGTATCCCTATACCCTATTCCCATTGTCTTGTATGTCTTTTCTCTTTACAGGTACACATTGACCTTTTAGGAACAGCACAAAGACATGTTCCTTAAACTTTAAAACTTAGTTGGACATTTCACATATAGAGATGTGAGAGGTCTCAGTACACTTTGCACCTTGGTCCTGAAGAAAGCCCACCCGACCTTTTGGTGAGGAAGGGCTGAAACATGTCGACCTATACCACATCTTCAGTGTGAAAGAGTCATAATCACTCTTGTTCACCTACATTATTTTTAATTTTTCCTACAGAACCCAGAACTATTAAAAATACTTGTCTGAGAGAGAGAGACTTTTTACAATTTTCACTTTATCACGTCACAGTCACTATCACTGGTCACTACTGTTTTTAACAAAGGGTATTACCTCCTGGTGGAGGTTGCATAAACCTCTAAACCCCATGATTATGCAGTCATGTGTGAGTGTCAGCGGAGAATCAAGATATACCGCTTAACATCGCCACTTACCAACACGTGCATGAGGGTTTTTTATTGGGACTAGAAAGAACCATTGCCGCATACCCGATGTTATGCAGGACAAGTGATCCGTCACTTTTGATCAGATTATATATGATTACAGGAAACTGAACGGATCACGTATTCCTTCCCTCCCCCAACATTGATCTTTAATATTAAGCAGCGTACAGCTGTGGGAGAAATTGGTTGCGTTTGCAATCCCCTTTAGCAAGGAAGGGGCTTTCAGCATGGCAGACAACCTCCGATTGAGTTACTCAACAGCAGAAATAGATGAGATACTCGCTCGACCACCACTACTTTTAGATAGGGACCTCTCTCAAACTTTGGCGAATACCAATGAATGGGATGAACTCTCTGAGCTCAAGAAAGAACAAGTAAGGACAGCGGTACATGGCATAATAATGACGGAATACTTAAGAGTCAATGCAGCGCCCAAAGGTCTATGGGTGACGAATGCACAGCGTATCTTCCTAAAAGACTTGGCATTCCGCAAGGACTGGTCAGCAATGTCCTGGAAGTGTACAAGGGACTACCTTGTACTAATAATTAAAACAGCTACGAAGATCACAGATGAATTGACTATAAAGATCGAAATCATAGAGACCAAACTGAACAACGTGGTCCATGTTACTGTATATAAACAATGACTAGAATAAATAAATAAATAAATGAGCCAATCTCAAGAATACCTGACCCAACAGAAACTACAAAAGTTAGGATAAGAACTCAAGAAATTTTCCCTGGAATGAATACATCCCTACAGCCATAAGGACTGAATGATAATGTGTCCAACTATAGCTCCAACAGTGGCTCCTCCACTGATGGTTCCGACTGTAGTGGGGATGACTTTTCCAATAATCAAAGAGGAAGAAATCGTAACAGGAGGAGCAATCGACGAGGCCGTAACTACTGGTGTACACCCCAATACCCCATAAATCCATCAATGATCCAGTTTCCAGCTTTCAACCCTCACTTCCAAGGTTGGGTGGAATCATTCTTTCAAGGTCCTCCCCCGATGAGCCACCAAATGCAACAACCGATGGGAGGCAATTACCAACAAGGACCGCCTTTTTTAGGGAGAGGCCAGAACAATCGGGGACCAAGACGAAAAGGTGTAACCTGGCAGGACAAAGCACGGCAGGTGCAAACCAGGAGTGTGACCAGAGGAAAAGCAGGAACGAGCACAACACCCTCGTTGTAAACCTAACGGACAAAGTGCTGACGAAAGACCAAGAAGAAGTCCTTAACAAAGGCCTTGGCTACGTCCCAACACCAAATCTTGACACCTTCAAAATGAAATGTGAGATTGCAGAATTCTGCAGAAAGTTGAAGCTAAAAGCTTTTTTTAGCAATCAAGCTCCCCAACCTTCTGATGGAGATACAACTCTACGTAAAAAATCTACATTTTGCCCTCTGAACACTCAAGTACCCATTGAGATACTTGCGTTTGAACAAGCCATAATGAAAGAAATAGACGGTTTGCAAGACAACACAACTAAACCCTTTCAGAACTTGTCTCGAGCTGAACAACAGGCACTGAACAAATTGAAAAATGATGATAATATTATCATCAAACAAGCAGATAAGGGGGAGGGGTAGTTCTCCTCTCGAAGGATGGCTACAATCAGCAATGTTTAGATCTACTCTCTGACCAAAAAGTTTACAAAGAGATCAGTACTGACCCTACACCTAGACTACAGAGGACAATCACGCTAATGGTAAGTGAAGCTGAAACTAACGACTGGATCTCCAAACAAGCATTGGAAATGCAATAGGGCTCGCATTAGGAAAGTTTGAGCTATTGGTCTTATAATTTTTTTTATTTATGTGTTATTTTTTCAAATAGTGAAATTAATAGCTTTGTCATTTACAATGGCAATAGTTATAACTTTCGCAAATGTGACACCTATAGCATTTGTAATGCAACATGTTTTGTATTTACGTGACTTAGATGTATTGATATTACAAATAACAAGGCTTTTAATTTCTTTAAATAATTAATACGTAAATAATTTGTTTAATTTGTAATGACAATAGCTTACATTTTTGTAAATAACTTTTGTATAGGATTATGTTCAGTGTTTTTTATTGTGACGAAAATCCAAGAACAGAAGTGAAACATTAACATCTTTTTGTGATTTGTAATAAAGCGTGAAAGCTTGAAAACAGCTTGAAACATTGAAAGAACATATTTGAACCAGCTAGCGTTATTGGCTTTGTCAAGGGCTGTTAGTTGCATAAGATAAATAAGCAAAAATATTCGCTTTGTGCCTTATATTGTATTGACAATACTTCCGTTCTGGATTGATGAGACTGTGAAAGAATATTAATGTTTTCTGCGGTCTCCCTCGATTAAGAAGTTTGAGCCGAAATTATATGTGAAGCACGGTAAAATGAGCTTGTCCTGAAAGCAAAGGCTTGAGGATGCATTTGTGCAGAAGCAGAAATAGTTTAGGGTAGAATAGGGGAGAGTAAGGGTGACAAGACGCACGGGGAGCAGCAGCCTTTGATGTGCCGGCTAGCCGTGGGCAGTGAATAATTAGGGGAGGAGAAAACACTTCTTCCCATCTTCCTAAAACACACTTCATCCTGCCTACTACCTTTCATTGCAAGCTATTCCTGCCCACAAGAAAATGTAGGCGACATATTTGTCCTGTTTTCATCGTCCTTAAATAAGTGACGTAATGTTTCTCTTTGCAAGTCTGAGATCAGACAAACAGCAGCCGTGAGATGCAGCGAAGCCGAGCCCCCTTGATGTGCAGTGGAAGTGCACCGAATACTCTCGATTTAGGATTCATGTTGAACATGTCACGCTGTGCCCCCCTCGGCGTCTGCACAGTTCTGCGCCAGCTGGGGTGAGGCCACTTGACACTTGCTTCCTCTACACCCCCAACCTCCCTCCGACCCCCCCACCCCCCAAGAAAAAAATCACCGGCCCGCTCCTCTCAAACCCCAAAATGAATTTAGAACGAGCCTCCTCTCTTTGTAAAACTAAAATGTCAACTTGCTTTTCCTAAATACATTTTGAAATAATGCAAATGAAGCTGTGAATCAGGGGTGGGAGTCCTCATAGACCAAAACAACGGCCCACCAACTAGCCTTAGCCAGCGGCCCATCGGCTGAATCCCGCCTTACCAATCCCAGGCCATCTGTAAAGCGCTATGACAACGAAGGGCATGTTCCGCTGCATATAAATCAATATAAATAAATAAGCCTGTTATAGTTTCGCCCCTTACTCAAAACGGTAGATGTGATCATATATTTCTTAGAATATATATACATTCACGCCATACTTCTACCTTTTCTAAGGTGTTTAAATAGTAGGTGGTATACTATATGCTAATAATAATAATAATATTAATAATCCACATTTGTAAAGCGCACAATCACCCGTAAGGGTCTCTAGGCGCTGGGGCCGTTTGGAAGATTAAGCAAGCTACTGCCCAGAGTCACATGGTGCTAGGCTAATCTGCCGACGGAGCCGGGGATCGAACCCCATGATTCCCAGCTTCCGGAGTCAGTCGCCCTGGCCGCGGCGCCACACCTCTGCATATAACAATTTTCTTATATATTTATTGTACGACAATGCATACAGTTATTAAAATATATGTATTTTTAATTTCAATAAAAAATTGAAACACACCAAAAAAGAAATAGTAGGTGGTAATACTGTCCAATTTAATGGCACCCCTGCTTCCGGCCTCGGAAGGATGAAGGCTTAGCCGGCTGTGCTGGGAGTCAAACAGGTTACATGTTCATCACAGCCAGTGTCAGAGGCTAGGCTGGGCGAGCTAGGCCTGGCGTGTCCTCTGCGGGGAATGCGGAAGTATGTGCCGCCCGAACTTTGAATGCTGGTTTACAATGAGTGAGGGTTAAGGAACCGAACAGGACGTGGTAGCAGGGCACTAGAATAGGCCGGGGAGCGTGAACCCAAAGAGATAAGTCCTCGTTTCCAGAAACAGCAGCAGAAAAACCAGAATCACAGAGGTGACAAACAGTATAAACAAAATGAACACTGCTTTACTGAAACAAGAAGTAGAAACAGAAAATTGTTTACCAAGATAAGTACCAAGAAAATAGCCCTGGACTTAGGAGGGCAACAATCGAGAACCTTATAAAATCAGAAAATCTGAGATAAGGAAAACAAACCACGAAAAAAAACTGAAAAATAGCCAGAGCCAACAAACAAAATAACGTCAGACTCCGTGGATTAAAAATAAAACTGTTTAATCCAAGATTACGGCGACAAGTAAAACAAGTCCTCGTGGCGAAAGATGGGAGTCAACAATTGAGAAAACAAGTTAAACAAGTTTTAAAAGGAGACGAAACTGAAAGTACGGCCGGCCAGCCGTGAATAATTAGGGGGTGAGAAATGCGCTGGGGGGCTGCCTTTGATGTGGTAATGCGAGGCAGGCAGGCAGGCGGCTGGTGGCATTGTGCAAGCGCTTTTTAAGGCTTGCGCTTGCGCAATGACCTAAAAAGCACATGCACTGCAAGAAATCGCCAGTGGAATCGCCAGTGGTGGTTAAACACTGGATAAGCCATAATAGAGCTTCGCCAGCTATGCGCAGAAGCGCATCAGCAGGCGAGCCCTAAAAAGAGGCGGAGTTCTTGGAGACCATAAACCCACGCATACCTTACTTCTACTCCTTGCCAAAAACACATAAGGCACGCATACCACCTCCAGGCAGACCAATTGTGTCCGGCATTGGTTCAGCACTTGAACCTCTTTCACAATTTGTGGATCAATACCTAAAACCTATAGTGCAGAAAACTCCAACTTATCTGAAGGACACCAGGGATCTTCTTAACCTCTTAAAAGACTTCAACTATTCAGAGGAAAACATGATTTTAGTAGGACTCGACATAGAGAGTCTCTATACAAGTCTGCCCCAACAAAAGACACTTGAAACTCTTGAGACCATAGTTTACAACAATGACTGTGATTACAAGACACCGAGACATTTTGTCCTAGAATGCTGCAGGATGGCCCTTACTGAAAACTATTTCAAGTACAACGACACCATGTATCAACAATGCCATGGTACTTCCATGGGAAGTACTTTTGCTCCCAGTGTAGCAGGGCTATACGTGAGCAATTTTGAGGTGGAACATATCAACAATCCCAATAATCCTTACCAAGAACAGATACTATTCTGGCGTCGATATATATCGACGATGTCATCTTAATCTGGCAAGGAGATCTAGAGAGTCTTGTCAATTTCCACACCTGGATCAATACACGTGATGAGTGGCTTAAGTTCACCTACACAGCCAACAAAAAACAACTAGATTTTCTAGACATCACTATATATGCAGAGGGCCAGACTTTGCAAACTAAGACGTACTACAAACCAATGTCAAAAATAGCCTACTTTCTTTCCAAAGCTTTCATCCCAGACCACTAAGGGAGAATCTCCCTTACAGCCAATTCCTGAGGCTACGCAGGAATTGTAGCAAGGTGACTGAATACAAACAACAGGCCAATGACCTGAGTGGAAAGCTTGAGGAAAGGAACTATCCCAAAAGAATCATTGAAAAATGTAAAAAGAGAGCCCGGAACCAACATAGGGACGGACTTTTAGAATCCACACTACGAGAGCCAGAACCTGATGTTGTAACATGTGTAACAACCTACGACCCTGCCAGCAACAAACTAAAGAAGATTGTCACCAAAAACTGGAGGATCTTGACTTCAGCCAACATTCAGTGGCCTAAATCTAGGTTTGCGAACAGAAAAACTCGCAACCTTAAGGACATATTAGTCCACACAAGACCCCCTCCGAGAAAACCACTTCCAGTCACAAACTTGCCCAGTGGTTGGTCATTACCCATGTGGGTCATGTTCTGTGTGTCCTCTAACTAAAGTCACCAAAGAAATACAGTTACTGCCTGACTTGAGATGGACACTCCTAAACCACATGAATTGCAATACAAGCCATGTGATCTATATGATCACATGCCCTTGTGGAAAACGTTACATAGGAATGACATGCAGAAAGATCAAGCAACGCCTATGTGAACATCGAAGCAATGTCAAGTGCAAGAAGATGACGACAAAAATGTCTAACCACTACTTAGAAGCAGGACATACAGTCAATGATCTCAAGTGGATAATTTTGGAAACTGTGCAAAATAAAGACCACAATGCAGAAAGGATCCTTTTTGAAAAAGAGCAACGGTGGGTGCACAGACTTGGAACGGACCAAGAAGGACTCAATGATAATATACCGTGGGGCAATATCTATAAATGAACAGTCAAAATAAAGGATACAACTACAACTTGCCAGTGAAGACAAGTCAAACAACTAAACAAAATAAGAAAAGCACTTGGTCTAACTCGGTATTTTTATCCTTGTACTTGACCTTCAATAAAACCTCTGAACAAGGTGTTAATTACATTACACTATTTAATACTTAAACATGAGTGAAAGAGGTTTAAGAAAGCCAATAATAAGAATTATCAGGATCCTGGATTTCTATTGTTCTAGACTAGTACTGATATTGTTGTACCTAAATTATAGTCTGAATTTCGAGTGCACATACGATGTTTAATTCTGTAAAATTCCCCGATTCATTTGGCACTCAGACAAATTAAAAGACAGACCGCTATCGGCCTTCAACAGTCTGTCTACACTTCTCTTTTTTCCAACACAAATACGTGATCCCGGAACCAAAACTCGTTTCCGGGATAGAGTTGGCAGAGTCAGAACAAGCCGAATGACGGAGTGACCGAAGGTAGCGGGAGAAGCAGAGTCGACAAAACTGTAATGTATCCTTAAACTTTGAATTTTATACTGAACTATAATTCATTGTTGTAGCAGGCCTCCCTGACCCACCTGGATCCTGATGAGGTTTAACATAACCGTAAACGAAGGTATGTCTTACATGATATAAAATGCTCTTTGTTCAATGTGGATAGTACGATTACTATACCTGGCAAATAGCTCCATCCTAAGCCTTTACCTGAGAAACCCCACATTGCTCTCACCCACTGTGCATAAGATTAAACAGATAGCCCGCTTCGAGTGAACCGTGAACAGCCCTGCACCAAACTGAACCCCGGCCGCCCTCAATAAACGAACGGCGCTCACGAGTGTTAGTAACTATGAAGTCTCGGTTTACATTTGAGCGAGATACACGCTGCCCAGGGCCAAATAAAAACCTGAGAACCACCCATGATATTTGCTAACTCACCAGTTACTGATCAGCAAATGACCAGACAATTTGTAAATAACCTTCCCGACTCCCGTTAATCACAGGGATTTCAATTTTAATAATTTGCCAAATATGAGAGAGTTGACCCTAACCTAGATTTAGGGTAGTCAGTTTAAAGTATTGCCATTTTTTAGTTGCTACGCCACTGTGCGTTTTGTATGTTCCTGGTATTTATAAACCAGTGGATTCGTCCTATGTGTATCCCTATACCCTATTCCCATTGTCTATTATGTCTTTTCTCTTTACAGGTTAAAAATTGACCTTTTAGGAACAGCACAAACACATGTTCCTAAAACTTTAAAACTTAGTTGGAAATTTCACATATAGAGACATGAGAGGTCTCTATACACTTTGCACCTTGGTCCTGAAGAAAGCCCACCCGGCCTTTTGGCGACGAAGGGCTGAAACATGTCGACCTAAATCACATCTTCAGTGTGAAAGAGTCATAATCACTCTTGTTCACCTACATTATTTTTAATTTTGCCTCCAGAAACCAGAACTATTAAAAATACTTGTCTGGGAGAGAGAGACTTTTTACAATTTTCACTTTATCACGTCACAGTCACTATCACTGGTCACTACTGTTTTTAACAAAGGGTATTACCTCCTGGTGGAGGTTGCATAAACCACTAAACCCCATGATTATGCAGACACGTGTGAGGGTCAGCGGAGAATCAAGATATACCGCTTAACATCGCCACTTACCAACACGTGCATGAGGGATTTTTATTGGGACTAGAAAGAACCAATCCCACATCGCCAATGTTATGCAGGACAAGTGATCCTTCCCTTTTGATCAGATTATAAGTCAAGTTGGGCACCATCCTGTATATGGAAGTGAAGGTTGCGAGGCTGATTGATTAAGCGACTGTGTGCTTGGGTGTACGCAAGCTCCAAATTTGACCACTCCTTCCCGGGGGTAGCAGTTAGCCCTGGGCTTTAGGTTGTCGCTCAAATACGTGCAGCAAGAGCCCGGTAATGCGCCAGCTTCCCATAGCATAACAGCGCAAACAGTTTTCAGTGGGTTGCCTCTGTAAGGTATTATCAGTCACAAATCCAAGGCTTTCCCCGGTAGTGAGAATTCCACACCTACATCATCCACAGCATTAGAGTACCTCCCCTACACCAGGTATAGGTTAACGGCCTGGGGTGCCTTTCCTGGGGTGTTGGGGATGTTGGGTGTAAACCTTGGTGTCCTGTTTGGCGCCTAGGTGGCGTGCGCTGTGAGAAGTCTGTTTCATATTATTGCATTGAGCGAAGTTTTCACTGCTTGGCCAATAAGGTCCTTTGGCCACCAGGCGCTACGCATGTGGCCCTTCTCAATGTCTATTGATGAATTTGATACTGATGACAAATGGCAAAATGGTTGTCGGTTCTGGCCGGGGCTCGGCAAGTATGATTTCATCTTCCTCACCTAATACTTGTGCATTATCAGCCATGAAGCCAAGTATACTTCAAGGGGCTCTCTTCACACCAAAGTGGGCCAAGATCACACGAGGCACAGGATGAGAGTGCGGTGTCAGTCATATATGGCAAACTATGAGAAATATGTCAGAGGTAGAGAATATGACATCACAGACTTGATCAGTGACATCATGGTTCATCTTTTGTCTGCATATAGACAAAAGATATGGACAGGATTTGTTTTGCAAAGAATAGTTATTTTGTTTCTGCATGTGCCTCTTTCGCAGTACAACAAGGTCAATTTTGTCTCCAATGCGGGGATTATGCACCGCTATTTAGTTACAAAGGGCTCCCGCTTTCTGGTTTTGGCATCTGGCTTACGTGCAGGTGACCTGTCTGGCTGTTGCGGATGTTGATTAGTGTAGTGGTCTCAATTGCGGTTTAGCTTGCCACTTATTGAAGGGAGATACTTAATGCAATGTTTAACACGTTAAGGTGACAGTCCCACCAGTTCAGAATGGATGCAATTTTTTAATATGCTACGCAGCAAACCCAGAATTGTGGCTTCAGTTATCTTATGCAACTAACTAGCATTATGAAAGCCTATGGTACTGGAGCCAGAAGTAGGTGTACTGTGGTTTTGTAGTATATATCCAGAGGCAATGTCAGAAGCCACAAAATAGCAGTCGGCCTCTGACACTAGAGTTTTGAGTCCACAGTCCTTAGGAATCATTCAACATTCCTTCAATCCAAATAAGGGCTGTTAGCGATACATCAGCAAGTGGGTAACATATACTGGTAATTAGCGACAGCATGCCCCGGGGGCACGCGTGCTTTACAAAAACAGGGCTGCAACGAGTAGTGTACCAAGTGGCAAAAACCTGTAAATAGGTTGAATATCTGTCTTTCTGGCCTTACAGCTGGGTGGTGCCTGTCTCATTGAGGGGTACGCCCAGGTGAAAATTGTGTAATTCTTAAGGTTCTCATGAACAATACGGTTTGTGGTAGCACACCAAGCTGATTGCTGAAGATGATCCTGGGCCGCATTTACACAGCCCAGTGGGAGCGCTACAGCTGGGTGGAGCCAGTCCCAATTAGAGGTACGCCCGGGGGAAAATGGTGTTCTCCTTAAGGTTCCCATGACCTAGGCAGAGTGTGGCATCTCCAACATCAAATGCTAGGCACCATATTACAGACAGTGCACAATGTATCGAATCAGACAGATTCTCTAAGCGGGTATGCCTAGGGGGCTTCACCAGAGGGTGCTGAGCGGACGAAATTCCCATAAGAAATAAGGGATGCAGGGCAAGTGCTGGAGGGTAGCCTTGCTCATTGTCTCATACGCCTAGTTATGGACATTCCTGTTCGCCTTGATTTAGCGAGCAAAGGGACTGTGCCAAGGTTAAGTATAATACTTTTCTCCCTAATAGCCGAAGTAGGCAAGCGGGGGTAGGAGCAGTCTACTAGTAGGTGAGCTGCTGTCCCAGAGATGGGAGACACGTGTCCAGACACACACAGCGCTAGAAGGATGGCAGCTAGTATGATCAGCAAATAGTTGGGGCATTGTGACCCAGGGTATCTGAAACTGTCACACCCAGAGTTGGGGCGGGGTTGATTCATGTGATGCAGTGGAAGTTTCCCGCGTGGGGTGAAAAGTGCTTGGCACAATTTCACGGGCCAAAAGGGCTTTTTGTTTCATCAGACACTAGCTGGTCCAAGCTAATGTCAAGGGCGCACTGCCTAAATCAGACAGATTCTCTAAGCTGGTTTGCCTAGGGGGTTCCACCATTGAGGGAACGGAACTGGCAAATTCCCATAAGTAATAAGGGGTACATGGCAAGGCAAAGTGCTACAATGACTGTAGCTAGGTGAGATCAGCCAATAGATGGGGCAATGTGAGCCATGCTGTCTGCATTCGTCCCGCCCAGAGTTGGCACGGGGCTGAGGCATGTGATGCAGTGAACTTCCCGCATGAGGGTAAATAGTTATTGGCACAACTTCACAGGCCAAAAGGGCCTTTTGTTTCATCAGACACTAGCTGACCCTGGATAACATCAAGGCTATTGGGAGATTGATGGGGTCATCTATAACCAGTAGGGATGGCTCTCTTTCATCTAGATTTTCAGGAGGCTCTAGACAGGAGAGGTTGCTGGTAAGACTATAGCTGTTTTGGTGGGGGGCTCTGGCGGCGACGGTGGCTGCCTCCACAGCTGTGGCAGAGTTACAGGGCGATCTGGAAGCAAAGGGGTACAGAAGGGTACCTCTGCACGGCACCATGGTGGGTGCCAGAGCCAAATCCGAGGAGCCTCTTGGGAGGGTCTTTGAAACCGTGTCGGCGCCCTGCTAGTCTTTCGGGCGGTAGTGGCCCTGAACAATCGGGGGGTTTGCTATGCGACGCTACGCCCTGAAAGGGACGTGAGTAATGTACCAACGGTCACGTGATCCGGGAGAGGATCACTGGTAAGGGCAGCATAGGCGGGGTTCGCCCCAGTGCTGCCTGGCTCATAAGGCGGGCAGGCGGCCCAGTTGGTTGCCTGCCCTTGGATCTCCCATAAGATAACCCACCTATTACATAACGGTGTATGTAGTAAACCTGCAGCCACTTTACCCAAACCAAAAATGTTTTGTGTGTTTATTTATGGGAAATGTATATTATGTTGCGGGGGGTGGAAAAGGATGCCAATGGCGATACTATGCTTCTTTGCTCTTTTCCAGCTTTTGCTTCTTTTTGCCCATTTTGGCTTTCACTTGAGCCTCTTTGCTTCCTTGCTTTTTCACATCTTTTGCCTCTTTTTGCCTTCAATTGTGCCTCTTTACTTCTCTCTGCTTTGGCACCTTTTGCCATCTCTCCTGTCCCCCTTCTTTCACCCCTTCTGGTGCTAGCAGAAGCCTTCACCTGCTCCCCCACCTCTCCACGCCTACCTGTTCTCCTGAGCATCTTTCCACCTATTCTTTCCACCTTTTCAAGCTCCGCCCACGCTCGTCCCCTCCCACCTCCCAGGACCAACTTAATGGGGTCCGCACTGCAGCTGTTCGTAACGTAAGCCCATCCACCCCAGGCCTGTCTAAACCCCTGAGCTACACCTATGCCACATTCTGCGTCGTCAAGTGACGCGGATTGATTCAGTAAGGGAACAAGAGGCTGGAATCAGTAATACTCAACAGGGAGCATATGTCTCTTGTACCATGGATTCTACCTACTATTTACAACTGCAGAATATTTTCTTTATCTGCAGGAGAGATTTCTTCACTTATTTCATTTACAACATTTGAATTGACAGTGCCACAGTTTAGAGCCCATCTCTTTATAAACACCAAAACCCACAGTATGCATTTGACAGTGTCATTATTTTACTTGTCTTTTACTCTTGTTCTTCTTTTCTCAGAGGTGACAAAGGTATACAATCTTAGTGATGGTTTTCTTTTACACAAAATCCAAAACAGTGTACAAATAAATCTGTATGAACGTATCAAGAGAGAGAGAGAGGACTAGGTAGCTAGTCTGTGTCCCCGTGAGTTTATATGTATCATCAAAGAAGACTAGCTCAATATGACTTTTACTTTAGGACTCTGACTCGTTTTGTCAGTGGACACCTTGTTGGTGTGTTCATGAAGCCCTCACCCACCTACCTAGTTGGTGGCATGCTTCATCATCGGGCCCACCCAGTAACACCTAATGTGTTCCGGATGTGCTTTGACTCCTGATTACAGCGGAGCTAGTATTTTACTGAGAGTGCAGTGTAGGGTGTTAGTGAAGTGACAGTTAAAACGGCTTTGCGAGGGTCCCAGTACCCGAGGGTAAATTACATTTTAATAACTGTATCAGCGGTTAAAAATAAGGCATGGGGATGTTAAGGTGGTGAGTTACGACCTCCTACATCCATGTGTTGGTCAACATGTTTCAGCCAGTGCCTTAAGATTAATCTGGCTTTCCTCAGGACCTATTTAAAATAGTGTCTCTAAATATCCTTAGCTAGTGCGAGCGGTGCTTTACCTTGCAGCATATGCATCCGGTTTTCTGTTCTGGGTTCTTTAGTTTTCCTCTGCTTCCTCTCATTGTCCCTTTAGTCGACAGCGTTGTTTGTGCAGGTGGCCGCATCCGGGTATGTGTCTTGACTGCTGTCGTCTTCTGACGTCATCACGTTTTGACGTGGGGGCGTGTCGGATGTCTTAGTTTGTTCATGCCTGACTTTCAGGCATCCATGTCTAAGCCGGTAGTCTAGGCAACGACAACACGCATCTGCTTGTTGCCAGTGTTGGTTGTAATTTTCTTTGTTACACTCCTCTGCATTTTGAGTCAATGCTATGGCCCCATCTGTTCATTTACCACTGGTGATATAGAGTGAATTTTTAACTTGGGGCTACTGAGCTCGCATGATGCGGGTTTCTGAGTGTGACTGAAGCTTCTACTGAATTGGATGCGTTCAATTTCTTAATGAAGGAGGCACACAGGTTTTTTTTGTTATTTTTATTTTATTTGTGGCTTTCCGTGTGCTCCGTTGTCCTCGATCTGCAAGTGGTTGTGGTATTCTTGATTCTTCAATTTAAGCGATTATGTGAGCTGGTTCTTTGCAGATTTGTATCATATTTTCTGTCTCGTGTGCCCTGTGACTTCAAACTTGGCAGTTGTTGTTATGCTTTTTGTTTGGGCAGTGGAAGCTTTAGTGCTTATCAGGGGTGTGTGTGTGGAATCTCTGTTACTTTGATACCGGTGTCATGGTCTTCTTGTGCCTCGTGTTTTAGGATTCTACTTACCTGCAGTGATTTAGCAACAATGCAAGAGTTCAGTCATTTCGTTCAGACCATGGTCCGTTGTCCCTAACTTCAATATTAGTTTTGCTTCAAATCTGGCTAGTAGCCTCTCAGTGTCTCTTCCTTTGACCTGTTTAAGGATTCTCCATATGATATAATTCGGACCATGATCCTTCTGAATGTAATGTTCGACCATAGGGGCATTCTGTACTTTACACCTTATTCGAGATTTGTGTTGAGTGATGCGTTTCTTAACTGGTTGGGATGTCTTTCCAACATAAGCCAGATTGAAAGGACACATGATGCAATATATAACATTCATTGTATTGCAGTTGGTGAACTCATTATGGTGGATGCTTTTGTTTCCATAGCTGAACAGACTTCCTTCTACAGTGTAGGGGCATAGATTGCAATTCCCACATTTATGATGTCCTACTACTAGTGGGAGAGCCAGCATTGTCTGAAGGTCTCGTTTTCTGTGTGTTGGCCCGTACCAAATGGTCTCTGATACTCTTGTTTTTCCTCAGTGCGAAGACTGGAATATCTTTAAACATTTCAATCCCTCTCAAGGTATTCAAATTCTTTTTTACTATTTTCTTGATTTCATTTTTCATTGTGGAGAATGTGGTCACACAAACCAGAGGTGTTACTTTGGATCCTTCTTTCAGTGTTAGGAGTGCCTCCCTCGGTGTGTACCATGCTCTTTTCATTGCCCTTTTGGCTAATTTGCGTGGGTAGAATCTCTTAACTAGTTTTTCAAGAAGTATTTTGGCATTATTAAAATAGTCTTCTTTCTTAGTACAATTCTAGCCTAATTCGCAAGAATTGACTGAAGGGTAGATTTTCTTTCAAAGTCTGCTGGTGGAAATTGGAAAAGTGTAGAAGTGTGTTTCTGTCAGTTTCTTTTGTATAGAGCGTGGTGTAGATGGTTCCTTCTTCATGTCGTATCATCAGATCTAGGAAGTTGATTTTTTTTCTTTACTGGCACTTACAGTAAACTGGATGTTTGGATTTCCTTGATTGAGCCATTCTTTAAAGTCTTCAAGTGTTTCTTGCTGGCCTCTCCATAGCATCACCACGTCGTCTATATACCTGCACCACAGGATTATGTGGCCATCGTAGGGGTTGTGGTTGTATATCCATTGATCTTCGTATAGTGAATGAACATTACAACCATTTCTGGGGCGAAGGGACACCCCATCGTGGGACCTTTTATTTGTAGGTATTGGTCATCATTAAATTGCAAAAAGTTGTACTTCAGACAGATTGCAACTAAGTCCACCAGGTATTCAGTCTGGATGTTGTGTGGTCTTGTCCTTTTTGCCAAAAAATAGTGCAGGGCTTCCAAGCCAGCTTCTTGCGGAATATTGGTGTAGAGACTAACAATATCCAAGGTAACCAGGAATTTGTTTTGTTCATCAAAGGGGTGCCCTTCCAAGATGTTGATAGCCTGCATTGTATCTCGAAGGTAGCTCGCGGTGTAGCTGACAAGTGGTTTTAAAAAAATGTCAATATATTTTGTCGGTCTTTCCAGTACTGAGTTGATGCCCGAAATTATTGGTCTTCCGGGGGTTTATTTGGGGGTCTTTATGTATCTTTGGGAGAACATACATTAGTGGGGTTCGTGGGTTCTTGTTGAATAAATATGACGCCTCTTTTTTGGACAGCCAGCCGTTGTCTTCACCCTTTTGTATTAATCTGTGTGATGTCCTGATCCAATTTTCGATAGTGGTCTTTGTTGGCAAGTTGTCTGTTGAGTTCAGCTTCATACTGTGCTCTCTCCATTAGGACGATTGCCCCACCCTTGTCGGCGGGCTTGATTATAATTTCCTGGTTATTCTTGAGTTTTTCAAGTGCTTCCTTCCCTTTCCTGGTCATGTTCCACTTGGTGTATTTGGGTTTGTTGTCTAAAACATCTAGGTCTCTCATCACATTCTTTTCAAAGTAAAGTAACTCTATTGGTATACTTCCTGTGGGGGAAAAAGTTGACTGTTCTTTTAACCCTGAGTAACTTCTTTCCAGAGTGTATGGTCTATCCTCAAAGAAAGATTTAAGCCGCGTTTTTGAAAAGAGCTGAATCATTTCAATTTTTGTCTGACTTATATCTGGTGGGCTGACTGGAATGAAGGAGAGTCCTTTGATTAGAATCTGGGTTTCTTCAGGAGTTAGTTCAAACTTTGTTAAGTTGTGAATTGGACTTTTGCGTCTTTTTCACCACCTTTAGGTGTTCCTCCATGTGGTTATCTTCCCTTGGTACTGGTTGGGATTGGGGTTTGGGTTGAACAATTGTTGAGCTCTGTTTCTTACCCTTGGGCCTCCGTTGACTCTCTCTGAAAAGGGCGGGGGTCCCTGATAGAAGTGAACTTGTTGTTTGCACTGAGGGAATGGAGGCTGTTTTTCTCGAAACTGTTTTCAAAAGAAATTGTGCTTGCCTAAAAAAATAGAAGCGCTTCTCTCAAAAAACAATACATAAATTCCCCTCCTCTCACACCAGGTGCCTAGGCCCAGCTCCCTACTTACCCGAACTAGTCTTCCAACCAGTCAAAGCCATTTTGGACTCAGCCCCACGCTACTGGTGCTGACGTCATCACTCACTCTCTGTCTGCGCTCTCTCTCTCCCTTTCACTCGTGCTTCTTTGCTTTTTTCAATTTTGTTTGTCCTTGTTTGCCTTTCACACTTTGCTTCTTTGCTCTTTTCCAGCTTTTGCTTCTTTTTGCCCATTTTTAATTTCTCTTGAGCCTCTCTGTTTCCTTGCTATTTCACAGCTTTTACCTCTTTTTTACCTTCAATGGTGTCTCTTTGCTTCTCTCTGCTTTGCCACCTGTTGCCATCTCTTCTGTCCCCCTTCCTTCACCCCTTCTTTTGCTACCAGCAGCCTTCATCCGCTCCCCCACCTCCCCACTCCTTACCTGTTCTCCTGAGCATCTTTCCACCACATCTTTCAACCTTTGCAAGCTCCGCCCACGCTCGTGCCCCTCCCACTTCTTAGGACCAACGTAATGGTGTCCGCACTACAGCTGTGTTGTTGGTGCGACAAAGGTAAGCCCGTCCACCCTTGGTCTGTCTAGCCCCCAGAGCGACACTTATGCCACATTCTGCGCCCTCGCCACCGGTCGCCACCACGAACTTTGCTCCTGCACTGCCCGCTTACCACGGTACGACCTTTCGCCTGCAGCACCTGCCATTTCACCTGCCACTCAATGCCCACTCCCACACCCCAAGTCCTACTCAGACCACTCCTCGTACTACACCTGCAGTACAACAGCAGATCTCATGCTCACTCATTAACAAGGCATTCTCCCACCAAACACTCCACTGAGGTTTGGGACCTTAGCGACTCGCTTGCACCGGACGACCTCTTCCTCACAAAGACCTAGCTCAACCCATCAGTAGCCCCTAACATTGTAACCGCCATCACCACGGGATTCAAGATCCCCCACCGTGACCGCATCAACAAAACAGTTGGAGGGCTCGCCATCATCCACAGAGACTCCATCAAATGCACCACATTAATGGACAAAACCACCCTGGCCATGGAAAACATGAACCTCAGACTCCAGAGTGCCTAGAGAACAAACATCAAAGGAATCCTCGTGTACCCCCAACTAGGACCACAAACCAGTTGCACAAAACTCATTGCAGACTTCATCGTCCCCCTCACCATCAATTCCAACGAAAACATCTCAGCGAACTCAATTTCCACCTAGGTGACCTCTCGGACCCCACCTCCACAGACCTCCTTGACTGCCTGACCAACATCATACTCACCTAACTCCCCAACTTGTCCACGACACCACACACAAGCTCAGCCCATCTCCACTAGAAAAAGAATCACATACAGCTACACCATCTGGGACGGACCACTTTGTGGTACACTTCACCAACACCAACTCACAGGCCCCCAACCCAAGAAGGCCCAGCGAACCCGGATGCAACTGGAGCAAAGTCACAGAGGCAGACTGCATCAATGCACTCACATCCAAACAGCCAGCACTCACCAGCAGGCTGGGCCTCAGCACCAGAAAACGTCAACATCTGGATCACAAACTGCACCAACAACCTCGCACCGGTAAGACACAACAGACAAAGAAGAAAAAACAAGCAAGCCAGCTGGTACACTGTAGACCTTAGGGTTTATGAATGTCACAGCAACAACTATAGAGGAGATGAGGTACCAGCAATAACACCACCAATAGGATCACTTACAGAACTGCACTCAACCCCTATCACCACCAATTGCAGGAAACAAGGAAAAGAGCCCTCGGAGCAAGAATTGAAGCCAGCCTCAACAACAGGGCAGTCAATAGTCAAGGAATTTTGCAACCTGCAGCTGCAGCAAGCAGCATCACCCTTTCACAAGAACTCTGCAACAGCCTTGCTTACTTCTTCTACGAAAAGATAGTTACAATCTACAGAAACTTCAACCCTCAGCCCAAACCTTCCGACTTCATCAACCATCTCACTACAACAACCACCAGCACAACAGTCTCCCAGCTACCAACTGGAGCCAACTCACTCACCAGGACACATGCTCCATCATGAAGATAGTACACTCAAGAGCCCCCATAGACCTATGCCTCCACTACATCTTCAACCTTTGTCACTTTTCCAGAAAATTCTAAACATGCAGAGATCACCTTCCTTCTAAAGAAACCATTGGCTGACGTCATCAAACTCAAAAACTACCATCTCATCTTACTATTACTTTTCCAGGCCAAAGTTATGGAGGAAGCAATCAAACAGCAAATCTCCAAATACCTGGAACTCCATCAACTCCTAGACAGCTCAGAAACCGGGTTCTGTAGCAACAACACCACAGAAACAGCACTCATCGCAGCCACGTACCACAACTGCACCCAACTTGACTCTCCATGGCATTCAACACCATCTCACACTCTACACTCTCCTGAAGACTCCACCACATCGGAATCCAGGAGCAGCACTCAAGTGGATCACCTCCTTCTTCACTGGAAGAACCCAATGAGTACAGAGACAAGAACGTCCCCTGGGACTCCTTCTAGTGGACCTCAGAGCTCGGCCCTACACCAACCACAACTGAGTGCACCAGAAACCTCGGAATCATCCTCAACAGGAAACTTACCATGGCCTCACAAGTCAACGCTCTCACATCCTCCTTTTTCTACAGCCTGCGCAATGCTATGCAGCATCTTCAAGTGTCTCTCTCAGGACTCAAGGCACATCATCACTCAGGCCCTCGTCATAAGCAGAATAGACTATAACAGGAATACCAGCACACCTCTTCCAACGACCCTAGAACATCCAGAACTCTGCCGCTAGACTCATCCTGGACCTCCATCCATGTATCCACATCACTCCTCACCTAAAACAGCTGCACTGGCTCCCAGTCCAGAAACACTGCCACATCAAGCTCCTCACGCTCACATTGAAGACTCTGAACAACTCCGTACCCTCCTACCTCCATCAACACACCAGGCACCTTTACTTTGCCTCTCTCTATCTCACCCAAGTACCACACACATGTGGAAGTAGAGCCAGAGGCAGATCCTTCCCCCACCTCACCGCAAAGTCCTGGCGCGATCTCCCACTCTGCCTCAGGACCTCAACGTTGCTGCTGGAATTCCAAAAGAAGCTTGAGATCTGGCTCTTCGACTAGCACTCTAGTCCCTCCACTGACCACTACTAGACTCATTTGTAACTGTTTAGCACCTGGATGCTCTCATGGGTGACCAGTTGCGCTCTCCAAATCCACTAACTAGCAGTCAAGGGGCGCATAGCTGCCAAGATTCCCAGGTCAATGCGTGATGTGAAGCTCTAGTCTAGTTTTTTCCCTCTAATTCTGGGACGTGTAGTCCTGTTTTATACTGGAACAGCCAAGACTGGAAGTCCCAGAATTCATCCAAAAAACCTGGACTGTAGACCACAACAGGCATGGACCTGGGAAGCTTGGCAGGGCTGGGTATGCTGAAAGCAGAACAGGTGTCACATTCCTATATCTTTGTCTGAAGTGGAACACTCAGGGGCCTATTCACAAAGGCATTTAGGAGTACATAAAGTAATACTTCTCTAGTACTTTACTATGTAAAGTAGTTCTTCTGTAATACTCTTTTACATACTCTTACATACCTTTGAGAATTGACACCAAGGCATCTAAAATGGGAATAAAATAGGAATATTCAGGGAATATTCATACACAATTAGTAAAATAGAAAGTACTACACCCTCTTTGCTCTTTTATTGATAGGGATTTAGGCGCTCCATGGCCAATTCACAAATACATGTAAAAGTATATGAAAGAGTACTTCTGTAGCACTTTTTCCTGTATTGTTTTATTTTGTATTGTATTGTATTGAAACATTTACATAGCACTTACTACCCCTATTTGGAGTATCAAAGAACTGGCCTACATGGGTAGAATGCAATACACTGTGTAGGGTGTGTGTATGGAAGGTTGTTATTTTTGTTTAGATGTGGGAAGTACTCATAAATGGTTTTGTGAACCAGTCCCCAAATTTTCTGAGCCGATGAAATATACATCTTTGTCCAGAAATGAAAAGGGAAGTATTGATATAAATAATAAGAGGTGGTGCTTCCTCCCTTTCTAATTTCTTCTTACCTATTTCTAACATCATACATAGTATCACTCTATTTACAGTAGTGCAAAACTGTGGCTAGGAATATAGTTTTCATTTATGACTGATCAGTTATGACATGCTCGGAGAGAGGGACTGTATTGGGCTTTGGGTCTAAGGTTTTGACATAGGGGACAAGTTACACTAAATAGTCAAAAGGTGTTATATTTAAAAGTGGTGAATACCAAATAAAGCAATGGTACTGTCCTTTCTTAATGGTTGCTTTTGATTCGTCAATAGGCTTAGAAATTCCTTAGCACTGTCTTTTATCCTTTCGTAATTTCCCATGAGGACTGTCCCTCTTATGTTTGTTGTAACTCAGTATGTTTTATTTGCAGTCTGTAAGCACTATTTTCTTAAATGACTTTTCCTGCCTGCCACTGTAGGCAGGCAGGAAAAGTCATTTCACAACATGCTCTCCCGCAACTACTTTTTTTTTTTTTAACCAGCGCGACATGCCTTGTGGCCACAAGCCTTTCTTTATGTGTGTTTCCCTATATTGAGGTTAACAAACAAATACTTTTTTCAAGCGCTGTGACATCGCGCTTTAGCTTTAAGTATTATTATTTATTTTTCAGTGCGGCACACCGCACTAAAGATTTAACATGGCGGCCGCGCGTCTTTCATTTGTGCTGCACGGCTTGTCTAAATCATTTTTTATAAAATACTTTTTTTCTTTTTTCAACAGTGGCAAAATGCAGTGCTTTCACTTTAACAATTCAGAAAAGGGGGTGGTGATGGACAGAGTTTCTGAATTAAGCAGAATACTCCTACCCAGTCAAGAGATCAGGGCTTGATCCATCACCGTTTTTTAGCTCACTGCACCATCCCAGCTCAGGACCTGGCTACATGCAAATTAGTCAGTCCCTGGCCCAGTGCATCATGGGAACAGGGCAGACCAAACTACCAAGCCAATTCTTTTACTGGAAAGGAAACAAGCTTACGGGGACCGGTTTCTGGCATCAGGATTCAAGCAAGCCGGGCCGAAGACGGCTGTAATGCCAGAAACCGGTCCCCGGAAGCTTGTTTCCTTTCGAGTAAAAGAATTGGCTTGGTAGTTTGGTCTGCCCTGTTCCCATGATGCACTGGGCCAGGGACAGACTAATTTGCATGTAGCCAGGTTCTGAGCTGGGATGGTGCAGTGAGCTAAAAAACGGTGATGGATCAAGCCCTGATCTTTTGACTGGGTAGGAGTATTCTGCTTAATTCAGAAACTCTGTCCATCACCACCCCCTTTTCTGAATCGTTTTGTCCACCATAAGCGTGGAAGGGTATACTCAGACATGAGTCCCTTGCTCACTGCACCATTAGGATTCAAGCAAGCCGGGCCAAAGACGGCTGTAATGCCAGAAACCGGTCCCCGGAAGCTTGTTTCCTTTCCAGTAAAAGAATTGGCTTGGTAGTTTGGTCTGCCCTGTTCCCATGATGCACTGGGCCAGAGACAGATTAATTTGCATGTAGCCAGGTTCTGAGCTGGGATGGTGCAGTGAGCTAAAAAACGGTGATGGATCAAGCCCTGATCTTTTGACTGGGTAGGAGTATTCAGCTTAATTCAGAAACTCTGTCCATCACCACCCCCTTTTCTGAATCGTTTTGTCCACCATAAGCGTGGAAGGGTATACTCAGACATGAGTCCCTTGCTCACTGCACCATCAGGATTCAAGCAAGCCGGGCCGAAGACGGCTGTAATTCCAGAAACCGGTCCCCGGAAGCTTGTTTCCTTTCCAGTAAAAGAATTGGCTTGGTAGTTTGGTCTGCCCTGTTCCCATGATGCACTGGGCCAGGGACAGACTAATTTGCATGTAGCCAGGTTCTGAGCTGGGATGGTGCAGTGAGCTAAAAAACGGTGATGGATCAAGCCCTGATCTTTTGACTGGGTAGGAGCATTCTGGTTAATTCAGAAACTCTGTCCATCACCACCCCCTTTTCTGAATCGTTTTGTCCACCATAAGCGTGGAAGGGTATACTCAGACATGAGTCCCTTGCTCACTGCACCATCAGGATTCAAGCAAGCCGGGCTGAAGACGTCTGTAATGCCAGAAACCAGTCCCCGGAAGTTTGTTTCCTTTCCAGTAAAAGAATTGGCCTAGTTGTTTGGTCTGCCCTGTTCCCATGATGCACTGGGCCAGGGACAGACTAATTTGCATGTAGCCAGGTTCTGAGCTGGGATGGTGCAGTGAGCTAAAAAACAGTGATGGATCAAGCCCTGATCTTTTGACTTGGTAGGAGTATTCTGCTTAATTCAGAAACTCTGTCCATCACCACCCCCTTTTCTGAATCGTTTTGTCCACCATAAGCGTGGAAGGGTATACTCAGACATGAGTCCCTTGCTCACTGCACCATCAGGATTCAAGCAAGCCGGGCTGAAGTCGGCTGTAATGCCAGAAACCAGTCCCCGGAAGCTTGTTTCCTTTCCAGTAAAAGAATTGGCTTGGTAGTTTGGTCTGCCCTATTCCCATGATGCACTGGGCCAGGGACAGACTAATTTGCATGTAGCCAGGTTCTGAGCTGGGATGGTGCAGTGAGCTAAAAAACGGTGATGGATCAAGCCCTGATCTTTTGACTGGGTAGGAGTATTCTGCTTAATTCAGAAACTCTGTCCATCACCACCCCCTTTTCTGAATCGTTTTGTCCACCATAAGCGTGGAAGGGTATACTCAGACATGAGTCCCTTGCTCACTGCACCATTAGGATTCAAGCAAGCCGGGCCAAAGACGGCTGTAATGCCAGAAACCGGTCCCCGGAAGCTTGTTTCCTTTCCAGTAAAAGAATTGGCTTGGTAGTTTGGTCTGCCCTGTTCCCATGATGCACTGGGCCAGAGACAGATTAATTTGCATGTAGCCAGGTTCTGAGCTGGGATGGTGCAGTGAGCTAAAAAACGGTGATGGATCAAGCCCTGATCTTTTGACTGGGTAGGAGTATTCAGCTTAATTCAGAAACTCTGTCCATCACCACCCCCTTTTCTGAATCGTTTTGTCCACCATAAGCGTGGAAGGGTATACTCAGACATGAGTCCCTTGCTCACTGCACCATCAGGATTCAAGCAAGCCGGGCCGAAGACGGCTGTAATTCCAGAAACCGGTCCCCGGAAGCTTGTTTCCTTTCCAGTAAAAGAATTGGCTTGGTAGTTTGGTCTGCCCTGTTCCCATGATGCACTGGGCCAGGGACAGACTAATTTGCATGTAGCCAGGTTCTGAGCTGGGATGGTGCAGTGAGCTAAAAAACGGTGATGGATCAAGCCCTGATCTTTTGACTGGGTAGGAGCATTCTGGTTAATTCAGAAACTCTGTCCATCACCACCCCCTTTTCTGAATCGTTTTGTCCACCATAAGCGTGGAAGGGTATACTCAGACATGAGTCCCTTGCTCACTGCACCATCAGGATTCAAGCAAGCCGGGCTGAAGACGTCTGTAATGCCAGAAACCAGTCCCCGGAAGTTTGTTTCCTTTCCAGTAAAAGAATTGGCCTAGTTGTTTGGTCTGCCCTGTTCCCATGATGCACTGGGCCAGGGACAGACTAATTTGCATGTAGCCAGGTTCTGAGCTGGGATGGTGCAGTGAGCTAAAAAACAGTGATGGATCAAGCCCTGATCTTTTGACTTGGTAGGAGTATTCTGCTTAATTCAGAAACTCTGTCCATCACCACCCCCTTTTCTGAATCGTTTTGTCCACCATAAGCGTGGAAGGGTATACTCAGACATGAGTCCCTTGCTCACTGCACCATCAGGATTCAAGCAAGCCGGGCTGAAGTCGGCTGTAATGCCAGAAACCAGTCCCCGGAAGCTTGTTTCCTTTCCAGTAAAAGAATTGGCTTGGTAGTTTGGTCTGCCCTATTCCCATGATGCACTGGGCCAGGGACAGACTAATTTGCATGTAGCCAGGTTCTGAGCTGGGATGGTGCAGTGAGCTAAAAAACGGTGATGGATCAAGCCCTGATCTTTTGACTGGGTAGGAGTATTCTGCTTAATTCAGAAACTCTGTCCATCACCACCCCCTTTTCTGAATCGTTTTGTCCACCATAAGCGTGGAAGGGTATACTCAGACATGAGTCCCTTGCTCACTGCACCATCAGGATTCAAGCAAGCCGGGCCGAAGACGGCTGTAATGCCAGAAACCGGTCCCCGGAAGCTTGTTTCCTTTCCATTAAAAGAATTGGCTTGGTAGTTTGGTCTGCCCTGTTCCCATGATGCACTGGGCCAGGGACAGACTAATTTGCATGTAGCCAGGTTCTGAGCTGGGATGGTGCAGTGAGCTAAAAAACGGTGATGGATCAAGCCCTGATCTTTTGACTGGGTAGGAGCATTTTGCTTAATTCAGAAACTCTGTCCATCACCACCCCCTTTTCTGAATCGTTTTGTCCACCATAAGCGTGGAAGGGTATACTCAGACATGAGTCCCTTGCTCACTGCACCATCAGGATTCAAGCAAGCCGGGCTGAAGACGGCTGTAATGCCAGAAACCGGTCCCCGGAAGCTTGTTTCCTTTCCAGTAAAAGAATTGGCTTGGTAGTTTGGTCTGCCCTGTTCCCATGATGCACTGGGCCAGGGACAGACTAATTTGCATGTAGCCAGGTTCTGAGCTGGGATGGTGCAGTGAGCTAAAAAACAGTGATGGATCAATCCCTGATCTTTTGACTTGGTAGGAGTATTCTGCTTAATTCAGAAACTCTGTCCATCACCACCCCCTTTTCTGAATCGTTTTGTCCACCATAAGCGTGGAAGGGTATACTCAGACATGAGTCCATTGCTCACTGCACCATCAGGATTCAAGCAAGCCGGGCCGAAGACAGCTGTAATGCCAGAAACCGGTCCCGGGAAGCTTGTTTCCTTTCCAGTAAAAGAATTGGCTTGGTAGTTTGGTCTGCCCTATTCCCATGATGCACTGGGCCAGGGACAGACTAATTTGCATGTAGCCAGGTTCTGAGCTGGGATGGTGCAGTGAGCTAAAAAACGGTGATGGATCAAGCCCTGATCTTTAGACAGGGTAGGAGCATTCTGCTTAATTCAGAAACTCTGTCCATCACCACCCCCTTTTCTGAATCGTTTTGTCCACCATTAGCGTGAAAGGGTATACTCAGACATGAGTCCCTTGCTCACTGCACCATCAGGATTCAAGCAAGCCGGGCCGAAGACGGCTGTAATGCCAGAAACCGGTCCCCGGAAGCTTGTTTCCTTTCCAGTAAAAGAATTGGCTTGGTAGTTTGGTCTGCCCTGTTCCCATGATGCACTGGACCAGGGACAGACTAATTAGCATGTAGCCAGGTTCTGAGCTGGGATAGTGCAGTGAGCTAAAAAACAGTGATGGATCAAGCTCTGATCTTTTGACTGGGTAGGAGTATTCTGCTTAATTCAGAAACTCTGTCCATCACCACCCCCTTTTCTGAATCGTTTTGTCCACCATTAGCGTGGAAGGGTATACTCAGACATGAGTCCCTTGCTCACTGCACCATCAGGATTCAAGCAAGCCGGGCCGAAGACGGCTGTAATGCCAGAAACCGGTCCCTGGAAGCTTGTTTCCTTTCCAGTAAAAGAATTGGCTTGGTAGTTTGGTCTGCCCTGTTCCCATGATGCACTGGGCCAGGGACAGACTAATTTGCATGTAGCCAGGTTCTGGGCTGGTATGGTGCAGTGAGCTAAAAAACGGTGATGGATCAAGCCCTGATCTTTTGACTGGGTAGGAGTATTCTGCTTAATTCAGAAACTCTGTCCATCACCACCCCCTTTTCTGATTCACTTTAACAATGGCGCCTTTTGTTGGAGGCTAAGCAGAGTCTGGGGCTCCTCCTACCGTGGCCCGCTACTTCAGAATTTCAGCACAGTCTTACCTTGTTTTCTTACATTTTTTTCTCATATTTTGATATACTCACTTACTTGGTTATTTCATTTATTACCTTCCGGCAAACATCGTTACATGCAGTATTTGTTTGAGGAGGTGCTTTTATTGAAAGTTAATTACTCGAGGTGGAGGCATTTAGGTAGTTTCTTTTCCTTTCACAAACTCGATTTACTCTTCCAGATGACAAGTACTTGCCCTGGTCTCCCAACGCTATACTTATTTTCTGAAACCGTAGGTTGCCCTCAGTATACCCTACAAGTGATGTCATCACCTTTACCGACCTTTTGACACTGCCATACTGCATGCATTGCTTCTTGAATTTTTCTGATTATTTGTCCGTTTTGCATCTTTGAATGGCTACTGTGTAATTGTTGCTGTTTTTTTCTGTGGACATGATCCCCCCTCTACTCAATGCCCTTGCCTATGCAGTTTGACGCTCAGCCGAATTACCCCGAATACTGCGCATGGCACCTTCCTTTAACGTTTGAATGATTCTGCCTCAGACTAGGTTAGTTGAAAATCTAAACTGATTTGAATAAAGGAAGCGAAGCAACTAAAACTTCTTATGAGGTCATCTGAAATACAAGAATTTGTAACATCTCCACACCTGCGTATCGAGCAGCCAAAAAAGAAAAGCATCCCCTCGAGGATCGCCAAGCCACCCTGACCCACCCGCTGATCCTTTGAAGCACTGGTGGAGGGAGGTATGTCTTTAAGTCTCTACATACCTCACAAGTGATTTCTTGGAAATCCAGAAAATCAAGCTTTCTGGCACATCAGCTTCTAGAACGTCCTCTCAGCCAGTTTATCTCCTTGCCCACTAGATACTCACAAAATTTGCAAACCTCTGGCTGCCCCACAGACTAAAATTACTCCTGTTGTGTTGTGTGATGGAGATGTGCAAAGTGCGAAGTCCTGTCATTTTCTCTAGCCAAACTCTTCTCCTTGCTGTCTTCTTTACATTAGGGCCCTGTTGGAAGCTCTCATCCATGACCTTAAAGTACCTACAGATTCTGCGGATTGCTTTAAGGTGGGAGTCCTGCCTATCTTAAGTTACAGGATCCAAGGTTTGTTTCCAGAGTCATTCTGCTAACTCAAGCTGAAAACCTCCACAGACTGGATCTGCCATGGTAGATGTCATCCTCCTTCATTCTCCTAATCTAATGCGTGTGCATTGCTAATCATCTAGACACTAGATCCATGCACCTGGCCATACATCCCTGGCATTAATCCAGTTTTTTGATGCACTGATTCCAGTGCTTCCTTCTCTCCAAGTTTGTCTTGGGCCTTCGGGTCCTACCACCCCAAATCCTTAAATGTTGTGTAGTTTCCTCTGTGTCTTCAGCTGACGTTTAGATGCAACCACTACAATAAATTCTTAGTAGTGGTCTTTTAAGCCAACAGCACCCAGTTATAATCTGGCAAGGGGTTCCTCCCAGTGAATATGCCCTATCATGACATCCACACACGGGTGAAAGGCACATTGTGGCCCTATATGGCAGGTACTTATACTTCAAGTTGGCTCTCGGTGCTCTGCTCTAATGGCCAATCATATCAATAGAAGCTTTTCATTCAACATTCTCATTGATTTGGATATATTTTTCAAGCCCTACATTCTATATTGCATTTGGAATATGTAGCATCTTTTCTAACACACACCAGAACCATCACACTTTCACTAATGGGCAAAACAATACTACTCCATTTGTTAAAATAACTGCTTTAATATGAAATACATGTATCAGTAGGCCAATTACTTTTGAACTGATGACCATCAGAGACTGGTTTTTATGTAGTGAAGACCTAGGGCCATATGTATCAATGTTAGATTTTGCGATTCTCAAATAGCGAATTTTTGAGAATCGCTATTTGAGAATTGCAAAACGCTTTGTATGTAGGATTTGCTAAACATTTTGCGAATCCTACATATTCCTTAATTGCGAATCGTAAATTGCAATTCGCAATTAAGGAATACCTCCCCATTCATTCCTATGGGCCTAGAGGCCCATAGGAATGAGTGGGAAGACATTCTAAATTTGCGATTCTCAATTAGAGAATCGCAAATTGCGAATGGAATTTCAAGTGTGCCATGGTGTCAAAAGGACACCTTGTTGCACCTTTGAAATGAGCATGGGTGCACATGTGGCGCACAGACATGCCCTAAGGGCATGTCTGTGCGCCACATGCCACTTTGAAAAATGTGCATTTTTGAAAGAAATCGCAAATTACCACACACCTGTAGTTGGAGGTAATAAGCGATTCTTTAAGGCCAAATTGCACTTTTTTGGTGCTTCTTACATTGCATTTAAGGAATCACAAATTTTGCGATTCCTTAAATGCAATCGCAAAATAAGGAATCGCAAATTTTGCGATTCCTTATTTTGCACGCAGTTTTGCCTTAATACATACCACAAAGCCAAATTGCGATCGCAAACGCCAAAATTCTGCGAATTTTGGCATTTGCGATCGCAATTTTGCTTGATACATATGGCCCCTAGTCCCATGGCTACCGGAAGGCTTCGCCAGAAAATACAATAACCAGGAATGTAGCAAGTTACCTACAAGATGTACAGTGGTAAAGAAAGTGTTAAAGTAGACTGTTAATGCAGGATGGGACTAGACTTAATCTGCATAGAGGAGTTCAAGTTTTTCTGGAAGCGGTGTGGCAGGTTGGGGTAGAGCCTGTAATCCTCCCTTTGGGTTTCATAGCCAGTACATGATGTGAAAGGTTGTGGCTTAAGTGTCAAATTCCCCCCATCAAGATTGCTAGAAGTAGTGGTTTGATTCTTGTGTTTCCGTTTCCTTCTTTTGATGTGTAGTTTAATTTTCAAATAGCTTGGTAGCTTAAGGTGTATGTTTCATGGATAATTCAAGCCATTTTAAAACTCATGGAGGCTTTCATAATTTGAGTGAGGTGTACAGATTTCTCGCTGCATGGAAAATGTCTTGCAGGAAGTAGGGTAGGAATACAGGGGAAGGCTGATGTTTAATATGTTTAGACATGTAATCAGCGGTATGCTGCCTTCTGGATTAGATGGGACAATTTCTTGTAAAGTAGATCTTACATCCAATTGGGAATGTACACACTCCAAAATTTATTAGATTGACAAAGATTCCAAATTGGAATTTATGTTTTTCTTTACTATTGATCAAGACATAAAGGCTAACGTGTTTTGTTAATTTTTTTGGCAAAACAAAACTTCTTCAGGGTGAAAAATTGTTCAGGTTTCTCATCCTTTCAATAATTAACCCAGTAATGCCATATTCTTTTGTTCTGTGTATTAATTCACATGATAATGAGGTTTCGGTCCGATGTCGGTCACGATTTCAACATAATAAGATGTGCAACAGATATGGAGTGGGTGCATGGTGTCAGATTTTTAGGTCTCGCCTAGGCAGGTCTTGCGCTGTCTCTACGAGACATGCTGTATTCAGGATATGGGCTTTAAAAGCTCCGCCCATTTTCAAGGACTGCCCCTGTACCATGTGTTGTTACTCAGAGCTTCTGAGCACTATTTCTTTCTTTAAGCAGGAGCACTTGAGACCTGTGCTCATGGTTCACAGAGCTCTGTTGTAAACAGGGCTCTAAATATTGCTCTTATCTTGCCACATTTTATGTGCATTCAACTTCTGAGGTCTGTTTTGGCTGCAGCTGCTTCCGCCTCCCTCTTGCTTTTGAAACGCACGGCCTGGCGTCACTGTCCCTTCCTTCCTATGGTGCTGCCACCTCCGTCTCAGATCTCAACAAACATTTGCAATGCAATAGGTCTCGCATTTGCGAGAGTTTGAGCTAGTGGCATTTGTAAATGACAGTGTCTTTTATATATGGGTTTTGAAAACCTGCAAGCAGTGCATAAACACACGCTTTGTACTTATAATCGTTGCATATGTAAAACAAGGCTGGCAGTAACTGTGCCTTTTACTACCAGGCTTGCTTCTCGTAAGCAAGGACTATAAGTATAAATGGTGTGAACTCTCTGGATTAACATTACGTTAAATATCCTATTGGATATGAGAAAAAATGATTATATTCGAAATGAAAGAAGGATGCTTACAGAGGACCACATTGCCGATAAAAAACGCTTAGAAGTCAGAAGCAGGAACGGCTGGAAGTCACTAATACTTTTTTTTAAATGCTGTATTATATGTTGCTAACACCAAATCAAAGGTAGACTTACTGTCATAAAAAATGGGATGAAGTAATTGAGGATGTGGTTTCCTGACAGGGGGAACTTGTGTAAGTGTCTTTATTTTTTACTTATCAACACAAAGCAGTTGCACAACTCCTCTTACGGTTATTAGCATTTTATTAGAATGGTCAGAAGCACTTATAACCCTGTCAAGGCAATTCTCCACCTCTCGGACCAAGAATACAAGGCTTTTCTCTCTAGCTAAACTCAACTCAATCCTTGCCTTCCTACACACCCCCAACAGATCCATCCCACTGACTGCATCTACCCCTCTTACCTTTCCACCTCTCCATGGTGGGCTGTCTCCTCACCAATGCACGATCAATGAAGAACTGCTTAAACATTTATGCCTTGATTTCTGACTCAAAGGTGGGCCACAGCTTCATCCAGTGCTGGCCACCGCACAACAAAAGTAGGGGGATTAGGGAGCCAGGAGGATAGAACTGGGAATTGAGGGTAAAAATAATTTTTAAAGTGTACCTCTCGCTGCCCCGATGGCCGATACGTTGCTGCACTCTCTGCAGTCTCTGGGAAGGGGCAGGCTCCCCACCCAATCTAGACGCTGAACTTATGCTACGAGATCAGTGCATGATTTATCTGGGCGGCCTGGTCTGCTGCTGAGACACAGCCTGGGAGCCTGCAGCTGTTCTCCAACCTTGCTGTGAACACAGCTTGATTGAAAAAATAGAAGTGCACATGTCTGTGTGGCCTGCCCAAGACGGTCGGACTAACTTACATGCACACTTTTAAGTGGCCACCCCTCCTGCCTGTCATGGTCTGGCCCACCCTGCACACATGCACCGTCAGCCAGTCATAACATGCCTGCAGGCAGGGTATGCCCAGACGTGGGTCCCTTGCTCACTTAGCCACTGGACTCAAGTTAGCCTGGCTGATGAGGGGTGTTACCCCGAAACCGGTCCCAGGATGCTTGTTTCCGGTCCAGGGAAGGCATGGCTTGGCAGTTCGGGCTGGAATGTTCCCATGAGGCACAGGGTCAAGACTGATTTGCATATAGTTGTGTCTGAACTGGGGTGGCGAAGTGAGCTAAAGAACGGTGATGGATTCAACCCAGATCTGTGACTGAGGGTGAGTGTCTGAAGAGTTTCAGTGCTCCGTTCATCATCTCCTTGTGTTTGCTTTGCTTGCTGGGCAGGTTGGGCAGACCAAAGATGGCAAAAACACATCCAGATTCATAGACTTGGCAACCCGCTTGGGAAAACGGAGCAAAGTGGACAACACAGAAACTAACAGCAAAACTGGCACCTCTGAAGGCAACCTTTAATGCAGTGACTTATCAAAGTCTCAAAAAAAGGGATCACATCACACCAGACCTCATAGCGCTGAACCGGCTAACCTGAGAGGCAAAGATCCATGTAAAAATTACTTACTTGACTCATAAAGCTCTTCACCACAACACTCTAACGTACCAGGCGATGAAACTTATCCTTTCAGGTGAGAAGAGAACTTTAAGAAGCACAGCCTCCCTCCTACTGAAGCCCTAAAAATAAAAAGAAAAAGAAAACCTACCAGCGTTCGTTCTCCGGAATAGATCCTAGAATTTGGGACTTATTTTCTCCTGAGACAGACCACACCCCTCAACAGAACTCAAGTGAAGAGTAAAACAACTACTAATGAACAGATTCCCTCCCCAATGAAGATGCAACCTTCCCAGACATTTACTTCCATGGCCTGCCCTTCCACAAGACCTACCACATACCCTTCGTTATTTCCTACAATGACACTACATATTATTTAAATGACCTTTCCGAATCCAGACTCCACGAATGTCAACCTATGTTCTTATATTCACTTTGTTGTTCTCCCTCATTTGTATTCTCTTATCTGTTAACCTTTTGCTTTACTAATGTACACTGCTCTGATACTCGAAAGTGTCATGTTTGCGCTATAGAAAACCCCCCAAAAATAAATAAGTAAGCACTGCTTCCTCGTAGTGTTTCCGTACACTTTCTCTAGGTTATCATCTCATGCATTACATTTAAATGTGTACAAATGCCCTACAGACTACCACAGGCCAACAATCATCAAATCCAGAGAAAGAGAAAGATGAACTTTCAGGCATATTAACCATATATAAGGATATAAACATATATTTGTTCTTTATGGTGGCATCTCGTTTGTCTTCACTTGTAATGCCAGAAAGATAGTGTCCTATTCGGTGATTGTGTCAGGCGTCGAGACTATGTGCCTACATGAACTATGATAGAGATGAACTACATCTCCCAGAAACCCTGTGTTTGAAGGGGGCGGGGCATTTGGATTATCCCCAAGCACTGCGAGGTAGGCGGTGCACGTAATTCTGACCGTATGTGGAAGCTGCGGGGAGACGTGGCTGTTTGGTCTTCCTTCTCGATTCGGATTTGGTTTTCTTTCGTATCTGCAATTCAGGTGGCGTATTCCTGAGAAGCTGCACCTTGCTAGCGGTCGTGCTGATTACAGCTCCGCTGAGCTTGGCTGCCTGGTGCTGCCTCGACTTGAGGACTCTAGGTGGGGTTTTCCTTGCCGAAGTTATGGAGGGTGATTCCTTCCGCTCTGTGCAGTTCCTGGAGTTCATCGTCCCGATTGGATTAAATAGCTTCTGTATATCCGGAACTTTTGGTTCAGTGGGAAGCTGGATTCCTGAATACTCAGGCTCGAGTAGTTGTTCATGTTTAGGAGGAATTCCCCACACTCAGGATTCATTTCAGGTATCTTGTTATCTGCTTTCTACATTCTGCAGGGAACAATAACTTCCAGTGACTTTTGCAAAAACAATGTTCTTTCGCGCTCGTTTGTAATTGGAGTTTATTTTGCTTTGGATTACCTTTGGGCTCCTTGTGTCAAGACTGACTTGTGGATTCTATTGTGCTGGAACACTGGAATCCTCGATCTTTGTTTTTCTTCTACTTCTGCTTTATGTTGTATGAAAGGACTAGTAGGGTACTTATGAGTTGGTGTGTTTTCCATTTTTATTCCAATAGTTGGAACGCATGGAGGCTAAATTGTTTCCACTCTATTGTTATAGGTGCACAACACTGCCATTGAAGAGAAGAATCATCTCCAATGTTGATAGAAAGGAACACAGCAGCACTACTTAGTTGTTTATAGGTGACAAGCAATGTTAGTGAGACCATATGAGTGTAGCATTTTAATAGACTTGAGTTAACCTTGTATTCTTTTGTTACAGGTATCCTCATCCCAGCTGTTCCTTCCCTAATTCCTTTCCCTCGCTTGATTGCCCTTTTACTCTGTAGTTACTTGTCCAGAGTTGGGGACGTCAAGAGGTGGACCCCTTTGTTCATCGTCCGGATCCTAAGGTGTTGCAGTGGAACATTACAGAATTACGAGCCCACTAAATATTACTCCTTCCGATTTGAGCAAGTCGCAAACATGGCGTCCTTAGATGATGTGTTGCAAGCACTAGTTCTAGTACAGCAGGAGTTGGCTGCCTCTAAAGCAGAAACAGCCGCCCTTAGAGAAAGGGTGGACAGACAGAGTAGAAATCCTTTCGATGCTTCTCCTTTAACGTCACAGTTACATGTGAACGTACCTCCTCCTATTCCCTTGGCTAGCCCTGAGAGGTTTTCCGGAGATCCCCTGAAAATCCAATTTTTTTAACACAGATTATGTTGCATTTTTCGTGCAAACTGACATCGTTTCCCAATAATCACTCAAGAGTGGCTTTTGCCATCTCGTACATGACAGGCAATGCGGCCAATTGGGCAGTCCCATTGGTTAAATATGACGCCTCTATGCTCTCTGATTGGGATTCTTTTCACAGAAAGTTTGAAAGGGTATTTGATAGACGTGCCACCACTTTATCCGCCGACAGGGAGCTGTTGGAACTCAGACAGGGAAAGCAGGATTTGGTGACATATCTAACTAAGTTTAATCGATTGATAGCTGAGAACAGCCAGGCCGGAAGAGAAGCGAATATCTCTATATTATCCGGGTTTAAGGGACGATTTGAAGGATGTGATAGCTCAAATTGATCCTCAGCCAACCACGTATATGGATTTAATGAATCTTACGTTACGTTTGGATCATAGATTGTCATAAAGGAGAGGAAAGAGGACATACGCACATATCGAGAAAACCGAGAGAGGGGCCAGAGCAACGGGATCTTCCTCTGAACAAGGTTCGGAACCTATGGAAGTAGGAGCCATTAGAGCTCCGTTGTCTAGAACAGAAAGGGAAAACCGCTAAATACAGGGCTTATGCATGTATTGTGGGAAGAAGGGCCATTATGTGAGAGCATGTACCACCAAGCCCAAGAAACAGGGCTTGTACTATCCCAGTAAAAAGGTGGCAGTCACCATGGTACCCGCATCCCTCCCTGACAAAACTGTTAGTGGAGGAGGGGTACAACAATCACAAGTACAGACGTTGCAGTTACCTACTTTGGCGGGGATAGAGCTGGTTAATTCTGAATCTCATATTGTACTGTCTATGTTTCTTACGGTTGGATCAAAGACTCACCAAGTTGGGGTGATAATTGATTCAGGGACTACAGGAAACTTTATTGACAGTGGATTGGTACAGCGTCTGGAACTCCCACGTGTTCCCAGAGGACTTCCAGAAAGAGTATTGGCGGTAGATTGGAAACCATTAAAATCCGGTCCCATCACTGAAGTGACAGAGGAACTAGAATTAATCAGGATAGAGAATGACCAGAATCATGTTGAGAAGATTGCTTTAAACATACTAGGTATACCTTGGTTATGGAGTCATAACCCCACGATTGATTGAAAAGGAAAGACTGTGGCGTTTGAATCAGAGGAGTGTAGACAGACATGTATACAAGCTCATAACACTCATCTTTTGGCTCTTACCACTATATTTCATATTGCCACAGCAGTAGAGAAGGAGATGGTCCTTCCTTCGGTATATGAAAGGTACAGAGGTGTGTTTAGTGAGATAAAAGCTGAGCTCCTACCACCACACCGTGACTATGATTGTCAAATAGACTTGATTATGGGAGCAATCATGCCGTCTTGTTGAGTTTATGCATTATCAGACCTGAGACCAAACATCTACATGAATATTTATGCCATTATGTAGCCATAGCGTTTATCAGACCCTCTAGTTCACCTGCAGCTTTGCCTCTATTTTTCATCAAGAAAGCCAACGGAGAATTGAGGACATGCATAGATTATTGCGTGTTAAATAAAAACACAGTACAAAACAGATACCCGCTTCCACTCATCCCTGTGTTGCTGGACCAGGTTAGGGAGGCCTCCATTTATACCAGACTTGAATTGAGAGGAGCCTATCATCTGGTACGGATAAGAGAAGGGGATGAGTGGAAGACCGCTTTTAAAACACGCTATGGTTTGTACAAATACATGGTAATGCCGTTCGGGGTTTGTAACACCCCAGGGGCGTTCCAATATTTTTGGAATGTTATATTGAAGGACAATGTAGACAAGTTTGTGGTTGTCTACATGGATGACATTTTGATCTATTCCAGGGATCAGGAAGCACATGGGACGTGTATCACAGATCTTGCAAAGGTTGCAGGAACATAGCTTGTTTTGTAAATTGAGCAAATGCGAGTTCCACGTAGAAGAGGTTGAATTCTTGGGGGTGATGTTGAGTCCTTCGAGACTGTGCATGGCTGAGAGAAAGGTGATGGCAGTGCAGGAATGGCCTTTTCCAAAGAATGTGAGGGATGTGCAGTGTTATTTGGGTTTCTCCAATTATTATAGGAGATTCATTTCTCACTTCTCTCATCTGGTCTCTCCTCTCACTCGTCTATTGAGAAAGGGAATCCCCTTTTGTTGGACCACAGAGGCTATAGAAACCTTTGTATATCTAAAAAGAGCATTCACCACCGCTCCTATACTGCAGCATCCACAAAGCGAGGTGCCATTCATAGTAGAGGCGGATGCCTCGGATATTGCAGTGGGGGCTGTCCTGTCTCAGCGTGACAAACATTCAGGACAGTTACATCCCATAGCCATTTTGTCTAAAAAATTAAAACCAGCCGAACTCAACTACATTGTGGCTGAAAAGGAGTTGTTGGCCATTAAGAAGGCATTCCAAGGGTGGAGGCATTATCTGTGGGGGCAAAATATCCAGTCAGAGTTTACACCGATCACAGGAACCTACAGTATATGAAAACAGCCAGGGAACTCATCCAAAGACAGATGCGGTGGATGCTGTTCTTCGCAAAATTTGACTTTTTGGTTACCTTTGGGCCAGGTTCAGAAAATAGGAAGGCCGATACATTATCCCGACAAGAAGATGTTCTTGGGCCTAGAAAAGGCATTATGGAAGCAATCATTACTACAGAGAAAGAGGTGTGTTCTATCACATTGGATCATTTCTTGGATGAAGTAAAATCACACAAAACACTTGCTTGGTGGCAAAGATGGGCAAACCAAGACCCACATGGTACGCTCAAACCTGGTTTGCCATTCTATAAGAATAGGCTGGTCCTGCCTTCCTCCGATCTCAGGCTGAAAGCTTTCAATTGGTGTCATAATTCTGTTATAGCTGATCATCCAGGATCCACGAAAACCCTGCAGCTGGTGCAAAGACAGTTCTGGTGGGATTATATGGCTAAGGAGGTAACACAATGGGTGGCACAGTGTGAAACATGTGCTCGTGCCAAAGGAGAACATTCTAAAACAAAAGGTAAACTGATTCCCATGCTAACACCATCTCTACCCTGGCAAACCATAAGCATGGACTTCGTTCTGGGCCTACCTCTGGACCAGGGTTGTAACGCCATAATGGTGGTAATGGACAGTCTCACAAAAATTGGACATTTCATCCGGTGCAAAAACCTACCCACAGCAGGACACACTGCTCAGTTGTTACTGTCTCATGTAGTCAAATTGCATGGGCTCCCGAGAGTGATCGTGTCGGACAGATAACCACAATTCATTGCAAGATTCTGGAGAATGTGGTGTAAAACCCTTCAAGTAGAGGTAGCCACGTCTACTAGCTTCCATCCGCAGACGGATGGCCAAACGGAAAGGCTGAATCAAACCCTCAAGACTTATCTGTGTTGTTATTCAAAAGAAGCAAGTAACTCCTGGGTGTCCTTACTGTTGTTGGCAAAATTGTCCTACAATAACATTTGGCACAGTTCCTTAAAAGAACCCCCGTTCAGGGCCAACCATAGTTTTCATGCTAAGGTTCTTCCATTATCCATTCCCTGTGACGTGGTAAATCAACCAACCGTTTCATCGCAGATGAGGGTTCTCCAAGTCATGCATAAAAATGTGCAGAATAATCTGAACCGAGCTAAGCAGCTGTACAAGACCTGGGCTGATCGTCGCCACCAGGAAGGCCCTACGTATCAACCTGGTGATCGTGTGTGGTTATCCACTAAGAACATACGGTTCTGATTCCTCAGCATCATTCATCCCAGATAAATTGGTCCCTATGTTGTGGTACGCAAGATCAATCCAGTTGCCTATAGACTGAAACTACCAGATTTTTTGCGTATCCATCCTTTTTTCCATTGCAGTTTGTTGAAACCGGCGATTGGGGCCTGGCAAGTGGCTGTTCCTCTTGTGGTTCGGGATGGACAGTTGGAATATGAGGTCCGGAAAATGCTGGACTCGAAGTATCGGCGGGGTCAGCTGTGGAATCTTATCACGTGGAAAGGGTATGCGGCAGAGAATGACTCTTGGGAGCCTTCATCGAATGTCCATGCTCCTCATGCAGTGCGCTTATTCCACACTCCTGACAAGCCAGGTTCTAGGAGGCGCTTGGGAGGAGGGTGTACTGTCAGGTGCCGAGACTATGCGCCTACATGAACTATGATAGAGATGAACTACGTGTTATCTGCTTTCAACATCCTGCAGGGAACAATAACTTCCAGTGACTTTTGTAAAAACAATGTTCTTTCGTGCTTGTTTGTAATTGGAGTTTATTTTGCTTTGGAATACCTTTTTGGGCTCCTTGTGTCAAGACTGACTTGTGGATTCTATTGTGCTGGAACACTGGAATCCTCAATCTTTGTCTTTCTTCTACTTCTGCTTTATATTGTGAGAAAGGAATAGTAGCTGGTGTGTTTTCCATTTTTATTCCATAAATTGGAACGCATGGAGGTTAAATTGTTTCCACGTTATAGGTACACTGCACTGCAATCGGAGAGAAGAAGCATCTCCAATGTTGATAGAAAGGAACACAACAGCACTACTTAGTTGTTTACAGGTAACAAGCAATGTTAGTGAGACCATATGAGTGAAGCATTTTAATAGACTTGAGTTAACCTTGTATTCTTTTGTTACAGGTATACTCATCCCCGCTGTTCCTTCCCTAATTCCTTTCCCTCGCTTGATTGCCTTATTACTCTGCGGTTATTTGTCCAGAGTTGAGGACGTCAAGAGGTGTACCCCTTTGTGCATCGTCCGGATCCTAAGGAGTCACAGTGGAATGTTACAGATTGTCCCGGGCATTGTGACCAGGAATACCAAGCGTCCTGATCAGATTTGGAGACCGGGCATCGAAACATTTTGACTGCCCAACAGTGGGTGCATATACACTTGCACCGTGATTGGATTGCCATCTAGAGTGCCCTCCTATTTGTGTATCTACCTTCCGTATTAATGGTCATCTGTGTTGTTATGAGGGAAACCCCAAAAGTCACCCAAAACCAGCATGTCCCTCGAAAAAGCCAAATATGCAGTACCTCTGCAATGGACCTCCCCAGCGCCTCTCTAATTTGTTCAATTCCAAGCCCATCCTATCTCTCTCCTGTAGGCAATCTATGTGCGCCCTTCTATGTCTGATAAATGAGTGTACCCTGTAGTGTTTTGCAAGAGAGCCCAGGCCCCTAACATTCTAAGTAATGTAGTTTTAGCTGTTGGTCATGGAGGGATATGTGTGCTGGTGGAAGCAGGAAAGGCTATCCGTTGTCCAGGGCGGATACCCCAAATTCGAAAGGGAATCTTTTTGGGAGGTGAACTTGAGGGACTGTGTAGACTGATTAACTAAAAACAAGCATATGTACTAAAGCCTTGACTGTCGGTTTGACAGGATGTAGGTGTGGGGATACAGGAAGCAGCTAGAGGTGGTCCCATGTACCACGGTCATTGCAAAACGTGCTCTGACCACCTTAACTAAGTTGAACAATAACAAAAACAACAGGTTAACTATAGTCCAAACATATGTGCATATTTGCAAACTCATGGGGGCAAGCGATTTTCCCAGAGTTAAAGTTTTTGTCTATAATCCTACAACCAGGATTGTTATAAGACCCAGCTTATTGCAAATCATGCCTTCTGGTTGCACATGTAATGGTTCCCCATGAGTAGAGGTAGACCCCGGCCCATCACTTAGCTTCGTTCTCTACGCTGCTTCACCAGTAAATGTTGTCGACTGACATAGTGGTAGCAAGGAGCCCCTTCATGGGTGTGGTAACACCTCTTGATGCCTTTGTCTCAGGGCTACCGCTGTTGCTGTGTTACTTGTTCCTGCTTGGGACTGTTGTGACCTCCCTCCATGCCCAGGATTTGGAGACCAGTTACGCTCACCCCGCTGCTGCCTGTTCTTAGGTGAAGACTTTGGTCGCATTTTGGGTTTTTCATCATCTTGCCCTCTTTTTCCTGGGGACTGCAATTTAGTTTTCTCTTATGATTGAGACATCTTAGCCCTCATTTTCCAGCCACTTCCATGCTTTATCAGAGCATGGGAAAAAACAAGATTTGTCAAGTGTTACAATCCCTAATTTTTTTTGGTATATCAGGTCAAACGTTATACCCAAAGTTTTTAGTGCTTTTTCAACCTACATGAAGCTCTGTCATCTGCTTTAAACAGGGGTCATGTAATCAGGGAAAATATGAATCCTGTGTCCCCTAGATCCCAGGAGACATGAGATCAGGCTCTCTGGAGGATATCCTCTCTGTCATGATCATTCAACAGTCCATTGGTTGCAGATGAGTGCCTGGGGGTAACTGGTGAGGTGGGACTAGATGTGCTCTTTCAATAGAACATAGTTTGGATTGTGTGTCTAGCAGCACTGTCTCCAGTAGCCACTCTTTCAGGAATAGTTCAGCTGAGAGTCTCTCGATCTGTTCAGGAAGGCCAACTGCTCCAATATTGTTGTGGCAGACCGGCCTTCCGTGTCCTCCACTCTTTTGTGTAGGTCTGAACCTCCCACTGTAGATTTTGCATTTGACACTGTAGCTCAGGATATAGCTGCCCAACTTCTATGGCAATCGCATTGATTTACGGCTCATGTGCTGTGCGATATTTTATGATGCTCTGTAATATAGCATCAGATCTGCCAATAAGTAACAGTAGTCTGTGTAGTGCCACAGTGTTCCTGGAAACCTCTGCCGCCAGCTCTTTCTGATCACCTTCTTTCACTCCCCCACCTCGTGCTGCCCTATGTGTGAGTTTGTCCATATTAGGAATAGGTAACCCTCTAGATCGCGTAGATACCGTCCAGGTCTCTAGGACACACAGGGTTCACTCTTCCGTGACTTGCCAGGAGTATGTATCATGTCTAAAACTCCTAGGTCAAGTGCCACTTTGCATCCTCCGAGATAAGTAGGCCCCCAAAATAATGTTTCAGAAGGCCCTCCCACCAGAGGAGCCAGAAAGTTACAAGATGCTGTGTCATTTTCTTATAGATTTTTCCACTGTCTCGCAGTCCCTGTGCACTCATCTGGGGCAAGTATGTAGAGAGTCCAGGGGGAGGCACAGGATCTCCTGCCTTCAGCCCCACATGGATCGAATATTTGCCACTGCGGGTAGATTTGGTTCTGAGAAAGACTTGTTGGAGCACCTAAGGAAGTTGCCACCTCCGTTCTTGTCTCTATTTCTTGTGAGTGTTCAGGCCTTCCCCAACCTCGTTGTGTCTTAAGGGGAGTCGCAAATCACACATAGCAGTGTGAGCGAGGGTTTTATACCTCTGCGCTAGTATAGGCCACCAAACTCAGTGCAAGAGGAGCCCTCTGCTTGGCAACCCCTCTGTCTTTGATTGTGCCCGCACTCAGCCTCCATAATCTGAGTGCACCTCTTGGCACCAGTGACCGCATCTCTGTGCTATCAGGCGGAGTGCCAGTCCTCTGGCAGCCACCCATCCTTAGCAAACGGGCATCTCACCCTTTGGCATTTTCCGATGTTTATTTCCTTCTACACTGGCTCTCTGTCGCTACTATCTTCACTGCCTGCTGTGCCGGAGAGCGAGAGCGAATGGGGACTTGCGAGCTGCCATCATGTTCAACGCAGCCAGCATCTTCTACTTCGGGGGTCCACCTCCACGCTTTATTTGGAGAAGCCTTTGCCCCCAGCAAGTCGTCTGTAGAGTAATGATTTATCGCACATTAAGAGTTCAGCATGAATGGACTTGGGTGGCAGGAAAAGTCAGGATATTTAAGGTGGAGGTGGAACGCTTCTTTCAAGTGTCCACCATCTTGCTCTGCTTACCCAAACCCCCAAGTAACAAGAATTCATTTACACTTTAGAAATAACAAATCCCATCTAGACACCTATACACAGCACTATCCATTCAAAATCATAAAATAATGTTTTATAAAGGCATGCATAAATAAAAAATATTAACATTATTTAAACATAGAAAAAAAATCTAAACTAAAAATGTAGCATAAGTAAAAGATTAATCAATTATTATAAATTGAAATATATACTTTTTACACACTAATCAACCAATCAATCTCCCAATAAACCCCATAATCTGAAATTGAAAAGTAATACATCATTTTAAAATGTATTAAACATGTAACGAAAAATAATTAAAAAAATTGTGAATTAACATCATTAATAAATAATAAAAAAAACACTACTTATCCAAACCCCAAATAGACCCCACCACCTGAAATGAAAATTAAACAAACACTTCAAAAGTGTATTAAGCATATAAACAACAAATATAAAATCAAATTAATCAAGCATAATTAATTAATAATTTTAAAACCACGTCCCACCCATTCCCCAATAAAACCAAAAACCTAAAAAGTATACAGTACTAGAATTAAAAACATAATACAATAAACAACATAATAAAAAAAACGCATTAGAGTAAGCTAACTTTGATAATATTTATAAAAAAGTAAAAAACTGAATTTGCTTACCTTGGATATTTTCGTAGTTATGCTATTTTGCCCATGATATTATAATCAAACAATATTTGTATATTTAGGTACAAAATCACTAGATGCATCCCCATCAGGTACACATTTAGTTGCAAAATCATATTTAGAGTAAAATTACATTTAAGTGCAAATTCCACGTTGGTGCAACACTGGCATGAGCATAAAAAATGTTTAGAAACACTAATAACAATTATGTGCAAAATCCATTTTTATGAAAAAACAACTTTTAGGTGCAAAATAAGTTTCAGGGAAAAATAGTCCTTCCTACAAAGTAAGCACAACAGTAGTATCACGCTTAGAAACATAATCACATTTAAGTGCAAATTCACCATTAGTACAATATCAGTAGAATTATTGAAACACTTTTGGCGCACCAATATATTAAGGTACAAAATTCGCATTTAAGTGTATAAGCCTATTTCAATGCAACAACACCTTTGGTGCAAAGTAGGAGGAATGTGGTAACACATGGCAGAGTAAAACGAACACAGGACTCTTGATAACATAAAAGGACAGGTCAAATATGTATATCATTTTTCTTTTCGCTTTTTTGGTCTCCTGTTTAACGTTGCATCAGTACTGATACTGCAGACAGACTCTTCCCATCCACCACCACAAAATGTTTAATAACACAGTGATCATGTAAGCTGATCAAAAATGTAAAAATACTTCAAAGAAGCACGTGATAAAGGAGAAGACCCCAAGCCCTCCCTCTGTGTATTTGTGTATGTTAATTACCTGATATCAGGCAACAGATAAACCTCTCCAGCCATAACTGAAAAGTGCTCTTACATGATTTATTACAGATTAACTTATCAAGCGTTTAATAAAAAGGAGCACTATTGTACGCAGTGTTTATCAACTTTAAAACAGCTTTTGGTTTGCTGGGCGCAGAATGACCACAGGAACATCTATTTAGAAAGCAGATCGATTACAGCATTTTTGAAAGTATTGAGCCCTGATGTTCCAGCACATTAACAAAACTGATTTGTGGACAAGAGAGCAAGATGACTCGAAAACAGTAAGGGAAATTGGGTTAAGATAAGTCTATGGTGTGGCGCCATTGTTTATATTTTTGAAATACACATTTATGAAAGTTTTAGTAACACGATCTCTCTCTGTCCAAATACAACAGACTAAATTATGAGATTCAGAAGGGAGAGATGTTTACAGTGAGAGGTGCTTCGTTGTATAACTGTATGTAATAGAATAAAGCATGTTGGAGCACCATGACAAGAAGTACTTGAGAGAACAGCTTTTAAAGGATTCCCCATCCTTCCAGTATTCAGAAATTATTTAAGAGCCTTTAAAAAATAGCAATTAAAGCTGCTGGTGCTGGTCAGATTTGCACAAGGTTGGATTAGAACATTAAACTTTTAATTTGCCTTAAAAGTAAAATAGGATATTACCCATTAATCGCCTGACTGCAAGGGGTAGGGAGAGGGGGAAAGCTGCAACAATGGATAATGCCTTTACTCAGAAGTAGAGTTGGGTGAAAAATTCCACTTCACCAGCGGAGTTCGCAGAGTTTTACCCACTCTATAGTCCGTTGGAAGTGCAGAGTTCCAGCAAAACTTTGCCACCACCACGCAGAGGAATTTTTTCTTGTGTGCAGCTTGCCAACAGTTAGTTGACATGCATGAGTGAGAACTGGCGTCCCCTTGTGCCATTTTCAGGTGCTAGAAGGCCACCCAGTGACATTTCTCAACACAGACAGTCACTGCAGGTCGCAACCGTTCGCGTTGAGAAAGCTGCATCTCGGGTGGAAAATCTACTCGATAGGCAGAAAGAAGCAGCACCCTCTGGCATGCCACGTGGTGATGTTCGCATTGATTTTACAGCATGGAACATGCTCCTGATTGTACAGCGTGAAACAAACTGCTGATGACAAAAATCAGCATGAGCAGCGCAACATGCTGAGTTCCACATGCTCGCGTAACTCCGCGGCATCACGCAGAGTTTTTTTGTAACGCAACGGAGTGAAACTGCGGAGTGAAACTCCTTGAGTTCCACCCATCCCTAATCACAAGGCATGCTCATTGTGTGGTATTGCCACCTTACAATCAGAATGAAGGGCATTGGTTTGTGGAGTTGCACAGGCAGCAGTTTTGTTGCAAATGGTGCTGATGCTATTTAGATTTTTTTACTAGTCCACATGATGATCACATCATAACAAGATGAGAATTTTCAGAGTATATGGTGATGCTACACAAATGGACGGATTGACATCTTTACTGATAGAACTCCAGGAAGTGAAAACACTATTAGTAATACAAGTCTTAAAAATGTCTGGATATGAGATACAGAATCAAGGAAGTGATTTAATAGGTTTAATTGTGTGTGTACTACATAAGTGGTATCTATTTGGTATTTATTTACAATGTGTAGCCACTCTTGCTATCCTGCTTGACAGTGCCCATAATGGACAAGGCTATTATTGGCAGATTACATTTGACCAAATATGCCTATATCTCATATTGCTGCTGAATACGCATACAACCGGATTCCGTAATGCTAAAAGTTCTACACATTTCACAACTTCCACAATGGTACCATATAGACAAATTAACCCCATCCCTTTCATTCCCAAACACTTACAAATGCCTTGTCCTTTCCCTCTCTGGGCCAGGCAGCATCTCTACACTGCGATTAACTGATGAGCGGAGACTTACCTTCCTATCGATAACAGGAAAGTGCCAGCTGCAGCAAGTCCTGGTTCCTAGACGTAAAGGTAATGTCATCAGAACATGCTTTCCTAAGGAGCATATGTTCACCCGGGTGCTCCTTATGTGGATCACTGAAATAATATCTACTACCAAAATATCGAGTTCCCATAATATCGATGAAAAAATATCGAGGGACATAATATCGACTTTCTATCTTCACTAAGGTAAGTACAAAAATATCGAGTTTAAAATATCGAGTGTTAAAAATATAGACTGTCAAAATATCGATTTTTTTTGTCTTTAAAATAAGTTAAAACTATTATAATATTAAATATATTTAATATAAACATTGTTAAAATTATTAAATAAATGTAACATTATTACATAATTAATGTAACTTTAAAAAATAATAATAATACATATATATAAATACATGTTATTAATAAAACATATAGAATATATTTACCGTAGCATAGCAAAAGGTTTAAATTTAATGTAACCACTCCAGTGGGTGCTACATTAAAGAGATCGTTGGATAGCGTAGGGGTAAAAATTACTATTCCCACTTCAGTGAGTACAAGAGTAGGGAAAGCGTTGGATAGCGTAGGGGTAAAATTTACTATTCCCACTCCAGTGGGTGCAACAGTAGGGAAAGTGTTGGATAGCGTAGGGGTAAAAATTACTATTCCCACTCCAGTGGGTGCAACAGTAGGGAAAGCGTTGGATAGCGTAGGGGTAAAAATTACTATTCCCACTCCAGTGGGTGCTACAGTAGGGAAAGCGTTGGATAGCGTAGGGGTAAAAATTACTATTCCCACTCCAGTGGGTGCTACAGTAGGGAAAGCGTTGGATAGCGTAGGGGTAAAAATTACTATTCCCACTCCAGTGGGTGCAACAGTAGGGAAAGCGTTGGATAGCGTAGGGGTAAAAATTACTATTCCCACTCCAGTGGGTGCTACAGTAGGGAAAGCGTTGGATAGCGTAGGGGTAAAAAATACTATTCCCACTCCAGTGGATGCAACAGTAGGGAAAGCGTTGGATAGCGTAGGAATAAAAATTACTATTCCCACTCCAGTGGGTGCTACAGTAGGGAAAGTGTTGGATAGCGTAGGGGTAAAAATTACTATTCCCACTCCAGTGGGTGCAACAGTAGGGAAAGCGTTGGATAGCGTAGGGGTGAAAATTACTATTCCCAATTAATTATTTTAAATTAATTACCAATTATATTTTAATTATTTACCAATTAATAATTAATTTAAAAATATAAATAATTTACATAATTATTTAATTAAAATTAAATTATTTCCCACCCTATTCCCCTATAAACACACAACCCGCTACAGAAAATAAATTGCTAAAAATTAATTATTTATCAATTATTTATTTTTAATTAATTATCAATTATTTATTTTTAATTAATTACCAATTATATTTTAATTAATTACCAATTATTATTTAATTAACAATTAGAATAAATTTACATAATTAATAAATTATAATTAAATTATTTCCCACCCTATTCCCCTATAAACACACAACCCGCTACAGAAAATAAATTACTAAAAATTAATTATTTATCAATTATTTATTTTTAATTAATTATCAATTATATTTTAATTAATTACCAATTATTATTTAATTAACAATTAGATTAAATTTACATAATAAATTATTTATAATTAAATTACTTCCCACCCATTTTCCCCTATAAACCAACAACCCGCTACAGATAATTATTTACTTAAAATTATTTATTTATCAATTATTCTATTTTAATTAATTACCAATTAATAATTATTTAACAATTAGAAATAAATTACATGATTAATTATTTATAATTAAATTACTTCCCACCCTATTCCCCTATAAACTCACAACCCGCTACAGATTTATATTACACAAATATTATTAAATATTAATAACTTACCTTATTTTCGATATTTTTGTTGTCTATATTTTATCTAGTCTATATTATGTCTAGTCTATATTTTTGATTCGATATTTTGGCTATTCTAGTCGATATTACTCGATATTTTTGTTGTCTATATTTTGTCTAGTCTATATTTTGTCCAGTCTATATTTTTTACTCGATATTTTGTCCAATCGATATTTTGGAATCAATATTATGTCTGTTTACCCCTTATGTAGTTGCTGTGTGGATACTTATTTGACACAATGTTCTCCCATCCAGGGCATATTTATTGTTAGTGGAGTGACACAGACACTGGAGAAAGACTACCCTTCAGATTCCAAGTATTACTATAAACTGGCCAAGAGGAATTACAACTCCCTTTGCAAAATCGCCCGTGCCGAATATGTAAATAGCACCATTCTATCAGCACAGAATAATGCGAAAGTATTGTTTAAATTAGTTGTCGAACTCTCTGGAGCATTCTGTCAACCGATGCCCTGGGATTTGACGAAGCACATTGTGAAGTATTGGCCAAATGTTTTATCGAGAAGATTGAAAAGATCTATACGGAACTTGAGATGATAACCACCTAAGTGGAGCAGCAAAACAACACCGTACCTCACAGTCTAGACTGTAACAAGTCAGAGGAGACCTCTCTATCCGTATCTTCTCATAAAATCACTAGCTGGCAACCACTGGAATCTCAGTCTTTTGATGGTATTTTAAGGAGACTTAAATCGGGCTCACCCAAGGACCCACTTCCAGTCCATATTCTTCAAAAAGAAAAACCCAACACACTTCAGCCCATTATGGAGTTACTTAATGCTTTTTTGAAAGATGTCATCCTACCTGCAGAGTGAAAACACAAGATGGTTCTTCCTCTCTTGAAGACACCTGATGCGGACCCAGCAGAACCCTCCAACTTCCGACCGATTTCTCTCATTCCTGTTTTTTCAAAGATATTGGAAAAACATGTGAGACAACAGCTTGTGGAAACCAATAAAATCCTGCATGTATCCCAATCAGGATTCAGAGCTAGGTACTCCACAGAAACTACTCTTCTTGGAGTTACCGAAACACTTTGTCAGCTCCTTGATAAAGGAGAAATGGTGGTGCTTATTTTGTTAGACTTAAGAGCCGCCACAGTGTCTCACCTTACTCTTATAAAAGTTCTTCGGTCACAGGGAATTGGGGGCTCAGCCTTGGACTCAGGGGAAGAACTTTTCAGGTCTTTTCTTCCCTGGCGAATTCAAAGACCTATGGATCAGCCTATGGAGTACCACAGAGCTCGATTTTGAGCCCTGTGTTGTTCAATCTTTACGTAAGCCCGCTAGCCACCATTGCGGAAGAAGCTGGGTTGTCTATCTTTTCATATGCTGATGACACCCAACTTCTTTTTTCTTTATCGTCCAATGATACCTCTAAAGCATCTTCCTTATAGATAGGGCTGAATAAAATAGCCAGTTGGATGCATACCAACCTGGCTAAAATTAAACGGCGGAACATTGGAGGTCCTGATCATGGGGAAAGATAAAGATCTTTGGGTCCCACGTCATTGGCCTCTGGAAATGGGTACACTTCCTCAGCCAGTCCAAACTGCTCGCAACTTGGGTATAGTGATCGATGATCAACTGTCCCTGAAGCAGCAAGTAACCAAGACAGCTTCTATTTGCTTACCATTCTGAGGTAGTTCCGTAAGATACTATAGATGTTGCCTGGACCTACTCAAAGAACTGCAATTCAAGCTTTAATAATGTCGAGATTGGACTACGGCAACATCCTATATCTAGAAGCCAATAAAGAGGTGATACGCAGACTGCAGGTAGTTCAGAACTCGGCGGCGAGGCTGCTTTGTCATGTACTTAGCAATCAAATAACATTTGTCATGTACTTAGCAATCAAATAACATTTTTATAACATTTTTCAATTCTATTGGAGCAATAGAATTGAAAAATTTTATAAAAATGTTATTTGACTGCTATTATGAACTCTTTGAATTGCAGGATCTCTCTGATATAATGTATTTGTTTTATATAGGATTGTAAAGAACAGCTTTGTAACACACAAGAAAAGGAGACAAATAAGTATTTGGGTCTTGACAAAGGTGGGTGTATAATCAAAGATACCATCGAAATGCGTCAACGCAGGGTTTGACACAATTCAAGGACACACCAATCCCAGTGGAATGTCAATGTAATAGATACATCCATCAGGAGGTGTTCAAATTTCCTTTGAATGTGTATTTGTATTTGGCAAGGGGTTAAGTCATACTATTGTATTGTCTCTTCTGTTTATGCTGGTCATAATTAGAAATTGTTCATTTTTTTAAAAGGAATCTCACTACGTGACATTAGGCACGGGGTGAGGAGAGCAATTGTGTTTTTACTAGGAGTGTAACGGGACTCGTTTTTTTACGTACAATTGTGGATTTATAATTAACTTGTGTTTTAATACTTTTGAATAAATGTACCACCTGATCAATCGCAATATATGAAGTAGAAATAGTTTTTTAGAAGTGTTTGTTTTGACTACTGTTATCATATTTCATTTGGGTCAAGGGAGTTTCTTTCTACTAAGGTCTGTACCTCACTTCCCTTGACATTACTAAGGGGTCCCTCTCATATATTCTGAGTGCTTTGTCAAGTACCAAAAACATCTCCCATTTCAGGCACTCTCCGGGACCTCCACTGGCAAAGATTTGAGAGCCAGACAACATTTAAGGCCTTATGTACATGCATAAAATTAAATCAGGTACAGCTCCCCGTTATCTAGGTTCTCCGGCCCGGACATATCACCCGACACATCTGCTTAAATCCTCTTCCCAAGCGAAATTGTCAGTCCCAAGATTCAAACTAGCACACATGGGGGGACGTTCCTTTTCTTATCTGGCCCCCGTGTTGTGGAATTCACTCCCATTTTTGCTTCGGCATGAAACTAATCCAAAAGCTTCCGCAAAAACCTTAAGACCTGGCTATTTAACCAGTAAATCTGGTCTCTCTGTTGCGTTTGTCCTTGGCGCCAGGAAGCCTCCGGGTAGCTGTGCGCCCTACACATTTAATTTATTATTAATAATAATAATAATAATAATAATAATAATAATAATAAAAGTGATATCGGGGACCAAAAGCAGCGACGGCTCCTCCACTTAGGTAGAAGAGCATTGCCCCACTGCTCACTGACCAGTTCCAAATGGAAAAATAAAAGATGATAGCCCAACGTTTTTATCATTTTATTTTACCATACTGACTCAGTTGGTTGGGAGGCGGGGCGGGACTGGGCTGTTCAGAGCTTGGGAGGAGTGGTAGGCACTTTCTAAGTTGGCATGACAGTTTAGCTGGCTGACTTGGGCCGGCCAAACATTCATGCGCACTTAGCATGCTCTCCACCAGGCTGTATTGCCCAGCCTAGGTGGAGAACATGCATAGCCTCCCAGTCCCTCTCTGAACGCCAAACCATGGTGCTCAGACCAATCAAAACACCGCTGTAAGGCATCGTTGTGATTGGCTAGGGGATTCTGGGAGGTTGTAGACTTCCTGGTGCTGGAGAAGAGGACGGAGTCGAGGTGGCGGCCGGAGGCAGCCAGGTAAGTGCTTGTATTTTTTTTTATTCCCCCACTTTGCTCCCACTGCCTCACTACCCCAACACAGGAGCAGCTGCTACTGTCCAGAAGTCAGAAAGTTCAGCTGCACATCAGAGATCCATCACCTTCTTATATACTTCTCAATATATATCAGCAATAAAATACTCCTTGTGTGTTGATACCTCGTGGTCTTTCCCATCTTCTGTATAAAAGTCTTCCCCCAGCTCCTCCCCAGTCCATGCTCCAAAGCTGGGTCCCACTATCCCACATGCAGCTCAAGTGTCTTCCTGATCTATATGCTAGATATTGAAAAGTTATCCCCAAAGGGCATGTCATATGTCTCTTGGCCATGATGCATGAAGCAACATAGTCACATATATATCCACAGTGTCAATGCCAAAGATTAAGTCTGTTACCCAGCCTTTGAGAATGTTATTCAGGAATCTGTCCCAGCATACAGGCACACTTGTCTTGACCAGTAATAGGGCTTTAGCTGAAATGCGTCTCACAGAGGTCAGTATCACTTTAACAAATCCTAACAATGCTGTAAGAGGTGATGGTGTATGATGTATATCACAGGAATAAGCAAAGTTTTCCTAAAAACGTGGACTCCATGTGCACTGCCAAGAATTTATCAGAAATAAAAAAAACATTATAATTAAACTAAATGTCTTTACATGAGTCTTATTTATATTGTATAATCAGACAATTAACAGCATTAGCCAGATAATAATACATTTATTTGTTCCTTGTTGCCACAACAACAGTACTTAAATGGCAAGAAATTAGTATTATACATAAACACAGAGCCGGCAGCGGAGTCAGAGCATTGTGTTAATTTTTCCTCTGTGGCAACTAAACCAACCAGTCCCAAAAGCTGGTACCCAGGGGATCTTGAAGTCTTGTTCCTGAGGCTTCTTGAAAAGGGGGCACGCTCTACTTCAAGCCCTTGGAGACACTCAGAAAGTAAGTGCAGAACATTCAGACCATCGCTTTCTCTGCCCAAACAGAGGCAGCTACTGTTGGCTAACACAGCATGGCACACATCAAATTGGTAGTCTCTCCTCACAGCTTCTTCATCTCTTCTTCTTGGCATGTTCCTTGATCCAAAAAAGTTCTAAAGTCCTAGGGTCTAAAACACCAATATTGCCCTTTGAAGTTCAGTGGTATTGACGCAAACAAAGTTCTCCTGGTACACATAATCCAGTTCTGTCCTGCTCAGGCAAGCTTCACTATAGGAGATGGAGACAACATTGTTGAAATGAAGGCTGATAGTCCATTCAGGTGCATGTGGAAACTCCTCCCACCACTCTAGATGCATGACAGACCCATTGGCCACAGTATGAGTCACCCAGGAAAGGTAGGGCAGAACCTCAGCCCCCTTTGTGTCCCTGTCTAATGAGAATGCACAAACCATCCCCTGTCAGTCTAAACCCCAGATAGCTAATACACAACCAGACAGAGGCAGATGGATGGTTAGACAAATAAATATCCACTTTATAAAAGTGGTAGTTCCAGACACATAATACACAAATCATTTTTACTAAAAGATCTATGTTTAAATCCTGAGTTCAGGCACACTAAACTCCACTTTTATATCAGCACCCACTGGCCAGCTACATTTTTAAAACTGTTACAAAGCAGCTCCCATGTTAACATGTGAGAGAGATAGCCTCTCAACAGTGAAAACAAAATGTTTCACTATCAGGACATGTACCAAACACCATTACATGTCTTACCTTTCCCCCACACTGCACTCTGCCCACAGGGGTACCTTGGGTCTACACTAGGGGTGTCTCTTATGTGAGAGAAGGGAAGGGTGGGGCCTGGAAAGGTGGTGCAATTGCCCGGTTGACATGTTATGTTGTGTTATAGCAATTTGTACAATGCACAGCTACTCAAAAGAGTGTTCCGGCACTCAGGCTTAGGGGACCAAACATCGAAACGTAGACTGACTGCATAAAAAGCCACGTTTTCAGTTTCTTCTTGAAAACAGCAATCTTGATGACTACACCGAGGTCTCTCTGGATTTTATTCCAAGGGAGCGACCCTAAATTGGAGAAGGATCTACCGTCCACTCTAAGTCGGTGTATTCGAGGCACACTAGCCAGGGGAGAGGAAGAGGATCGCAGAGTCCGAGCTGGGGTGTATTCCTGAATCCTTCCTCTGAGGTAACCAGCTCCCGAGTCATGAAAGGCCTTATGCAATAACGCCATGGCCTTAAAATGCCCCCTCTTCTTTACAGGGAGCCAATGAAGGGCCTTCAGATGGATATACATGTGAGTCCTAGGTGGGAGTTTGAGTAGAAGTCTGGCTGCCGAATTCTGTGAGTACTCAGAATTCTGTGTATTCAGGGAGTTCAAGATAAAGGGCATTCCCATGATCAGAGCCTGGATAACTTTTTTGCCTGTCGACTCAGACAGGATAGGTATAAAACATTTTTAGGATACGGAGAGTGCTGAAGCAAGAGCAGATTAAAGATTGTCTTTGCGGTTGGAAGGAGAGGGAGCTATCAATTTTAATGCCTAGATTCTTCACTGATTTTTGTTGAGGGCTTGGCTGTGATGTATCTTTAGGCCAGCAGGTTCTCAGTAAATTAGGAGGGGCATCTCCAAAGATCACTATCTCCGTCTTATCCTGGTCGCATTTCGGTTGGTGCTGGACCAACCACTGAAACACCTTGGCGAGACATTTAGAGATGAGCTCCCCATCCATCTCCTCTATCTTACCACAGGAGAAGAGAAACTGCATGGCATCAGCATAAGCAATTACTTTGGCGATATTTACTAAGTCAATGGGTGTTAAAGGCATGAGGTAAATGTTATTCTATAGATCAGCGTTTCCCAAACTGTGGTCCGCGGACCCCCAGGGGTCCGTGACACATTTCCAGGGGGTCCGCAAGAGGCAGTTTTCAAAGCAATGGAACGTTCCTTGTCTAATTAGCAGTTTTAGAGCAACAATAAAAGTGTCAAAATAACGGCAGTGATTAATGCACCTGCTGGAGAGATGAGAGTTTTGTCCAGTTGCAGCTTTGAGATATCTAACGTAGCACAGAAGAGAGGGTGCAAAGAATGTGTACCATGCATTAAAACAAAAACAGTGTTTATGTGCATTGGTCAGTGGATTGCTGCTTTTGTCACATATTTTTTTCATAAGTGACAATGGTAATCTAGCACACTGACCTATAAACTGTCATCAAAGAACTGCTTGCAAACTGCATGGTACAAGTTAGTAACTTATGTTTTTTCCAAGTCTTTCATTATCCTGATGCTGCTAAAAAGGTTTATATGGGCGGAAATACATTTTTTATTTTTTAAAGTCAATACTAACCACTAGCTGATGTTCTGAATCCCAAGTGTGCGCTTCTCCGGATCAAGCACTCTTTAAAAATGCCTACTAGTATGAATGACATGTGAATCCTACACATTGTAGTACCCTTTGCCTTATGTAACATTTTCTATACACTGATTTACACATGTGATTCATTGTCTCTATATGTAAGTGATGTAAAGTGCTCCAACATCCTACAATGGTATGAGAAATACAATAAAACAAAGGAAATACATGTGACAGAGAGGCTATGGAGAGATGAGAGGCACTGCTGAAGAATGATAATAAGGGAATCATTGAAGAACCCCAACAAAGAGTGCCGTATCATGGTGTATAGTAAGGTCTTAATTTACTATTCGTTAAAAGCCAATACAATTTAATATATAATGATATATGTGTTTTAGACTGTGCCAATGTTTCCTAAATTTCTTAGAGGGAGAGCCTCCCAACGCCCCCTTTGTAGTGGTCAGGCTCACTCACTGCACTTGGTGTGCACCGTATGGCGACTGATCTGAAAACATTTGCCAGGGCTGCTTTGGGTTTCCAGTCTGGCCGCAGCAGGAGCAGGAGCCATGTACTGCGAAATAAAATCAACCATTTAAAAGTTAGTCACGGAGATGCAGCACCAACTTTCCCATTTAAATGTTTTGTTTTTTGCAAATTCTTTGAATATAAAATACTAAGGGGGATATTTACAACAGGAGTGGCAGAGAGTGTTGTTAGCCTCCTTGGCTAACGACACGCTCCGCCACTTCGGAAACAGTGGGCTGCACCATATTTATAAGAATATGGTGCAGCCTTTGTTTCCCCCTTGTACTATGTATGCAGTGGAATATTGTTCATGTGCAGGAAGGTCCCGCTTGAATCTTGAAATTCCGTTTTGTCACTTCTATGTGTGCTGCTTAATGCAGCATACATGGAAGTTATAAAATGGCATTTTTTTTTTTAAATGGTCACCTTCCTGAACATAAACAATCCAAGGCGTTTTGCTTTTTCCATGTGTGCTGCACAAAGCAGCACACATTAAAAAAACAAAAAACGAGGACAAATAAAGGATTTCTCCGCAGTTTCCCAAGTTAAGACCTGGTTTCCCCGGCTTAATTTTGGCACTACCGCCTATTTATGCTGCCCTTGTAAATAGGGGGCAGTGTCAAAATGAATGGGTGTTGCAGTGGAATGCCCACCGCAACACCCACACCCACTGCCCACCCCTTTCAGGCATTGTGTGATAGGGGACCTTATTTACAAGGCAGCTTTAAGCCATGTTAAGTGTACACTACGTTGAGTGTTTAAACATCTTCAACATTCTTTACAAAATTTCAAAAAATGATGATACTTCATGGTACAATTTGTACTCAAACAAACTTGAAACACAAAATATTTGTCACGTGTTTATAAAATGTTATTGCACAATCAACACGTTAATACATGGAACTTCCATATGCAGTCAAAATCATTGTGAACATAAATCAATTATTCCATTAACATTGACCAATAGGTTTCTTTTCTAATATACAAAGCATTTCAAATACATGGCCCGAAGCATTTCGGGACCCAGTCCCTTCTTCGGGGGCCGCTGAAATGAAACAAATGAATGGTCTTGTTTAGAATGTAATAGTAATATTTACAAACATATAACATGCTACCAAAATTTGACCCATATAGGAAGGGTGACCCTATATATTTTATCTTGACCTTGTGTAATGGTGCCTTCGCCATTTGAAAAAAGAAGTTTGTTTACCTAGAACGGGATAAATGTGGAATGGTGAACGTGGAAGGAGATGAGAAAAAACGGAAAACGGTAAACCCAGATAGAAACAGTGAAAAGCAACAGAGCAGTTCTGTGAGATAAAGAAAGTGCTGGAAAACCAGGAAAAAATGAAGTGGAGGAGTTAGATGAGTGAAGAATACCTGAAAGAAACCGGTCGATGCAATCTGTGTGGAAACAAAAACCGATGTGCTGCTAAGTAGTGGCTAATAAACCACAACGTGAACGCAATGCGCTACTTAAAAAAGTAAAAAGGTACTTGTCAGAAGGACGGGTCGTTCTCATAAAGGAAAAAACAGTATAGACGATTGTGCCACTGGAATCTGGGAGATAGACCAAGAGTATTCATGTTACCCCATGCTTTAAGGAAGCAAAAATACACGAGTGCAATGGGCAAGGTAAATGTTAAACAGGGTGGGGCTTAAGGCAGATCTCTGGGATACGCCTACAATCAGAGTGGCAAATAATGTAAAAAATACTGACTCCATTGGAAGATGACCTAGTAATAAATCTCTCCAGTAAACAGCTAGGAGATAAACACAGGAAGCTTCTCAATAAAGGCCTGTTTTTTTGTCCAAATACAGGGATTGACCTAGCAATAGCAAGTATTGACCATTATGAATTCAGCAGAAAATTTAAATTGAAGAAATATTTTTCATCTAAAAAACTTTACATATCAAAGATAATCTTGCCTCAAACTCTTTCTATTTTAAGAACACTGTCTACGCTGGAGGAGGGCTCCAATACAACAGCAAGAAGAATGGATTATGTGACACTATCTGATCAGGGAATTGTGTACAACAGTGGGCATTGATACAGATAAATCAATCACAAATGGCTACAAAAGCAACATTAAGGTTTTGCCACAGGTACCAGCAGAGAATAGAGTAGATATGTTTCAAGAGATGGTTTCTGAAGATCTAAGTACTATACCTGTGAGAGAATATAAATTGAATTGTCACTTCTTGAGAGGGCATATGACCAGAGAAGACTGATTTGTGTTGAAAGAACTACGAGGAGATGAAGATTTGATCATGAAAGCATCAGGTGAGGGTGGCAATATTCTTTTAATGGATCACCAGCAAATACATACAGGAAGCCAGAAAACAATTGAACACTCAGGATCTTTATGAGAGATGAGCCAAAAATACAACAAACGATAACATGAAAATCTTCGATGACAAACTTAAACATCAGTATGATCGCAATTGGCTTGATGATGAAGAATATGGTTATCTTAAGAAAAATCATCCAATACTACCAACAATATACTTGTTACCCAAAGTTCATAAAAATATATAAGCAATCCTCCAGGACGTTCGATTGTCAGCTCGTGTGATTCTTTACTGGGAAATGCCTCAAGATTTGTAGATATCATTTTATTTCCCTATGTTTCAAGCCTTCAATCTTATGTCAGAGATTCCATGGCTTTTTTTTAATGAGATTATTGGCATTCCTTGGAAGAAGCAATACAATACATCATTGCTAAAGTTGATGTTGTATCATTGTACACATCTATAAAACATGAATACGGCTCGAAAGCCAGTAGATATTATTTAAGATTCAGGTCACTCAAATACTAAGCAGATTTCCATCATCTCAAGTAGCATTTCTGAATTTTCATCAGTCTACTTGAGATGATGGAATTCTGCTTCATATTTGATGGAAAGTTTTATATATTCAGAAACCAGGAACCTCCATGGGCACTTCATTTCCCCCAACATATGCAAACCTAACCATGGGACACTGGGAGGCTGAACCAGTTTGGACATATATCAATACATAAAATTTGAAAAAAGTGATTTTATGGCTACATTTTATTGACCACCTGTTTTTAATCTGGGAAGGCAAGCAAGACGAGCTAGAGATATTTTTTAAATCACTAAATTATAATCCTCAAGATCTAAAGTTCACATATAAAATGAAGACCAGCAAAATCGATTTCTTGAACGTTAGCCTGTTCAAAATGATAACATCTGCTCCAAAGTATACAAGAAGCCAACTAGCTGTAACAGCATCATCTTTGCGCACAGTGCACATCCGAATGTTTTAAAATGGAGTGTACCATAAGGACAATTTTTAAGAATAAAAAGAAATTGCTCAGAAGAGAGAGACTTTGGAAGTCAAGCAACTGAAATGTTTCAGAGCTTCAGAAGAAGGTAATATCCTGTCTCAGTACGAGAGCACGGGCTTGAGAGAACAAAAAATAAGAGGTGGAGGCAGGATCTGTTGATCTCAAGAATGTGAAACATCTTCGAGAAGAGGCAAGAATAACATATATCATTGATTACAATTACTCAGAAAAATAAATAAGAACATTGATCAAAAATAGTTGCGCATTTTGGAAAAAGATGATAAAACCATATGTATCAAATCATCCAAACAATATGTACAGAAAAACGTCATCATCAGGTGACATTTTGGTTTGGAGCTTCATGACTAGTCCAAGAAATATATCAAACTGTCTACCTGGTTTCTACAAATGTCAAAGATGTAGAGCCTGTACTTTGGGTGACAATAGAACTAAATATAGAGTTTCAGATGGATGAACCAAGGAAATAAATGAACATATGCGTTGCACGAGCACACATGTAGTCTACATGCTAGAATGTAACTATGGTAAAAAATACATAGGTAGCACAACAAACAAACAAAAGCTTTGGATACTGCAACATGTCTGTGCCATCACCAACAAAGTTTTCGCCTATGTGATCACCAAGTGTTGCGTAGTTCCTATAAAACCTATATAGGATCTGCATGTTTAGACAACATACACTGTAGAATTAGTGTCAGACAGATTCTAGACAGCCCCACCGGGTATATTGGCCTGTGTACCAGCTAGCTCACAGTGCCACTAAAAACTCCTCTTCCCAGGGAGAGAATACTTCTTGGCAACTATCGAACATGACCAGCCTGATCCCTCAGGACCGTGGAAGCAGTGCACTACTTTTCGCTCAGTCACTCGTGGTCACTTAGTCTCAGAGAGATACACAGAATAAATGTGATGGACATTTTTCAATAAGCATTTATTGAACAGTTGTTATTGTAGTGTAAAATAGGTGTGCTGAAACAACCATTAGACAGTAACAGATATTAATTATTAGAAGCACTAGGAAAGTAAAAGGATGGTTGATTTCTACCATTTTGCTATAACCATGAATAAAGGCAAGTATATAAAATACATGACAATAAAATGCGTACTCCTACGATGCTACGCTAACAGATGTACATAAGTGTACCTAGTATGTATGTGGGTGATAAGCCAAGAATCCCTGTAGGATAAATTCAACCCCATTACCTGAAGTGAGAGACTTTGGGACCCCATTTTGGTCTCGAGTTGGACACCCCGCAAGGGTCTCCCTGGGGTTTCTACCTTGCTGTGCCACTTGTCGGACCTAGGATGACGTCGGAAAAGACCTTTATACAGAGATATTATACAGGAGATGGTAGTCCTGCTGAGTTTCCAAGAATCCTCATGCATAAAGTATGAGGCTTTTACCAGGAAAAATCCTGCATTCTGTGTGCATTGTCGTATCTTGGTAAAAGGTCAGTCACCAGGAGCCGTAATGTGTGTTAAGTAGTTTAGAGCATAAATGAAAGGTTACGATGTTAACTGAGCCTATATTGAGGTACCTATACAGAATATAACATGAGCATATAAGGGATGAACATGGAGGTGATAGGAGTAGGCTACATTTTCATGAAATTCAACAGATACTGGTGAATCACAGAGGTGGGGATGAAAAAACAGTCTTCTTTTTTGTAGTCAGAATTTGCTGACATCATATTTGTATGAGGAGTTACAATTTGGCTGGATTCATACATATATTCCTTAACGCAAAGAAGTTTCCCTTGGTGAATATCACGTCACCTCTGACTTAGCATATGTCCATCTATTTGTCCGAGCTAAGGGGCCAAATCATTGCGGTACATAAGCAGGTTTATGCTGCCTTATACAGGCTCTGCATACTTTTAAGTATGGTTTTTAACTCTAATGTATGTGTAAATCATTGATTGTTACCATCATGATTTCAAATTGTGGTTTATTTTTCCTTGTGTCTCAGTTCTGATCCATTATACTAGGTCTAGTACCAGTGATATAAGGTCTAGACTCTTATCCGTAATTTCATTTTTCTTACATCTTGTTGAAAACGATGCTTTACTTAATAGCACCTTTTTCATTTCTTTGCAATATGGACTTACAATGTTTCCAACTACAAGATATCTTCTTATATATATATACTGATATTGATTTTTTCAGCCTGATCGTAGCGGTCGTGCATAGTTATAACATAGCGTTTGTTTTTTTGTTTTGAAATACGATTCTGGTTTAGTTTTATGCGCGGCATTGTTTTCGATATTAGGGCTTATATTACAGTCATTTTTCCCATGGCTTGGATGTTTATTGTGACATCCGGGTCCTTTTCCGGGTTTGTTTATGCACAACAGCATGGAGATCTAGCTTTGGAGTAACGCTCTGACGCTAGCTCTACACTTTGCAGTGCCCGCTACGGAAATTGAGCATAACTTGAATGAGTATCGGAGATTCAACCTGTCTCCATTCTTTTCATTATACTAGGTCTAGTGCCAGTGACATATGGTCTAGACTTTTATCCTCATCTTTTATTATTTTGTTAACAACGATGCCTTCGTTAATAGCACCTTTTTGAGTGTTTTTGCAATATAGATTTACGATGTTTTTTAAATTCAAGATTTCCTCTTATATATATATATATATTGATTTGATTTTTTTAGCCTGATCGTGGTAGTAATACATAGTCATAACATAGCAGCTTTGACATTCGATTCTGGTTTATTTATACTTGCGACATTGTTTGCGACACTAGAGTCTACATTTCAGTTCTTTTCTCGTGGCTTGGATGTTTTTCGTGACAGCCTGATCCTCTTCCGGTTATGTATATGCACTCCTGGGTGTAGGTCTAGTTCTTGAGTGGCGCTGGGACGCTAACGCTACGCTCTAGCCATGCCCACTATGGAAATGGAGCACTATTTGAATGGGAATCGGAGATACCTTCAACCTCGGCAAGAGATAGTTTCTGAAGATCTAAGAACTATACCTGTGAGAGAATATAACTATAATTTTGTCACTTCTTGAGAGGGCATATGACCAGAGAAGAATGATTTGTGTTGAAAGAACTACGAGGAGATGAAGATTTGATCATGAAAGCATCAGATAAGGGTGGCAATATTCTTTTATTGGATCACCAACAAATACATACAGGAAGCCAGAAAACAATTGAACACTCAGGATCTTTATGAGAGATGAGCCAAAAATACAACAAATGATAACATGAAAATCTTCGATGACAAACTTAAACATTGGCATGATCGCAATTGGCTTGATGATGAAGAATATGGTTATCTTAAGAAAAATCATCCAATACTACCAACAATATACTTCTTACCCAAAGTTCATAAAAATATATAGGCAATCCTCCAGGACGTTCGATTGTCAGCTCGTGTGATTCTTTACTGGGAAATGCCTCAAGATTTGTAGAGATCTTTTTATTTCCCTATGTTTCAAGCCTTCAATCTTATGTCAGAGATTCCATGGATTTTTTTTAATGAGAATATTGGCATTCCTTGGAAGAAGCAATACAATACATCATTGCTAAAGTTGATGTTGTCTCATTGTACACATCTATAAAACATGACTACGGCTCGAAAGCCAGTAGATATTATTTAAGATTCAGGTCACTCAAATACTAAGCAGATTTTCATCATCTCAAGTAGCATTTCTGAATTTGCCATCAGTCTACTTGAGATGATGGAATTCTGCTTCATATTTGATGGAAAGTGTTATATATATTCAGAAACCAGGAACCTCCATGGACACTTCATTTGCCCCAAAATATGCAAACCTAACCATGGGACACTGGGAGGCTGAACCAGTTTGGACATATATCAATACATAAAATTTGAAAAAAGTGATTTTATGGCTACATTTTATTGACCACCTGTTTTTAATCTGGGAAGGCGAGCAAGACGAGCTAGAGATATTTTTTAAATCACTAAAAAATAATCCTCAAGATCTAAAGTTCACATATAAAATGAAGACCAGGAAAATCGATTTCTTGTATGTTAGCCCGTTCAAAATGATAAAATCTGCTCCAAAGTATACAAGAAGCCAACTAGCTGTAACAGCTTCATCTTTGCGCACAGTGCACATCCGAATGTTTTAAAATGGAGTGTACCATAAGGACAATTTTTAAGAATAAAAAGAATTTGTTCAGAAGAGAGAGACTTTGGAAGTCAAGCAACTGAAATGTTTCAGAGCTTCAGAAGAAGGGAATATCCTGTCTCAGTACTAGAGCACGCGCTTGAGAGAACAAAAAAAAGAGGTGGAGGCAGGATCTGTTGATCTCAAGAATGTGAAACATCTTCGAGAAGAGGCAACAATAACATATATCATTGATTACAATAACTCAAAAAAATAAATAAGAACATTGATCAAAAATAGTTGGAGCATTTTGGAAAAAGATGATAAAACCATATGTATCAAATCATCCAAACAATATGTACAGAAAAACGTCATCATCAGGTGACATTTTGGTTTGGAGCTTCATGACTAGTCCAAGAAATATATCAAACTGTCTACCATCTACAAAACCTGGTTTCTACAAATGTCAAAGATGGAGAGCCTGTACTTTGGGTGACAACAGAACTAAATATAGAGTTTCGGATGGATGCACCAAGGAAATAAATGAACATATGCGTTGCACGAGCACACATGTAGTCTACATGCTAGAATGTAACTATGGTAAAAAATACATAGGTAGCACAACAAACAAACAAAAGCTTTGGATACTGCAACATGTCTGTGCCATCACCAACAAAGTTTTCTCCTATGTGATCACCAAGTGTAGTGTAGTTCCTATAAAACCTATATAGGATCTGCATGTTTAGACAACATACACTGTAGAATTAGTGTCAGACAGATTCTAGACAGCCCCACCGGGTATATTAGCCTGTGTACCAGCTAGCTCACAGTGCCACTAAAACCTCCTCTTCCCAGGGAGAGAATACTTCTTGGCAACTATCGAACATGACAAGCCTGATCCCTCAGGACCGTGGAAGCAGTGCACTACTTTTCGCTCAGTCACTCAGGGTCACTTAGTCTCAGAGAGATACACAGAATAAATGTGATGGACATTTTTCAATAAGCATTTATTGAACAGTCGTTATTGTATTGTAAAATAGGTGTGCTGAAACAACCATTAGACAGTAACAGATATTAATGATTAGAAGCACTAGGAAAGTAAAAGGATGGTTGATTTCTACCATTTTCTATAACCATGAATAAAGGCAAGTATATAAAATACATGACAATAAAAGGCGTACTCCTACGATGCTACCCTAACAGATGTACATAAGTGTACCTAGTATGTATGTGGGTGATAAGCCAAGAATCCCTGTAGGATAAATTCAACCCCATTACCTGAAGTAAGAGACTTTGGGACCCCGTTTTGGTCTCGAGTTGGACACCCCACAAGGGTCTCCCTGGGGTTTCTACCTTGCTGTGCCACTTGTCGGACTTAGGATGACGTCGGAAAAGACCTTTATACAGAGATATTATACAGGAGATGGTAGTCCTGCTGAGTTTCCAAGAATCCTCATGCATAAAGTATGAGGCTTTTACCAGGGAAAATCCTGCGTTCTGTGTGCATTGTCGTATCTAGGTAAAAGGTCAGTCACCAGGAGCCGTTATGTGTGTTAAGTAGTGTAGAGCATAAATGAAAGGTTGCGATGTTAACTGAGCCTATATTGGGGTACCTATACAGAATATAACATGAGCATATAAGGGATGAACATGGAGGTGATAGGAGTAGGCTACATTTTCATGAAATTCAACAGATACTGGTCAATCACAGAGGTGGGGATAAAAAAGCAGTCTTCTTTTTTGTAGTCAGAATTTGCTGGCATCATATTTGTATGAGGAGTTGTAATTTGGCTGGATTCATAGACATATTCCTTAACGCAAAGAAGTTTCCCTTGGTGAATATCACGTCACCTCTGACTTAGCATATGTCCATCTATTTGTCTGAGCTAAGGGGCCAAATCATTGTGGTACATAAGCAGGTTTATGCTGCCTTATAAGGCTCTGCATACTTTTAAGTATGGGTTTTAACTCTAATGTATGTGTAAATCATTGATTTTTACCATCATGATTTCAAATTGTGGTTTATTTTTCCTTGTGTCTCAGTTCTGTTCTATTATACTAGGTCTAGTACCAGTGATATAAGGTCTAGACTATTATCCGTAATTTCATTTTTCTTTCATCTTGTTGACAACGATTCTTTACTTAATAGCACCTTTTTCATTTCTTTGCAATATGGACTTACAATGTTTCCAAATACAAGATATCTTCTTATATATATACTGATATTGATTTTTTCAGCCTGATCGTAGCGGTCGTGCATAGTTATAACATAGCATTTGTGTTTTTATTTTGAAGTACGATTCTGGTTTAGTTTTATGCGCGGCATTGTTTTCGATATTAGGGCTTATATTATAGTCCTTTTTCCCATGGCTTGGATGTTTATTGTGACATTTGAGCTTTGGAGTAACGCTCTGACGCAAGCGCTACACTTTAGAAGTGCCCGCTACGGAAATTGAGCATAACTTGAATGAGTATCGGAGATTCAACCTGTCTCAGTTCTTTTCATTATACTAGGTCTAGTGCCATTAATATATGGTCTAGACTTATATCCTCATCTTTTATTATTTTGTTAACAACGATGCCTTAGTTAATAGCACCTTTTTGAGTGTTTTTGCAATATAGATTTACGATGGTTTTTAAATACAAGATTTCCTCATATATATATATATATATTGATTTGATTTTTTTTAGCCTGATTGTAGTAGTAATACATAGTCATAACATAGCAGCTTTGACATTCGATTCTGGTTTATTTATACTCGCGACATTGTTTGCGACACTAGAGTCTACATTTCAGTTCTTTTCTCGTGGCTTGGTTGTTTTTCGTGACAGCCTGATCCTCTTCCGGTTATGTATATGCACTACAGGGTGTAGGTCTAGTTCTTGAGTGGCGCTGGGACGCTAACGTTACGCTCTAGCCACGCCCACTATGGAAATGGAGCACTATTTGAATGGGAATCGGAGATACCTTCAACCTCGGCACTCCGAATTTACGAATGGTACGAATGGATACGTTTTTGCTGGGGCAACAGAATTGCGGGACTTATCCTTCTGATGTGCTCGTTTTGCATTGGAAATTCGGGTAATGGGTTTCTATTTAATGAGCTGAGCAATTTTGGGGCTAACCCGAGCGGGTTTCAAAAGGCAACAGCGTGTTGACCCCCAGGCGGGGAACACATTAATACTCCGCCATAACTGTAAACATAGGGGTGATTCTTAGCCTAATGTGGTGTTAGTAGAAGTTAGAAATTATTATGGTCTTACGATGGTCTTTCGTTCAAGCAGATTTTGAAGCAGTCAAGACTGTTAGTAGATTAGTGATTATTGAATGTCGATTTTGGATTCTTTCTGGATATCAGTACAGGACTGGATATTTGGAATTTTGGGTCTTTCTGAGCCGTTATTGGTGTTTGCTCGTTTTTTCTTTTTTCCCTCATTTGGGCTTATCACAGCCTTGGAAACTCACCCCCTCATGGTACTTTATATTATTGCCTGGATTTCTGACCAAACCTTTTTGGTTTTACTTCTTAATACTTCAGGTAAGAATTTATGTATCAAGGTAAAATGTTACTTATTACTTGTTATCTCTCACAACTCTCAGTACACGCGTTGACAGCCATGACTGATCCTGTGTGCTTTTTTAAAAATCCTTTTAGATAACCGCAAAGTGTGCTGGCCAGATAGAATTATTTATATACTGCTGTGGCATCCTTAGTGGCGTGCACTGATTGTCATTTCATTATTCGTTTGGACTATGATCGGATTTAGGTCAGTAACCTGTCCTCTACTCTCTTTGCCTTTTTAGGATAGACAGTATGCATGTGGTATAGTTATTGTGCTTTCTGTCCTTGTCCAACAGACATTAGGTTTCACCCAGGATCTACTCTTGCGTCTTCGAGTCCATGACATCCTTTTTTGCTACCTTTACGGAAGTGAGATTCCATTGGCTAAGAGTGAGGACGCTAGTACGACTGGACCGATCAAGGATGGTTTACTTCAATCATCCGCTTATATTACAGATAGCCTTATAACCTTTCAGAAGTCACGTTGCTCAATATGGTTAGGTAATTTCCTCTATAATCTTTATTACTGTTCTCTGACATACTTAAGTATTCGTTATCGGTTATTCATATTTTAATTTCATTTTCTTGCTGTCTATTATTATAGACAACACGTCTGGGATCCTAGACACTGCCCAGAATTGAGAAGATCCAGATACTTCTAGGACTCGCACTGATCGGTGAAACTCTATTTTAAGGTGAGACCGCATCTTTCATCTTTGAACATACTGAGTTCCTTTGAATAGATGGGGTCCTGTTTACACTGAGACTTAGTGATGTGCAATCCTTTTTTCAATATGAGTGCCACGAGGACTAATTAAGTTTTTTATCTACTATTTAAATATAATCCCTTTTTTCCCCCTCCCTCACCCTCAACATCACTTGAATTTGTTATTTATGACATGATCCATGTTACATAAGAAAGGTAATACATTATCTTGAGTATCATCGTTCTGTACGCAAGTTGTTTTGTAGACAGAATGTTCTGTGTTTCATGTTTTTATAAAGTGTACTGTTTAGATTATCTATATGTTTATATATGTGTGTTTTTTGCTTGTCTTTTTTCCCAATTCTTCCACATGTGTGAAATGGAAGATCAATATCTATGTACTATTAGATGGCATTGTAATGTTTGGTGACATTTCTTCCTGTCAAGTGGTGTTATTTAATTATTTTTATAATCCCCATGGTTCAAATATGAGTCGTGCAAGGACCACGTACCAATGCTCTCCCATATCCTTGCCATAATATGCCATAATATATGACCCAATTGTGTCGATATCAAAACATTTGTATCCATGGAGACCCTTTTTAATTTGTCATGTTGTTATATTTCTGTTTGTGTAATATGGATACTCCCCTTTTCTTCACCCCCTTCTTTCATGATGGTGTACAAATCAATGTCTGTATGTATATTTTTAAATGTTGTGACTGTCTTTTGAGAAATACTTTGGTGGAATTATGTTCCCTGTGGTTGTCCTCAAACATTCATATATTTATATTTATATGTCGATATTAATGTTGTTTTGTGTACAGTAATATTTTCTTCTCTTTATCCATGTGTTAATATGTAATTTTTGATTCTGATTATGGTTTTTATATTCTTTCAGCCCTGATGAAGTTCTCCGTTGGACAACGAAACGCTTGGCTGGAATCTAAAGCTTTTTTTGATACTAAATTAAAATAAAGGAACTCAAGTAAAAACAATTTTCTATCGTTTGGACTCTGTTATTGCGCACACCCCCACCAAATTGTAATTGAACGATCTGGAGCACAGTGGCACCAATAGATGGTTGATGCGTAGGACCCGTATGGATATTAGAACTGGCATGAGGTGCAGAAATTTATAGTCAACCGTCTTTTCTCTCTGCAATTACATAATGTATGAGGATTTGACTAGGGAAAATCCTGCGTTCTGTATGCATTGTCGTATCTAGGTAAAAGGTCAGTCCCCAGAAGCTGTTATCGCATAATGTAGTGGAGAGTATGAATGCAAGGTTACGATGTCACCTGAGCCTCTATTGGGGTACCTATACAGAATATAACATAAGCATATAAGGGATGACCATGGAGGTGATAGGAGTAGGCTACATTTTCATGAAATTCAACAGATACCGGTGAATCTCAGAGGTGGGGATCATGAGTTGACTCTGAGCAGAGCAGAATCTAAATTAAGCATCCTGCTTGGAAGTGAAATCCCATGGGGTCTAAACACAGATGCTGAGCTTTATGTTCATCTGTAAGATTAAATATATTTTTTAAATGCTCTGAAATATGTTCAAATGTTTTTAACTCTTTTTGAGATATTTGGTTGTCTTTCAAAAGAATACACTGGGTAGATTATTTCTCTATTTTTGATTGAAAAATCATTGGAGGGATGTCTATAATTGAATGTGAGCCCTACACTGTTGAATTTCTTTCTTTTTTTAACTTGTGATCCCATCTAGCCTTTTATCCTGTGAATTTTATAATTGAAATATATGAATTGAACTTTTATTATTCGGGAAGGCATGTTTAAATGATGAATCAGATATAGGTTGCAAATTTGCACATACTTGAGTCTGATAGGCACTTTATTATGAATGTTTACACTTTTATACTATGTACTCTTAAAGAATGTAATTCGTGGCAAGTAGTTTTCAAACAATAAAAGATTATTAGTGAAAAATTGGATTTTTTTAAGCAAAGGAGATCTAGGTAAGATATGTATTATGTTGACGAATTGTAGAAAATGCATTCTAAAAGCTCTTCAATAAGGACTCTCACAGACATATTATGACAATAAGAACTGGACAGGTTCTGTGTAATACCTACAATTGAATGCTTCCATTTTTTACAAAAGTACAGATTGCACTTTAGTACTCTAACAGACATATCATGTTAAGAAGAACTGAACATTTTTTGTGCAATATTTACATTTGAATGTTTACATTTTAGAACTTGTTTAGAATAAGCACAGATTGCACTTTAGTATGAACAGACATATCATGCGCAGAAAAACTGTATAGGATTTGTGCAATATGTATAATTGAATGTTTACACTTTAGAATTTGTTTACAATTAGCACAAATTGCACTTTAGTACACACTATTCCATGCCAAAATTATCATGTGTGGAAAACCAAGGAAAATCTGATTAGAATAGCGGTGAAGAAGTACTATTTTAAGTAAACATAATAGACATGAGGGTGTGTCAAGGTAAGATTTGTTGATATTTGGTAGTGCTACAATAGTTAAGACTTTACTTGGATGTCACTGTCTGATAATGAACACGTTTAGATAACCTATTTCATAAAGGATTATGAGGAGATCACTTAGATGTTTATTCTCTTGATTGGAACATATTAAACAGAGAAAGGTGAAAGGCTTTCTCACAGGCCATCCCTTTTTTTTTTAGAAAATTACTAAGGATGGAAGAGTATGTTTGTGTTAAGCATGGGCTAAAAATTCGTTCCGCTTGCGGAATTTACGGATTTTGCGCGATTTCGCGATCCGCAAATCTCGCAAAATCGCGGTAAAATCCGCGAATCAGCGGGGACGAATTTTCAGCCAAGCATTTACAGGGTTACAGCAGCAGGTGCAAAAGTTGAAGCTAATTTTTTGTAACCTTTTACAAAAGAGTTACAAAGAAATTAACTTCAACTTGGGCACCTGTTGCTGTAAGCATGTAAGTGCTTCCTGGCGCCTCGTTGCCTACTTGCAACTATTCTCTGACCTTGCTCTGACCCTTAAAGCAGGGTCAGAGAATAGTTACAAGTAGGCAATGAGGCGCCTGTCACGAAAATTAAACCTCAACAGGAAGCACTGACAGATATAAAAACAAGCATTTGCAATGCAATAGGTCTCGCATTAAGAAAGTTTGAGCTATTGGTCTTGTAAATGACAATTTTTTTTTATTTATGTGTTGGTTTTCAAAATAGCTAAATTAATAGCTTTGTCATTTACAATGCCAATAGTTATAACTTTCACAAATGTGACACCTATAGCATTTGTAATGCAACATGTTTTGTATTTACGTGACTTAGATGTATTGATATTACAAATTACAATTGCTTTTAATTTTTTTAATAATTAATACTTAAATAAAAGTGATTTTAATTTATAAAGGCAATAGCTTAAACTTTTGTAAATAACTTTTGTGAAGATTATGTTCAGTGTATTTTATTGTGATGAAAATCCAAGAACAGAAGTGAAATATTAACATCTTTTTGTGACATTTGTAATAAAGCTTGAAACATTGAGAGAACATATTTGAACCAGTTGTTGTTGAATGGTTGCGCAGATAGATGCTGGGGTGGCGCTGAGTGGTGCTGTGGTGGTGCTGAGCGGTGCTGTGGTGATGCTGAGTGGTGCTGTGGTGGTGCTGAGTGATACTGGGATGGTGCTGAGTGATGCTGGGGTGGTGCTGAGTGGTGCTGTGGTGGTGCTGAGTGATGCTGGGGTGGTGCTGAGTGGTGCTGCTGAGTGATAATTTGGTGGTGCTGAGTGATGCTGTGGTGGTGCTGAGTGATGCTGTTGTGGCGCTGAGTGGTGCTGTGGTGGTGCTGATTGCTGCTGTGGTGGTGCTGAGTGATGCTGTGATAGTGCTGAGTGATGCTGTGGTGGTGCTGAGTGATGCTGTGGTGGCGCTGAGTGGTGCTGTGGAGGTGCTGAGGGGTGATGTGGTGGTGCTGAGTGATGCTGTGGTGGTGCTGAGTGGTGCTGAGTGATGCTGTGGTGGTGCTGAGTGATGCTGTGGTGGTGCTGAGTGGTGCTATGGTGGTGCTGAGTGGTGCTGCTGAGTAATAATGTGGTGGTGCTGAGTGATGCTGTGGTGGTGCTGAGTGATGCTGTTGTGGCGCTGAGTGGTGCTGTGGTGGTGCTGATAGATGCTGTGGTGGTGCTGAGTGATGATGTGGTGGTGCTGAGTGGTGCTGCTGAGTGATAATGTGGTGGTGCTGAGTGATGCTGTGGTGGTGCTGAGTGATGCTGGGGTGGTGCTGAGTGGTGCTATGGTGGTGCTGAGTGATGCTGTGGTGGTGCTGAGTGGTGCTACTGAGTGATAATCTGGTGGTGCTGAGTGATGCTGTGGTGGTGCTGAGTGGTGCTGAGTGGTGCTGTGGTGGTGCTGATTGGTGCTGTGGTGATGCTGAGTGATAATGTGGTGGCGCTGAGTGATGCTGTGGTGGCGCTGAGTGGTGCTGTGGTGGTGCTGCGTGGTGCTGTGGTGATGCTGTGGTGGTGCTGAGTGGTGCTGTGGTGGTGCTGAGTGGTGTTGTGGTGGTGCTGAGTGATAATGTGGTGGTGCTGAGTGATGCTGTGGTGGTGCTGAGTGGTGCTGTGGTGGTGCTGAGTGATACTGGGATGGTGCTGAGTGATGCTGGGGTGGTACTGAGTGGTGCTGTGGTGGTGCTGAGTGAGGCTGTGGTGGTGCTGAGTGATGCTGCAGTGGTGCTGAGTGGTGCTGCTGAGTGATAATGTGGTGGTGCTGAGTGATGCTGTGGTGGTGCTGAGTGATGCTGTTGTGGCGCTGAGTGGTGCTGTGGTGGTGCTGATTGGTGCTGTGGTGGTGCTGAGTGATGCTGTAATGGTGCTGAGTGATGCTGTGGTGGTGCTGAGTGATGCTGTGGTGGCGCTGAGTGGTGCTGTGGTGGTGCTGAGTGATGCTGTGGTGGTGCTGAGTGGTGCTGTGGTGGTGCTGAGTGATGCTGTGGTGGTGCTGAGTGATGCTGTGGTGGTGCTGAGTGGTGCTATGGTGGTGCTGAGTGGTGCTGAGTGATGCTGTTGTGATGCTGAGTGGTGCTGTGGTGGTGCTGATTGGTGCTGTGGTGATGCTGAGTGATGCTGTGGTGGTGCTGAGTGATGCTGTGGTGGTGCTGAGTGGTGCTGCTGAGTGATAATGTGGTGGTGCTGAGTGATGCTGTGGTGCTACTGAGTGATAATGTGGTGGTGCTGAGTGATGCTGTGGTGGTGCTGAGTGATGCTGTTGTGGAGGTGAGTGGTGCTGTGGTGGTGCTGATTGGTGCTGTGGTGATGCTGAGTGATAATGTGGTGGCGCTGAGTGATGCTGTGGTGGCACTGAGTGAAGCTGTGGTGGCGCTGAGTGGTGCTGTGGTGGTGCTGAGTGATGCTGTGGTGGTGCTGAGTGGTGCTGTGGTGGTGCTGAGTGATGCTGTGATGGTGCTGAGTGATGCTGTGGTGGTGCTGAGTGGTGCTGTGGTGGTGCTGAGTGATAATGTGGTGGTGCTGAGTGATGCTGTGGTGGTGCTGAGTGATGCTGTGGTGGCACTGAGTGGTGCTGTGGTCCTGCTGAGTGGTGCTGTGGTGGTGCTGAGTGATGCTGTGGTGGTGCTGAGTGATGCATGCTGTGTGGGTGCTGAGTGGTGCTGTGGTGGTGCTGATTGGTGCTGTGGTGATGCTGAGTGATAATTTGGTGGCACTGAGTGATGCTGTGGTGGCGCTGAGTGGTGCTGTGGTGGTGCTGAGTGATGCTGTAGTGGTGCTGAGTGGTGCTGTGGTGGTGCTGAGTGATCCTGTGGTGGTGCTGAGTGATGCTGTGGTGGTGCTGAGTGGTGCTGTGGTGATGCTGAGTGATAATGTGGTGGTGCTGAGTGATGCTGTGGTGGTGCTGAGTGATGCTGTGGTGGCACTGAGTGGTGCTGTGGTGCTGCTGAGTGGTGCTGTGGTGGTGCTGAGTGATGCATGCTGTGGTGGTGCTGTGGTGGTGCTGAGTGATAATGTGGTGCTGCCGAGTGATAAGGTGGTGGTGCTGAGTGATAATGTGGTGGTGCTGAGTGATGCTGGGGTAGCGCTGAGTGATGATGTGGTGATGCAGAGGTCATAAAGGCACACAAGCAGTCTAACAAAGGGCAGAAAAACAAGGGAAACACGAGTCTAACAGAGGGCAGAAGGGCACAAAAAACAGTCTAACAGAGGACAGAAGGGCAGAAAAACGAGTCTAACAGAGGGCAGAAGGGCACAAAAAACGAGTCTAACAGGGGGCAGAAAGGCACAAAAACGAGTCTAACAGAGGGGAGAAGGGCACAAAAAACGAGTCTAACAGAGGACAGAAGGGCACAAAAACAAGGAAATAACAGGGCAGAAGGGCACAAAAAACGAGTCTGACAGAGGGCAGAAGGGCAGAAAAACAAGGGAAAAATGAGTCTAACAGAGAGCAGAAGGGCACAAAAAACGAGCCTAACAGGGGGCAGAAGAGCAGAAAAGCAAGGGGAAAACGAGTCTAACAGAGGGCAGAAGGGCAGAAAAACAAGGGAAAAATTAGTCTAACAGAGGGCAGAAGGGCACAAAAAACGAGTCTAACAGGGGCAGAATGAATCCCGCCCTGTGTGTCCATGAAGATGCCACCTTTTTGTGCAATACCTCTACTCAACTGGAGTACTTTCTACTGTATTATCAGTAAGTGCTCCCTCGTTGGCTGAATGTATAGGGGCAGATTTACAATAACTGGCGCATCCCCAGGGATGCGGCAGTTATTGTGCGCCGCAGCTCCGCCACCCATGGTGCGCCGCATTTACAATGCAGCGCACCATGTGGCAAAAACGGCACAGATGCGTCACGCATCTGTGCCGTAAAAGCAGCGCAATGCTAGAGCTGCGTCGCAAGCGCGACACAGCCCCAGCAATGCTCTAGGGGGCCCTATCTCCCCAATGCTGCGTCAAGCCTTGCGCCTGCTTCAAGCAGGCACAGGGTTTTGACGCAGCATTGGCCTTAAAGTAACTTGTAGATTTCACTAAGCCACTTTTAGGAGGTGCTCCTGCGCAGGAACGCCCTCCCCTGCGCTGGAACACCTCCTGATGGCGCAGGGCTTTACAACGTGATGCATCTCTCAGATGCGTCACGTTGTTAATACCCAGCACCCCATAGTGCTTTTACTACACTGTAGCTGCGTAAAGGGCTAGACGAAGTGTCTCCAGTGACCATGTGTGCCTGTGCCTGTGTTAGAGGCACACATGGTCACTGGAGACACATCTTCTGGCCCTTTACGCAGCTGCAGTGTAGTAAAAGCACTATACATTTACCCAATAAGGGAGCACTTACTGGATTAGCCAGTAGAAAGTACTCCAGGGCAAATCGCAAAAAATACACAATTTCGCTGGAAAATTGCAAATTTGCGGATTTTTTTGCGATTTCGCGGCGAAATTCGCGAATTTGCAAATTTCGCCCATGCTTAGTTTGTATATATAAAGACTATAAAGGTATTATGGGTTGAAGGCAGGGAAATTGGGTATCTGGAAACAAAGGTATATATGTAGTGTTGTATGCACTTTAGAAGAAATTGGGGTACTTTACCAATGTATACAAAAGTGAGTTAAGAAATGAGAATGCATTTTAGGATATTGTGATTTTTAAAGTACTTCGCTGAAATTTCAAATTGCATTTAGATTTAACAATAATATGAATTGTTTATAACACAACCCATTTGGATGAGAAAGCAGCACAGTCACCAGGTAGGTCGCCCCCCTAGCCACCGCGGGGTCCTCCCCGTGCTGTGAGCTGCCGCTATGCTTTGACTGCTGCTTCCTTTGGTTTTTTTTTCTGTGATAACTTGTGCCGTTTTCCTTGTCGTTTTCCCCTTAGGTCCCCTTTGCCTCTGTACACTGTATTTGTTTTCCCCTTTGCCTTCTGTATCCTGCATTGTATCCCCCTCGCTCCCCCTTTTGCCTCTGGGCCCCCCGCTTCCCGCCTCGCCCTCTGATTCCCGCCGCTGCTCCCTGCGGCCCCGCCCCCGCTGCTCCCATTCACCACCCCGCTCCCGCCTCCCAGCTGCTCCTCCCTCCCTGAGCCCCTCATATGGAGGCCGCCTGGCGAATGCGCGCAGCGGACGCGCGCAGCGGGCGCGCTGATTGTGCGCTGAAGGCGTGCCAAAGGCAAGCCCGTCTGCGCCAGTCCGCGCCTGGACCACGCCCAGCGCCAGGACCCCTGGCCCCCGACGACGCCGGACCACACGACAGACCTACGATGCCGCCACCCTCCATGCACTTAACGCCGGCCGAAACCTCGCCTGCTACCGAGCCACCCGAAACGCTCCCATGGACCCTTCACCTGCCAAACCTGCAAATTCACCTGCCTCCGGACCTGCACTGCACCCAAGAAGCCGAGCACCAACAACAACCACCTCAAGTGCATCCTGCTCAACACCGACGCCGTCGAACTCTGGAACCTGCTCGACACAACGTCACCTGACGTCGCCTTCCTCACAGAAACCTGGATGAACGCCTCCTCAGCGCCTGACATTGCCATAGCCATCCCGGACAGATACAAGATCACCCGGAAGGACTGTGTCAACCAGACTGGAGAAGGCATCGCCATCGTACACAAGAACACCATCCGCATCACGACCAACCCCGACGACACCTTCACCGCCGCCAAACACCTCCACTTCCAGATACACACCGACCCCAAGACCACCCTGAGAGGCACACTCATCTACTTTACTTTACTTTACTTTATTTAATTTGTATAGCGCATAAATCACCCGAAGGTCTCAGAGCGCTTGCAGAGGCAAGTCCTATCAGAAACCCAGACAAGGCATAGGCAGATCTAAAAGAGCCATGTTTTTAGCTGTCTGCGGAATCTCAGATAGTCTACAGACCCCCGGGACCACGCACCCAATTCAGCGAAGACATCGCCGACTTCATCAGCCTGCATGCCCTCCCCTCCGCCGACTACATCCTCCTAGGGGACCTCAACTTCCACCTGGAGAACAACAAGGACCGCAACACCCCCACCCTGCTGGATAACCTTGCTAACCTCGGACTCAAGCAACTGGTGAACACCCCCACCCACTACGCCGGCCACACGCTTGACCCCGTCTTCTCCTCCAGCAAGCACATCTCCTTCAGCCACTCCACCGGACTCCATTGGACTGACCACAGCTGCATCCACTTCAGCTACAGAAAAACCATGACCCACCACCACCCGCAGCAGGGTCCTCGCAGGAGCTGGAACAAGATCACCGCCCAGCAGCTCACCACCTCCCTCCGCCAGAACCCTCCCGCCAGCACAACGGACCCCAACGAAGCAGCCAGCAACTTCACACAGTGGCTCCCCAACTGCGCAGATGACCTCGCACCACTGAAGAAAGCCCCCTGGTTCACCGACAAACTCAAGACCTCCAAGAAGAACTGCCGCACCCTCGAGAAAGCCTGGCGCCACGACCAGACCACGGACAACATGACGGCCCTCAAGCATGCCACCCGCAAACACCACCAGCTGATCCGCACCACCAAGAAGTCAGCATTTAAAGAACGACTGGACAACAGCGCCCACAACAGCAAGGAACGATTCAGCATCGTCAAAGAGTTCTCCAACCCCAGCGCCGTAAACAACAACATCACTCCCTCGCAAGACCTCTGCGACTCACTCGCCTCGTTCTTCCACCGCAAGATCGCCGATATACACAACAGCTTTGGCGCACCAACCACGCACCCAACCACCGAACCAACGCTCCCCACCACCACCCTCTGCGCCTGGACCCCGATCAGCTCCAAAGACAACACCTGCACGATGAACACCATCCACTCCTGATCACCCACCGACCCCTGCCCCCACCACGTCTTCAACAAGGCCGACTCCATCATCGCACCCCAACTCCGGGACATCATCAACACCTCCTTCAACACCGCCACCTTCCCAGAGACCCGGAAGCACGCCGAGCTCAGCACCCTCCTGAAGAAACCAACAGCAGACCCCACCGACCTCAATAACTACAGCCCCATCTCGCTCCTCCCTTTTCCTGCCAAAGTCATCGAAAAGACCGTCAACGGACAGCTTGCCGCCTTCCTCGAGATGAACGGATCCCTCAACCCTTTGCAGTCCGGCTTCTGAGCCAACCACAGCACCGAGACCGCCCTCATCGCAGCCACTGACGACATCAGATCCCTGCTCGACAACGGGGAAACAGCGGCCCTCATCCTCCTGGACCTCTCTGCAGCGTTCGACACTGTCTGCCACCACACCCTAGTACAGCGCCTCACCAACATCGTTATCCGAGAGAAGGCACTGGAGTCGATCATCTCGTTCCTCACCGGGAGAACCCAGAGAGTCCATTCAGATCCGAGACCACCGAAGTCATCTGCGGCGTACCACAAGGGTCATCACTCAGCCCAACCCTCTTCAACGTCTACATGAGCCCTCTCGCAACCATCACACGCAAACACAACCTCAACATCATCATCTACGCCGACGACACCCAGCTAATCCTCTCCCTTACCAACGACCCCACCACCGCCAGAACCAGCCTACACGAAGGGATGAAAGACGTTGCCGAATAGATGTAGAACTGCCGCCTGAAACTGAACTCAGACAAGACGGAAGTCCTCATCCGGGGATCATCGCCCTCCACCTGGGACAACTCCTGGTGGCCCCCTGCCCTGGGCACCACCCCCAAACCAACGAACCATGCATGCATCCTGGGCTTCATCCTGGACGCCTCCTTCTCGATGACCAGACAAGTCAACGCCGTCTCGTCATCATGCTTCAACACCCTGCGCATGCTCCGTAAGATCTTCCGATGGATCCCCACCGAAACCAGGAAGACGGTCACCGAGGCCCTTGTCACCAGCCGACTGGACTACGGAAACAACCTCTACGCCGGAACCACAGCCAAACTTCAGAAAAGACTCCAGCGCATCCAGAACACCTCCGCACGACTCGTCCTGGACATCCCCCGACACAGCCACATCTCCGGCCATCTGAGAGACCTGCACTGGCTCCCCATCAGCAAGAGGATCACGTTCAGGCTCCTCACCCACGCACACAAGGCACTCCACGACCTGGGCCCCAAGTACCTCAACAACCGCCTGACCTTCTACGCACCCACCCACCAGCTACGATCGACCAGCCCCGCCCTCGCCGCCGTACCACGCACCCGCAAAGCCACCGCCGGGGGAAGATCCTTCTCCTACCTGGCAGCCAAGACATGGAACTCCCTCCCGATCCACCTCCGGCTGACCCAGGATCATCTCTCCTTCAGGAAGCTCCTCAAGACCTGGCTCTTCGAGCAGTAACGGACCCCTCCCCCCAAGCGCCTTGAGACCCTTCCGGGTGAGTAGCGCACTATACAAATACCCATGATTGATTGATTGATAGTCTAAGGCAACATAACAAATAATTGTTTTGGTTTATACTTCAAACATATGTTTTTTATTAATTGGGTGGTTGTAGTAGGGGTTAGCCCCTTTAAATGTACACTCAGGATACACAACTCTATGGCCCTGTGGAAGGTTTCGGCTGAAACACGTAGGCTTGCTAAAATCATGAAAGAGATAAAATAAAAGGTATTCTTGGAAAATACCTGGGTTATGCCATTTGTTACCTGGACCAGAAAGCATTTGAGTTGGAGAAGAAGCTGGTTTGGTGAGCCGAACTGTACGTACACACACACATACACACCCACACACACCCACACACACACACTCACACACACACACACAGACACACACACACATATATATATATATATATATATATATATATATATATATATATATATGAGCAGCACAGGATTCCCTCTCTCCAGCTTTGCGTACGCAGCCACAGCCTCCACGCCAACCACAGGAAGGAAAAGGCGAACCACCAATCTAGCAGGCAAATACTGTTTATTTTATTGCAATTCACAAGCCATATGTCAGCGACGCGTTTCGAGCACGGATGCCCTTGCTCACGCTGCGATGCCTTTATTGCTTTCTTGAAGGTGGCATTTCTTCTGTCATTAAAAACCTTCCACCGACGCGTTTCTGAGCTGTCTGCTTCTTCTTCTTGGGTGAGATGGCTGATTGCGGTTTTTTTCGGCTTGCCTCACAGTCTCCTGCTCATGTGTCTTAAGTAGTCACGATCCGCTTAGTAGCTCTATATATATATTCAGTCAAGTTCCAAGTGATTTCCACCAAAGCAAACCAAGCCCAGATCCGTAAGCATGGTTAATTAGATATTTATTTGTTCAATTGTAAAATCGCTCCACACGTTTCGGAGCAACCGCTCCTTACTCACCGGTAGGTAAATATATGTAAATCCATAGTACGTATAGTGCTCACGTCACATTACAAAACATGTAAATAGGACTACTACACCACATCAGGAATAATGCAAATTGGCAGCCATTTTGGTGTTGTGACTTATTCTCCATACACTTTTACATGAAATATTATTTACATGTAAACTAATGAGTTATCAAAATTGCAGATTATAATGTCCTATAAATCCATTGGTGCAAAATTGCTGAACCATTTCATTAGACTATATAAATTAACGCAGTGATATACATATTTCTCATCATTGCTTTTAAATATCGCCCCAGTGGGCTTATATCTTCTGCACGATTATACTCTCATTATCATTTTAAATATTAGTGTAACAAATATTACATGTCCATACTCCATACAAGTGATGTATCCTTCACAATTCAACCCCAGTGGGCTTTTTGCAATTCATCACAGATATCTTAAGCTCTTAACATTCATCCTTATCTTATGATGATGGTGTCTCCTACAATATAAAACACAGATATTTGATCAATGATCACTTGTCATCAGTTAAAATACAAACTTCATCAGGGGTACATGATTAGTTCCGACAATACATTCTCATTCCATCATAATTCCACCCTCAACCTAAGTGGACTGATAATTCCTCATCTTTGTTCAATCCTAGAGGATGCTTAGTTTCATAGTTAATAATCATCCTCAAGAATGATACATCACTCATATGGAGTATGGACATGTAATATTTGTTACACTAATATTTAAAAATAATAATGAGAGTAAAATTGTGTATATATATATATATATATATATATTCACTGAAAAAAACATAGGTTATAGACCATATATAGTTAGGAATTTGCATTTACAAAACCTTATTTTACTCACACAAAACCATTGAAATTCGCATATATAGTTAGTTGCACTAACTATATATCGCGCACCCGCAATCCACTGCTGATGATGTCACATATTACATCATTCATGACATGGTCAGTGACATCACTGATGACATCACTGATGACATCATCCAGTGACTGTATGTTTCTGTAAAGTTAAAATATGTGTTACATATTGATGAATGAGTGGATGTATAAGTGTCTGGATGAAGGATTTAGTAGATGCATGACAGACTGTATGAGAGAGTGATTTAATGTGTCTCACTGAGTGCATGGGTTAGTGACTAAACTGTCTTAATTTGTGCATCATTATGTCTGTTGTTCTGTAAACTGCTGCATGTGTTGATCAGTAGCTATATGAGTAACTATATGGGTTATTGATTGGTTGCCCAAGTATTTGTATGGGAGAGTGAGTGTGTGTGTGTGGGTGGCTGGGAGGTTTGTGACTCTGTGCATAGATGTGTGAACAGTTGATTCACTAGATGTATGGGTTCAAAACTGCATGTGGAAACAGCTGTATGGGTGGTTGACTGTGTGCATGAGTGTATTGGTGAGTGAATGGATATCTCAGTGCTATATGTCAAAGTAAGTACATATGTAAAACACAATACATGTGAGAGTTGACATATATAAATTACTGTGTATAATAGCTAGTGAATGTGTGAGTGGCTGCATGGATCATTGAAAACTTGTATCAGTGATTGTATAATAGAATAAATATGTGTTAGAATAAGTTTCAATAAGTAAGGTGTGTATAACTGTATAGTTGAGGAAATGGAGGTGTGATTGATTCTTTGCATGACTGACTAGGTGTATGAGTAACTCTATGGATGAGTGACAATCTGTGAGTGTCTGTTTACACTGAGTGTATCTAAGGTTATATTAGAGTCCGAAGAGATTCATCGTATTATCACATGAATGACGTCATCAGTGATGTTGTCAGCGATGTCATTTGAGTTGTCATCAGTGATGTCATCAGTGATGTCACTGACCATGTCATGAATGATGTAATATGTGACATCATCAGCAGTGGATTGCGGGTGCGCGATATATAGTTAGTGCAACTAACTATATATGCGAATTTCAATGGTTTTGTGTGAGTAAAATAAGGTTTTGTAAATGCTAATCCCTAACTATATATGGTCTATAACCTATGGTTTTTTCAGTGAATTTGTAAGGTTTTGTAAATGCAAATTCCTAACTCTATATGGTCTATAACCTATGGTTTTTTCAGTGAATTTCAATGGTTTTTTAATAGCAAATATCAAAAGCTGTAAAATGTATTCTTATTTTAATGGAAAAATAAATTTTATATGTATTTATTTAAAAAAATGTATGAAAGCCAAACCCTGACCTCTTAATAGTGCACTGTGGTGGAAATGATTTGGGCACTATGACTGGGGTAGGTCTGGAAATGCTTTTCAAAGACACCTTTGAGCAATTGATGGCACTTTTTTCCTCAAACTGCCTTGGTATATTCAAATATATGCCAAAGACAGAAATGGAGGTGGTCCAATCAAATTTGTCCACAAATTGAGAAAGCGAGGAAGCATGTAAATAAGTCTGTTTCAGCTTACATGAGAAACCATGGAATGGGCTCCATCTACAACAATAACTTGCGTTACTACATGCAAGATATCTACAGAGGAGATGGTGTGCACTTCTCAGATGAGGGGAACAGAGTTTTCATCCAGAATTTAAGACTGGGTATTGGTACCTACTTATAAGTACCTAAATCTTCCACAGACCCAAAAGCTCTTTTCAGAGCTACCCTAACTATGATCACTGTAAATACATTTTAAATGTAATTTTTTTTTCAAATTTTCACGATTTACGCTTTCCGGAGCGCTACTCGGTTCGCGCACCGGGCGCCAACCGCGCGAAAATTTGAAAACATTTTTTTGGGTTTTTTTTGGGCATATATGAACCTCCTCATCCACCCTCACAAAACATAGGGGGTCAGAATATGTCTCCCTTGCCCCCTTTTACACAATCCCAGCATTGTTTATCATCCATCTTGTGTCCAAATTAAACCCTTACGCAAGATGGCGGACTCCCGTTACGCTGCCGGTAAGCTACCCGGTGCGCGAACCGGGGCGCGCAACGGCACACGCAGCAAAAAATATGTGGGAAGTTAATGTACCAAAAAAGCACTGGAGACACTTTCACCAAATTTGGAATAGTCCCAACTACATACCAGTGCCTACCATTTTCTCAAATTTGATGGAATTCCATAGAGCTATTCAAGTTGTAGCCCTGTCTAAATAACCTGAGGTAAATTACATGGCAAAAACACATTAGAAAGAGTTGACATTTTCAACCAATGATAACATTACTTTCAAGTTGTATTTTTATGTGCTGACATTTGATTGGTTTGGTAAATGAATATATATGAAAAATAAGAGGGAAAGACAGCCATTTTGACTGGAACTCCCTGAGGCACATTTACAGAGCATTTCCTGAGAAACCTAAGACACTTTTCCAAAGGTAAGTTAATAGTTTCTAAGGAGAAATATGTTGTGCACCTAAAGTTATTTTTACAAAAACGTTTCCTGTTAGATATTTACTGTCCCTCAGTTATAGTTATAGATTGAGTAAGGCTTCTCTGTTGTAGTCATAGATTGAGTTAGACTTGATCACATGCAGTACTTTATATTTCTACTTCCTGCCTTGTAGAATACACTGCCCAAACATAAATTCACTCTTAAAAACTCAGAACTATGTTGTACACGTTAAGTTAAAAATAAAAATGTTGAACTTTCTTACTTAAACTCTATTTCTCTCTCTCTTTTTATTCTACCTTAACAGCAATTATGGATAAAGAAGCACAGGAACCCAAAGTACAACCTTAAATACAGGACAATAATGACGATTTTTTTAATGTGACAGTAGACGAACAACTGTTGGAATTTATGGACAATTTTGATAAACAAAAGACAATTTAAGAAAATAAATGTCATGAAATTTCAGATGAAGTACTACTTGAAATTTCCAAAGATTTTTAAAATGAATATCAATAAAATTTTATTTATAAATTAAAAATTGTTTAAGACATTATTCATTTTTTTTCAAAATTTAAGATATAATAGTAGAGTAATTATAAAAAAAGTCAGACTAATGGTAAAGAGTAAAACATTTTTATATTACTATGTGCTCAGGGAGTGCTCTAAGGATCTGTTTCTACTTTCCCATGAATCTAGGAGAATAATTTACTTACTTGATGTGTTTTAAAAATGTTTTTAACATGGGGAAAATAACTTGAAAGTGGCTCAAAGGCCTTGTAAATATGCCCCATGCTGGCTATGAAACTCTAGCAGTACATATCAAGAAACCTAAATGACTTCAAGAAACGTTTTTATACACATCAAGTAAGCAAATTATTCTACCTGAATCATAGGGCAAGTGAAATATTTGTTTAAAGAAGCAGACACCATTTTTTCCTTCTCTGGGGTAGGTCTGGAAATGCTTTTAAAGGACACCTTTGAGCAATTGATGGCACTTTTTCCTCAAACTGCCTTGGTATATTCCAATATATGCCAAAGACAGAAATGGAAGTGGTCCAATCAATTTTGTCCACAAATTGAGAAAGCGAGGAAGCATGTAAATAAGTCTGTTTCAGCTTACATAACAAACCATGGAATGGGCTCCATCTACAACAATAACTTGCGTTACTACATGCAAGATATCTACAGAGGAGATGGTGTGCACTCCTCAGATGAGGGAAACAGAGTTTTCATACAAAATTTAAGACTGTGTATTGGTACCTACTTATAAGTACCTAGAACTTACACAGAACCCAAAAGCTCTTTTCAGAGCTACCTTAACTATAATTACTCTTTTACAATTTCGAATGTACCTTTTTTCACTAATTTTCACTTATGTTCGCGTCCCGGTTCGCTACCCAGTTCGCGTACCGGCAGCTAACCGCGCGAAAAAATCTAAATTTTTTTTTCTTACGACGTATATGAGCTTCCTCAGCTACCCTCAGAAACCATAGGGGGTCAAGATACTTCTCCCATGCCCCCTTACACCCATTTATTGTTATTCCTCCATCTTGTGATAAAATATGTCCAAAACACAAAATGGCGAACTCCCGTTACGCTACCTGTAAGCTACCCGGTTCGCGTACCGGGACGCGCCTCTACTACGAAAAATCGCAATTTTTTTTTATTTATTATTTTTTGCCCCACGGGGCACTTTAATATCCCCCTCATCAAGACCACTGACTCATTGTCAGTGAAATTGCTCTCCCACCCTCGCAGCTCCACCATTAAGTGAGGTGCCCCTGCCCCTGCACTCTTCAGTGTTGGTGATCGAGGCCCTCCTCCACCCGCAGGTTTCCCTGCGCCTCATCCCTGGTGGTCCAGTGGACCTCTGTCTCCTTTCTTTCTTTCTGCTCCTTCACTCGTTTTTCTCCCCTTTCTATCTTTCACCTTTCTGCACCTCTGCTCTTTTGCGCCTTATTTCTGCCCATTCTCCCTTTCTCTCCCTCTGCTCCTTCACTCATTTTCACTCGTTTTTTTCCCCTTTCTATCTTTCACCTTTCTGCACCTCTGCTCTTTTGTGCCTTATTTCTGCCCATTTTCCCTTTCTCTCCCTCTGCTCCTTCACTCGTTTTCACTCGTTTTTTTACTCTTTCTATCTTTCACCTTTCTGCTCTTTTCTGCATCTCTGCTCTTTTGTGCCTTATTTCTGCTTATTTTCCCTTTTTTCTTTATCCCTTCTTTCCTCCCTTTACCTTTCCCCGCCGCTGCTGCCCCCGCGGCCCCTCCCCCCCCAGCACGACCGGCCCAATCCAGCTCCCCTCCCCGCCTCCCAGCTGTCCAGCCCTCCCCGACCCCTACTTAATGGTGGCCACGGGCTGCGGGCGCGCCGCTGGTGCACCGAAGGCGCGTCAAAGGCAAGCACGTCTGCGCCCGTCTGCGACCCGTCTGCAACCAGCACCAGGAACCCTGGACCTCCGCCCCGCCAACGCTACGACCCAGCAGCACTCCACGCACTCAACCCAGGCTGCAACAACAACTGCAAGCTAGCATCACCAGCCGACACCCATGGACCCTTCAGCTGTCACCACTGCCAGCACACCTGCAGCACCGCCAAGAACACGGATCCAGCACAACCCGCCCACAAGAACACAACCGAACCGAAGACCCTGCAATGCATTCTCCTCAACGTCCGATCCCTCCACAAACACGCAACAGAAATCTGGGACCTCCTCGACAGCACCACCCCAGACGTAGCATTCTTCACCGAAACCTGGACCAGCACCACCTCGGGACCGGACATCGCCATCGCCATCCCTCAAGGATACAAGTTCTCCAAGAAGGACCGCCCCATCCACCCAGGAGGAGGAATCGCCTCGTCCATAAATCCAGCCTCCGCCTGAGCACACTCCCTGACGAGTCCACAGAACTGATGGAACACTTTCACTTCAAGATACTGGCCAGCCCCACTGCCGCCCTCCGAGGAACCCTCATCTACCGACCCCCTGGACCCCGCGGACCCTTCACCAACTCCATCACGGACATTATCTCCCTGCAGGCCATCGCATCCACCAACTACACCCTGCTGGGAGACCTCAACTTCCACCTCGACAATCAACTGGACCCCAACACCACATCCCTCCTGGACAACCTCCACAACATTGGACTCTGCCAGATCGTGACCGAGCCCACGCACTCAGCAGGACAAACCCTCGACCCCCTCTTCACTACAGGAAACTCCATCACCTTCAGCTACACCACCAAACTCCCATGGATCGACCATCGTTGCGTCCACTTCACCTTCAGAACACCCACCATCCACAGACACCAGCACCTGCTTCCACAAAGAAACTGGACCAAAATCACCGATGACCAGCTCACCTCCTCACTCAACAACTCCACCCCAACCATCGCGGAAAACGACGACCCCAACACCGCAGCCCGAACCCTGCATAGATGGATCTCGGACAGCACCAACACCATAGCCCCCCTCAAGAAAAACAATACCCGTGCCAAGAAAGCCAGATGGTTTACCACCGAACTTCGAGAGTCCAGGCGCACATGCCGCCGCCCTGAAAAGGCCTGGAGAAACACCAAATCCACAGAAGCCCACAACAACTTCAGAGCCGCCACCAACGCCCACCATCAACTCATCAGAGAAACGAGGAAAAAAGCGATTGAAGACAGAATCTCCACCCACGCACACAAAAGCAAGGAACTCTTCAGCATCATCAAGGAGTTCGCCCAACCCACCAGCGAGTCTACCGACATCCCTCCCTCACAAGACCTCTGCGACAAACTCAGCATCTTTTTCCACCACAAAATCAAGAGCATCTACGACAACTTCGACGAAGACAACCAACACACTGAACCCTCACCAACCACCCCCGACACCCGGAAACCAGCGATTGATGACTGGACAGCCCTCACCACCGAAGACACACTGAAGACAATTAAGTCAATCCACTCAGGGGCCCCGACGGACCCCTGCCCCCACCACATCTTCAACAGAGCCGCCAACACCATTGCACCAATGCTCCGCCAAACCATCAACCGCTCCCTGGCGACCGCCTCGTTCCCCAACGACTGGAAACACGCCGAGGTCAACCCCCTCCTAAAGAAACCCTCAGCGGACCCCACCGACCCCAAAAACTACAGACCTATCTCCCTGCTCCCGTTCCCAGCGAAAGTCATCGAGAAAGCCATCAACAGCCAACTCGCCACATTCATTGAAGAACACAACATCCTCAACTCCTCCCAATCCGGCTTCAGAAAAAACCACAGTACGGAAACCGCCCTCCTCGCCGCAACAGACGACATCCGCACCTTACTGGACAAAGGAGAAACAGTAGCCCTCATCCTCCTCGACCTATCAGCGGCGTTCGACACAGTCTCCCACCGCACCCTAATACGCAGACTCTACGATGCAGGAATCCAGGACAAGGCCCTCGACTGGATCTGCTCCTTCCTCTCCGGCAGGACGCAGCGGGTCAGACTCCCCCCTTTCCTCTCAGACCCCACACCGATCACCTGCGGAGTCCCCCAGGGCTCCTCCCTCAGCCCGATGCTCTTCAACGTCTACATGGCTCCACTTGCCCCCATCGTCAGAACCTACGGACTCAACATTGTGTCATATGCAGACGACACCCAGCTCACCCTCTCCCTATCCAACGAGCCCAACACCGCCAGACGCAACTTTCGAGAAGGCATGGAAGCCGTCGCCAAATGGATGAAAAACAGCTGCCTTCAACTAAACACCAACAAAACAGAAATACTCATCATGGGCCCAAACCCCGACGCCTGGAGCGACACCTGGTGGCCCACCGCCCTCGGAAACCCGCCAACCCCCACAGACCACGCACGCAACCTGGGAATCATCCTGGACTCATCTTCCTGCTTCCACACCCTCCGCCTCCTTCGTAAGACCTTCAAATGGATCCCCCTAGAACACCGAAAGACAGTCACTCACGCCCTGGTCACCAGCAGACTCGACTACGGCAACGCACTCTACGCCGGAATAAACAAAAACCTAATCCGCAAGCTACAGAACATCCAGAACGCCGCCGCAAGACTGGTCCTCAACCTGCCAAAACACTGCCGCATCTCCCAGCACCTGCGCACACTCCACTGGCTCCCCGTCGAGGCGAGAATCACCTTTAAGATGCTCACCCACGCACACAAGGCCCTCCACGGCACCGGACCAGCATACCTGAACAGCCGACTCAAATTCTATGCACCCCAAAGGACCCTACGATCAGCCCAGCTTTCCTACGCCGTGGTCCCCCGCACCAGAAAGACCAGATCGGGAGGCCGCTCCTTCTCCTTCCTCGCGGCCAAAGCATGGAACGCCCTTCCGCTCCACCTCAGACAGACAACATCGCTCCCCATCTTCGCAAGAAACCTCAGAACCTGGCTCTTCGACAGACCCCCTCCTTGATGGAATGGAACCTGCACCCCCCCACACCCCCCACCCCTAGCGCCTTGAGACCCTTATGGGTGAGTAGTCGCGCTTTAACAAACTCCTGATTGATTGATCAATCCTAGGGGGTCAGGAGGGGTCTACCTTGCCCCCTTTCCTTCTTTTCCCCCTTTGTTTTTCACCACATCTTGTCTCTCGATCCTACCGAGAGACAAGATGGCGGCTGGCCCGGACTGTTTAGAATGTTGACAGACAACGGAGTTCCGTTACGCGTCAGGTACGCGAACCGGAGCGCTAACCGGAGCGCTGTTACAGATATATCTGTTTTTTAAAACGTTAATTTCTCAAAATCCACTGGAGCACATATATTGAGACATAGCAAAGGCACGTCGGGCAAACCATATCTACAATTCTGCAAAGTTTCATGTCAATCCATTCAGCCGTTCGAGCTAAAAGTGATTCCAACCGCCCTATGGAAAAATGAATGGGAAAAACACGTTTTGGGACCCCCTTTTTTCTCGGCCCCCCCTTGACGAAACCCCCCCAAATTCTCAGGGGCTGCTCAGAAACAAAATGCGCCATTTTCCTGAAAGTTTCAGCCAATTCCGTCCACAAACGCCAAAGTTATTCGACATAGAATTTTCAGAAATCCCATAGGAAAAAAATCCTAACTATATATACCTACTGGCGACCGCCAGTAGGTAATATATATATATATATATATATATATATATATATATATATATAGCTAGATAGATAGATAGATAGATAGATAGATAGATAGATATAGATAGATAGATAGATATAGATAGATAGATAGATATAGATAGATAGATAGATAGATAGATAGATAGATATAGATAGATATAGATAGATAGATAGATATATAGATATAGATATAGATATAGATATATACATATATACATATATATAGTCATAGTAAGTTTTGGGGGGTACAATTTATAACTTTAAGTAATAACTATAACTTCAGGATATTTGAAGTTTGTGTTGTTTTGGTTGGTTTTGTATACAAATAATTATTAAAGTTAGTTAGGAAAACTTTTTTATTTGTATACAAAACCAACTAAAATTTCACAATCTGTAGAAATTCTAAAGGTATAGTTATAACAAAGTTATACAATGCATCCCTCTCAAAATGTACTATGATTCATGCAACTCCGTACAGTACAGTACAGTGGAGAGTCAAAGAGTGGAGCAGAGTGTTGTAGAGTGTGGTAGAATGGGGTGGTCATAGAGTGGAGTGGCAAAGAGTGAAGTGGTGAAGTACAGTGGAATAGTGTGCCATAGAGTAAAGTGGAAAAAAGTGGGGTGAAGTGCATGGAGGGAGATAGGTAGAGTGTTGTAGAGCGAATTACAGTGTCTTATAGTGGCACAGATTGTAGTACAGTGTCGTAGAAAGGCATAGAGGAGAGTAGAGTGTTGTAGAGTGGACTGGTATGGAGTGGAGTACAGAGTTGTAAAGTTGAATGGCATGAAGTGGAGTGGAGTATCGTAGAGTAAAGGGGCATAGAGTGTAAAAGAGTGGAGTGTCGTACAGCGGACTGACAGAGTGGAATAGAATGTTGTAGAATGAAGTGTTGTAGAGTGTCATAGAGTGTGGTAGAGTTGAGTTGTGTAGAGTGGAGTGGAGTAGTGTGACACAGAGAACAGTGAAGTAAAGTGTCACTGAGGGAGATGCATACAGGCATGTACAATGAAGTACAGCATCATAGAGTGGCAGTGGAATAGACTGAAATAGAGTGTCGTAGAGTGGCATAGAGGGGAGTAGAGTGTTGTAGAGTGGAGTGGCATTGCATGTTGTATCGTAGAGCATTGTGTTTTAGAATGTCATGGAATAGAGTGGAGTGGCATGGAGTGTCGTAGAATGGAATGAAGTGTCACACAGTGGAGTTGGGTGTCATAGAGTGAAGTTGGATATTGTAGAGTGGAGTAGAGTGGTGTGATTCAGAGTGGCATAGAGTGGAGTGCCATATGGCAAAGTGGGGTGGCGTGTCATAGAGTGGAATGGAGGGGCATAGAGTGGAGTAGAGTGTTCTAGAGTAGAGTGGCGTTAATCGTTATAGAGTAGAGTGGCGTGTCATAGAGTGGAGTAGCCTATCAGAGAGTGGAGTGTCATGTCATAGAGCAGAGTGAAGTAGCATGTCAAAGAGTGTCTTTTGTCATATATAAAAAAATATTTCAAAAGGTATGTGGTACTTTCTAGATTCTTTGAGAAAGTACTGAAGTACATTGTAAACTTTTAAAAAATATATACATCAATAAAAATACTTTTCCCTAGTTCTACAATTTGCTAAACTGACTCAGATCAAAGTAATAAGCTTTTTTCACATGAAAACATAGAACAAAGACAAAGTGTAGTCTAAACAAAATGACTGCCTTTTCATTTTGCAAGGGCTTTCATTAAACAATAATATTGTGGTTCGTCATTACCATGTACTGTTGTAGGCAGCGAAGGTACTGCAGTATACCGTAGTCCAACATATCACTACGTTTTTGTCCCTTATTACTTAAAAACTACTGAGCTAATTCAGATGAAATACATAATCTATATTCCTGCCAAATTTCATGTAAAACCATTCCGCCATTTTGTCGCTTGGTCTGTTTAAAAAATCTATGGAAAATGCCTTGGTGGAAAAACATGTTTAGGGACCCCCCCCCCCCCCATTTAGTTTTTTGCACTTCCTTAACAAAACAGCATGAAACTTTGCATCGTCGGCCAATGCAGGAAAAAGAATAGTTCTGCAAAGTTTTAGGGAGATTCATCAACTGGTGAAAAAGTTACTACCAAGCAAAAATCTGAGGAATTCCTCTCTCTCAGAATCCTAAATTTGATGACTGAGTGGCAGTAGTGACTCTGTAAAAATCATATATGTATTTGTTTGTATACGTATATATTTTATTTTTACAGAGTGGATACTGCCACTTTGTTATATATAGGATTCCCAAAAAAAGGAATTCCTCAGATTGAGTTACTAGACATAATCGTCTCAGTAAGACAAATACTACATAACATAAAAGACTGTGTGCACCAGGTACTAACCGATGTGCATATGCTTTGTGTGCTTCAGAAGAAGGGCTAACGGTAACGTTAGGCACTACTCATTATTTTAAGCAAGTAGTGTTTCTGTTGATAAAAGTTGCATAAAGTGTACACTGTTCTTAGTAGATACTTTTTAGGTATTTCTTATGAGAGTTTCACTTTCTGCAAATAGTGTGGTACAGAGTAAACACCCCATAGATAGAGTAAACAATGTTTACAGTACCCACTTTTCTACTCTTAACAACGTCATTTCTCAATGTAGGTTCGGTGACTGTGACGGATCTGATACAGATAAAAGGTGTGTGTGTGTGTGTATATATACACACACACATATACATATATATATATAAAAACTTTGCAAAGTTTTGATGAGGGAGACTAGCCCACACGCTGCCGCCCGGCCCACTGTGGTTTCACTTGAAGCTCTGACGGCAGCGCTGGAAGGGATTTGACCGGGGATGACTCTCCGTTCAATCACTGGGGAGACGCCAGCACGAACATCAAGCAGGACGTCAGCCAAGCATTGTGCTTTTATTTGGAACCCTGCCTGTTCCCCACCTGGGTTACATTGCCAGTCACAGCGAATGCACCACCAGAACGCGGACATTTGCGCTCACAGCTACAATAGATGGAACTTTCCTATTGCTTACCTGTGCAGAACGGTGCATTCTGGATGTAGCAGTTCAAGAACAGTCAGGTGACCCACATACGTCATATAAATGCGTGAACATAGACACTCGTCTTTTATTCCTGCCCGTGAACAAGGCTTGGAGCCGAAACTAGTTGGGACAATGGATACTGTTCACTCTGCCTGATTAAATGCCTGATGTCTCCTCGAGTGGGCCTCTCACGTGTTGTTTCTTGCCAAGGAAAGTAAACCGGGCTTCTCCGTGCCCGGTAGAAGAGGCCGCCCTGTAGGGTCATGGGCTCCCCTTTTCGGAGGTTTCCTTTGCAAAGTTTTGATGAGGGAGACTAGCCCACACGCTGCCGCCCGGCCCACTGTGGTTTCACTTGAAGCTCTGACGGCAGCGCTGGAAGGGATTTGACCGGGGATGACTCTCCGTTCAATCACTGGGGAGACGCCAGCACGAACATCAAGCAGGACGTCAGCCAAGCATTGTGCTTTTATTTGGAACCCTGCCTGTTCCCCACCTGGGTTACATTGCCAGTCACAGGGAATGCACCACCAGAACGCGGACATTTGCGCTCACAGCTACAATAGATGGAACTTTCCTATTGCTTACCTGTGCAGAACGGTGCATTCTGGATGTAGCAGTTCAAGAACAGTCAGGTGACCCACATACGTCATATAAATGCGTGAACATAGACACTCGTCTTTTATTCCTGCCCGTGAACAAGGCTTGGAGCCGAAACTAGTTGGGACAATGGATACTGTTCACTCTGCCTGATTAAATGCCTGATGTCTCCTCGAGTGGGCCTCTCACGTGTTGTTTCTTGCCAAGGAAAGTAAACCGGGCTTCTCCGTGCCCAGTAGAAGAGGCCGCCCTGTAGGGTCATGGGCTCCCCTTTTCGGAGGTTTCCTTTGCAAAGTTTTGATGACGGAGACTAGCCCACACGCTGCCGCCCGGCCCACTGTGGTTTCACTTGAAGCTCTGACGGCAGCGCTGGAAGGGATTTGACCGGGGATGACTCTCCGTTCAATCACTGGGGAGACGCCAGCACGAACATCAAGCAGGACGTCAGCCAAGCATTGTGCTTTTATTTGGAACCCTGCCTGTTCCCCACCTGGGTTACATTGCCAGTCACAGCGAATGCACCACCAGAACGCGGACATTTGCGCTCACAGCTACAATAGATGGAACTTTCCTATTGCTTACCTGTGCAGAACGGTGCATTCTGGATGTAGCAGTTCAAGAACAGTCAGGTGACCCACATACGTCATATAAATGCGTGAACATAGACACTCGTCTTTTATTCCTGCCCGTGAACAAGGCTTGGAGCCGAAACTAGTTGGGACAATGGATACTGTTCACTCTGCCTGATTAAATGCCTGATGTCTCCTCGAGTGGGCCTCTCACGTGTTGTTTCTTGCCAAGGAAAGTAAACCGGGCTTCTCCGTGCCCGGTAGAAGAGGCCGCCCTGTAGGGTCATGGGCTCCCCTTTTCGGAGGTTTCCTTTGCAAAGTTTTGATGAGGGAGACTAGCCCACACGCTGCCGCCCGGCCCACTGTGGTTTCACTTGAAGCTCTGACGGCAGCGCTGGAAGGGATTTGGCCGGGGATGACTCTCCGTTCAATCACTGGGGAGACGCCAGCACGAACATCAAGCAGGACGTCAGCCAAGCATTGTGCTTTTATTTGGAACCCTGCCTGTTCCCCACCTGGGTTACATTGCCAGTCACAGCGAATGCACCACCAGAACGCGGACATTTGCGCTCACAGCTACAATAGATGGAACTTTCCTATTGCTTACCTGTGCAGAACGGTGCATTCTGGATGTAGCAGTTCAAGAACAGTCAGGTGACCCACATACGTCATATAAATGCGTGAACATAGACACTCGTCTTTTATTCCTGCCCGTGAACAAGGCTTGGAGCCGAAACTAGTTGGGACAATGGATACTGTTCACTCTGCCTGATTAAATGCCTGATGTCTCCTCGAGTGGGCCTCTCACGTGTTGTTTCTTGCCAAGGAAAGTAAACCGGGCTTCTCCGTGCCCGATAGAAGAGGCCGCCCTGTAGGGTCATGGGCTCCCCTTTTCGGAGGTTTCCTTTGCAAAGTTTTGATGAGGGAGACTAGCCCACACGCTGCCGCCCGGCCCACTGTGGTTTCACTTGAAGCTCTGACGGCAGCGCTGGAAGGGATTTGACCGGGGATGACTCTCTGTTCAATCACTGGGGAGACGCCAGCACGAACATCAAGCAGGACGTCAGCCAAGCATTGTGCTTTTATTTGGAACCCTGCCTGTTCCCCACCTGGGTTACATTGCCAGTCACAGCGAATGCACCACCAGAACGCGGACATTTGCGCTCACAGCTACAATAGATGGAACTTTCCTATTGCTTACCTGTGCAGAACGGTGCATTCTGGATGTAGCAGTTCAAGAACAGTCAGGTGACCCACATACGTCATATAAATGCGTGAACATAGACACTCGTCTTTTATTCCTGCCCGTGAACAAGGCTTGGAGCCGAAACTAGTTGGGACAATGGATACTGTTCACTCTGCCTGATTAAATGCCTGATGTCTCCTCGAGTGGGCCTCTCACGTGTTGTTTCTTGCCAAGGAAAGTAAACCGGGCTTCTCCGTGCCCGGTAGAAGAGGCCGCCCTGTAGGGTCATGGGCTCCCCTTTTCGGAGGTTTCCTTTGTAAAGTTTTGATGAGGGAGACTAGCCCACACGCTGCCGCCCGGCCCACTGTGGTTTCACTTGAAGCTCTGACGGCAGCGCTGGAAGGGATTTGACCGGGGATGACTCTCCGTTCAATCACTGGGGAGACGCCAGCACGAACATCAAGCAGGACGTCAGCCAAGCATTGTGCTTTTATTTGGAACCCTGCCTGTTCCCCACCTGGGTTACATTGCCAGTCACAGCGAATGCACCACCAGAACGCGGACATTTGCGCTCACAGCTACAATAGATGGAACTTTCCTATTGCTTACCTGTGCAGAACGGTGCATTCTGGATGTAGCAGTTCAAGAACAGTCAGGTGACCCACATACGTCATATAAATGCGTGAACATAGACACTCGTCTTTTATTCCTGCCCGTGAACAAGGCTTGGAGCCGAAACTAGTTGGGACAATGGATACTGTTCACTCTGCCTGATTAAATGCCTGATGTCTCCTCGAGTGGGCCTCTCACGTGTTGTTTCTTGCCAAGGAAAGTAAACCGGGCTTCTCCGTGCCCGGTAGAAGAGGCCGCCCTTTAGGGTCATGGGCTCCCCTTTTCGGAGGTTTCCTTTGCAAAATATATATACATATATATATATATATTCCTCCAAGCCCGCTTGCATCACAAACGGGTCTGACACATGCTTGGGTGTGCAACACAGATTTATTGACGCCAGGTCACACAATGTCATCACGCGTAGTTGCTCCCATCAGTCCCTGGCAGACGCGTTTCGGCGGGTGCCTTTATCAATGCCGGTGAGTTGCTGAGGGTTCAAAGGTTGTACTTTTCGCTGGGCTTTATTAAATAGTCCTGCCGAGGGTACCTATTGGCCGGTCATCACCACCATAGAAAGGGGACAAGGGAAAGTTCCTCTTTGTTATTGTTTGTCTCCTTATGCCAATTACCCTCGGTATGTGTCAAGTCTAGCCCGCACGTAGGGGATCGGCGGTCCAGGATGAGCAACCCGGTACCATGACCCGCTGCTCGCATACAATAATGCTTCTGGCTCTCCTTTCTCCTTATAAGCGGGCAAGTCTCTCTGGCGAAATTCACCCTGCTGCACACCCGTAAGCAGTCCAACTGCTCCCTCTCCCCGATACCTTTTCACCATCCAGGTCGGGGGGGGGGGCGCCGCATTTGCGCAGAACATGCACAGTATTCCAAAGTTTTGTCGGTTTGATGCGGAGCTCCAGACCGAGGGGCGTGTCAGTCCAAGCAGAGCCGACCTCCGCTTCACATACTCCTCCAAGCCCGCTTGCATCACAAACGGGTCTGACACATTTATATATGAAACAACCACCGTCTCCTCACTCAATCGTTCTCTGCACGACCACGCCTTGCGGACACAGACACGGACCAGAGATTTCGGACGCTGTTAATCTTTATTCAGCTGTCGCCATAACGTTTCGGCACAAAGCCTTGATCACATGACTGTACTGTCCTCTTTATCAAAGGTCACTCTTCATATGGGCATGGCGCAGAGAGTCGTGTTGATGTGCATCTCTGTGTGCTTGATTATTTAAATGCAGCCTCCAGTAGGCTACGCTCAGTGCGTGAGTGCCTTCCTGAATGCTGGGATTGGTATTTCTATGCAGGACAACTCAATTAACATTTGTATATACTGTGATGCAAGCAGCCTGTTCTGGAAATAAAAACCGTTGGGGTTTCAATCGCTTTGTGTGCACCCCTACAGCTTTCGGGCATTTGGTGGAAAGATATATATATATATACATATATATATATATATATATATATATATATATATATATATATATAATCGTACTTCACCCAGACAGCTCTTCAAAAAGCAGATGAATAGGCGGACCCATAAAGTTCTTCGTGCCAAATTTTATTTCAAAGTATCCCGCACCAAAGCCGCCATTATATATATTTATATATATATATATATATTATATATATATATATATATATATATATATATATATATATATATATATATATATATATATATATATATATATATATATATATATATATATACCAGAAAGGGTTCCCCGCACAGTGAAGCCACAGGAAAACACAAACGACTCGCACTCCAGGGTCCGTGTTCAAAATTCGTTTATTGGCGACGCGTTTCGACCAGGCGGTCTTTTTCGTTAGCAAGCCACAAAAATACACAGTCACCATTTTAAAGTGCACTAAAGGGGTAGTGGAAAGTGACATAGGACCATCACCCAGTTCGAACTACAGTAGTTACAAAAACTACAACTGATACTGAAGACAGACTCAGTGGTGCAGAGGAAGTATGCAGTTTAGTGCTAGAAATCAAATTGAAAAAATCGTTCTGTTATTTAAACAGTTAAATAAACAATATACATTGCATATTTGCATTATACCCGTGATATCAGTTTGGTTATGGCCAAGGGGCCCATAATTCTAAGCACTGAGCGAATATTTACATTTGTGCACCACAGTGAGTCTTAGATGTAAAACAACATCAGACATAGAGGCCAAGTGCCCATATTTTGTCTCTTGGCATTTACAACTTATTTACAGAACTGACATTCGGTCAGTATAATCAATTTGGAGAAAGTTGGGGAAAGGAAAAAGAGATTAGGGTTAGACAACAGGCAGAATTTGCCATACTGGCCCTGTGGCCAAGTTCGGAATTGTAGTTCCAAAGCAACTATATAACTCTCCATGTGTATGACAGCAATTGCCAAGAGAATATCCAAATTTGTGAGTCCTATGGGAAAGGGCCAGGTTCTGGGTAGTGGGGGGATTACCCGGGTTAAAAAGCCGAACCGAAGGATGGGCAAAACTAGAAAAATAGGTGCTATAATCAATCTTTTAGCCCTGTGAGTAGTGCATGAAGTGAACCCTATACTGTCTGTGGAGAACCTAACAGGACCTACAACAGAGGTATAGATCTTGGCGTGATTGTGCGGTTAAAAAAGTGGGATAGGGTAGTGGGCCAGGGAGGGAATGAGGGAAATTATAACTAAAGTGATATGGTGAAAGGTTGTCCTCAATGGAGAGTCAGCCCATGTGCCCGACCGGGCGGGTCTTGGCGAGGTCATCTAATCAAAGCTCTTATGTGAAGCTCCTAATCCCACACTGCGACAGAGAGGGCCCTCTCTGAAGGAAAGTGGGAGCCGGATTAGCACGAACACAACAGCAGGGAAAAAGGGGGGGGCGATAGCTAGCAGTTATATATAGTTAGGACCTAGCTACCATAGGAAATCCGCAACATTCTATTGGGAATAACTTTGGCGCTGGTTGAGGAATTTGCATGTAATTCTCCAAAATGTAGGCAGCTCCGCTCCGCTTCTTTCCTGTAAGTTTCGGGGGGATTCGTCATGCGGGGGCCGAGAAAAAAGGGGGGTCCCAAAACGTGTTTTCCCCATGTTAATTTCCATAGGACGAATAGACAAGGCTACAGCTTGAACCTCTGAATGGAATTACACCAAACTTTGCAAAATTGTAGGGACTGGTACGCAGAAGTGCCTTTTCTATATTTGGTGAAAATTGCTCCAGTGTTTTTTATGAAAATTAACTTCAAAAACACATATATATCTGGGCGGAGCCTAACCACGCATCTCATCGTGAGATCTGATTGGCTGTCAGCACTTCATCCAAGAAGTGTTGGCAGCCATCTTGGGACCAATATACATGATAGCACCTCATTAAAAAGCATTGTAGTTAATAGTTACATTATAAATCATTTGTTGATGGTACCATACTCATTTTAGGAATTGTGGTGTGTTCTAAGGTGATTTTACCATGTGAAAAAGTCTTCTGCTAGGATATCATGAACCATGTTTGAAAGAAAACTATTATCTCATGCTTTTCCCACAGTAGTTTGGAAGGGGATCTATAAGCTAAACTGAAAGCATATTTTCTGTAAATTCACATTATCTTTCTCAGTCATGTGAGAATGAAGTCTGACATTCTCAGCAAAACATGTACATACAACAAGGACAGAGACTGTCAGTTGATTCCTTTGTGTTCTACTGCAGCCTCCTAGAGTGTTCTAAAGAGCAACTAGAGCGCTAACAGTCCTACTTATTACAAAGGTATGTCACACCTGAAGCCATCTTGATTGGAATAAAGTGCTAACTCTTAAAACATTTAATTTAAAAAGGAACAAAACGAGGGGGTATATTTTGCCATAGAAAGTATGATTAGTGCTGCAGAAAAGAAAATGTGGGCACATTTTGAGTGATTTCTCAAATCCTCTTCTATTTCATCAAAAAATTCTGACATGCAGTCTCCCAAGATGGCAACCAGAGACAAAAGAGCCCAAATGTAGCCCAAATATCACCCAGATGTAGCCCAAGTATAGCCCAATGACAGAATGTCCCAGAGTGTTCTAAAGAACAACTAGAGCGCTAACAGTCTTACTTATGACAAAAGTATGGCACACCAGATGCCATCTTGATTGGAATGAAGTGGTAAGTCTGAAAACATTTAATTTAAAAAGGAACAAAATGAGGGGGTTCATTTTGCCATAGAAAGTATGATTAGTGCTGCAGAAAGAAAAATTAGGGCACATTTTGAGTGACTTCTCAAATCCTCTTCTATTTCATTTAAAAATTCTGACATGCAGTCTCCCAATATGGCCACCAGAGACAAAAGAGCCCAAATGTAGCCCAAATATCACCCAGATGTAGCCCAAGTATAGCCCAATGACAGAATGTCCCAGAGTGTTCTAAAGAACAACTAGAGCGCTAACAGTCAAACGTATGACAAAAGTATGGCACACCAGAAGACATCTTGATTGGAATGAAGTGGTAAGTCTGAAAACATTTAATTTAAAAAGGAACAAAATGAGGGGGCTCATTTTGGCATAGAAAGTATGATTAGTGCTTCAGAAAGAAAAATTAGGGCACATTTTGAGTGACTTCTCAAATCCTCTTCTATTTCATTAAAAAAATTCTGACATGCAGACTGAAACATGCACTTTGAACACCAACAGCAGACTTCCCTGGTGAGCAGTAGCTTTACTACAGTGATCTGATGAGCAACTAGAGTGCTAACATTCAGAATTTATGGCAAATGTGTGACACATCTGAATGCCTTCTTGATGGAACCAAAGTAAGCATGAGCGAATTTTGCGGATCTCGCGTTCGCGAATTTTGCGGATTTGCGGATTCGCAATCCGCAAAATCCGCGAATTCCCGCGAATTTGCGGATTTTTTTTTTTGTGTTCGCCCGTGTTTCTGCCAGTTCGCGAGGGTTTTGTACACTTTCGCAAATTGCGAACTTACCTGTCGGGTCGCAAGTTTCGCGAACTTGTTGTTTCTACGTGTCCAGCCTGTTTGGGACACTCTTCTTCATCACTGCCACTCTCTGTCACCACTGCCACTCTCTGACTACTCATGCCACCCTCTGGCCCACCCATGCCACCTTCTGTTTCATCACCACACCCTCTGGTTGTCCAGTGTACATTATTTTCGGCAAAGCAAAGCACACCTTCCCTGCCTCAAGTGACCTGAATTAATTTGGGGCTGATTCATGTGTCACAGAATATTTTTTTAGCTGGCACCTGCTTCCTTAGTGCGCCCTGATTAGTGATCTTTTGCACTTGCTAAGTGCTTTCATTGTTGCAAAATTAGTTACAACACCTGCCCTGCCCCAACTGACAATAATGAATTAGGGGCTGATTAATGGATTTTAACTTCCAGCCTGGCTCCTGCTTGTCTCCCTTAGCTGTAATTCAGGACCTTTGTGGCATATGTGTAACTATTCTGAGGTTCAGAGCAGGGTCACATAATAGTTTCAACTGGCAACTGAACTCTGGAGGGGCCCCTCAGGAAGCACTCCAGGAAATGGCTACTAATGATGAGCCTGAACTTTTGAACCTGGTAAGTAGTTACTTTCAGTTTTGCTAAGATCGTATTTCTGCAATTTTGCACTTATTCGCGGGGCGCGAACTCACGCGAACAGTGCGAGCAGTGCGAGCAAAATCCGCTGCTCGCGGATTTGCGGATTTTGCGGGAAATTCGCAAATCTCGCGGATTGCGGATTTCCCGAAAATCCGCAAAATCCGCGAGCGGAACGGATTTTCCGCCCATGCCTAAACCAAAGTAAACAAGCACTGAAAATGCAGTAGATCTCGCCCTCGTTTAAGTTAAAGCCATTCTGTTTGTAATGAGGTGGCTTTTTAGCTTTGCTTTTATTAGTGCTTATAAAACTTTCATGTAAATAACATGCATATGTATGCATATATGTATATGTATGCATGGATTTATATTTGTATTTATATAGATATGCAGATTAAATATGTTTATATATGTATGTATATATATATATACATAGGTCATTGGTGGCCTCTACTGTCTAACGTGTACTTAAAGCGTGAAGGTATAGACTGTAAAGATGAAAGAGGAGATCAAATGTGAACCCATCAGCCCACCCATTGGCGGAACTTCATCATCTGGGTTTAAGAAATACCAGTCTGGTGTCTACTAGGTGTCTCACCTTGAAGAAAATGTGAGTACAGCAACTAGTATATAGTACACCAGTGATGGAAAAAATGGGTAGTAGTGTCTGAAGGGCTGTAGGAAGTGAAGAAAAGTTGCAGTGTTGAAAGCAAATGTGCTACAGAAAGAGTGGTGAAATAAAATTGACTAGCATGGTGCCTAATAAACCTTTATTCAGACGGTCACCATGGTGCCAAGATTAAAAGCAGAGTGTAAATGGATGTAAACATATATTACCATTTGTAGATGAATAAATCGGTCGACATGTTTCAGCCTCAGGAGGCTTTCTTCAGGACCTAATAAGACACTACTGCAACTGTGGTAGTAAGATTCAAAGTACATACCATGCCAAAGATATTAACCTACTGTTGGTAGGAGATGAAGTCACGAGATTCGAGGTACCCTTCTGGGATTCGAGGTACCGACGGACAGAGCGGGGCCTCATTGTCCTGAGCGAGTGCATACTGGAGATTTCTGGTGGGCTTTCAGGTCTTATACAGTTAGGAATTAGCATTTAAAAACCTTGCAAATTCACTGAAAAAAATCATAGGTTTCAGACCTTATATAGTTAGGAATTAGCATTTAAAAAACCTTTGAAATTCATTGAAAAAACCATAGGTTTCAGGCCCTATATAGTTAGGAATTAGCATTTAATAAACCTTTAAAATTCACTCAAAAAACTATAAGTTTTAGGGGTGTTATCGTTAGCTGGACATTTCACTCATACAAAACCATTGAAATTGCGCCTATATAGTTAGTTGTATAACTATATTTTGCGCACCCGCAATCCACTGCTGATGATGTCACATATTACATCATTCATGACATGGTCAGTGACATCTCAAATGACATCACTGATGACATCACTGATGACATCATCCAGGGAATGTGGTTTGCTTTGTTATTTAAATATGCATTATATATATAGCAATTTGCATTGAAGAATGAGTGGATATATAAAAATAAATATTTGGATGGAGGATTTAGTAGCAGTGTAATTGACTGATTACTTGACCAATTTATAGTGTCTCACTAAATATAGTGGATAGTGACTAAACTGGTTGAATATCTGTATCACTTTGTCAGTTGTTGTGTAAACTGGTTCTCCAGTTGGTTACTAGCTATGTGAAAGTCTATATTAGTTATAGATGTTTTTTTAAACGCTTAATTCCTAATTATATAAGGCCTGAAACCTATAGTTTTTTAAGTGAATATATATATATATATATATATATATATATATATATATATATATATATATATATATATATATATATACATACTAGCTGAATAAAGAAGGTTTGAACACGCACGTGTGTGGTGCCTCAATGGCGGTGCAGCTTTCAGTTGGATATATATATGTCAGATCCCGGCAGCATTTGAGAAAGTTTGTAATAAACTAAACGAGAGTTCGAGGACATTGGTGCTGATATATATACATTGAAAATGTACATACTTTATTTAGTGTGTAACTTTCTTTTCATCGTTTTGATATTAGTGTTTTGCCTGATTTCAAAATGGTGCTTGTTTGGGACAGATCCCGCGAGACTACTTGCAGCAACAGTCATTGTAATTATGTTTATAAACTGTAGCGTCATGACGGCCGCCTGATATTGACGAAGGCGTACCGCCGAAACGCGTCTGTTCTTTTGACGTCTGTGCAAATAAATCCGACTTGGATTTCAACCCCCTTTTGAGTGCGAGTCGTTTCCTTTGGTACTTTGCATTTCTACGTGTCCTGCCGGCGCGTGGCTCGCACCCGCTGTTGAGTGCACCGGTGTCTATGGCAGAGCACTGGAGCGTCGAAAACTGTTTTTGGGAGCCGGAGCACCGCTCGAAGCAAAAAGTGGAGTACCGCTGTGAACCTTATGGAGATCTGGATCAGCCTCTAACGACCGCGCGCAACATGCGGTAAGGACCGACGATTCTTTGTTTCACATCAAGCGGATACATAACTGAACTGAACTGTCCTGCATCTACGAGCTTAGCGAGGGGGGGAAGCACTCATGATTTCTGCAACTGATGAATCCCATGTACAGTGAGGTGGACCGCTGTGACGCAGCCTCAGACATTTTCAAGACGAGATTTGGCTTTCGTCCAACAGTACAAACAGGTACTCAGAACCCACCCCAACCAGGTCTTAAAGCTAAATACCAACAACTAGAATGGCTTTATGAACGTGAGATAAGGAAATGGTGGGAGGCTACATCGCTTGAGAACTATATCGATGTGAACAGAGTTCCTCGTGGACTCAGAATCTATACTATACCAGCGTATGAGAGCCCTAATCCTAAACTTTTAGATGAGTGGGCTGAATATACTGCACACTCCTCTAAGGGCATGCTAGTTCTTCTAGTTAAATACGCCTGGATAGACAGACAAGAGACTTTGGATATTATAAGTGAATTTGAAACCAAAATTGTTGAAGAAGGAGAAAAGGAGGAGCATGATGCACTAAGAGCTTCAATGAAGTAACGATTGGCAACATATGAGGGAAAAATCGAACAGAGAAAACAACAAAAGTTTGAAAGGGATGCACAAGACTACGAGCAGGGTAGAATTTTAACATTTGCTCGCAAGTATGATGCCCCTAGGATAGATTTAAGAAAAAACAGATCGCTACAACAACAGCAGTCTGCTGCCCCCGAAACTTCAGAATCAGAGGTCTCAGGCGCTGAACTTTCAGACAATGACACGCGAGGAGCATCCAGCGCAAATATACCTGATTTACCTACACCTCCCCATTTTCACGACGAGTTTGATCTAATCAGGCAGGCGTGGCTGAGAGGGGGGAAAGAGAAGACCACCCAAAATAGCCACAGACACACCAGGAGAGGTGGGGGGCACGCGCCCCAAAAGAGGCGCAGGAAAATCGAAGAAGAAAATAACTCAACACAAGTGATGCCCAACGCCCTGGAGAGAGACACAGAAAATCTAACTATCATCAACCTGACTCCTAAGATTCTGACACCCTCAGAAACATCGGTTTTACAACTTGGACTTACTTTCTGTCCAACAAGTAACTTTGAATTTGTACAGACAAGCATTGACGTTTTCAAACTAGTGCGTAAAATGAAACTACACAAATTCTTTAAACTTAAAGGCATCAACTCACCTGACACTCCCCAAGCATCAGGGCCCAACCCCATCAATGAAAAGGAGTTGGAGCTTCTAGCAGTTCTGGAAGATCTTAATACAGAAGGTGCTACAGCCAGCCAAATAGCACCGGACATGGGTACCTCTGGAGCATCTGCTAGCAACATCCAGTCAAGAGAACCCAGCCCCTTTAAACCAGTCTCGAAGTTTGTCCCACCATCCAACTCGGACCCCATTGAGGTTTTTCATGACAAGGTCATGTTAGATCTGCGGAACCTAAGAGAGAATCCAGCAGAGAACCATAGATCCATGTGGAACCTGACATTTCAACAAAGGAAGGCGATTAAGGATTTGGCAGCTGACAAGAACATTGTAATAAAACCCTCCGACAAGGGTGGCAATGTAGTCGTGCAAACCCGTAAAAACTACTGCCTTGAAGCACTTCTCCAACTTAGCAATCGTGACAATTATACACCTATTGTGATGAAAGAATACTTGGAGAGTATCACTCAATATGAAAAACTGATACACAAGTGGCACATAAAAGGAATGCTGTCAGTCGAAGAATTCAAATTCCTGTCAGTTTGTAATCCTAAAATACCCACCTTCTACCACCTGCCGAAGGTGCATAAAGACTCGGAAAAACCGCCAGGCCGTCCGATAATTTCATCTGTTGGAGGCCTCTTGGAGAACATGTCTAAATTCATAGACTTTTATCTCTTTCCTTTTGTTGAGGAAATGACTTCCTATACGAGAGACACTAAGGACTTCCTCCGTTATGTTGATGGGAGCCCATGGGAATTAGATTATCTAATGGTGACCTTAGATATAGCCAGCTTGTTTACAAGCATTTCACATGAACAAGGCTTGGATGTAATCAATCAGGTGTTGCAACAATGACCGGCAGGACATAGGGAGCACAATGAAATGCTCACTGACTTTCTCCGTTTCTGCTTGTTTAACAGCATTTTCATTTTTCAGGACCAGATCTACCGACAAAAACGGGGGACGGCGATGGGAGCCTGCTTCGCCCCCAGCTAAGCGAATCTTTTCGTCGGCAGGTGGGAGAAGCGGGCGGCCTGGTTGGACTCCTGTGACCATTGGGTCAATAAGACCATAATTTGGAGGCGGTACATTGATGACCTCTTTCTGGTCTGGAAAGGGAGTAGACAGTCAGTTGAAGACTATATCAAACATCTCTACAGCAACAACCTTAATTTGAAATTCTCAGGTGAAATCAGCAACACTGAGGTGAATTACTTAGATGTAAGAGTATTCATAACCGATGGCAAGTTACAGACGGCTCTTTTCAGGAAACCCACAGCAGGCAACTCAGTGCTCCATGCACGCAGCAGTCAACCCACAAGCCTTAGGAACAGTATCCCCTATGGGGAACTTTTGCGCATCAAACGCAACAGCTCCCGTCCTGAAGACTATAACGAAGCAGGGCTGGCCAGCCTCGATAGATTCAGGGCACGAGGCTGTAAAGATAGGGTGCTGAGCGAAGCTTGGAAGAAAGCTGAGGTCAAGAGTAGAACTGATTTGATTAAAGAGACTCCAAAAATAGATAAAAACAAAGGTACCAGTAATCTGAGGCTCATTACAAATTTTTCCAACGCAGCTAAGAGCCTTAAAAAGATTATGTACTCTAATTGGAGTATTTTGAAATCTGACCCTGTCATTGGACGTGACATGCCTGCCCAACCTTCTATAACATTTTGTAAAACCAAGTCACTTAAAGATTACTTGGTACGGAGCCATTTGCCCCCTGCTGCCAGAGACATACAAGGTATAGGTGGGTTCTATCCTTGCAATAAGTGCAAGGCATGTGCCGACAGCAGGAAAGTTGTTAGCTATTCGGTACTACCAGGGAAACACGATCCAGTTGCCATCAAGAAATGTATGAATTGTCTGACACCTTTTGTGGTCTACTGTCTTACTTGCCCATGCGGACTTAAATATATAGGGAACACTATACATCTTGCCAAAATCCGCATTTTAGAACATCAGAGGGCAATTCAAAACAACGACAGCAATTATCCAGTAGCCCGTCATTTTCACATTCACCACAACAGTGACCGTAAACTCTTGAGTTACTTCTGCCTTGATCATGTGCCTCGAGATCCCAGAGGGGGAGATAGAGCGAAATGCTTAAGGAGACTAGAGTCCCGATATATTATTGATTTATCAACTACAACACCTTTGGGACTCAACATGGGGGAGGAACTGAAAGTAAACCTGTAAATACTGTAAATTATTATTGTCCTTATTCACAATTTCTTTTGCTGCACTATGACACTTCAGGCGTGAATCGATGTTATATGTACTGTCTTCAGGGTGCTTTTGCTTTATTCAATCATGGTTAGTATTTTCCAATTGATTGAGTACAGTTTTACTTGTGAATTTAACATCTGTGAAGTTTTTGTGAGTTTAAATGAATTTTTCCACTGCAGCACCACTTTAACGTAAGCCCATTCGAGGGCTAAATTGATTGAAAATGTACATACTTTATTTAGTGTGTAACTTTCTTTTCATCGTTTCGATATTTGTGTTTTGCCTGATTTCAAAATGGTGCTTGTTTGGGACAGACCCGGCGAGACTACTTGCAGCAACAGTCATTGTAATTATGTTTATAAACAGTAGCGTTATGGCGGCCGCCTGATACTGACGAAGGCGTACCGCAGAAACTTGTCTGTTTGTTTGACTTCTGTGCAAATAAATCCGACTTGGATTTGAATATATATATATATATATATATATATATATATATATATATATATATATATATATATATATATATATATATATATATATATATATATATATATATATATATATATATATATGTATATATTCTCCCAAAGAGAAATGACCCGTCTCCTGAAGTCCGGGGCCCGTTAACGATGGCGAGCAGGCACCGAGCGGGTCACTCGGTAATTAATTCCACACAACAATCCTTCACAGGAAAGCTCGCACTCGGGATAAGTTTCACCACAGTTTATTCAAGCAAAGTAACGCGTTTCGACAGCAAAAGCTGTCTTGATCACACAATTGCATATTGGAACAGGAGGTCCATACATAGGTATACAACACTAAGGAAGGACTAAAAGTTAGATAACTAGTGTTCAAATCCTAGTGTGGCGGCCATCTTGTAATGGTATATACATATAAGTGGTAACACCAACTATAAAGTATAATATGTACATGGTCTTTGTGTATAGAAGCGTTTCATATATATACATACATATATACACATATTTACAGACAAGGATAACAGATTCTTTCGACATAGTGCCTGTTACGAATCCTATTTATTTATTTATTCATTTATTTATTTAGAATTTTATATAGCGCGTAGTTACCCTCGGGCATCCCAGCGCTTGTCCAGGCAGCAACAGTATCCACAGAGCCAGATCAGACACATCACATAGGGAATAGATGTGTTTTCAGAAGCTTCCGAAAACGAAGAGTGCAAGTCTCTAAGTGCATCCTCAGCGGAAGCGCGTTCCAGAGAGTGGCTGTGTGGACCAAAAATCTTCTACCACCAGTACCGGCCTTATTGACCCTAGGAACCTGAAGCAGATGTTTCTGGTCGGAGCGCAAAGCTCTGTTAGCTTTATAGGGGACCACTAACTTCCTTAGGATGGAGGGTCCCTTCCCCTGGAGGATTCTATGTGCTGTACAGAGAGCTTTGAATTTAACCCTCTCCCGCACTGGAAGCCAGTGCAATGACTTCAGGGCGGGTTTAGCTGACTGCCTCCTTGGCACGTTCGTCAGCATCCTAGCCGCGGCGTTTTGGACCCGCTGAAGCTTGCTAAAAGTTGCTTCAGGGGCGCCAAGGAAAATAGCGTTGCAGTAGTCGAGCCTTGAAATGATCAGGCCCTGAATGAGTAGCTTCCTCGATGTCAAAGGGAGGAGAGGCAAGACTTTACGAGCTGAATGGAGGAGCCCGAAACAGACCCCTGCAGTTTTCTTAGCCTGGGTCTTAAAAGAAAGGTCTTGCTCTAGCCAAACCCCCAAGCTCTTGATCTCCTGCTTAGGGCTGGGGAGCCAGATGGTCGAAGGGAGTGAGGGAGTCTTATGCCCTAGCAACATTATTTCGGTCTTAGAACCGTTTAATTTAAGCGCCGATTCGCACATCCAAGTGTGCACTTTGGCCATACATAGGCGCAGCGAATCCGGGTTCTTCACAAATTGGGACAATGCGACCACAAGCTGAGTATCATCAGCATAGCTGACGATTTTTATCCCAAATGGGACAACCACATCCTCCAGGGGGGCCATATAAACATTAAACAGTGTGGGGCTTAAAGAAGAGCCCTGTAGCACCCCACACTGGAGGGGGATAGGTGTTGACCGTTCGCTGCCTTCCCAGACCTGGTAGGTCCGGCCACACAAAAATGACCGAAGCCACTGCAGCGCCACTCCTGCCACCCCCACATTGGACAGCCGTTGGATCAACACTTGGTTGTTAACAATGTCGAAAGCCGCACTGAGGTCCAGGAGGATCACTGCCACTGACCCTCCTGAATCCAAAATGCTCCTGGCTTCCTCAACGACTGCCAATAGGGCAGTGTCTGTGCCCTGCCCTGGCCGAAAACCCGTTTGTGACTCTCGTAACAGACCGTTGGACTCCAGAAAGTCTGACAATCGATGATTAACCAGTCTTTCTGCGATCTTACCAAGTCCTGGCAGCAGAGAGATAGGCCTGAAGTTTGCCAAATCCGATGAATCCAGATTAGGTTTCTTCAGGAGAGCCTTTACCACTGCTCTTTTCCAGCTCGGCGGCACCACACCCTGGGCAAGGGATGTATTAATCAAGTTCGTAACAGGGGCCGCAATAACAGATGCCACCTGTTTCAGGAACCTCATTGGGGCCGGATCCCCAGGAGAACCACTCTTCATGGACCCCAGCTCCTTCATGACTTCTGCCGCAGATATTGGACCAAAAGTGTCCAATAGGACACGATCTCCTCCTACCTGATTACCCATGTCTGCGCTCTGCGCAACCTGAGGCAGCGCGCTTATGATGTTCTCTATTTTCAAGTGGAAGTACTCCGCCAACTCCCTGCACTTCTCAGCTGGGTTACCTTCATGCCCTCAGCAGCCATCCGGACACTTTCAAGTGGAGTATTCCTTATGGTGAGCTGCTGAGGGCGAAAAGAAACTGTAGTACCGTTCCTGCTTTTGAGAATGAGATGGACATCATGATGTCCAGGTTTAGAGAGAGAGGTTACCCCGATTGGGTACTCAATAAAGCAAAAGAAAGAGTCATGAGTGTAGAACGAAATTCACTACTGAATCCAAACGATGCTACTAACACTCAAGAAAATAACCAGGATCCTGAAGGCACTTTGAGGGCAATATTTACCTTCAACAGTAATTCAAATGAAATCGCTAAAATACTTGCTGACAAATGGGATGTACTGATCAGTGACCCCATCATCGGTCCCAGTATACCACGCAGGCCCCAAATTACCTATAGAAAAGGCAGAAGCATAAGAGATATCATTGTTCGCAATGATATCACATCTAAAAAAACATTAAACGATCATCAACTCAAAGGTTTCTACCCCTGTGGGCATTGTAAAGCCTGTCGTATCAGCAGTATGGTAAAAAGTGTTTCCATCCCTGGTTTTGATACTCCTAAAAATATTGAGCAATTTCTGACTTGTAGTTTCACCTTCTGTGTATACGTACTGATGTGCCTTTGCAAAATGAAATATGTGGGTAGTACCACACTTATGACCAAAAAAGAGTTCTTGAACATATGCGGGCGATAACCAACAAAGACCCCATTACCCCATAGCGAGACATTTTGAACTTTTTCATGGTTCCAACAGCAATCTATTACGTTTTTTTGCTTTGGAACAAGTCCACTTGGGTCCAAGGGGTGGGAATAGAACTCTTGCTCTTCGGAAACGTGAATCGAAGTGGATAATTAATCTTGAGACCAAACATCCAAAAGGGCACAATCTGGATGAAGAACTTGCCTACCATCTAAAAGATTAATGTCTGGTCTTGGTCACCTAAATCTCATTGATCTGTTAATTGCCAGTGTACTGTAATTAATCTGCAAGTTGTTTGTGTTTTTCTGAATTTCATTGTAAATGCATTTATTTATTTCTTCACTTATAGGAAGAAAGGACAGGTTACTTGAATAGTGGATTGTTGTATTCATCCCTGACAACCTACCCCTTTCTTTCCGAGGGTCCTGTTTATCAGATAAGAATTTGCACTTTTTGTAGTTAAAAATGTATTCTATTTTTTGTACATAATATAACTTTTCCTTCACATTTTCTTCTCTTTATTGACACAGGATGCGTTTTTAGGTAATCTCTATATAATGTGGCGGCTTTATGAGGTGTATACAGTATATAATTTGTGGGACATGTCTAATCTACTGGTCTAAACCACAAGGATATTTCTGGATGAACTATGGCACTATGCCGAATATAGCCAACACTGTTTACGATCATTTTGGCAGCTATGTAAATAGAAATAGAAATAGACGTGATATCATAGATATCAGCAGCCTATTTGATATATTGAATTTCATGTAAATGGTGTATACATGTAAATAGTGTATCCTTGTATATACACATGTGAATAAGCAGTTAATAGGATTCGTAACAGGCACTATGTCGAAAGAATCTGTTATCCTTGTCTGTAAATATGTGTATATATGTATGTATATATATGAAACGCTTCTATACACAAAGACCATGTACATATTATACTTTATAGTTGGTGTTACCACTTATATGTATATACCATTACAAGATGGCCGCCACACTAGGATTTGAACACTAGTTATCTAACTTTTAGTCCTTCCTTAGTGTTGTATACCTATGTATGGACCTCTATAACTGAAAGCTGCACCACCATTGAGACACCACACATGTGCGTGTTCAATCCTTCTTCATTCAGTGAGTTACAGGGAAAACAGGCTCACCCCACACAGCGCAGGTAACCAATCATGTTTCAGGCGCATCTGCCCTTGTTCACTGGTATAATCTGGGAGCCCCAGCAGCAAGGTTTCACGCCGTGTCTGCGGCAATTTAATTGTAGTCCCGCCTTTTGGGCGTGTCTCGAAAAGGCATTCTGGTCTCTGTAGTTTGCTGCATTTTGAAATCCATACTGGGCAGCCGCTGTGTCTCACACTGTCTTATCACATCTACAGTAGATCGCTGAGCAAGGCAAGGCTGGGTCCCTGCTATCTACCTCGCACGAAACTGTTCACGCCATTCCATCAAGCGCTAACTTCTTCAAGCACACGGGAGCCGCTCTTCTGCAGTGGGGTGCCTCGAGACCTGGGCAAGGCCGCTATATATCCAACTGAAAGATGCACCACCAGTGAGGTACCACACATGTGCGTGTTCAAACCTTCTTTATTCAGTGAGTTGCTGGGAAAACAGGCTCACCCCTACACACGCAGGTAACCAAACAGGCTTCAGGCGCATCCGCCTTTGTTCACTGGTATAATCTGGGAGCCCCAGCAGCAAGGTTTCATGCCGTGTCTGTGGCCCCCCTACCCCTCCCCAAAATTCACCTATCCCCCCCCCCCCGGGCCAATAGAGGCCTCAGGAGGGGGGGCCACGCAGTCCCCCTCTAAAAAAAAACAATACATGTGGACATGCCCCTGGGGATGGGGTCCCTGGGCCAGAATTGGCTACGGGAGTGGGGCTCACGCGGCCCCCTTCCCGGTCAGATTTTTGTTTTTTTTAAACGGGGTCAGGCCCTGGGGTAAGGGCTCCCCAGGGCCCAAAAAAAGCACAAAGAAGGGAGGCCACACAGCCCCACTTCTAATAAAAGTAATAAAAAAAAGACCAGCTTTGTATGCGCCGCAGGGCAGCCTTGCAGAGAGGTGGTCTGAGGCCATGCCCCTTTTTTACACCTCTCTGCAATGCAGCTCTGTGGCGCTTACTGGAGGTACCTGGTGGGCTAGTTGGCCTCCAGGGACCCTCAGGACTCAAGGGGAATTAATCCCCAATTTACAATGCACCAGGGGGCGCATTTGCACAGTGGTGCAGGGAGGGGGCGGGCCTGACTAAGCAAGTGTGCAAACGGGCCCTCTGGCACATTGTCAATTGGGATTAAGTCCCCTTCAATCCTGAGGATCCCTGGGGGCCAACTAGCCCACCAGGTACCTACAGTAAGCACCACAGAGCTGCATTGCAGAGAGGTGGTATGAGCCACGCCCCTTTTGACACCTCTCTGCAACGCAGCTCTGTGGCGCTTACTGGAGGTACCTGGTGGGCTAGTTGGCCTCCAGGGACCCTCAGGACTCAAGGGGAATTAATCTCCCAATTTACAACAAGCCAGAGAGCGCGTTTGCACAGTGGTGCAGGGAGGGGGCGGGCCTGACATAGCAAGTGTGCAAACAGGCCCCCTGGAACATTGTAAATTGGGGGATGAAGTCCCCTTCAATCCTGAGGATCCCTGGGGGCCAACTAGCCCACCAGGTACCTCCAGTAAGTGCCACAGAGCTGCATTGCAGAGAGGTGGTATAAGCCACGTCCCTTTTGACACCTCTCTGCAACGCAGCTCTGTGGCGCTTACTGGAGGTATTTGGTGGGTTAGCTGGCCCCCAGGGACCCTCAGAATTCAAGGGGACTTAATCCCCCAACTTGCAACGCGCCGGGTCACGGATGGCACCACCACATGAACTCTGTGGGATTGCTGCCACTGGAGCTCAAGCGGCAAGGCGAAGCTGGACATGCCTGGTATTGCAATTCCATTTCTCATGTGACACTTTTGTTTCCCTGATTATTGATTGTTTTTTAAAAGCTTGAAATGGTTTGGTGGTACCTCATTACAACTACCAGCCCCAGAATGCACCATAATTATTGAATCAAGGAATTATAAAAACCAACAAGGCAAAACGCTGGCTGTTTCACCGCCATTCTTTTGCTTCACAGGTTGCCCATGAGGAAGGGCGTAATGCTTGAAACGCGTTGGCAGCAAATTCTAAGGGGCTATGTACGAGACCTGAGCGACGATCCTGAGTGTGCCTCCACCGCAAGGGGAACTTTCTTTGTATATTTGAGTGACCACCCGTGTCATGGATGGCACCACCATATGAACTCTGTGGGTTCGCTGCTGCTGCAGCTTGAGCTGCTAGGCAAAGCGGGACATGCCTGGTATTGCTATTGCATTTCTCATGTGACATTTTTGTTTCCCCAATTATTGATTGTTTTTTAAAAGCTTGAAATGGTTTGGTGGTACCTCATTACAACTACCAGTTCCAGAATACACCATAATTATTGAATCAAGGAAAAATAAAAACCAACAAGGGAAAACTCTGGTTATTTGACCGCCATTCTTTTGCTTCACAGGCTGGCCATGAGGAAGGGCGTAATGCTTGAAACGCGTTGGCAGCAAATTCTAAGGGGCTATGTACGTGAGACCTGAGCGACAACCCTGAGTGTGCCTCCACCGCAAGGGAACTTTGTTTGTGTATATATATATATATATATATATTGTTTTCCACCAAGCACAGCGGCCGCTGTGCAGATGCACTTCCAATCCAGATAATTACGAAGTAATCCACGAGACAGTACTGTCTCGTGGATTACTTCGTAATTATCTGGATTGGAAGTGCATCTGCACAGCGGCCGCTGTGCTTGGTGGAAAACAATATTTACAGGGCGGCCTCCGCCCCTGGATTGCACCGCAGTTACAGGTCCCGGTGAAACGGAGGAAGTGGGCTGATCTATATATATATATATATATATATATATATATATATATATATTGTATTACAAAGGTGCTCTTGCAGCGAAGGATCACACGGCAGCAGGCAAGTTCAAAACTTGTTTTATTGCATCTACGAGGGTACATCAGCTTCCGTAATTACTTCTCCTCATCCCGACGCGTTTCAGTGCTGTCTGCACTTTCTTCTGGGGAAATGGCAATGCGGTATGTATGAAGCAGTTTCCGCTAATCCTTTGTAGTTTAGTTCGGAGCGCGCTTGGTAGCACGTGATCCCTCGAGGTTTGTGGGATCTGTAGTCTTTACTGGCTTTTGTTCAATCCCACAGTGGGTCCCGCAGTGGCATTACAATTGTCTAAGGTCGCAGGGGTCTATTTTCGACTCACCGCTTGGTTCAGGTACTCTGGTGCACCCCGGTTACTGTAATGTTCCCTCGTTAGTTTTCAGCACCTGCCGCCGCCATTGGTTGTCAGGGACAGTCCCTGTATCACGGCCCCTTGCTCCGGCGGCTCCCTCCTCTATTCCAAGGTGGTGCTTCCTTCCACGACACAGCTGTCGTGTTGAAATTTTGTATTACAAAGGTGCTCTTGCAGCGAAGGATCACACGGCAGCAGGCAAGTTCAAAACTTGTTTTATTGCATCTACGAGGGTACATCAGCTTCCGTAATTACTTCTCCTCATCCCGACGCGTTTCAGTGCTGTCTGCACTTTCTTCTGGGGAAATGGCAATGCGGTATGTATGAAGCAGTTTCCGCTAATCCTTTGTAGTTTAGTTCGGAGCGCGCTTGGTAGCACGTGATCCCTCGAGGTTTGTGGGATCTGTAGTCTTTACTGGCTTTTGTTCAATCCCACAGTGGGTCCCGCAGTGGCATTACAATTGTCTAAGGTCGCAGGGGTCTATTTTCGACTCACCGCTTGGTTCAGGTACTCTGGTGCACCCCGGTTACTGTAATGTTCCCTCGTTAGTTTTCAGCACCTGATCCAAAATGGCGGAGTGAGGATCCGTGCCGGCTGACCTACCTGTGTGCTCCACTCCTCACTCTCCCTCCTAGAACTCTCTCGGAAAGAATGCTGTAACGAAGTTGTAATTCCATCGAGGTTACAGAGCAGGTTTACTACGGCGGCTCTTTCTGTTCTAATTAACCGATGCTTCTGCTCCTCGAGGCTGCCTGGCTGCTACGACAGCTGTTTGGTGCACGGATCGGTAACTCCGGGCTCAGCTGTTCTGGTCTTTTCGTCAACCGGCGAGCGACTGCCGGAGCGACTGCCGGAGTGCGTGGGACCCATAGGATGACCCCAAAAAACCCTTCGCAGATGCCGTCACGCCAGACACGAAACAGCAAACAGGCGATGACGGCTACGACTACGGCGGCAGCTGCAGCAGTAACTACCTCGCTTTCAGCCGCCACTCCTTCCACAGCTGCTACGCTCACCGTCTCACCCGCGGCAGTCCCGACAGCAGCCTCCACCTCTCTACAAACTTCTCTACAACCCCTTGAGATCTACCTCGACGGCGCTTCAACGGAAAATAGCGACCCCCCTGCTACAGCCTCTGCTTCTGCAGTCCTGATCCCAGCAGCAGAAGTGAAATCCTCAACGGGTACAGCCAAACAGGTAACAAAGTCCTCAATTCCATTTAATGTGCCACAGATTAAGGGTTCAGTATCCAAAACGGACAAAACCGGGACAAAAACACAGGCAAAAGCAGGGGGGGTGGCAGAAGGGTCTGCTTCACAACATTTGACTCTAAGCAATCAAGGTGCTGATCCTGACCCCTTGCATGCGAGTACTATGACACCAGAAGCGCTAGACCTCAATAGGGGTAAAGCTCCACAGATGCTTCCAGAGCCACCACCCCATCTACCCAAACCGATCTCAATTGACCTCATTACAAGCAACCTAGAGGTGATACCTGAAGATGTAGGTAACAAGCCCGGGGGGTCAAATGAGAATAGAGCAAATAAGCTGCTCCCAGCTGATGCCGAGCTGGACTCCTACGAGGACTGTGAGGTCGAATCAGAGATAGAGGATGACAGGTCAACAGACCTATTAACAGGGGGGTGCGCTTCACAGAACAAAATCAAGGGGAAACCAAAAACAAAGAAAAGTAGCAAAGCGGGTGCTATCTCCAAACGACTCAAACAAAAGACAAGCAGTAATCCCGCCCTGAAGAAGCATATCTTAGAAAAAAGCCCACTTAGAAATTGGATTGTAGCAAAGGGTCTGGTTAAAAACATGACACTGAGGCTATCAGGTGGGAGCCCTACCGACCCTCTACCAGTCACGACCTCCCCTGAGAAAAGTATATTGATCAGCCCAGATATTATGCCTTTGGGGGACAAGTGGGACGGGCTACAACCTCAAGAGCAAGCTAACGGGTCATCCTACAGCTTGGAGCTAACATTATCGGACGAAGCCAATAACTCACCATCAGCCATCCAACCGTCCTCCCAGGCAACAACAAGCCCCTCTTCCTCAACGGCGACACCCCCGGGCCCTGCCATTGCTTCTCCTACAACGGCTACAAGAAATGCAGAAACTGATACTCCTCCCTCCTTAGATGAAATATTGACGGTTTTGAGCAAACAACTGAGCAATCAGAGGGCGGAAGCACAAGAATATTTTCTCCAACTTAGAGAAGATAATAACAAGATGCAATCTGTCTTACAAGATCTCACGGCTAAAATTGGGGGGGTCTCTCAAGATACTATTGAGCTACAGGAACGGGTGGTACAGGTGGAGGAGACAAACACCAAAATGATAAAAACAGTGGAAAAACACGACGACCAACTGAAGGTACTACAGCTAAAAGTTGAGGATTTGGAGAATCGTCAAAGGCGCTCCAACCTAAGACTTTTTGGAATTCCGGAGAGATCAGAGGGCGGAGACCCTAGAGCCTACATCGTAGGGGTCCTCCAGAAGGCTTTCCCGGACCTGTCAGACTGGGACTGGGACTCACAAATTCAAAGGGCCCACCGCTTACCTCTGTTCCAGAAGAATAGAGAGAACCAATTTCCACGCCCATTCCTAATTTACTTCGGCAATTTCCTTCTACGACAAGCGGTCTGGCAGAGAGCCCGCCCCAACTCCCCAGTAGCTGTAGGAGAATTCTCGCTTTTCGCACGCTCCGATCTCAGTAGGGACACTATGGACAAGAGGTGGCAGTTCCGCAAACTGATGGATCCAATTAAGGCCCATGGTGGGCAAGTTTTCCTCCAGGAACCTGCTCGTCTAAAGGTTATAAGAAATGGGCGTACCCATTTCTTCAGTGATGTTAAGGAAGCAGAGAATTATCTCTCCAGCATCATATCTAGCCAGAGCTAGACCCAGAAACAATCTAACTTCAGAAGTAATAAGTAAAGACTGATGTTAGAACAAACTATCTAATGGGAGTATAGGGGGCACAACTCCACAAACTCACGAAATTAGAGGGGGAGAAAATGAGAAAAATCAAAAGGAAATGAAAAAGACTTGTGCATGTTTAATGATTTTTGCTTTTTGGAGGGGGGGGGGTGAGAGTGACACAGGTTGCGTCACCACACACGCTGCCTTACTAACGGCAGCATTCACTGGGGGGTGGTTCTTCCCCGGCCGGGGTGAGAACCAAGGGGGGAGGGGGGAGGGACAACATCTCCGCAAGATGGGGCTAGGGGAGCCAGGGGGGGGGGAATATAATAAAATTTGTGTGCAGGATGACAAGTGGGAACTAATTGATAAAATTCGCAACTTATGTTTTTTTTGTGGCATTACTATATGTTGTAGAGGCTTAAGAGAACTAACTTTAGCCTTATTATTTGGTCATTTGAAGAGGGCGCAGCTTTCCAACAGACAGTTAAATGCATCTAATTAGATGTTTAGCCTGGAACGTGGCAGGACTCAATAGCAAAAGCAAAAGATCCTTAGTATCAGAGGAATTGAAATTACATAACCCTCATTTTTGCTTATTATCAGAAACCCATATCATATGGAAAGACAGGAAAATCTTAAATCAACTGGGATATGAAGTTTTGGTCTGTTCCACTTTTGGGAATCCTACAAGAGGAGTCGCCATTCTTAAGGACAAACGACTCAGGGTAGAGGTACTCCAAACCGCTCATGACAAGGATGGCAGATGGGCCATAGCGCAAATCAATTACGCTAACACTAAGTATGTTTTATGCGTAGTCTACGGCCCAAATGTAGACGACCCAAAACATTTTGACCAACTAAATGTGAAACTCCTGGGCTGGGAGGGGGAATTCATAATAATGGGGGATTTTAACTGTATTCTGGACTACAAAATAGATACCACCAAACCGAATGCTCATCAAAGGATGCACAAGACCAGGCTGTCCATAAAAGATATATGTCGGACACACAATATCAAAGACGCTTGGAGATATCTGTATCCATCTGTACCGGGCTTCACATACTACTCTGCGCCCCACAAGATGTGCACTAGAATAGATTTGGCTCTAACTAGCGATAAACTATTACAGGCTGGTTCCATGATCCTCTGTCCCCGGATAACATCTGATCACAACGCACTCATAATAACATTCGATACACAAAACACGCGGACACCACCTAGGCCTTTCTCTTTTCCAAGACACCTGCTTTCTGATCCAAATTATGTGAAACAGCTCAAAACTCATCTCAATGAATATATAACAATTAATAGAAACTCAACCGGCTGCTGCATGGTATGGGACTCTTGCAAGGCAAGTATCAGAGGGCTCACTCAAGCCTATGTCATCAGGCAAAATGCAGAACAGAAGCAGCACAAGCTTACACTACTGAATAGTATAACCAAACTGGAAGATTTACTTGTTAATGCATTACAGCATAATCCCGCAGCAGTAATGGAAATTAACCTAAAACTTAGCACATTGAAAACTGATATAAAATCTAACCTTATTAGGAAAAACAGCACTAGGATCCAAAAATTCAAAATAGCCCAATATGAGGGTGGGGACAAAATTGGCAAAGTCTTAGCATATAAAGTAGCAGAAGATAGAGCAGATACCTTAATTTCTAAAATCCGAGGACAAGGGAACAAAATATATAATCAGCCACAAGATATACTTAATCAATTCGCTGAGTATTACAGAAACCTATATACCCCAGAAAATCCTCCCGATATAGAATCAATTGAGGAATATGTAGAAGAACATCCAGTGAGTACAGGGAACCCACTAGGCCTGGATGTACTCTCTAATGCCATATCACTTAATGAATTACAACAGGCTATTAACTCGTTACCAACAGGGGAAGCGGCAGGAGAGGACACAATACCTCTGGAACTCTATAAAACTTGCGGCCAAGAACTAGAACAGCTATTATTGGAAGTAATGCAATCGATTGGACCAAACGGAACGGCTCCTAAATCCTGGAACAGGACAAAAATAGTTTTTTTCTTAAAAAAAGAGAAAAATAAGGAAGAGAGAGGGTCATACCGACCCATCTCTCTGATCAACACTGATGCGAAAATATTCGCTAAGATCATGGCTAATAGATTAGCCCCTTTTATGCCCAAAATCGTCAATCAACAACAACATGGCTTTATCTTAGGGCGAGATACAACCGCGCATGTAAACATGGCAATTACAGCGTTTGACATCGCGGAGGTTAAGTCCATTCCACTCGGCATGATATTATTAGACGCCGAAAAGGCTTTCGACCGAGTGGGGTGGACCTATCTCTGGCGAGCACTATCTAAAATAGGTCTTGGGGGAAACTTTTTGAAGGGCATAAAAGCACTCTATGACAAACCCACCGCTTGCATCAGCTACGGGGGCCTGACCTCATCAGAGTTCCCTATAATGCGCGGGACTCGGCAAGGATGTCCCCTCTCACCTCTTTTATTTGCTCTTTCACTCGAACCTTTTTTACTTGCACTTCACCTTCAAAATTTGATTATCCCATTCAATTTCAACTCACAGGAGCTGAAAATGACAGCCTACGCTGATGACATTGCCGTATATACCATGGACATTGCTAAAGCACTAAAAGGAATATACCTCGAGGCCGAGAAATTTGGGAAGGTGTCAGGCTACAAGCTCAATGTTCAAAAGACGCAAGTCATATCGAATTACTCCCCATCTGTCCCTATACCTGGGATCTGCAAAGAGGCCACATACCTTGGGGTTAAACTAACAGCCAGACTACAAAACATTAACAATATAAATTATAACGACTTGATTAAAAAAACTACTCTTGTTTTGAAAAAATGGAACAAATTGCCCTTAAATATGATTAGTAGAATTAATCTTATCAAAATGAAAGTTCTGCCAAAATTTGTATACCTATTCCGTTCCATTCCGCTGTCACTTAACAATACATTTTTTCAGCATCTAGACGGGCTTCTGAGCAGTTTTATATGGGGCTACAAAAGGGCCAGAAGGTCATTAAAAATAATGAAAAATAATCTAAACAAAGGAGGGCTGAATGTCCCAGACTTCAAACTATATTTTTGGTCCTCATTTTTTACTCGTATACGCTCAGTACTACACGGAGATAGAACTCCCCTTTTTTTTCATTCTTTTATGCTGAAACAAGACTCCTCATTCTTTCTGTTTAGAATCAATGACCCGAATTACTACAAAAGGGTAAAGTTCAAGACCGCCAGAGACATTGTTAGGATTTGGAATAATATATTAAAACATTGCAAAACAAATTTTTATCACTCAAAACTTCCGTTGTGGGGCAACCCAGGTCTCCCGGCTATCTTTACAGATCCTATCACTAATAGCTGGGCTTCTCTTGGGATTAAGACGCTGGAGGATCTGTACGGCTCGCAGGGGTTGCTAGAATTCAATACACTTAAGCAGCTATACGATCTACCGGAATCCTCAAGGTTCAAATACATGCAAATCCATGACTATCTGATCAACTATAAAAAGATACAAAATATTTCTGATTGCGATATCTGGACTTGTCTCTACTCAAATAAGAATAAATCGGTCATCAGCGAATCTTATAAAATACTCAGCCTCTCTAGAACCAACGACAGCGACAAACTGGCGGCGAAATGGAGTACCCAGCTAAACCTAAATATTACCTCTAACCAGATAGAGCACTCTCTTACTAATATAAATAATCTTGTACGATCATCCAGCCTCCGACTACAACAATACAGAACGACCTGCATGTTATATTACACACCAGAAAGAATTACCAAATGGTCATCAAACCCCTCCTTCAGTAGCCGTACCAAATGCCCCAAATGTTCGTTGGAAGCAGCTAATTTAGTTCATATCTTATACTCTTGCCCCAAACTAAAGAACTTTTGGGGCGACATATCGAGGGTACTGAGAATAAAAAATATTTCATGTCCCACCACTACGGCTGCTTCGGTCCTACTAGACCTCAACACCTCTTTATCCCCACAATCATCTTTAATCACTATACTTTTTTCATGTGCAAAATTAACTCTGGCTAGGGCCTGGATTGACCCAGAACCACCGACGGTCTGGAAATGGTGGACCTTAGTAATAGAAATACACGCTATGGAGCTAGCCTTAGCTAACCTTAGGGGAATCCGCTCACTGACTAAGTTTAACAGAATTTGGGGCACCCTGCTAGATTGAGAATTCTATATTGTTATAACACTATTAATCTGTATGACTCTTAAGCCTTTTGTTTAATTCTACAAATGGATGAACTCGTATATGAATTCTTGTTGCCTTCTGTTTTATTTTGTCATCTTGCATATCAATAAAAATATTCAAAATAAAAAATAGTTTTCAGCACCTGCCGCCGCCATTGGTTGTCAGGGACATATATGTATCCCCCAGGGAAACATCGGGACACAGACGCCAAGAATATGTGCACATTTCTCATTGTTTCCCCACTGTTTACTTGCCGATTTTCGGCCAAGCCTGGCATTGATCACATGATTTATATATATATCATTTAAAAGACTCCATCAGAGGCCCTTGTAGGCATTGTACTCTCTAAGGGCCTAATTATGAGCTTCAGCAGAGCGGGTGACAAGGCTCTTAGGTGCATGCCCGCCAGATTACGACTTAAAGGTGGTATGGCCCGGATGGTGAGGTGGTTCTGTGGTGGTGCCTCTTTCAAAGGCAACAGTGCCTTTAAAAAAAGGCACTGCAATGGGACTGCACAAGTTTCCTGCATGGCATGGACTCTAACGTCCATGCCGTGCAGGAACTGGTGTGCATGCACATAGGTGGGATCATGCTATACCCTCCCTGTGTGGATCCACATGCAGAGGAAGCAAAGGGGCCCTGTAGGCCCCCTTTGTTACCTCTCCGCCACAGTGTACATAGAGAAGGAACCACCATGACACCACCGACGCAGAGAAAACTCATAATATGCTTGGCGGGCCGCGGCGGTGCCTCCAAGCATATTGCTGCCTCTGACCATCACAAAACTGCTGTTCCCTGGAAGCATCGGTGGTCCCAGGGCAGTCCGACTGTCCAACTCATAATGGACGTACAGAAAAATGGGCAACCCAATATTCCCTTGAGGGTTTGGGCGTAATTGTATGATAGGGAAAAGGTACCGTCAAGGGATTTTGATCAAACAAGATATTTTAGTTTTTTGAAAACTTAATTAAATGACCCAATATTAATGGAAGTCTTAAAGCACCAATGGCAAACTTTGTCAATTATTAAAAAGGATTGTGCTAGAAGTCACAAGGTAACTGTATTTTTAAGAAGAAAAGCTTGTACCCTTGTTACAGAGAAGCTGTTATAATCTGATTTTGTTCTTCATGTAACATTGTGTTTTGATATACTGTTATATACCCTATTTTGTGAAAATTCACAGATAAAATCTATTTTTCTATCTACACCTGCCTCTTTACTCTATTTCTGTTTGTAGACTAACAGCATCCTACCTTGTGACTTCTAGCACAATCCTTTTTAATAATTGACAACGTTTGCCATTGATGCTTTAAGACTTCCATTAATATTGGGTCATTTAATTACGTTTTCAAAAAACTAGAATATCTTGTTTGATCAAAATCCCTTGATGGTACCTTTACCCTATCATACAACTCATAATGGGGCGGTCAGACTGCCGGTGCAGCGGTGGCTGGACTGCCACCTCCGCACCCTCACGCGTCTGGCGGTCCTCGGACCACCGGACTCGTTATCGGGGTTTAAGGGTAGTGCCAAAACCTGCATGCACTTGCCCTAATATTGAGTACAAGGTATTGATGTGTTAATCCTTTTTCTAATCTTCATCCTGGTGTAAGGGCAGATCATAGCAAAGGAGCACAGTTGTGATACATGGCTTCAATGCTGCACTGTCATCTCCTGGCTATGAAGCTGTCTATCCGCTGGCATTCAGGTCACAGCATGCTGGTTTTCAGTGTCAGAGCTTCCAACCTGCAGCCGGAGTCTCCAGCACACAGCATCAAGGTGGGTCAAGAAACAGGGGCGCTATCGATCGTGCAGCAGGTTCAATGGCACCCAAGCCCAGTGTTGTGAGGGACCCATTTCACCCCAAATACCCCAACTACACCACCGGTTTAAAAGCGGGGCTATCAGGTGCGTGGATATGAGAGGCCAGTGGGCCAGCGTCACCTGCCAAAGGTCACTGAGTGGAGAGCTATGGACTGGTGACAAACCAAGAGAAAGAACCAGGCCGCGCTGGCTGACGGACTTGGCCGCGAGGCCAGGGACAGACATGGCCGCGAGGCCAGGGAGTGTCACCTCCTCACGATGAAAAAGAGCATGTGGAATATGTGAATGCAAATAAGCAGAAGTCAGAAGCTCTGCTCTGGGGAGACTGCCAGCTTAGACGTTTACACATTCAGTCAGCGCAGTCACGCTCTGTAAGTTTAGGAAGAAAACAGACACAAGACAAAATCCCTCGTCCTACTGTCTCCATGAACCGTGACCAGAATAAACCCGGGATTCTACCTCACACTGCGGGGGCCAAGACACACAGGGAGTCACTGCAGCGGAGACATGGCGGTCAAGCAGAGAAAAGTAGGTCATTGGTGTGCGCATGTACATGGGTGCAGCCATTTGTTTCTTCCCAGCTAGAGATGTGAAGAATAAATTTGCAGGATCAAGGTGGAGGGGGGGGGGGTGAAGGGGGTTGAAGGATGGGTCTAAGGAAGCAAAAAGGTAGTGTGTCACTATATGAAGGGCAGTAATATCGGCCTACCAAATATCACAGCCACTACCTCACCTCCCAACAATTCACAGCGTAGGTGTATCTTAACTCTTGGTAATTCTCCCATCTGCTTACCTAGATTTACCATGGAAAGTATTGGTTAGGCCAATACAGTGGTTAAAATGTTTTTACGATGTGTATATCATGTGGGATTTTGAGATCCTCTACCAGTGAAAAGCATTAGGGAAGGAACAATGAGGGAATAAAAGAAGAGAGGCAGACACAAGTGGAAAGACAAGAGACCTTGAGTGAATGGAGAAAAAAACATAGTTTAGAGCGGTGGAAAGAGAGGAGAAACGAGAGAAGGGGAGTGGAAGGACCAGGAGTGAAGGGTGAAAAGGGCACGACCGTAGCCGACAAGGGGTTGAACGAATACACAGTGTGAGACTGATGCACGGACCAGAATCAGGAGGGGCAGATTGGGTCTGAGGGGGTAAGAACAGAACTGAGTAACAAAGGGCAAGGCTGAGGGGCGCTAGGGCACAAGATGAGAGGAGAGAGCAGGGCCGAGGAATGGGAAGATTGAACCGGAAAGAGATGGGCTGACAGGGACAGCAGTACTTGGGAGAAGACAACAATAGATACTAAAACAGAAGGGGCTAGAGTAGAACTCAAATACAGACAAGAAGACTGACTGGGAGAGAGCTAACTGAGGGGTAGAGACTAAGGCCCGCATTTACCAAACTGCCTCGCAACTCAGCAACCAAAGTTGATGCGCTGTGCAGTAGGGAGAGAGCAGGAAAGCTCTCTCCATAGCGCTGACTCACATTCAAGCTGCCGAGTGCCATGCTCATACTTTTGCACCATAGTGCAAAGATGTGTGCCCGGGTCTAGCATAGGTTTTTTGCTGGAAGGATACCCTTCCAAGACAAAATGCTATAGTTCAACTAACTTTAAACCCTTTCCCTCTTTGGATGTGTGCAGTACAGGGCATCACACATGCAAAATAGGAAAAGCAGGGAGAAAAAAACTATTTTTTTCTTTTTAACGCCTGCTTCAAAGCGGCATTCATTTATGGTGCAAAACCCTTTCCTATATTGTTAGTAGATAGGGTTTTGTGCCAAAACCCATGGAAGGCTGCATGGGAACACTCTTGTACAAACCTTCGAACACCCCTTGATGCGTAGGTACACAAAACAGTGCTTTGTGCTGCTTTTCATTACTTTCAGAAAACTTTCCACCGCAAAACAGGTTTTGCACTGAAAAGTAAATACAACAAAAAATATTTTGGGCAGCTTTGCGTCAACTTGTGATCCAAACCCAGTGCAAATAATTTGTAAATCTGGACCTAAGAATAAGATAAGGACAGTGGAAGCAAGAGCAAGAAGATGGCTATGGGTGACAGCATGACATAGGGGGAGAAAGTAAAACTGAGTTGACGGAACAACACTGAGTGGGAGCAGCAATGTAGAGGAGAGAGTCATACTGAGAGACAGAAAGCAGAACTGAGAGGGAGAGAGCAATACTGAGCAGGAGCGAGCAGGGCTGAGAGAAAGAGACCAAGAGAGGCAAGGCGGAGTGTCAGAGAACAGGTCTGAGCGATGAAGAGAGGTTGGCTGACAAGCGGCTATGGGAACAAGACTGATGTGGGTTGCATACTTACCATGAGAGGTTGGGCTAAACGATGATGAAGGGAGGAAGACAGAAATAGAGAGAAGAGATGGAGGGTAAAGAGAGCAGACAAGAGAAGTGGACTGAGATGGTGAAAGAGGAGTGAGGCAGAAAGTGAAAGAATACAGAACTCATACAAGGTATCAATGAAGGACAGAAGCGAGACAGAAGGAGAAGGGCTAGCTGTCCCTAGGCGAAAGAAGAAAAGGAGGGCAGAGAGAAGATACTGGGTGGAGAAAATGACTGAGGAGGGGGATGGCATTAGAGGTTGAAGATATAGGAGCAGTTCCATAGTGGTTAAAAAGGGGCTTATAGAATTGCCACCTATTGCCCCTTACCTCAGCTAAGCATGTGTTTGTCTTAAGACTGCATGCAGTGCTTAATTTGTGCCAGTGGTTTTCCATGCTCACCCGGCACTTAATTGTCAGCACCGGCTCTAGTGATAGTCCACCACATGGTGGCTCTGTCTTTTTTTAATTTTGAGACAAGCACAACTATGTTTATTAAGTCCATGTACATTAGAAATGTTATGTTATGTTATGTTATGTTATGGGGTTTTGTAGAGCGCACAGCTGCCCCAGCAAAGGGGCGTCCCGGCGCTGATCCTAAGCAAAACACAACAGAGAACAGAAAGAGACAACCGGAAATTAAGGAAATAAAAAAGTTTTAATGGCTTTCCTGAATTGGTACAGTTCATTTATTTCTCGAATGTGGCCTGGTAGAGTGTTCCATAGTTTAGCTGCTAGGTACCGAAAAGAGCGTCCACCAGCTCTACTGCTCTTGAACCAGGGGATTTCAACCAGATTCTGACCGGCCGAGAGAAGGGCTCGCGTGGGCACATACATCTTCAGTAGAGGTTTTAGCATTCTGGGGGTAGACTGTCTTAAGATTTTGAAAGAGATGCATAAGGCCTTGAATTGTATTCGCTGGGCTACTGGAAGCCAATGTAGTTTGCGAATAGTGTTGGAAGTAGAGCTAAAGTGGGGCAAGACTACTAAAGGTCTTGCAGCCGCGTTCTGAACGCGTTGCAGACGGGCCGTTTCTGTTTTGTTGGTCCCAAGAAGCAGATAGGATGCGTAATCCAATCTGGACAGCACCATAGATTGGACAATCACTTGTCTGGTATCAGGGTCGAAAAATTTCAAAATAGTGTTTAAACTCCGTAAAATTCCGAAGCATGTAGCGGCCACTTTTTTAGTTTGGGTGATAAAACTTAGAGCAAGGTCTAACCAGACTCCCAGGTTTTTGACTTCTGGCTTAGGTGTAGGAGCTTTTCCCAAATTGGAAGGCCACCAGTGATATCCCCAAAGTTCCGGGTTTTTACCCACCAATAGCACCTCCGTCTTTGCGGCATTAAGCTGTAAACAGTTGGCAGTAAGCCATTCTGCTACAGCAGCCAGGCCTGAATTGAATTTAAGAGGGTCCATGTCCCTTCCCTCCGATAAAGCAACCTCTAGCTGCATGTCGTCAGCGTACAACACGATGTTAAGGTCCCACGCTTTGGCGACGGCAGCCAGCGTCTGGACGTGCAAATTGAACAGGGTGGGACTCAAGGCCGAGCCCTGAGGGACCCCCTGTCCAATGAATAATACTAACCTCTCAAGCCATTATTATAGCTGTGTGTGGCTTGCAATATTCTGAATTGTCACACTTGTAGGAGTGTAATGGTTAGGTGTTATGTTTTTACTACCATTGGCAGCGCTGGCAGGGCATGGGTGGCGGAGGCTGTAGCGGCCTACCGAGATGGGCAGTGATACTTCATTTTGAAAAATTAAGCACTGGCTGCATGCTGTGAGAAATTTAAGTTATACATGAAAAGGGAACATTGACAAAAGGTATTGTTTTTCTTGTGTCGAAAAGAAACATCAGACACATGCTATTCAACACATGGTGCAGTGCAGTGCCAGTTACCAAAGCGAATGTGGAAACACTTTCACTCTGCATATCACTGTGAACAGATCATAACTTACACATCTTAAGAAAAGACTATCTACATTTATATAAGCTTGTTGTCTTGTGTAAGCCCATGCTGCTTACTTGCTTGCATTCATGTTAACTATTTAGAAAGTGGGAAACATAAACTCTAAAAATGTGCAGTTTATTATTTTATTGACTAGTAAGTGAAAGATACATTTTAACATTATAATTTAATGCTTGTAGATAAGTGATAATTTTATAGTTATAATGCTTATTTGTCTACTTAAAAGATGTGTTTTAACTCTATATCATTTATTCTACAAATTAGCTGTCAGTTTTTTTGTTTTCTCAACAAAGTGCAGTCCTACTGCACATGTGTTATACAGTTCCTGCTTGAGCAATCTCTGGTTTGTTCAGATTTTCCAATTGTTCTGATATTCTTGGGCACTAGCTTGTGATGCTGCCTGCATAGCATCTGATTTTTAAATTAACCTGTTGATAGTTTGCTTTTACTACTCTGACCTGCACACTCTTAATTGAATCATCACTATTTGTTTACGTTGTTTAGACGTTTGCTGTCAATTTCACTAGATATGTTTTCCTCAGTTACTACTGATTTCAACCCAGTGCTTTTTGAGACAAACCTTTCGTCCAGGAGCAAACATTTAAACTCAAGAAAAAATAAGGAAAACATTCAAATTACATTCTATTTCATTATCTGCAGAATGTATCAATATAAGCTAGGCATCAATTCGATAATGTACCTGGGAGTTCCTTGATCCCAATGCATTTTAGTACTTGGACCACCTGTCTCTCTGTTAAGCATGGCCGAATTTTGCGAATTTGCGATCCGCGAATTTGCGGATTTGCGAATTCGCGATCCGCAAAATTCGCGAATTTGTGCGAATTTTTGTTTTTTTTGCGGGTTTGCGGGGTTTTTTGAGTGTTCGCGGGGCTTTTTGCGTCTTCGCGAGCCGCTTGCATAGCGAAGTTACCCATGCAGTCGTTTATGGGAGAGGGAGAGAGAGATAAATAGATAGATAGATAGATAGATAGATAGATAGAAAGAGAGAGAAAGAGAGGGAAAGAGAGAGGGCGAGAGAGAACGAGAGAAAGAAAGAGAGGCCGGATCTCTGAAGGGCCAGATTCCTGAGTTGCCCCCACAGAACATACAGCTTTTTATTTTTAGCAAAATGCATATGAAAATTGTGCTGTAAATGTCTCTTTTAGTAAAATGGGTGTATTTGCCATCCTCTCCCTTCTTCCTGTTTTTTATATCTGTAAGTGCTTCCTGATGAGGTTTAATTCCTTGGACAGGTGCCTCGTTGCCTACTTGTAACTATTCTCTGACCCTGCTTCAAGGGTCAGAGCAGGGTCAGAGAATAGTTGCAAGTAGGCAACGAGGCGCCAGGAAGCAATTAGCAGCAGGTGTCCAAGTTGAAGTTAATTTGTTTGTAACCCTTTTGTAAAAGGTTACAAAGAAATTAGGTTCAACTTTTGCACCTGCTGCTGTAACCCTTGCTTGGCTGAAAATTCGTCCCCGCTGATTCGCGGATTTTACAGCGATTTCGCGAGATTCGCGGATCGCGAAATCATGGAAAATCCGCAAATTCGCCCGCGAAACGGATTTTACGCCCACCCTTACTCTCTGTGGATGCTGCTCTGCCATTACTCATGTGCTCTTACATAGATGTTTGGTACAGGGGTGGAGATTGTTCAGTAAGATTAAGGGTGTGTGAGCTTCAGATTTTCCAACAATCACGCTGGCATATAAAGTAAAAATACATTATAGGGGGGTAGGGTGCGTTAGAGGGGCTTAAGGGGCAGTGCAAAGGGAGAGCAATGCAAATTGGTAGAGGTTCTAAGCGAGGGAAACTACAGTGTTTTCCAAACTTACTAACATGTCTGAAGACTTTCAAAACAGAGAAAGGGAGAGAGTGTGGGTAGTGTTTTTTATCTGTTTTGACAGGTGAAATCCGACAGACACCTCATCATACCCGACTGAAAGCACCTTTATCCAACTATTTATCAGAAAATACATGTATTACGGGGGTGTAACACCCCAAACATCTCCCCTGAAGCTAAGCTCTTGGTTTTGTATGAGTACTATTCCGTGTTGCTTCTCTCAAAGGTTGACTATTGCAACGCCTTATTCGATAATTACAGGAAAAAGTGCATAAACAAAATCCAGATTATACAAAATGCAGCTGCTCACTTGCTCTTGGGTATTCCTAAACACAAATCTGCATCTTTTGCGCTCAGTCATCTGCACTGGCTTCCAGTCAGGAAGCACATTGTTTTTAAAGTTTGTGCATTGCCTTTAAGGCACTCCATGGCATTGGCCAAGAGTATCTCAAGCTCAGCTTTCAATGGTATACTCCTACCAGACCCCTTCGGTCTGCCTCAGCACACAATCTTATTGTGTTCAAATACAAACAAGCATTTGCAATGCAATAGGTCTCGCATTATGAAAGTTTGAGCTATTGGTCTTGTAAATGAATTTTTTATTTATTTATGTGTTGGTTTTGAAAATAGCTAAATTATTAGCTTTGTCATTTACAAAGCCAATGATGGAGCAAGGATACGCACGTTATGCGACTTGCTTGGATTCAAACCCCTCGCCTAACCTTTAAAATAGTAACAAACTCGTTTTGTGTATTAATATCGCACTTTCACACTACACGCGGGTGTCCCCGAGACGCTTGCTTATGTGTTTTCTAACCCTAACCAAGCTTGCACACTGACTGGTCGCTGCAATGCGGGATTTCAGTCTGCGCATGCGTCGGTCATACCCATGTGATGTGACGCACTCGTAGTTCTGGAGGGATTTTTTCGCACATGCGCATTATAGCAAACATGGGCGCTTTTGTTTTTAACATGCATCTTGCTTGCTGCCGCCGCTTTTGCTCAGCTGTCTATTTCTGCGTAACCTCTAACGCTATAGATATTATAAAGTAAGGGGATGCAGTGTAGCTAAACATGGTATACAGTGTAATCATTTTTTCTGTGTTTCTAATTTGTTTTCGCTTACTTTTCATGTATCGCGTATTTGCGGGCCTGGTAGTGGGGAGCCTCTCCATCTTGGAAGTCTGAATGGAACCGATCACGTGACAAGAGAACCTAGTCTTGCAGCAGTGGAACTCAGCCAGCTGGCTGCCGAAGCTGAGATGCTCCTGGGAACCTGCACTCTGACCCAGCGAGAAGAAACTGTATTACACCTAAAAGTGTTACAAATTTGATAGTCCACTGTGTGTCCTATTGTTCTCTTTACACGTATGCCATGGGAACTGGAATGTAAGGGGTGGGTTCAAAATATTACATATTAATTATGAGAACACCGAATTCTAGGTGGTGACAATGACCTAACCACCTCTCTTGTCCAATCCAAAGTTGGGGATCCTGTCATTTGCAACATTTGTGGGTGGTCCACTGACCCGAAAACAGTATAACTAGTCTAGGTTTAGCTAGAAAAATTGTCCGACTTGTCCGAGTAGCTGACCTGTCACCGACCCTACGAACTCTATAGGTGATTGATAGAGAAAGCTGCGGAGCACTCTGTCCGTAATTTCCACAAACTCCAAGGGGTGGAATAGTCTTAAATGCTGGCGAAGCACTTTGCTGGGAGTTTCGACATCCCAATCGGGGTTATTGGCAGATTCCGTGCAGAGAGGGAGTAGCGCAGGCGTTGCATCCGAAGCTGCAGGTGTTGGTCGTACCCTTTTAATGAGCCCGGTCCTGATCCAAATCCTGAGGGGTATCCTGTCCTGATTGTCCATGAGCTGTACCTGCTCGCCTACTGGCATCCTAAGTCCTTGAGGGTCCTTGTCCTCGCCTTTTCCCAGCTGACCCGTGGCCAGGGTTAGTCCTCATTCCCGTCCTAGGTAAATATATATATATCTGTGGGTGTCCGTCTATCTTTACTCTTTCCTTTCCTCCTTTAAATAAAGCATAAGCATGAGCGAATTTTGCGGATCTCGCGTTCGCGAATTTTGCGGATTTGCGGATTCGCAATCCGCAAAATCCGCGAATTCGCGGATTTTTTTTTTTGTGTTCGCCCGTGTTTCTGCCAGTTCGCGAGGGTTTTGTACACTTTCGCAAATTGCGAACTTACCTGTCGGGTCGCAAGTTTTGCGAACTTGTTGTTTCTACGTGTCCAGCCTGTTTGGGACACTCTTCTTCATCACTGCCACTCTCTGTCACCACTGCCACTCTCTGACTACTCATGCCACCCTCTGGCCCACCCATGCCACCCTCTGTTTCATCACCACACCCTCTGGTTGTCCAGTGTACATTATTTTCGGCAAAGCAAAGCACACCTTCCCTGCCTCAAGTGACCTGAATTAATTTGGGGCTGATTAATGTGTCACAGAATATTTTTTTAGCTGGCACCTGTTTCCTTAGTGCGCCCTGATTAGTGATCTTTTGCACTTGCTAAGTGCTTTCATTGTTGCAAAATTAGTTACAACACCTGCCCTGCCCCAACTGACAATAATGAATTAGGGGCTGATTAATGGATTTTAACTTCCAGCCTGGCTCCTGCTTGTCTCCCTTAGCTGTAATTCAGGACCTTTGTGGCATATGTGTAACTATTCTGAGGTTCAGAGCAGGGTCACATAATAGTTTCAACTGGCAACTGAACTCTGGAGGGGCCCCTCAGGAAGCACTACAGGAAATGGCTACTAATGATGAGCCTGAACTTTTGAACCTGGTAAGTAGTTACTTTCAGTTTTGCTAAGATCGTATTTCTGCAATTTTGCACTTATTCGCGGGGCGCGAACTCACGCGAACTCACGCGAACAGTGCGAGCAGTGCGAGCAAAATCCGCTGCTCGCGGATTTTGCGGGAGATTCGCAAATCTCGCGGATTGCGGATTTCCCGAAAATCCGCAAAATCCGCGAGCGAAACGGATTTTCCGACCATGCTTAATAAAGCATCATTTGCCTATGTTATTTTCCCTGTCATTTTTCAAAGGATTTTACATGCAAACTGTTTTATTAGTTATGTTCCATTTTTCCTCTTACCTGTAGGACATTAATGAACTGTTTACTTAATCGGTGTGATTTATTCTCACTTTCCTTTAGAAACCATTGCTTTAATTAGAAGATAGAATAAGGTCTCATTCTTTCCTGCCTTAGTATAAGTCTGTAAACTGAATAGCATGTTCCCTGTTACCTTTTTCCTGTAGTTTTTGCTTGCACTCAATGGTGCTCACTCTCATTCGTAATTACATTATAGTTTTGATTCTAGTTATTGATATTCTAATCTGTATAAACTTTATTCTCATGGCATATGGACTTTAACTTTTTACTATATAAAGTCTTGAAAACCCTTCAGGTGTCTGTGGTTATTACAAGGATATAAGTTTTATTCAAATGTACAAGATATTCTGGTTAGCCTTATCTCCTACCCCTGCTAGCTCCTGATTCATCGGGAACTTAGGTACCTGTAACAAGGATTGGTAAGTCGGGTACAACAGGAAATAATAAGTAAAAGAAATACAAGAAGAATACAGTGATAAACACGTTATGGGCCCAAGTGCGTACAATTTGGTGAAATAAAGAGTCGGACGACCTGCGCGCTCTATCAGTAATTTTCTGGTAGCAGAGGATGGTTAGGACTAGTTAAGATAGGCAGATAAGATATTTTTGAATAAACCATGAATCTATAATATGTGCTGCTAAAATTTATTGCTGCTAAAAACAATTTTATTATTGCTTTGAAAAATGTTATAAAATGTTTTAAAAAATGATATTTTGCTGCTATAATATTATATGTGATTAACAAATTGTCAGTGATTGTTCTATGTAGTCTGGAATCCCCGGGGAATAGTATAGCGGGTGGTGAGCAGAATCCACTTAAGCTGTGAGGTCATTGGCTGCGAGGAAGATTAGTGCATGGTTAGGCAGAACTGGAAGCGCTAATTAGGACTTTTTCTGAGTGAATAATTGAATAAATGATAGCAACGAGTCCATTGATGAAACTTCAGTTGTGATATTACCTAGTAAGGGTCACACCAGGAATGAGTAGTAGGTTCATCGGAGCGTGAGTGATAGCCAAAGAGTACATTGGTGAAACTTTAGACTTAGTATATATCCCGGAGAGAGTGGATGAGTCAAAAGGAGTAACAGGTTCTCTAAGGCTTGTGTGAAGGGTAGGCAGAAGGGTCTATCCGTAGTGAATGAAAAGTAGACAGAAGTGGTTTACTTGTAGCGAAACCAAAACCTTCTTTCTTTTTAAAACACTCGAGCATAGTGGCGAATGTTAAACGTTGTTAACTAAATTGAGCACTTGCACTTTAAGAAAAATTCAAAGTTTCTGTTACCTTGTGAAGGAGGGAGTCGGTCGCAAGGCTGCGCTGACGTCACTCCGTGCCGCGCTGAGATTGGCTGAAACAGCGGGCATGTAACAAAGTTAGTATTGTAAAAGGAGGGGTGAGTGCCGAAGAGTGAGACCGTATCTCGCGAAAAGGCCGCGCACCCATTGGTCGAGAGTCTTTGCAACCTCTGTGTTGATTGGTTGTTGAGAATTGAAAGACACGCTAGCATTGGAAGCCCGTTTATAAACAAACCCCACACTTGGAGCTTAAGGATAGCTTGGAGAAGTGTATGTGGTATCCTGAATTTTTACCTGATCCGAAAAATCTAGGTTTTCATAGGGAGCAGATGCTCAGAGGTAGACCTTACAATATGTACGGAAGCAAGAGGAAAATGTCATTTGCCGAAAAGATCAGGAATTATTTCAAGAAAGACAAGCCCATCAGAACTAGGGAGGGTGTAATCATTCCACCACCTAATACTCTTGCATCCTTTATGATGTTCGACAAAGGGTATCATACCTGTGTATGGTTGGAGAATTGGGTAAAGTATACCGAAGAAGACGGAATCCTAGCGTTTCCTCTCGATGGTACCTTTAACAGTAGAATCCTGTTTAACTTGAGGACCCGAATGAATGACCTACACCCCAGACCCAGATTAATGCAATATGAGGCCTTAGAGGAATGGGAGATTGAGGCTTTAGAGCGAGACAGACCCAGAATGGATAAGGGAGTAAGCAAAGGGTATCCGAAATTACAGCGAGAAACCAAGGAGAAAAAGATGAAACAGTGGAGACAGAATATGATGGTTGAGGGACTGTTTCCAGTATTTGGAGTAGAGGAACCTGTGGGAGGAAAATGCACAGAGAAAACCCGGCACCTGATGGCTGCAAGTGATTCAGAAGATGAGTATCTGGAGGATTTATTTATGAAAAATCCACCTCCTTATGAGGAGGAGTCTAGATCCCTAAGTACCAAAAACCCATTTTTCAGACGTCCTAGAAGTAGAAGGGCCAGTGAAACAGATACAACAGGTATGGGTAATAGGCAAACCAATAGGGACAGATTTTGCAGACCTGATACCACTGTCCCAAATTATAGACCATTCGGTGAAGAAAGACCAGTTATGACAGTCCCAACTGCCCCGAGTCTGTATCCACCTTTAGTTCCGCAAGTATTACATGACACATCCGATGAAAGGGTTTTGCACGAAAGAGAAAAAGAAGCCTTAATTAAACAGCGAAATGAACTTATTCAGACAATAGCACAGATAAATCCCAGTCCTGAAGCCCTGACAATTCCAGTAACTATTGGTCCAGTTGTCCCTCTTTATGGGGATAGACAGGCTAGTACGAGAACTCCAGTTATATCTCCTATCATAGTGCAGCCCAGGAAGGAGCCTCTCATCGTTGATGATCAGGCAAGCGAATGTGAATCTGTGATCTCCCTAATGGATCTGCCCATAAGGGAACCAGAAAGCAGTATACCCTGGACGAGGCCTCAGACTAGGGCAAAGGAAGTCCTAATTGAAACAGCTTCAGGGACCCGGAGTGCCACAGTAGTGACTGCGGAGGAGCTAGATCGGTGGACCCGAGAAATAGAAAAGTAAACTCCCCAGCCCAAACCTTTAGATATCTACAAACTAAGAATAGAAATGGAGGAACTAATAGCTGGAAATGTGGGATTAGACAGATTAAACACCCTTAGTGAGGAGGAGTTACTGTTTATAAGCAAAAGCCTTACTAGAAACACCAGAGTGTTCCATGAGAAACTAATGGACACTGCAGCTAATATGGGAATAGATGTTAGCAAATCCAAAGTCTTACAAAAACCCTACAGAGCTGAATTTTCAGATAAAGACCTGGAGAACATGAATGTGTCAGGGAAAAAGGTACAGATAAAACAATTGTTGAATTTGCTGCAGAAATGGGGGGAATTAGAAAAATGGAAAACTAGGTGGGCAAAGAAAAAAGAAGATAGTAAAGCCAGACCGAAGACTTCTGAATATGTCCTACAAGAAGTTGACAAGGCAGAAAAATTATATCCCATGAGAGAGGTACCCGGTGGGAAATATGTGCATGTTCCATGGTCCCGACAAGACATAGTATCGTTCACAAATGATTTTCCAAAATTGAGAGAGAAACCTGTGGAATGGTATAGGCAGGTTGAGCGATTTGTTAAGGTCCAAAAATGTCTCCTGAAGGACCTAGATGGGTTCTTTGACATTGTAGTTCCTGTAGATTTGTGGACAGAATGCAAAATTGCAGTTGATTGGCCCGGTGAAGAGTATGAGAGAGACTCCAGAACCGGAGCTCCCTCACCGGAGGTAATGAGAAAATATGATAAAGTAATACAATACTTAAAAGAGAAAGTGCCAGCTAAAGAAACTGATTGGACGCGTATAGATAGAACTACCCAAAATCGTGATGAGACTGTGCATTCCTATTATGAGCAACTGTTGCAGGTATTCAAGACCTACAGTGGAATCGATAACATTAAAATGAAGGATATGACCTATTTCATTTACGGATTCGTTTTGGGATTGAGGCCTGAAATCTCCCAGTGGATCAGGGATAATAAAATCTGTTGGCAGGGAAAAACCATAGATGAGGTCCTCAAGTACGCCAAGTACTGTGAGGATGAGATGGAGAACAAAAGAAAAGCCCTGAAGGAGAAGGTGATGTGGGCACAAGTGAAATTGGCTGAACAGCAAGAAAAACAGTTAAGTAAAACTAATAATAATACTGCAAACGCAACTTCTGGGGAAGGGGGGAAGCCCCGAGTAAAAATGAGTCGAGAGGAGGCCAAAAAGAAGTTCCCCTGTCACGGATGCGGTCAGATAGGGCACTGGAGAGACGAGTGTTCACATTTACAGGCTGGTAATGTCCCCATAAATGGTTTAAATCCACAGGTGCAGATAGAGGGGCCACAAAAGAACCAGCACCAGGTAAAACAGAATCAGTTGCCTCGAGCTCCTAGACCTAACTATAAGAACCAAGCTCAGCAGAATGAGGGGGTCGAGGTATGGGAAGGAAGAGATGATAGAAATGCAGCAACCTCGCAAATCCTGTTGTATGATACATTCATCTGTGATGAACCATACTGACGGGGCCTGAGGGGGGAAGACGAGGAGTGCATGCTTGGTGCCTCCTTACCGGTAGACCAGACAGGGCCATACATTGAAGGAAAGGTTGAAGGAAATGATATCACCTTTCTGTTGGACACTGGTGCTACCCGTTCTACTGTGAGAACAGCAGACGTTCCTAACCTACCCCTCTCGGGAGACGCCATCCAAGTAGTGGGCGTGTCAAATCAAATAATCAGTACTCCAGTAACTGAACCAATGGAGATTTCTATAGGGAATTTTAAAGAAATGCACAGATTTGTCGTCTGTGACTCTAGTCCTGTGAATTTGCTGGGACGTGATTTGCTGTGCAAAATGAACTGCACCATCTTTTGCACACCAAAAGGAGTTGAAATTCAGACCCCAGATGAAGATGGACTTTACAAATTAATGTTACTAAGGCCTGACTCGGAAATAAAGAAACTGACAATACAGGACTTACCTGAAGAACTCCAACAGAAAGTGATACCAGATGTGTGGGATTTCACTGGGAGGGATGTAGGGTTAATGGCAAATGTAGACCCAATTCAAATAGCCATAAAACCGAATGCAGTTTACCCGAATACCAAACAGTATAAAATGAACGCAGAAGTAAAGGCCGGAGTTGCCCTAGAAATAAAAAGATTGCTAGAAGCAAACATCATACAAGAAGTAATGAGCAGTCCTTGTAATTCACCCGTAATTGGAATTAAAAATCCTAGTGGAAAGTACAGGGTAGTGCAGGACCTGCGAAAGGTAAACCAGATTGTTGTACCTTGCTGTCCTATTGTGCCAAACCCTGCAGTGATCCTGTACCAAATTCCATGGAATGCGGAATGGTTTACCGTTATTGACTTATGTCATGCATTCTTTTCCATCCCATTGCATCCAGACAGCAAATTTCTTTTCTCATTTGAATTTGACAGTCATGTCTACGTCTGGAATCGTGTTTCTCAAGGGTACACAGAGAGTCCTTCGATTTTCAACCAGATTCTAAAAAGATGCCTTGAATCATTAATCTTGCCTAGAGAATCAGTTTTGGTCCAGTACATAGACGACCTCCTAGTGGCGTCTAAAAGTCGGAACGACTGTGTTACTGATACCATTGCATTGTTGAACCATCTAGGCAAGGGAGGACATAAAGTATCACCTGAAAAATTGCAGTTCTGTAAAAACTCGGTGAAATACCTTGGACACCAGATAGAAAAAGGTATCCGGAGAGTCACTTCAGAAAGGATTAGAATAATTCGAGACATGGAGTTACCCAGAACCCAGAAAGAAGTTAGAATGTTCCTATGAGTTGTAGGATACTGCAGACAGTAGATTGTGGGATTTGCTGTTCTAGCAAAACCATTAATAAAGATGACCAAGAGAGGAGCAAAAGATCCAGTTGAATGGGATGATGAAAGTATGACATCCTGGATAAAATTATGAAACTGTCTGTGTTCAGCTCCTGCATTAGGAATGCCTAATTATTCTAAAAACTTTGACCTGTTTTGTGACACATGAGACAATTGTGCACTCTCGGTCCTAACGCAAGAACATGGTCTGACCAGACGTCCAGTGGCCTATTTTTCTGCCACTTTAGATCCAGTGGCTGCTGGATTGCCTGGATTGTAATGCAACATGTTTTGTATTTACTTGACTTAGATGTATTGATATTACAAATAACAATGGCTTTTAATATTTTTAAATAATTAATACTTAAATAAAAGTGTTTGTAATTTATAATGGCAATAGCTTAAACTTTTGTAAATACCTTTTGTGAAGATTATATTCAGTGTATTTTATTGTGATGAAAATCCAAGAACAGAAGTGAAATATTAACATCCTTTTGTGACATTAGTAATAAAGCTTGAAACTTTGAGAGAAAATATTTGAACCAGTTGTTGTTGAATGGCTGCACAGATTGATGCTGTGATGGTGCGGAGTGATGTTGTGGTGGCGCTGAGTGATGCTGTGGTGGTGCTGAGAGATGCTGGGGTTGCGCTGAGTGATGCTGTGGTGGTGCTGAGTGGTGCTGTGGTGGTGCTGAGTGATGCTGTGGTAGTGCTGAGTGGTGCTGTGGTGGTGCTGAGTGATGCTGTGGTGGTGCTGAGTGGTGCTGTGGTGATGCTGTGGTGATGCTGAGTGGTGCTGAGTGGTGGTGCTGAGTGGTTCTGAGTGGTGCTGTGGTGGTGCCGAGTGATAATGTGGTGGTGCTGAGTGATGCTGGGGTGGCGCAAAGTGGTGCTGTGGTGGTGCTGAGTGGTGCTGTGGTGGTGCTGAGTGATGCTGTGGTGGTGCTGAGTGATGCTGTGATGGTGCTGAGTGGTGCTGTGATGGTGCTGAGTGATGCTGTGGTGGTGCTGAGTGGTGCTGTGGCGATGCTGAGTGATAATGTGGTGGTGCTGAGTGATGCTGTGGTGGTCCTGAGTGGTGCTGAGTGATGTTGTGGTGGTGCTGTGGTGGTGCTGAGTGGTGCTGTGGTGGTGCTGAGTGGTGCTGTGGTGGTGCTGTGGTGGTGCTGAGTGGTGCTGTGTGATGCTGTGGTGGTGCTGAGTGATGCTGTGGTGGTGCTGAGTGATGCTGGGGTGGCGCTGAGTGGTGCTGTGGTGGTGCCGAGTGATAATGTGGTGGTGCTGAGTGATGCTGGGGTGGCGCAAAGTGGTGCTGTGGTGGTGCTGAGTGGTGCTGTGGTGGTGCTGAGTGATGCTGTTGTGGTGCTGAGTGATGCTGGGGTGGCGCTGAGTGATGCTGTGGTGGTGCTGAGGGGTGCTGTGGTGGTGCTGAGTGATGCTGTGGTGGTGCTGAGTGATGCTGTGGTGGTGCTGAGTGATGCTGTGGTAGTGCTGAGTGGTGCTGAGTGATGCTGTGGTGGCGCCGAGTGATGCTGTGGTGGTGCTGAGATGCTGTGGTGGTGCTGATTGGTGCTGTGGTGGTGCTGAGTGATAATGTGGTGGCTGTAATTTACCCGAAGTTACTTAGTGGAAGAGGTTATCTCTAATCTGATTTATTGTTGCCCATTAGCCGGGTACTTGACAAGCAGAACAATTGACACTCTTTTTAAGATCTGGCCTAGAGACCGCTTTACCTCTCTTTTTATCCTCATATATAGGAAAACATCATACATAAATCGTAAATATGTGTATAAAACTAGGAACGCGAGGGTCAAGGGAGGAATGCAGGACAGAGGATGGGATGGTGTGGCAGTGGGTGTGAAAAAAGCAAACAGAAACAGCTGGGAGGAAGGGAACCAACACAAGCGATGGAGCAGCAATGGCAGGAGCGAATTAAAGTTAACATTGCTAATTAACAAATAAAGAAGTGCAGGTAAGGGAGAAAATCAAACCATTGTGACTTGTACAGGTCACTTCTACAACAACCATACTTCTCTCCCTCTTGCCTTGTCAGAGGCAAAGCCACAAAAATAAAAGTTCAGAAGAAAGGCTACTTACATCATGTCTATCGTCAGCATCCAAGCGTCTCTCGGCTGCTCCTCCCGCACCCGTGTGCCGGACGGACCTCTCTAAACTAAGTAATTTGAAACATGACTTACTATTGTGAATCCACATGCCAGCATAAATGTTTGCTTATCCTGGGCCTAACAATTACATTTCCAGGTGGATCCCTCTTCACCAACTTAAAATTAGAAGTTATGAACATGTTACTTCTGGCATTTTCTGTTACAGTTTGCTGGAAAAAGGCACCTCAGTGCAATTGCTTCAATGGGAGCACACAGACTTCAACTCCTACAAGGCAAAAAGGTTGTCAAATAAAAGGGGCGGGAACATGGCCTCCAACCAACACAGACCGAGGTGGTAACTCACCTTTGTACGGAGCTTTGAAGCATGGATTTGTACTATTTTTGTTTATTAGAATGGCAGAAGGGAGAAGTTCCGTGCTCCTATCCTATCAACAAATGCTCGTGAAAAATAGCATAAAATTATTGACACTTATAATTCTCTCTCTTCTAAATGGTGCTTCATAGCGCATCACTCTTGGTTCTAATTTTATATTGCTTTTCTGGGTAACAGTACATGACAAATGTTGTGTTGGGACCCTCCTCACACTTAGCTGGACTCTGCCTTGATCCTAGCTATTTAGTGATTTTCCATCTTGAGAAAGCGTTGTGAAGGAGCTGCAGGGAGCTATGTAGACCCCCGCCAGTACACTAAAAATAAAAGACACCATTTGCAGTAGTGCAAAAAGGGACACGAGTGGCTCGTAGGCACTTCAAAGCAACCAGTACTTCTGTTAAAAAAATGACTCTATCAACCCCCCCCCCCCCCCAAAAAAAGAGCGAAAACACGAGAGGCTTCGAAGACTGGGAGCAGCAACACGAGGGAGGTGCGGGGAAGTACGGTGGAAGAGAGGATCGTGCAATTCATGCAGACACGCATGGTTGGGGAGAGCATGTCAAGCGGATCCTTGAGCAGAGATAGCTTATCAACACAGCTGCCCTCAGTTTTGGTTTTCACATCCTTTTGAGAGCATTGCATTGTGCACGAACCGCCACAAACAAAAGAAAGGCGGCCACCATCTTGACAAACCACTTTGAAGTAGCTTTGTAGCACTGTGTAACCCCAGTCATAAGTAAACTAAAAATAAAAGAGACAGTGTGCGGTAGCGCAAAAAGGGGGGTGAGAGGTCCGTAGGCACTATGTAGCAGCCGGCACTCCTGTTAAAAAAAATTAAAAAGACCCCTACCCCTCAAAACAAGCCATAGTTGCTGCTTATTTACCTCATGTAACTAACAGCGATTGACAAAGGCAATGGTCCTGGCTAGTTGTAGGTATGATTCTACTTATTGTATCATATATCTGTATGCAGTGACCGAAACAGCAAAATATAAGTTGGGCGGCACACTATGCTAAGCACAGATTTTTAGTTTAAGTTTGTAAGCCACGCCATCATTTACATTAGCCACGCCCCCTTGAGTGACGACCCCCCCCCCCCAGTTTTTTCATCCCACTTAAAGCCCTGCGTACAGGTGTGAATAGTAAGACTCCAACCAGCAAAATGGGTTGATTGTGGGGGCACTTTCAGATGCGAAGCATTCTAAGGCCTGATGTCTAAGGTACGTGCACTTAATACCGCCATACAGCTGTTGGGCCAGGCGGTGAACACGCATAAGTAAGCCAATCAGTTTACATAGGGACGCAGGTAATGGGCGCAAGACCGAGTGAACAGATTGCGCCTCATCCTCGGATATCTTTTGCAGAGGTAATAGTTTCAGCTCCATTGAATACAGTTTGCGAGCTTGAGATAGTGGCAGAGAAATCCACCAGGAAGGGCAGGGCTGTGGATTACGTCGGTACAACTACAGGGGGCCTGGAAATTGATCATTTAAGGCCATGTCAGGGCTAGACCTGGCGTGCGTATGATAAAGAGAGTCAAGTTTGGTCACCTCTAAACTGACTGACGTGTGAAATCGGCAGCTGGCAGCAGCGGATTGAGCCGTGCGGAGTCAGGCATGCCAATGATTGGGGAGCGGGGGTAACATTCATTGCTGTTAATCTCCGACAGGGAAAGGTTACCAGTCGGGCGGAAGGAGTTTAGATTGAACTGCTAAATCACTACACCCGAAGGGCAGATAAACAAGCAAAGGAAAACAAGCTCTTGGCATTGCTGTGGGGAGGGGGGGAGAAGAAATGCAAGACACGGCCTGGCGGCCGTGAAGTGTGAAGCAGGGGGCGGGGGAGCGGATGCCTTTGAAGTGAAGCTCTCGGAGGCAGGCGGCTGGGGGAGAAAATTGTAAAAAGCGCGTGCATGTGCACATGCACTCGACATAATCCGCGATGGTTTCAGAGCTTGGATGAGCCTCTATACTCTCGTCCTATTATCGCTTGTGCGATTAATAGGGCGAGCCCTAAAAAGCCCGGACAGCAGAAGCTTTATTGTGGGCACAACCAGACTCTGGAACTCGCTCCCCCTGGAACTGAAAAGGAAAAAGGATCTGCTAGCCTTTTGAAAAGTACTTAAACTGGCTTTTTAACCAATAATTCCACCGTCATTTCCGTACTGCAGCTCACCTCTCTAAGATGAGCACATAGACACCCTCGAGTATTAGATGCTCTAAATACATTTTATTTTCATTTCTTGCCTTTCCCACCGTTGCCCATAGTCAGTTGTTGTCCATTGTAGTTCATGAGACAGTTCAAACAATGTTCTAGCTTGTGCCATTGTATCACATTCTATTCTGTCTGTACATAGCACGATAAGTCAAGTTTTCCATGGATTCCTCTAGGGATTACTATATATAGTTTATTTGAACCACACGTTTCCTTTTAAAAGATATATCTTTGTCAGTTCCATTCCCCTGCAGGACTATTTCCATAAACTTGAAAAGTGGTCTGGCTAAAATTTTGGTATTTGTCACAAAATGCTGTGAGGCTGGAGATTTTCTTTTTTTCGTTTGTATTTGACATTTGTGTTCCATCTACCATTTCTTGTGGGCTTTGTTTTGATCACATTTAAATCCTGAAGGGTCAACTAATACTGTAAACACAATTCTTGCATCTGAGTGTAGCACAGGTTTTGAGTTTGACAGCTTTACCGAGAGTAAGTGGAGCACCTCATCTGATTTTTCACATAGTGACCGCATGCCTGTTTTGACTGCTTGAAGGAGCTGTTGTTGGTGTGTGTTTTTTGTATGATTGTGTTAGCATCATCATGCTCCTTGTGTTTCCTGCCCATTGATAAGCAAGCGCGAGTTTGTCTTCGGATATTTCTCTCAATGTGTTTTCATTCTGTAGAATGAGTTATTGTTCGTTAATAGTAGGCTGTTTGTGTCTGTAGCTTTCTTGCATAATTTGGGGTGCAGAGTGCGAGGAAGACATCCAAGACGTGTCTGAATTCTGAACATAATAAGTGTATAAACATGATTCTCCTATGATGTTTAATCAGTATCCACAATCGGTCGTTTCCATTTCATTTCCGTAAAATCCGTTTTAAAAGGAATCCTTGAGATGTTTGCGCTGGCGTAGTGCCACTAGTGGAGGTCCACGGAGTTGGGAAAAACTCCTTGGAACTCTGCTCCGGCCTCCTTCTCGCCATCTCTCTCCTACAAGTCCGCTACATCAGACGTACATCTTGAGAAAACTGCGCAGGCAAGCTGGTCCTGCAAGATGTACGTCCGATGTAGGGGGCTTGCAGGAGAGAGCCGGCGAGGAGGAGATGAGCAGCCCGGGGACGCCACAGTGCAGTTAAGTGTGTTTATTTATTTTTAAATTTATTGTTAAATATTTTTTATTGGGTGGGTGGAGGTGCGGAGCCTATTTAGCGGGGGGAGGGTGCTGGCTAACTCCGCTCCGCTGCAGATTTTTTCCCAATACTCCACGGGGCAGATTTACAAGCCCCTTGCGCCTCATTTGTGCCACCGTTGCGTCACTTTTGTGACGCAGCGGCGGCGCAATAGATGCGCCATGGTGCGGGGTATTAACAACATGACGCATCTGGGAGATGTGTCACGTTGTAAAGCCCTGCGCCATAAGGAGGCATTCCGGCGCAGGGGAGGCGTACCTGCGCAGGAACGCCTCCTAAAAGTGGCTGAGTGAAATCTACAAGATTTCACTCAGTCACTTTTAGGTCAATGCTGCGTCAAAACCCTGCGCCTGCTTGAAGCAGGTGTAAGGCTTGACGCAGCATTGTCCAGATAGGCCCCCCAAAGCATTGCTGGAGCTGCGTCGTGCTTCCAATGCAACCCCAGCAATGCACCGCTTTTACGGCACAGATGCGTGACGCATTTGTGCCGTTTTTTGCCCCATGGTGCGCTGCATTGTAAATGCGGCGCATCATGGGTGGCGGAGCTGCGGCGCACAATTACTGGCGCATCCCTGCTAATTTGCAGGGATGCGCCAGTAATTGTAAATCTGCCCCCATGTTCTCAGAGGACCGCGGAGTGGGCAAATCTCTGCACACTCTGCTGGCGGAGCGGAGTTCTCTGCCTGTAAGTTGTAGAAAGCACTCCTCCCTCCATCACAAGAAGTTACAAGTGTAGTATACACAAACTGTACAACAAATGTTCAATTTGCGTTTGTTAGTCTTGCCTGCAAAATAAGCTATGGGCCTTGCGACCCTTGCTTAAATGTTATCGATTTGTACAGTGATTCTCTATCAAGCCCACATTGCCATATCTGGTTATCAATTACAAGAATATTTCATAGATTGTCAAAGGTTTATTTTGTCATGGATGTATCTTGAAGTCATCTTTCTAAGAGATCGCAGGGTATATTCTAAGTTCTTTACTAATAAGCAGCCGTATGGAGTTTTTGCCTGACATAGGCAGCATGGTGGGTCTCTTGTTAGACACGTATGTTCTTTAAGTACCATGTATGTGCAGGGTACATTGTGATGTGTTTGTATTAGATGCACACGTCTTTTTGTTGTTCCAGTTCTTGTTTTCTGCTAATATACATTTGTGCCAGATTCTGATACAGGAACAAGTAAACAGAACACAACATGTGTATTTAAAGTGTGCAACAATGGAGTAGGAAGTCTCGGACTATTGATAACTAATAGAGCTTTAATGTTACACAAGTCAATAGTAATTTTTTTGTCCATCCCAGAAACATGAAAGAATGAGTCAACCCGCCATGATTGTGACCATGGAGTCAAACACTGATCCCTGTAGTGAATGCATTAGCTCACCTAACCACCAAACTTGTCCCCGTCAAGTCTTTCTTACATTGTCAAGGAAGGTATGCATTTTATATTATATTTTATTTCTATTTCTGAACCATTATTTTACCAGGGTCACAAGGATAAGCTGACAAAGACACATGCAAAAGAAGTGAGTCAACATAACTGAAATCTGTACTGTCACAAAACTCGCAACAAATCATTCACAGTATCTCTGTGGCAATCTGCAAGAAATATGCATCTGTGGATCCTTTTTGAAGGATCACAATATGTCACTTCCTGTCATGATGTCAGGGGCAAATGTCACAAAAGGTCAAATCCTGTGATAAATTCACTGTCAAGGCTACATGCTATCTCTTTTGGTAATGTCATTGGAGGGACATGGGTGCATGGCGTCAATTTTCGCTACCCCAGGCATTTTGGTGAAGTAACGTTTAAGAAAACGAGGGATGGAGAAGGAAAAGAGGATAACTGAGGACAAAAGGAGGAAGGGAGCCTAGTATGCAGTGGTGGCTGGTACTGAACGAGGATGGGGAGGTAGGTGGGTTAAAAAAAGAAATTTCTCTTACCTTTATAAAATCAACGACTCTCCTCCATCGTCATCGCTCGTCCGCCTTTCTTCCGGTCCGGAGTAAGGAAGCACACAGGCTCCCCTAAGCCAATCACAATGCTGCTTTTAGCAGTGTTGTGATTGGTCAGAATGCCTTGGTTGAGTACTCAGACAGGCAGTGGGAGCCTGTGCATTTTCTCCACCCTGGCTATGTATTACAGCCCTGTGGAGAACATGCTGAGTGCGCATGACTGTTTGGCCTTCTAAAGAGGGCCGGCCAAACCGTCATGCGCACTTAAGAGCACATATTTCCTCCTCCCCTGCTTGCTGTGAGGACAGCCAAGCCCTGCCCCACCCCAAAACCTGCTTCAGCACAGAAAAATTTAATTATAACAACATTGTGTTGTTATCATTTTAATTGTCCTTCTTTGCACTGCTGAAAAGCAGTAGGGCGATGTTCCTGTGCCTTAGCAGAGGAGCCGTCGCTGCTAGGATGGGGAGGAGATAAAAGTTGGACTGAATGATGTAAGCAAGATTGGTAGGATGCAGAAGGGAAATTTAGACAGGAATGAGAGTGAAGTGCCTATGGATATGATAGGTACATTTGCAAATGGCTGTGGAGCTAAAGGGACTGGATAAGAGAAAAGGAGCCAAAAAGAGGAATGAATCAGAAGAAAGTTGTCAGAAGCTATGGCCTAACTAAGAGGAAACCTGTAAAGAAAAGAGCAAATGAAAGCTTAAGTGGTAGGAGAACGTGCGATAAGAAAAATGAAACAGGAGAAGATTGATGAAAGTAAGGCATGTTAGGAGACAGAGCACAATAGTGGTGTAAAGTGGGAGACAAAGGTCAGTTTCGCTAGGGCCTACTTGGTGAAAATTGCTAGTGCGAAACAGTGTGCAGGGGTAATAACATCTGTTAAAAAGACAGAAATACTGTTTGCTCACATTTTTTACATGTAATCATGTGCGCGAAAACTACACCCTATATGCAACAGCAAATATTAATTGCATCAGGGTGTATCCACGATTACAGTTAGGGGCTAAGTGCAGTGCTTAATTTGAGCCCGTGGTTTCCAGTGTTTGGCACCGGCACTTAATTGTCAACACCAGAACTTGTCACAGTCTACCACATGGTGGCACTGTCTGTTTAATTTAAAGATCAACACAACAGTTGTTTAATATTTCAATATGCATAAAAAATGACTATTGACTGCCATCCAGGCCTTGCTTGTAGCTTTGGGAGCCTGGAATAGACTGAATGGTCACACTTTGAGGAGAGTGATGATTATTAATTGTGTTGGTACTGCCATTGGCAGCGCTGAGAGGGGCAAAGTATGGTGCAAGATTCAGTGGCCTCCTGACAAGGGCGCTGGCCCTTATTGTTTTGACAAATTAAGCATGGTGGTTCCTGTCAATGCTTTATAAATGACCGCCAGCTTGTCAGTTATTTAAAAATGTGGCAGGCGGTCCCTATACTAGGGGGATTTAGTAATCTACTCCAGCCACCTGGCAGAACAACACGCCATCCACCGATATATATATATATCGCCCCTAAGTGATTTGCCCACTATCACAGGATGATGAGCTAACGCCGGGACTCCAATCTGGTTAACCAATTCTAAAGTTTGCAGCTCTGGCTGTTCCGCAACATCTACTCCTGAAGGTTAAAAGATACATTACGCATATGAGGGAAAGAGGACAGGCATAAGAAATTAAAACAGAAAGCTAACAAAGGAAACAAGTTAAGAAAAGGTTTTGAGCGGAGAGTTGGGAAGGCCGACAAGCCTGACATGGAAAGGGAGAGGGCATGTTGCAGAAGAGAGCAGATTGCAGCTTGCTGCCTACAAGCAGCGCCAAGAGGTCCACACACTCAGTGAATCTCGCACGTCTGTCCCATTTTTTTAGGGCAGTTTGCAACCCTCCCTGCCCCAATGCCTTCAGAGCTAGCCTACCAAGATGGAGGGAGGGAGGAGGGATGACTAGACAGTGGCAGGATGACACAGCCAGAGTGATGAATAACTGCACCGGGGATGGGGGGGTGGCAACCCCTGGCAGCCAAAGATCAATCGTGAAGTTTAAACAGACACGACGGTCGCATCCATTATTCATCCTCCCAAGGGGGGCATTACTGAGGCAAACAGACAGTGGACAGGAATCAGCGAAAGATAAACAAAGGAGAACGAGGCAGAAAAAAACCTTGAAAATGGAAAACTGCTAAAAGGATATTATCGAGCTCCGGATTGTAAGGTCACACTTAAACTAATGCTTCCCGCTCTTTTCAGCTTCATGCATTCTCACAGAGCTGAGGAGAAACGCGCGAAACAGGGGCAGAGGTGTAACACGAGAAAGGGAAAGATGAAACAGGGTTAAAGGGGCAGGAATGAAAAGATCTGAAGGCAGCAGATGCATAGATAGTGGAGACAGACAGGCCGAATGTCTCTGTAAAAAAGAAATGCTAGAAGGGAGACGAGCGTGTGAAAAGACACGTTTCAAAGCCTGTGATTTTGTCGATCGGTGATAGTAAAAAAAATAAATCCTATTTTATCATGTGATGGAGAAGGCAGAAGCAGGCCTTGCTTTTTTACTGACACGAGCATTAACTGCAGCAAAAAACAATGACGTGCACGAGCAGGCCACTTATTGATATATATATATATATACACATATATATATATACATGCCGATATGAAGGTTGCTCACCTAGAGAGACACACACGAGTCCAACAGCAAAAGGTTACCATCCTTTTTAATCAGTACAGGCTTGCAAAGTTCGTGGGCAGATTCAATTAAATTCAGAGATTTATATAGCGCGCTACATACCCAGAGGGTCTCAAAGCAGCTTTCCACAGTGCCTGACGCGTTTCAAGTTTCCCCTTTTTCAAAGGCTTGTGGGAAGTTCGTGCTCGGGCGACGCCCAACTCCTGATTAATTGCACATTTTTACGCATTGAATTCTGGGAGTTGTAGTGTCCTTTTGTCCCTACTCAGATTAAGAGTGCACTTGCTGGCTGCTAACGATGAAGCTCCCACTGAGCCTCCACCAACCGCATGCCTTCAATCCACTGCTGTTGCTCCACATACGAGGGCAGTGTATCTTTCCCCATAGCCTCCTGATGATTCTGGAGTGGTGCAATCTCGGCGGAAGAGCCGTCTGCCTGATATTTGCCGATATGAAGGTTGCTCACCTAGAGAGACACACACGAGTCCAACAGCAAAAGGTTACCATCCTTTTTTAATCAGTACAGGCTTGCAAAGTTCGTGGGCAGATTAAAGCAGCTTTCCACAGTGCCTGACAAGTTTCAAGTTTCCCCTTTTTCAAAGGCTTGTGGGAAGTTCGTGCTCGGGCGACGCCCAACTCCTGATTAATTGCACATTTTTACGCATTGAATTCTGGGAGTTGTAGTGTCCTTTTGTCCCTACTCAGATTAAGAGTGCACTTGCTGGCTGCTAACGATGAAGCTCCCACTGAGCCCCCACCAACCGCATGCCTTCAATCCACTGCTGTTGCTCCACATACAAGGGCAGTGTATCTTTCCCCATGGCCTCCTGATGATTCTGGAGTGGTGCAATCTCGGCGGAAGAGCCGTCCGCCTGATATTTGCCGATATGAAGGTTGCTCACCTAGAGAGACACACACGAGTCCAACAGCAAAAGGTTACCATCCTTTTTAATCAGTACAGGCTTGCAAAGTTCGTGGGCAGATTAAAGCAGCTTTCCACAGTGCCTGACGCGTTTCAAGTTTCCCCTTTTTCAAAGGCTTGTGGGAAGTTCGTGCTCGGGCGACGCCCAACTCCTGATTAATTGCACATTTTTACGCATTGAATTCTGGGAGTTGTAGTGTCCTTTTGTCCCTACTCAGATTAAGAAAGCACTTGCTGGCTGCTAACGATGAAGCTCCCACTGAGCCCCCACCAACCGCATGCCTTCAATCCACTGCTGTTGCTCCACATACGAGGGCAGTGTATCTTTCCCCATGGCCTCCTGATGATTCTGGAGTGGTGCAATCTCGGCGGAAAAGAGCCGTCCATCTGATATTTGCCGATATGAAGGTTGCTCACCTAGAGAGACACACACGAGTCCAACAGCAAAAGGTTACCATCCTTTTTAATCAGTACAGGCTTGCAAAGTTCGTGGGCAGATTAAAGCAGCTTTCCACAGTGCCTGACGCGTTTCAAGTTTCCCCTTTTTCAAAGGCTTGTGGGAAGTTCGTGCTCGGGCGATGCCCAACTCCTGATTAATTGCACATTTTTACGCATTGAATTCTGGGAGTTGTAGTGTCCTTTTGTCCCTACTCAGATTAAGAGTGCACTTGCTGGCTGCTAACGATGAAGCTCCCACTGAGCCCCCACCAACTGCATGCCTTCAATCCACTGCTGTTGCTCCACATACGAGGGCAGTGTATCTTTCCCCATGGTCTCCTGATGATTCTGGAGTGGTGCAATCTCGGCGGAAGAGCCGTCCGCCTGATATTTGCCGATATGAAGGTTGCTCACCTAGAGAGACACACACGAGTCCAACAGCAAAAGGTTACCATCCTTTTTAATCAGTACAGGCTTGCAAAGTTCGTGGGCAGATTAAAGCAGCTTTCCACAGTGCCTGACGCGTTTCAGGTTTCCCCTTTTTCAAAGGCGTGTGGGAAGTTCGTGCTCGGCAAATATCAGGCGGACGGCTCTTCCGCCGAGATTGCACCACTCCAGAATCATCAGGAGGCCATGGGGAAAGATACACTGCCCTCGTATGTGGAGCAACAGCAGTGGATTGAAGGCATGCGGTTGGTGGGGGCCCAGTGAGAGCTTCATCGTTAGCAGCCAGCAAGTTGTAAAAGGGTGCAAAGACAACCAGTAACCAAAGACCCTTTTGTGTTGCCCGGCGGTGTCGCCTCTATGACCCACCAATATTAATCAATGAAGAAGCAGGCGCTGGAGACTGAAAGGCAGGAAACGAGGGTTTATTCTCTCCGGAGGAGAACACATCAATTCGGACAGCAAGTATCGTCACGAGGTGCTCTACCCGCATCTCTGGGGCCTGGCCTCTTATACACGGGTTTATGATCTTTATTACATGTAACACATTCTTGCAATGCTTTGAAACATAAAAGGATATCCTCGGAATCTCCCCTTCAGGCCCGTTCCCACACACATTTACAGTTGAAGTCCCCACCCCGGTAACAACAGGTGATGGCTATCGCGCAGCTGGACATTCCGCCGATTCACGGAATGTGTGGAGTTTGATCGGATCTCGTAGGGTGGGGGCTTTGATCGGTTTGAGGGTCTTTTGATAGGGGGAAGTTTCCTACTGTTCGGGGGGTAATAAACAGTGTCCGCGGGGCCAGGTGGTGGCCTGGGAACAAGGAAAATAAACGGGCACACAGGAAAAGGGGGGTTGTATCAAAGGACCCGGGACCATGAAAGGAATGGAGGGAGGTGTCGCGCTGGGAACAGGATGGGATTCCGAGGCAGGAGCTACGCTGAAGAGGGGTTTATGACCCAAGGCATGTGAGAGCGGGAGGGGGTTGTCAGCGTGCGGGGGAATGCCTGCGAGGATAGGAGAGAGAGAGAGAGAGAGAGAGAGACGCGCTGGCTATCAGCGAGGGGCAGAAAGGCCATGGTGCTTAAAATGGCTGCCGCTTATGCGCTAGGCGTGAGCTCGAAAGGGGCAAGATGGCGCCGATAATGTTGACGTTTGCAGTCTAACCTTTAACAGTCCTCCCTTTTCAACATATCTTAGCCAACTTGCTTACTCAATGTCAATCTTCATCAAATTCCTAACCTCGGCATCATATAATGCTCTCATACGTTCGTTTCCAAAGTCCACAGTCTTAGGGCAAATACAATTCCCACATAATGAACACAGAGGTGGCAGACATTGAATTCCTAAGCATAAACCGCATATTACAACTACAGGAATCAGGATAATGGTGAATAGTCTCCAGCCCCAGTTCTTAACGGTGTTCCAGAACCAACCGCCAAGTGACCATTCTTCTTGTTCTTGGTGGACTTCTGAAGAGAGTCTATGAAGATGTTCGATGGCTTTGTACACTGAGGGTGAGTTGTCCGGTATGTACGTACAGCAGCTGGACCCAATAATGCGGCATGCTCCACCACGGTCCGCAAGAACCACATCTAGGACAAGGCGGTTCTGGAGGGCCACCAAGCGGACCGCTTGAAGTTCTGCGGTGTTGTTGGCAAAGATACCGGCCGTGATGTTCATTGTTGTCTCAACTGCCTGAGTCAGATGTCGGATGGCACGGCTGTTTGCCATCGGGCCCCAGAGGGGGACAAGTCCCTTCATAGCATCGAGGAACTGCGCTCCTGTTGAGTCGGCTTGTTCAATGTCTTTGGCTCGTTTTTGTCTGTGATGATTTGCTGGTGCCACATAAGTCGGAGGAAGGATGAAGGAAATGAAACAAGTGCCCCCCCAGCCTTTGGGGAGCCAGGTGTAAGCCTTCGTGCCGCAGACGAAATACATGTTTGGGGATGCCACAAAGGAAGGTGGATTGGTGGAGTCCAGAGTTCTGGTAAACCGGCAAGCACTGTGGCCTACCAGCTGAGTCCCAAGCCCTTCTATGCACATGTGGCCTGTGACGTTGATGACTGACAGGGCCACAGTCAGAATGGCAGCCGTTCGTTTCCGCAGGTAGGAGAAGGTGGTTCTGGTTGGATTATTGAACACCTGCATTTCAATTTGCTCTTTAGCTGGAATGTCCAAGTGGATTGTGTTGTTGGTGGTCTGCGGGCAGAAGTGTGTCTTTGTTCTGTTCCGCCAGACCCCGTGGTAGAAATGCGTTACGGTTTTGCTGGAGGTGGCATTGTCCTTAAAGCTTTCTTGCAGAAGGATCAGCCAAGCAAGACAGGAGCCGTGAACGGAGAAAGGTGAAGGGATGAATGGTATCGAGTGTCCAGTGGCGTGGGGTAGCAACCCACAGATCCAACAGTTGGTGGCATTGGTGGCAAGGTTGTCCTGGTGAAGTAGTTGCACAAAAGAGTTATTCCAAAACTCCTTTCGCCTCTCTCTGAGTTGGGGAGAGAGCGAAATCAAATAATGTTCCTTCAGGGTGGTAGGCTGAGCAGTGGTCAGGAATGTTTCGTGAGCAGGTGTGTTTTCTTCCACAATCCAGAGTGTGGTCATGAGGAGAAAGCAGAAAAGGATTGTGATGAAGAGTGCAATTGTCTTTGAGCTGTGGAGTCTGTCTGCTCTTGGGTTTCTGTAGTGGGTATTTCCTGTTGCTTCCATCATCTTCTTATCTGGCGCTTCCATCATCTTCTTATCTGGTGCTTCCTTCATCTTCAAGGTGCTTGGTGGAGGGCAGAACCACAGACTTCGTTTAGCTTCTTTCCCGGTAACCTTTGGTGGTGTGTAGGTCACCGTTCTGAGATTCAACTTAGTCCGTGGCCTACTTAGCCGAAGCTCCCTCCTTTGGCGCAGGAAATACCCTTCTCTGGATGGCACAGCGGGATCAGAGAATTTTGAAAGTTCAAGTGCTTCGGTATCAGGATAGCAGGCTAGTGACGGTCGGTCCTTGTTCAGGAGCTCTTCTTGGTTGTCGATGTGTTCTGTCGTGGCTAGGGTCGAGGAGATCTTCTTGCAGTGGTGTGCATGCACCCAGTTACGTTTTCCCTCCACTCAAAGTGCTGTTCGGGTGGTGATGAGGACTTGCCAGGGGCCCGTCCACCGGGGTTCCAGACTCTTCGCACGCTGGAAGTTCCGGATCAGAACGAACTCCCCAGGTTGGATGGTGTGTCCGGGACCCCTGGAAGCGTCAGGGATGGCATGCAGCACCTGTTGATGGATAACAGACAGTGTTTTAGTCAACTGGCATAAGTAATCAGACATTAGGACGTCCGGGACGTCATGAATGGAAGTTGGTTTCGGTGCAGACCAGACATTCATAGGCCGGCCGAATATAACCTCATATGGTGTCAAGTGGTGTTTGGTAGGGGTGGAACGCATTGAGAGCAAGGCCAGTGGAAGTGCGTCTGGCCATTTCAGTCCTGTCGTAGCCACTATTTTGGCCAATTTAAGTTTCAGTGTGGCATTATGTCGTTCAACTAGTCCAGCAGATTGGGGGTGGAAGACTGCGTGGAACTTTTGTTTTACACCCAACCCCTTCAAGATGAGTTGGATAACTTCGGCTACAAAGTGGGGGCCGTTGTCGCTCCACAAAATTCGACAAAGGCCGTAACGGGGGAAAAACTCCTTTAACAGTACTTTTGCAGTGGCCATAGCAGTGTTGTCACGGGTTGGGTATGCTTCCACCCATTTGCTAAATGCGCATACCACAACAAGTACGTATTTCAGGCCTTGGCATCTGTCTAGTTGAATATAGTCCATCTGCAGGACTTCAAACGGGTGATTTGGGACCCTCCCCGGGGTACTGCAGTTCCTTTCCCGGGGTTGTGTTGCAGGCATATCATGCATTGTCGGACCAGACGTTTGGCAGAGTCGGTGATTTTATCATTGTGCCAAACTCTGGAGACAAGTTCAATCATGGGGGCTGACCCTATGTGAGCAGGGGAGTGTGCCATAGTTAGTATGGGAATCAGGTATGAGTCAGGTAACAGCCATTTGTTTGCGTCTTTTGTCCGCCAGCAGCCTTCGTCATCTTTTAATCCCACCCGTGTCCATTCAGTGAGTTCGTTTCGTGTGCTAGCCATTTGAATGTCTCTAATAGTATCCCTAGCATCAGTCCATTTTTCTGCTTGTGACCTGGTCACGTACATATGTGTTGTCGTCCTGCTCTCAGCTGTCGTTCGGGCAGTGATGTCAGCTAGTGCATTTCCCTGTCCTATAATGTCTGTCACCCTTTTGTGTGCCTGGCATTTGATGACTGCAAGTCTTTTGGGGAGAAGGACGGCTTCGATTAAGGCGGAGACTAGATCCCCGTGCAAAATGGGGGTGCCGTGTGAGGTCAAGAATCCCCTCTCCCTCCAAAGGAGCCCAAAATGGTGAACCACCCCGAAGGCATACTGGCTGTCGGTGTAAATGTTCGCTGTGGTTCCTGCTGCTAGAATGCAGGCTCGTGTTAGGGCAATCAGTTCCGCTGCCTGGGCAGATCGTTGCGTGATGCGGGCTGTCTCGACTACAGTTCGAGCCGTGGTGACTGCATAGGCAGCTGAAGTGGTGCCATCGGGGAGTTTGATGCAAGAACCGTCCACCCACAGCTCTCCGTCAGGGTCAGGAAAGGCCGTGTCTCTGAGGTCAACCCTACTTCTAGTCTGTTCGTCCGTAAGAGTCACACAGTCGTGTACAGGGTGCACATTGGGATCGTTTTCTGGTAAGGGTAGCAGGGTTGCTGGGTTCAGCGTGGTGCTTCTTTTCAGGGTGATATGGGGTGCGAGCAAAGTCAGTTCATATCCAGTCAGTCGTGCACTCGTCAGGTGGTGCGTCTTGGTTTGGTTCAGGAGGGTGTCAACTGCATGGGGTACCAGTACTGTGAGGGAATTCGAGAGCACAATCCCCTCACTCTGTCGGATAGAGATCGCAGCAGCAGCTACAGCTCGAAGGCAGGCAGGCAGGGCTCTGGCTACAGGGTCAAGAGTGGCAGAGAAGTAAGCGCACGGTCGTTGCTTTGAGCCGATTGACTGGGTCAGGACAGATAAAGCGCACCCCTCCCTTTCATGAGTGTAAAGGGAGAAGGGCTTCGTGTAATCGGGGGTACCTAGGACAGGGGCCGAACAAAGGGCATCTCGTAGTTCCGTGAAGGAGGTTTGACACTCGGGGGTCCAAGGGAGTGGGAAAGGGACGTCTTTAGCTAGCAGAGAAAGCAGTGGTTTCACAATGAGGCTAAAGTTGGGTAACCACTGTCGGCAGAAGGAGGTGAGGCCTAGTAAGGAGCGAACCTGTTTCTGAGTCTTAGGGATAGGAGTTTCGAGAATGGTTTGGATCCGGTCAGGAGTCAGTTTCCTTCCGTCTTTGGACAAAAGGTGGCCTAGGTAGGTGACCTGGGGTTGGCAGAATTGCAACTTCTTCTTGGAGACCTTGTGGCCATTTTCTGCATGGAAGTGCAGGAGTTGAATGGTGGCTGTGACAGCTAATGGAGTGGTGTCGGCTGCCAAAAGGATGTCATCGACATATTGCACTAACACCACTCCATCGGGTAACTGGACTTGATCCAGTTGTCTCTTGAGGGCCTGGCTGTAGATGCTAGGGCTTTCTGTGTAGCCCTGGGGTGCTCGGCAGAACCTATACGAGCGGGCCTTTAGGGTGAAGCCGAAGAGATATCGGCTGTCTGGGTGGATGGGGATGGAAAAGAATGCGTTTTTGAGGTCAATGACAGTGAAGGTGGTGGCAGTGGAGGGAATCAAAGTCAGGATGGTGGTGATGTCCGAGACCACAGGGTACTGGGGTACCACCACTTTGTTGATCTCTCGAAGGTCAATGATAAAGCGGTATGCTTTCTCATCTCCTTCTCCCTGCTTCTTGATGATGGGCAAGATTGGGCTGTTGCAAACGTTGCTAACCACTTCTTCTACCACTCCTGCGTCTATTAGTGACTGAATAATCTCTACCAATGCCTTCTCGCCCTCGGGCGATATCCGATATTGTGGAAGTTTTGGGAGTGTTGCATCTGGTCGGACAGTAATGTGCACTGGGTCAATCATCATGCGCCCTACATCCGAATCCGTCTTGGCCCACAGATACGGAGGCAGAGTGTCAAGCAGGGAAGTGTCAGCGTTGGTGATGGAAAACATGTGTCTGGGAGGGCAATGTCTAAGCAGAACGGGATTGTCGTAAAGAAAAACTCGGACTCCGTCTTGGGAACATCTAATCGTCGCTCGGAAGTGTTTTCAATAAGTCAAGTCCCATAATTGCGTCAGGGCTATTGGAGGAAAGCAAAAACGTGGTGTCAGTGGTGTTGCTTTCTAAGTCGAAGAGGATCGGGGCGGACAAAGGGTTAGTGGAGGGCGTTCCATCGAAACCTGTCGATGTTATCAGTGAGCCAGACAAGGGTGCCCTTGGAATCAGTCGTTTTGATAACGCACTACGTGTTGCGCCAGTGTCTACCAGAAATGGAGACTTTGTACCCAGGACCTTAGCAGTGACGTAAGGGCCTTGCTGGTCAACATAGAGCTCGACTGGATCCCTCCCTTGCCCTGGGCAGTCCTATGCAAAGTCGTGGACGTCATCGTAGTCAGATTGCTGGCATTGGTTCTGTCTGGGTCGGTCAAATGTATTTGGTCTGCCTGATCTATCGTTAGTCGTGTCATTTGGGGGCCCTCGCTGTTGTCCCCTATTTCTCGGTCCGCTTGCTATGTCCCTGGGGTCTTTATTTTTGATTATTTCCAACAGAACTGGGCACTGAGATTTCCAATGGCCCGTTCCTTTACAGAAAGCACACTGGTCCTCTCTAATGTCTGTACGTCCGACGTGGGGAGTGAAAGTGCGGTCCCTGGGAGGTGTAGTCTTAGGGACGTTCGTCTGATAGCTTCCCCGGTTTTGGTCTCGTCCTATAGTCACCCCTTGTAGTTGGGCAATCATCACCCTCTCTTTTAAGTCCTTCTTCTTTTTCTCTGTTGCCCTGTCGTTTTCATTTTTCTGATGTTCATAATATTGGGCCATTTGGAGGATAGCCGTAGGTTTGGAGGCCGCCCAACTACTCTCGCTAGCCTGCAGTTTCTGGGAGACCTCTGGTGACAGACCCTTAACGTAATTCTGGACAAACAGATGGTGTCCGGTTGCAGTGGTCAAGTCCTGGCCGCTGTAATCGGAGAACACCGTTTCGAACCGGGAGAAGTAGTCTGATACATCCTCCTGAGGTTTCTGGCGGCAGGCCGTTACTATCGACCAGTCCACTTTCTTTTCTGGGATCAGGGTTTTTAATTTCTGTACGATTTTATCCGGGAGGTCTAAAATGGCTTTCAAGGGCTTTTGTCCGGGTTCTCGTTGTCTATCTATGCCATCGAGTTGTGACCAGTTATGTCCAAACAGCTCAGAGTGGTCGACTTTCCGGATTTGCTTCCACACATCAGCTGGTAGACATAACCCGAAAAACAAGTCGATGTCAGCCAGGGTCATAATCGTTGATCCTAGGGCTGTACCCAACTCAGTATAGAAGGCAGTGGGGTTTTTACGTAGGTCAGGCAGAGATTTTCGGAATGTCAGAATCTCTTGCCGGTCCCATGGTTGGTAGACCCAATTGTACACAACTCTTCCTTTTGCGTCTTTGTTGTTTGCATCATCGTGAGTCCCTTCACCTCGTGGAGGAACCCAGTAAGGGGCAGCCTCTCGTATCGGCATCATGGCGTTAGATCGTTCAGTTTGTGGTTCGGCCACTACGGATGTCGTGGGTTCAATTGTCGGTTTTCGTGCAGTGAGGTGGCGGAAAACCTCAAGCGTACGCGCAAGGAGGTCCGTCACATCACTCTCACTCTCATCCCCGATATCGACCTTCCGGTACAGAGTCGTTAGGCTCTGGGGACCTTTGTCTTGGTATCGGTCCTTGTATGCGTTCAAGACGTGGTAACACAGTTGTACAGTAAAGTGTCGTCTGTGACTCCCTGTATAAGATTTAAACACATCCGTGATGTACTCTTCTTCTTCCCTCTTTTCTACCAGTATCCTTGCTATCTTGTCAACCCCTGCTCGTTCATCTTTGCTTAGTCTGTGTGTTCTTGCAGAACCAACCCTTCGGGCCTCGGGGTCGCCTAACGTTGTCGTTTGCGTAGCATCTAATGCATGGAGTTCGGCCGGCACAGAGGTTACGGGGGCCGAAGCTGTGGCGCTACTCTCGCTTGTACCTGGGGGTGGTGAGTGCTGTGCTAAGGGTTGGGAAGGGGCATATGGAGGGGGCATGTAGATGATCGGAGGACCTAGCAGCAGATCATCGTTGGCTCGTTGTTTCGAGGGTAATTCAGGGTAGAGCGTGGAGGGCGTTCTAACCAGACACTGGCTTGACGTTTCTATTTCTAGTTTCTGCTTGGCTTCCTCTCTTTCTTTTATCTCTTTTTCTAGTTTCTGAGCCGCTAGGTGGGCTGCTTTCCGCAGCTCCTTTCCCAACCTACTCTCAGTTCTCTTTTTACGTTGTTCAGTTTCTTTGCGCCACATGCCGAAGCTATCAAGCATAGTGGGCGTCGTCTTGTTTTTACCAAGGGCTGTTTCTAGTGCGTTTATTTTATCGTCATCAAAGGATCCTATCAGTGGCCACTGACTTTCTCGATCCTTTTTCGTATATTTATGCCACAGCTGGCTATAGGCTATAGCGATCAATCCATGCTTCATGAACATGTCCTTATTAGGGGTGCCTTCCAGCGGAGCCGGATGGTTCATCTCTAATAAGCGGTCCGGGCTAAACAGGCTACTAACCAGTGGGGAGAAGACAGGCATGACGGATCACAATGGGGATAATAGTCAGCACTACCTATCTTATCACTGCGTGCAAAGACTAGACAGAATATTTCTATTCTGCGTTGTTTGCAGGCAGTGAATACCTCATGAACCAATATTCGGGCAATCAGTGTTTGGTCAATAAATAAAAATAAAAAAATGGTCAATGGGGAGAATAAGTAGGCCCGCAAAGGTTTGCGTCACCTACCCTTTCACTATCTGCAAAGAGGGGACCTATTCTTTCCTGTTTGCAGACAGAGAGTCTCCAGAAAACAATCTGTAACAGTTAATCAATGGGGAGGGGCAATTGTTCAGTGGGGGAGAAAGATAGGTCCGACGGATGCGTACCTATCCTTCACTGTTTGTAAAGGGGGGAGCCTGTTGTTCCTCCGTTTGCAGACAGTGAATCTCCAAATAAATTAACAAAAAGTAATACTAGTATTTTCTCATCAATCATCAATCATTTCGCAATTCGTCGTGTTTACACGACCTTACCCGGACCGCATGGACAGTTTCTTGTCTTCCGAATCCAGCGCCCGATCGTCCTCTTCTCTTCGTACTCCTCGTGGCACTCCTGATGGTTCCCAGTCAGGACCGTAGATCACTCGAGAGAGGTCTGTTCGGAACCAGTGAAGTTCGGATGATCGGCTGTCAGACGAGGGTCTATCGGACAGGGTACCTTCCGATCGTTGCAGTCGTTCACTCTGTCGTCAGGACCTCTCCCACTGGATCCACGAGTCGCTGATGGGCCCCACGCTTGGGACGCCAATTGTAAAAGGGTGCAAAGACAACCAGTAACCAAAGACCCTTTTGTGTTGCCCGGCGGTGTCGCCTCTATGACCCACCAATATTAATCAATGAAGAAGCAGGCGCTGGAGACTGAAAGGCAGGAAACGAGGGTTTATTCTCTCCGGAGGAGAACACATCAATTCGGACAGCAAGTATCGTCACGAGGTGCTCTACCCGCATCTCTGGGGCCTGGCCTCTTATACACGGGTTTATGATCTTTATTACATGTAACACATTCTTGCAATGCTTTGAAACATAAAAGGATATCCTCGGAATCTCCCCTTCAGGCCCGTTCCCACACACATTTACAGTTGAAGTCCCCACCCCGGTAACAACAGGTGATGGCTATCGCGCAGCTGGACATTCCGCCGATTCACGGAATGTGTGGAGTTTGATCGGATCTCGTAGGGTGGGGGCTTTGATCGGTTTGAGGGTCTTTTGATAGGGGGAAGTTTCCTACTGTTCGGGGGGTAATAAACAGTGTCCGGGGGGCCAGGTGGTGGCCTGGGAACAAGGAAAATAAACGGGCACACAGGAAAAGGGGGGTTGTATCAAAGGACCCGGGACCATGAAAGGAATGGAGGGAGGTGTCGCGCTGGGAACAGGATGGGATTCCGAGGCAGGAGCTACGCTGAAGAGGGGTTTATGACCCAAGGCATGTGAGAGCGGGAGGGGGTTGTCAGCGTGCGGGGGAATGCCTGCGAGGATAGGAGAGAGAGAGAGAGAGACGCGCTGGCTATCAGCGAGGGGCAGAAAGGCCATGGTGCTTAAAATGGCTGCCGCTTATGCGCTAGGCGTGAGCTCGAAAGGGGCAAGATGGCGCCGATAATGTTGACGTTTGCAGTCTAACCTTTAACAAAGTGCACTCTTAATCTGAGTAGGGACAAAAGGACACTACAACTCCCAGAATTCAATGCGTACAAATGTGCAAATAATCAGGAGTTGGGCGTCGCCCGAGCACGAACTTCCCACAAGCCTTTGAAAAAGGGGAAACTTGAAACGCGTCAGGCACTGTGGAAAGCTGCTTTAATCTGCCCACGAACTTTGCAAGCCTGTACTGATTAAAAAGGATGGTAACCTTTTGCTGTTGGACTCGTGTGTGTCTCTCTAGGTGAGCAACCTTCATATCGGCAAATATCAGGCGGACGGCTCTTCCGCCGAGATTGCACCACTCCAGAATCATCAGGAGGCCATGGGGAAAGATACACTGCCCTCGTATGTGGAGCAACAGCAGTGGATTGAAGGCATGCGGTTGGTGGGGGCTCAGTGGGAGCTTCATCGTTAGCAGCCAGCAAGAGCACTCTTCATCTGAGTAGGGACAAAAGGACACTACAACTCCCAGAATTCAATGCGTACAAATGTGCAATTAATCAGGAGTTGGGCGTCGCCCGAGCACGAACTTCCCACAAGCCTTTGAAAAAGGGGAAACTTGAAACGCGTCAGGCACTGTGGAAAGCTGCTTTAATCTGCCCACGAACTTTGCAAGCCTGTACTGATTAAAAAGGATGGTAACCTTTTGCTGTTGGACTCGTGTGTGTCCCTCTAGGTGAGCAACCTTCATATTGGCATATATATATACATATATACATCCATATATATACATATGGATGTATTAGTGGCTTGGCCTAAGTCGCGAGGAAGCCCCGCCGCATCAGAGCGGACCAGCGCGGTGCAGAGATGACCCGGTCTGCTGAAGGGACGAGACTCGCTCAGTAGTGTGAGTTTTCTATATAGCAGCGGGTACTGCATCTTCAAAGACTGAGACCCACTGGGGGTTTACTTGTGCTCCCATTTTTAGGTTTCGCCTGGCGTTCACTGCGCAGCAGTGTCGCGCAGGCGAAATCTTTTGATCTTCAGTGCGGGGCTTTAACCCGCCTCTCTCTTCCATTGGCTAGCTCCATAAATCGAGGCTAGCCATTGGAAGAGAGATGTGCCAGTAAATGTTGGAGCAGATTCGTGGGCGTTCCGGTGTTTTTTTCCAGCTCTGCCCCTTTTCCGTACGTCATGCGGCGGTGGGCGTTTGTTTATTTTTTATTTCTTCCAAGGTTTGTTTTTGTCATTCCTCCGAAGATGGCGCCCGGGCAGTAGTTGTTTTAAACAGCTCGGGTCTTCCCGTCGCACCTCCCTCGCTCGTGCCAGCAATGTTTTAAAAGCTCTGGGCTACAACTTGTTTTGTTTGATTTAAAACCGCCTCCTTGGTTTTTTGTCTTTAACTCCTCGCTGCTTCCCAACCTGCCCCGCCTCTGCATCCGGAATGCCTCCTTATGCTGTGTGACTGTCTCCCGGCAGGTCATCTTGACCCAGCCGAGGACCGGAGAGTGCGGAGGTTCTCCTCTGTGGTGCAGCAGCGCCAGGCCGGCTTCGGCGCCCTGGCGCTGCTCTGGGGAGGGCACCAGAGGACTTGGAGAATGGAGCTCAGTGGCCGCCACCGCACCGGGGCCACCCAGGAGAGGACTCGCCGCATGAGCCTGCTCGGCCAGTAACTGCGGCTTTCAACTCGACTATCTCCCTGAGACACGTTATAACAAGTAACCGAGGGATTACCCCTCCCAGCTGCGGCCCTTCCCGCGCCTCCATCGCGCACCCCGCCTCTCCACACCCCAAACCTGGCCAGAGAGGCTTCATTCCATCCCCAAAATCCAACATTGCAGAGGAGTCCGCAGGTAAACAAACACCGAATCAACACACACAAAAAATGCACCTCCTTCGTTTAAAATGCAAATTCTGCCCTGAAACGCGGAGAGGGAGGACTTTGTGAGCAGGCGCAGAGGTAGATCTGTTCAATCTGAAAGGATATGTTGCAATTTAAATCGATACTTTTAATTACTCATTGTCATTAATTAACGATTTAGATATCTAGAGGCAGCGTTTGCAGAAGTTGAAAGGGTTTGCAGTTTTTTTCCAGCTTTCCGAGCCTCGGCGCATTGTTTCATAACCTGGGGCGGGCGGGCGGGGGGGAGCTGTGAGGATGTCGGTGCACAAGGCCCCCCTGGCTCGTGTTGGGGCAGAACTCGCCTGCATCGAAGCCGTATCAATGGGAAGGCATCAACTATTAGCCAGAGAGGCGGCTTTGATCTGAGATACCTGATAGTAGCAGCAGCAGCGAGCGAGGGGGCGGACGGGGGCCTTGGGACCCCTGCCAGGGAGGCAGGGCAAATATTTAACTTGCTACTTACCCGCCTGCGAAACGGTGCTGGAGCAGGGTGGAGTTCTGGACTTTTTGGTTCCGTCCAGAGGTGTCAGGGAACAACACCCAAAGACCCCGGAGTTCCACCTGCCTTGGTGCACAAATGAACAGAAACACGGGCTTCTCGATGGTGGCGTCAAAGACCAAAGGTTTATTACTGCAGGGACACAGAAGTCACAGATACTACACACGGGCAGAATCTAGGAGCCTGTTCGATTTGTACAAAGAGGGTTGCTCCTTATATACTGAATTTTAAGCTGGGGGCAAATTCTTTACATGTAATACATTCCCAAAACCTTTGTGTCTAAAACAATAAATATTTGGCGTTACACAGGAACCGTCGATAATATCTGAGGCCAAACATTTACGAAGAGAGGGGTTCCCACTAGTTTGTCACAATTCCCTGTCAATATTGCATTCAGGACCCGGACCGCCTCATCGTAAAGTTCGTTACCTCCCCCTAATAAAGATTCAGAAGGAAAGAAACAGAGCCAGGTGTGGAAGATAGAAAAGTGGGATAAGGGATGTTTGTGGGTTGTAAATGGGCAAGGCTACCGGCTTCGGCCGCCTAATCATGATCAGGACAATGGACACGGAGACCAGTTTGGCAGGACTGGCCTCGGGCAGAGGAGGCAGCCTTTGTCGAGTCATGCAGCTACAGCGTGATCTGGTTTAAGGTGCACGTGTCATGAAAGAGGTGAATCTCCGGCTAAGGTTACGTGTCCTTAATCGAAATGAAGTGATCAGAGGTTATTGCGTATGTGAGGGCAAGAAACACAAAATGGCGGCCATGATCTAAGATGGATGCCGTGGGTAGATCAGAAATGTGTTTATAAAAGGAGTGCTCTTGCTCGTAGCGTAGCGAAAACACCAGGATATACTAAATGGATCATTTGCGGTTCGCTGATACCAATATTATGTATTTCCGACAATGTTGAAAACACGGGTTCAAATCGTCACGGAACCTCAGACCCTCCTTTTGCCCTTACATAGGCAATTACTCAGTCTATGTCAGAATCTAATTCTATGCTCATCAGGTCAGTGACATGCTGTTGTATCATCATCCTTTCTCGTGTCTTTTCTCCAAACGCAGGTGGCTTCCTGAGACAAGTTGCAGCACAAAGACTACACAGAGCAGGACCACACTGGATAATCAGACAACATGAGAATAGGAATACTAAGATGACACCAATGACCATCAGAACCTTCCATCCCCACGCTGATATCAGAGTCCAAAACCACTCCATGAAGGACCAGTTTCCCTTGTCTACATGTATGGAGTCGGAAATCTTGTGTAGCTTCGAGATCGCCTCATAGACTGTTGGAGCATTATTAGGAATAAAGACACAGCAGCTCGATTGGATCATTCTGCATACCCCACCTCGATCTGCAAGTATAACGTCTAGAACCATACGGTTCTGCAACGTCATTAGTCTATCCGCCTGAAGCTCAGCTGTCAAGTTGCTAAGGGCACCAGCAGTTTCGGTAATAGTAGATTCAACTACCCGTGTTAGCTGACGTATGTTTCTACTATTGGCCATAGGCCCCCAGAACGGAAGGAAGCCTTTGAAGAAGTCTCCAGCTTCCTGACCAGCGGTATCCTCTTTGCTGAAGACACCTCTCGCTACTCTGGTTCTGTGGTAATCAGATGAAGCAGTGTATGTCGGAGGCAACAATCGAGCAATATAACATGATCCTGAAAAGTCGGCAGGCAACCATGTATAAGCTCTGTCTCGACAAATGAAGTAGGTGCCCCTAGCAGTGAGAAAGGCAGGGGAAGAGTTAGCCAGAAACACATAAGTCTCTACGCACTCACTCCTCCCTAGCTGAGCTCTCGGATTTCTCCCATTACCTTGCAGACAGACCTGACCTCGGTGAGGTACGACCCAGATTGGAGTTGAGCTTTTACGCTTGCTTTCTCCTAAACTAAGGCGATACTCTGAAGTATTCCAACTTAAATACACTCGTAATTCGTCTCTAGGGTATGATGGAGTATTATTGACGTCCTTGACCATGTCAATAATTCCCTGGACTAAGGCTTTGTTGGCAGAGTTATATTTAGTGGAACGCGGTGGACGTGGAGGATAGGTTTCAAGGGCATAAGCAAAGATGGTTTGGAGGGCCTGAAATGATCCATTGTAGCTGAAAGGCAAAACCAGATAGGGAATACCTTTATCCATAGTGTGGGGTATCAAGCCACACACCCAGCAGTCTGTAGTGTTAACTACCAGTTGGTGTTGGTGCAAGAGCTGTACAAAAGTGTTGTTGGTGAATTCTGAGCGTCGAGCTTGCTCATGTTCCGGAAACGAGTGGAAAGAGTGTATAGAAGAAACAGTAGAAATGGCAGGATCAAGGGGAGGTACTGTAGTAACTGGCACAAAAATCAAATTTATACTAAAGACGATTCCACCCACCAATGTTGCTAAAATAATCAAGAATGTAATGGCACATTGCATCAAAAAGCATTTGCTATGAAGAATTCTGTAAAGTCTGTTTCTGCGAACATAAATCACGTTTTCTCGTTGCAGCGCAGGAAGCTCCATCTTCTACAATCCGCTCGCGACCACTGATGATGTGTACGTAGGTGAAAATGCCTCTATCAGCCCTGTGAGTTCCCAGAACCAACAGAAAGATCGACCTTGTGTCAGACCCCTGCAGATTCAACTAGGCACACAGCCACGACCCTACGGCTACCCAGACGGCAAGGCAATTTTAAAAACAATAAACAATAGCAAACTTCCTGGCTGAAGGCAAAAGTTCAATATATCAAAATCACAATATGCAGTTGCCTGCTTTATTTGTCCATTTTACGGCTTCTTAAGTTATATCTCTGTTTCGCTGGTACTGTCTGATCGGCAAATAGTATATCACTAGCAGCTGTTGCAGTGTTTAAGTTCGCAGATGGCAAAGTTTCTTCTGATGCTGGAGACAAATGTTCAGTGTTCAAAGGAGTCTTTTCAGGAGGAGAGTCAGGTTTTAGAGTGTCGGTAATCAATTCGGCATCGCTGAAAGAGATGAACTTCGGTGTGCTTTCAGATTCGGAGGCACCAATTCCCTTCTTCACCCAGTCGTCGTAAGGGAGCGGCAAAGGGACACGCTTAACGTGGGATGCGTGTACCCAGTGCTTGCGGCCAGCTACACGAACTGCTGTCCTCGTTGCAAGTAGGATTTGGAAGGGCCCCACAAATCTCGGCTGAAGGTTCTTCGTCCTCGCGAAGTTCTTGATGACAACGAAGTCTCCCGGTTTCAGCTGATGCCCTGGACTCTCCGGAGGTTTTGGCAAAGCATCGAAAACCTGTTGATGAATAAGACTCAATTTAGCAGTCAAGTCGTAAAGGTAGTCTATCAACATAGGATATTCTATGGAGCAAAATTCTTTAGGCCTTGGCACACCCCAGATATTTGCCGGGCGACCAAAGACTATTTCGTAAGGGCTAAGCCCTATTCTAGAATGTACTGTTGCTCTCGTTGATAACAAGGCCAAAGGAAGTGCGTCTGGCCAGGCTAAACCTGTGGATGCTTGTATTTTAGCTATTTTCAGCTTGAGGGTGCCATTGTAACCCTCCACTAAACCAGCAGACTGGGGATGGTTTGCACTGTGGAATTTCTGTTTCAACCCTAGGCCGGCACACACACTCTGCATAACTTTCCCTATAAACTCACTTCCGTTATCTGACCATACAATCCGTGGCATTCCAAATCTAGGGAAATATTCTTTGAGAAGAATTTTGGCAGTCGATAGGGCAGTGTTGTCCTTTAGTGGATATGCTTCGATCCACCTGGAAAAAGCACAAACTACCACCAGGACATACTTCAAATTATTGCAGCGCTCCATGTGAATGAAGTCTAACTGAATCACTTCAAAGGGGCAGGAAGGAGGAGCGAAATGACCAGCTGGAGTTGGAGTTCCCTTGCCAGGATTATGCATCAAGCACACCATACAATTTTTCACCACTCTCTCTGCACACTTACTGATTCCCTCATTCCTCCAGACCGGAGCCAACATCTTACAGATCCCTTTAGAACTTATATGCGCTACTCCATGCGCCATCGTCACTACTGCAAGCACATACGCATCGGGCAACATCCAACGCTGCTGTTCCGTCAAATCAATCCAACATCCATTCGAGTCCAACTTGCCCGTACTTTCTCTCCATACACGTTTCTCTTCCTCAGTTGCTTCTTTCTGAATCTCTTTCACACTTTCCATAGTATCCTCGCACATTCCAGACTCAGCAATCCATCTTGCAGACGTAGCAACATACATTCTGCTCATCGTGTCTCTAGCTGTCTGTTTAGCAATTTCATCAGCAAAAGCATTCCCACGACCAACATCATCCGTGATTGCTTTATGAGCACTGCACTTCACAATCGCAACTTCAGTCGGCAAGGTTAGAGATTCCAACAAGTCATTAACTAGCTGGCCATGTTGGATCTTAGTCCCATGGGACGTAATGAAACCTCTTTCTCTCCACAACCGGCCAAAACTATGGGCCACGCCAAATGCGTACTGACTATCTGTAAAGACATTCACTCTCTTTCCCTTAGCTAAAATACACGCTCTTGTTAGAGCTATTAATTCTGCAGCTTGGGCAGAATTCTGACTCACTCTTGCAGTCTCCACAATCGTCTTCAAAGTCGTTACTGCGTAAGCAGCAGTCACATCACCATTCTCCAATTTAAAACATGATCCGTCCACATACAGCGTACCATCCGGATCGGATAACGGAGTATCCTTCAAGTCAATGCGTCCTTTTGTCTCTTCCTCCGTTTTAAAACAGCAATCATGTGGCTCGGAATCACTCGACTCTTGATCAGTCGGCAACAGTGTTGCTGGATTCAATACATTACATCTTTTGATCTGAATATGACTCGCTAGTAATGTCAGCTCGTAACCAGATAATCTCGCACTAGTAAGGTGTTGTGTCTTCGTTCGGTTCATGAGCGTATCCACTGCATGAGGAACCATGACCACTAGCATGTTGTCCATCACCAAACCAGCAGATTGTCGAATGGAAGCCGCAGCTGCCGCTGTAGCTCTCAAACAACTAGGCAACGCTCTGGCTACCGGATCTAATGTGGATGAGAAATACGCACAAGGGCGTTGTTTATCACCAAACTTCTGTGTCAGAACACTCAACGCGCATCCTTCTCTCTCGTGAACATAGAGCGTGAATGGTTTGCTGTAATCAGGTGTACCCAATACAGGAGCTGAACACAATGCTTTTCGTAATTCAGTAAAACTCTCTTGACATTCATCAGACCATGGCACTGGACTCGGAACATTTTTCCCAGTCAAGGCTACCAATGGTTTTGCTAAAAGAGAAAAATTTGGGATCCACTGCCTACAGTAAGAGGTAATACCTAGAAAGGCACGTACTTCTCTCTGTGTGCGTGGAACACTCATCTGTGTAATTGCTTTTATTCTCTCTGGGGTCAACTTCCTTCCCTCCTTTGACAAGAGATGACCTAGGTAGGTCACTTCTTGGCAGCAGTATTGCATTTTGGAAGGAGATACCTTGTGATTCAAATTAGACAAATGATGCAATAACGAAATCGTAGCTGCTTTGCAAGTTTCCTTGTCATCGGCAGCCACTAAAAGATCGTCTACATACTGTACTAGAGCAGAACCTGGAGGAAGGACAAAAGAATCTAACTGGCTTTTTAATGCTTGACTATAAATGGATGGGCTCTCACAATAGCCTTGTGGAGCGCGTTTAAATCTGAAACTGCGACCTCCTAGACAGAAGCCGAAAATATCTCTACTTTCTTCGGCTATCGGAATGCTGAAAAAGGCATTCTTCAAGTCGATGACTGAGAACCAAGTAGCTGTAGCAGGAATCAATGTTAACAAGACAGTAATGTCTGGCACTACAGGAAACTGCGGGACCACAATCTTATTAACTTCTCTAAGGTCTATGACAAACCTATAAACTGGAGTTTTTGTAGGATCAGTTCGTTTCAAAATCGGCAATACAGGACTGTTGCAGACATTTCCTCTCGTTTCTTCGACCACACCTTTCTTAATCAAATCTTGCACAATCAATAGAAGTGCACGCTCACCTTCACTAGATATTTTGTATTGAGGAATTCTTGGAAATTTCACATTTGCTTTCAAAGTCACTACATATGGTGGTATTTCTAAGAGACCTACATCATTAGGATCAGTCGCCCAAAGAGAATCAGGGAGTGAACGCAGCTCTGGCGGGAGTGCATCCATTGACAAGTACATCGGAGAAGTGATATTTTTACCCAATGTAAGCTGTACTCCTTCCGGAGAACAGTACAATGTCGCATATAGTCGTTTTAACAAATCTAAACCAAGCAGATTTTCATTACAACCTGTCGTCAAAATCAGAGGTGCTTTTAAGTGACATGGTCCAACAGAAATAGACAAAGGACCAGATATCGGGTTGTAAACAGGGGCGCCTGAAAAACCTACGGAAACATTTGTTGAGCCGGACAAAGGTGCGCCAGGGAGTTTCGCATGAATGATAGAACTTTTTGCGGCACCAGTATCCAACAGAAATGGTTCGACTACACCTGATGTTGCTACTGCGACATAAGGCCCACTCTGATCCACTGGAACTGATACTACTCCCTCTCTCTGTCCATGGCTGTCCTAGTACCCATTTTGTTGAAATCCCTCATCCACTTCACAATAGTCCTCAACAAGATATTGTTGAGATCTGTTTTGCTGAGTAGATTGTCCATTTCGTTGATCAAAGTGATTGGAAGGACGATCATTCGTTTGTGGAGGCATAGCACCTCGTCCTCGACCTCTAGAATTTTGCACGAAACCACCACGACCTCTCTGAACTGCTGCTGCATTATTTTGCGCCAAGATCGGACATTCATTTTTATAGTGACCCTCTTTCTTACAGTACGCACACTGGTTCCACTGATATTGAGGTCTTGATGTACTATAATCTGTCCTTTGGTACGAACCTTGCTGTGTATTACTCTGATTTGTGCGAGGCGGATACGCCTGCTGTAAAAGAACTTTAGTTTTTAAATCTTTCGTTTTCTTTTCTGATTTCTCCTTTTCCTCTTTATCCCTGTTTTCATAGTACTGCGCAGTCGCAAGTATTTGCGCTGTTGTGGATACAGCCCACGCACTTTCTGAGTCTTTTAATTTATTGCATAATTCAGGTAACAAATTATGCACAAATTTATCGACAAACAGTCTTTGTCCTCCTTCTGTACTCATGTCCTGACCACTATGATCTACAAAAGTCTCTTCAAACCTCGTGAAGAAGTCAGAGACACTTTCGTCTTTCTTCTGCCTGCATGCTGACAACTTGTCCCAATTAACACGCAATGCTGGCATCAAGGTCTTCATTAGATCAATTATTCTACCTGGTAGATTAGCAATTAAGGGTTCAGGTTTTGCACCACCTATTTGCTGACCATCTGCTGCAGTGATAGCTGCCCAATCACCACCTAAGGCAGCTTGATGATCCTCTCTACGAATTTTAGCCCACACTGGTTGCGGAACTACGTTACCAAACAACATATCGATGTCCGCTAGGTTCATTATACAAGCCTCAACTGTCTGTGTTAATTCCTTGTAATATCCAGCAGGATTCTTACGCGGATCTGGCAAGGCCTGTTTCACTGCTAGCACTTCAGCTCGCTTCCATGGAATGTGTATCCACACTCTTTGGAACTGCGCTGGAGCGGCTGCAATACCAGCATTATCATCACGTGCTACTGCTTCGCGCCAGATTGGAGGAACTTCCCTCATAGGATATTGGCGACTTAGCTTCATTTTTCCCCTTTCTAAATCTCTTGGCGAACGAAGAGATGGATCATTCCTAAAACTTAAAATAAGTTCCATCGCTTCTTTTATATTCTCACCCACTATCATTCCAGCAGCAAACTCTTTCTGAACTTTAATTAAATCTTCCAAATCTGATTCAACATCATCTTCTTCTATTTCTTCACGTAACAACGAGCACATCTCATCAAAGACATACCGTTGCGTTGGTTCCCCCCACTGCATAAATGTGTCTAGCACATCTCTCGTATTATATCTTCTACTCTTCGAAATCCATCTGAGAGCCGTGGAATCTAAAATTCCCCGTTCTTCAGTACTTGGAAGCTGACTACGTCTCTGAACTGAGTCAGGAGTAGGAGTCTTAATTAAAGTTTTATATAAAGGAGACAGCATATTAGTAACAGAATCAGTGATTCTTCGACGAACAGAAAGTGGAGTTAGCACACTCGCAGACGTGGAGAACGCAGTAGAGGTAGGAATAGATAACGGAACAGTAGGAGTATCGAGAAAAATAGTTTGTGGTATAGTAGGTACAGAAGCTGGCAGTTCAGGAAGAGGAGGAGCTGTAGGAACATTCACATTCATCACAGGAGGTACGGGAACTTGATTCTGAGGGACAGGAGCAGGAACACCAGGTTGTCCAGCAACCGGCAATTGAACATTCGGGACAAGTGGAGCCGTAGCACCTTGTGCGTACGGTGGAGGTGACCGTAACAGATAAGATAACAGAGGATCGTTTTCGGAATCCTCCAGTATCTTAGCCATTTTCGATGGCAAGGCAGGATAGCACTTGTCAATCGCTAAGTTATGTTCTCTAATGGCTACATCTATGGCCTTCTCACACTCGTTAGCCTGCAACTGCTTAGCCGCTTGCTCTAGAGTCAACTCTTCTTGTTCTTTCTGTTCTTTCTTCAACCTTTTCATTTCTCTCTGTTTGGATTCCTTTCGCCAATAACGGAAAGAATCAAACATTGCCGGCCGGGCTTTCTTCCTAAACAATTTCGCTTCTAAATTGTCGAGAATCTCGGGTTCAAAACTACCATGCAGTGGCCAACTAAGGACACCATCCTTCTTACAGTAACGGACCCACACCTCATTATAAGATATAGGACCCACACCAAATTTACAATATAACTCATATAGGGGAGTCCCAATCGGAGGAACCAGACATGAGTCCTCCAATCGTGAATCACTGTTGCAACTAAAACACGACAACATTTTCCGACTTACCATTTTTCAGTCCGGAACACAAAACAAACAAAACACAAAACAAATATGTGCACTCGAACCAAGAACTTAGGCCTACCAAAACGAACTGATGTATCGATACCCAAACTAAACCAAATAGATTATCGTAACTAGAACAACCAGTGATAATCTTACAAAACCAAACCAAACCAAGAACCGATCAAGGATTTTAGCAACCCTCACAAAGTAACCAGCTAGCTATCACTAAATACTTAACTGAGGCACTGAAGACGTCACCAAGGAGAAACCCGTCACGTTTCGCCGTACTAAGGACTGCACCTCGGGTCCAAGACAGGGCGACGGTCAAGGCAACGGCCCACTGCAGCCGTCCTGAACGGGAAACCCTCGTGGAAGAGAACTTCGGGCCACTTTTGCGATATGCCGGGATCGATGAAGTGGGGCGCCTCCCTCAGGAATCTTCACACGAAGCTTCTCGAACTCTTCAGGCTTTTGGACCGGTACCGAATGACGTCGCCCCACGTTGGGCGCCAATTGGAGTTCTGGACTTTTTGGTTCCGTCCAGAGGTGTCAGGGAACAACACCCAAAGACCCCGGAGTTCCACCTGCCTTGGTGCACAAATGAACAGAAACACAGGCTTCTCGATGGTGGCGTCAAAGACCAAAGGTTTATTACTGCAGGGACACAGAAGTCACAGATACTACACACGGGCAGAATCTAGGAGCCTGTTCGATTTGTACAAAGAGGGTTGCTCCTTATATACTGAATTTTAAGCTGGGGGCAAATTCCTTACATGTAATACATTCCCAAAACCTTTGTGTCTAAAACAATAAATATTTGGCGTTACACAGGAACCGTCGATAATATCTGAGGCCAAACATTTACGAAGAGAGGGGTTCCCACTAGTTTGTCACAATTCCCTGTCAATATTGCATTCAGGACCCGGACCGCCTCATCGTAAAGTTCGTTACCTCCCCCTAATAAAGATTCAGAAGGAAAGAAACAGAGCCAGGTGTGGAAGATAGAAAAGTGGGATAAGGGATGTTTGTGGGTTGTAAATGGGCAAGGCTACCGGCTTCGGCCGCCTAATCATGATCAGGACAATGGACACGGAGACCAGTTTGGCAGGACTGGCCTCGGGCAGAGGAGGCAGCCTTTGTCGAGTCATGCAGCTACAGCGTGATCTGGTTTAAGGTGCACGTGTCATGAAAGAGGTGAATCTCCGGCTAAGGTTACGTGTCCTTAATCGAAATGAAGTGATCAGAGGTTATTGCGTATGTGAGGGCAAGAAACACAAAATGGCGGCCATGATCTAAGATGGATGCCGTGGGTAGATCAGAAATGTGTTTATAAAAGGAGTGCTCTTGCTCGTAGCGTAGCGAAAACACCAGGATATACTAAATGGATCATTTGCGGTTCGCTGATACCAATATTATGTATTTCCGACAATGTTGAAAACACGGGTTCAAATCGTCACGGAACCTCAAGGGGAGGCGCTGCGGCGGGCGAGTGAACACGGCGAAAGCCACACGCTCTTCAAAGGCTCCGACGTTATGGTATATATAAACACACACAAGTACTTGTATATAGACACAGACAGATAGATACACATATAGACAGATAGATAGACACACACTAATAGATATATAGATAGAAAGACGCACATGCAGATAGCAATCATCTTTTTTATTTATTAAAGTAAATAAGAATCGTCGGGAATTAAAATAGCAGTTGTGACCAACATTTTTAAAGCTTTGCATGGTGCTATTATTTTTTTAAGATAACCCGCGGCGCTCGTTGTAAATTTATTCATCAAAAGCTATTAGGTATTCAATTAAATTTGTGAAAAGAATAAAACAAATGCCTTCCACCGATGTTATGGCCGTTCCTTAGAAGGTAAAGTTTGCATTTGAATATATTGATGAATTGCGTACAATTATTTGCCATTCGAGCAGAAGTTTTAGGCACACTGTTTTGTTTGATAATTCTATATGCAATAATGCAATAATATGTATGAAGGTGAGTTATTAACATTGTCGCGTTTTCAGTGTTATATCGTTTACATTACTGACATGTACCTTGTGTCTTTTATTTGTGTTGTGAGCTCTCTGTTCGGGCGAGCTGACGAGTCAAATTTACAACGCTTCCACAATCTTGTCTTAAGATTTAGAGGACATATTTTAGTATTTTCCTTTTGAACTTTTATAGCGTTCGGAGCAGAAATGGCCATTTTGAGTAAGAACTCCGATGCTAGAAGAATGCATGCAGGGCTGGGGCGGGCAAGGTGGGGGTCTGAGTGACATGTACACCCCTACGCCAGACAGCACTGCAGGGTGGCCCGGACTCTTCTAAGCTGTCCCCTGAATATCAAAAGATTAGGCGCCCATAAATGTCTGTTTTGTTTAATATATACACCTAATGCCTCGGTGCCACTTCTTTGCGCTTTGGAAACATCGTAGCAGGCAGCGGTGACACGAACATGTAATGTGCGACATTTAACTCTGGCTCGCATTATGTGTGCATCCGACAAGGTGCCAGGTGAGGGGTGGAGGCAAAGGGGGATAGGTGGGGGGCATTAGTCGGTGCGGGTCCCGGAGGCTGGTGAGAAAAACTGCAGCCTGCAGGGGTCACAGCGAACGCAAGCATCTCTCTCACACACACACACACGCTCTTCTCATGCACACGCACTCGTGCAATGCCCCAGGGTACAGGCTAGCAAGCCCGCGTGCCACTGTGACCCTGAGCAGGTTGTGCAGCGCCTAGCAGCAGGACCGCCGAGCAGTGGCGCCACGTGCTATATTACAAGTCTACTGATAGACACCGTGTTCATGAACTAAAGCATCACAACCACAGAGTCACCACAATTCCCCCGACACAACACCGCCACATTGGTGTATTGAGGGTTGTGCACACGTGTCCTTGTCAGAAGATTATGAGGGGGTCACCAGGCACAGCGTTTGCACCGTTGGATGTGTCTGAGAGTAGATTGAGTCTAGTAGGCGCCGACTGTGTCAGTAAAAGGTAGGGTAGTCTGTGTGTCAGTGCTTGCTAGTTGTGTCTCAACAGGTACTGTGTAGTTTGTATCACTCACTTGATGTGTCTGTGAGTAGATGTATGTTTGTGTATCAACAGCTACTGTGTGTTTATATCACTTGGTGTGTCTATGAGTAGATGTCTGGAGAGCACACGTTCCCTCTTCATGTCTACGCGGGGTCCCTGCTCCCGCCTGTGTACCAGTGCACAAGATCCACCAGGAATGTGCAATACCCGTCTGTAGATCGATCGCACATTTCCTGTTCACGTCTGTCTGCGCTAACTTTGATAGATAGTGGCTGTAGGCCATGACTGTTTGGAGTAGACTGTTATAGGAAGTGGCTGTGGGCCATGACTGTTCGGAGTAGACTGTTATAGAAAGTGGCTGTGGGTCATGACTGGTTGGACCAGGAGGCTGAGCGTATTAAATCATTTGGGGAGGGGGCACGTAAGCAAATGAGCTGTCAGCGTCTCTACGGTGCCCCGGATGCTTCTTCACAAGTAATTTTTTAACTACATTGGCTCTTGGAATTATGCTCTGTATGTGTGTGTGTGGCTGTGGCTCTGTGTGTGTGTGGCTCTGTGTTAGAAGGGGCAGCCCCAGAGGTCAGGTTATGTCTACCCGACCCCACCTGGGAGGACTTCGAGTATTGAATCGTACACAATGATACCACACCACACTTACAAACGGATACCACACTGAAGGTTTTCAGTAACACGTTATTTATGAACAGGAAAAAGGAATCCGCACTCTTATTTACTGGTGATCGAGGGGTCGTAAAGTCTCAGATATTCGGGTAACAGGGAAGCAGGACAGTCTTAGTTGTTGGGCCGGTACGATGCGTACCCTGCGCACAGCTCTCAATCCTCGAGCCGGGGGGATACGGGAGAGGATGGTCGTACTGGATGTCCTACTCACTTTGGGTTACTCAGTTTGTGTTTGGTAGCGTCGATGGTCTAGCCAGACCAGAGGACTCCTCGAGCCGCGACGAAGTCAGCAGGGCTCGCTTCCGTAGATAGTTCTTGAGGAGCCGCGACCACGTCAGCAGGGCTCCGAAAGTTCGATGAAGATCTTTAAGGTTCAAGATCGAGCCGCGACGAGGTCAGCAGGGCTCCGATGTTCCGGTTCCGTAGATGCGATGAAGAGCCGCGACAGCGTCAGCAGGGCTTGAAGAGTTCCAAAGTTCAGTTTTCCCCAAGGGTCCGCCGCGATCAGATCAGCAGGGCTTTCTTGTCCAGGATACAACTGCCCGCTAGTTCTTGGGCGAGCCTTGATATAGTCCAGTGGCTCTTTGATGTCCGGCGGAGGTCTTAGGCCTTGGGGGCTGGTCGTTGGTGAGGTCCGGCGGTTGGCCCTTTGATCTCTTTGAGGATGCGTCCGGGAATTCCCAGATGCCCAGCAGGGTTTGGAGCCAGCATTCGGGGAGGCCAGAGGTGCGATTGAAACCGACTCCCAGGGGATGACCAGAGGTGTGACCGAAACCAGTCTCTCAGGGGAGGCTGGCGGTGTAATCGAATCTCCCTGTCTTATCTCACTCGGGGAGCCCTCACCCTCCCAGCGGGGGCTGGTGTGTCTGGGGTCTGAGTGTCGCTGGGGCTGGGGGTCAGGCTAGGCCCAGGGAGAAGGGATCTCAGGAAGGGAAAATGGCTGCTGGCAGGCCTATGGGGCCATGCAGGGTCTGGCGCGCAGGCCGGGGAAGGGTACGCGGGTATGCCGGGGCTGGTTGTTGGCGTTTGGGCGGACATGGATAGGACGACCAGGGATTTCTGGGTGTGGGGCTGAGCTAGTGGGGCGCTGAGGATCGGGGGGAACCACGCCACAAGGCCAGGTCCAACACCCGTCCCCCCCCCCGCTGAAAGGCGGAGAGAACTACCCATCCCCTTGGGGGTTCTCTTCACTGAGGTGGAAGAATTGGGACAGGCTGTCTGCGTTGGCGTCGTCAACACCAGGCTGGTGCTCAACAGTGAAGTCCATCCCCTGGAAGGAGATGGACCATCGCAACAATTTGGGGTTCTCCCCTCTCATCTGCATTAGCCACCGTAGGGGTCGGTGGTCGGTTTGGACCCGGAAGTGAGTACCGAACAGGTAGGGCCTCAGCTTCTTCAGGACCCAAACCACAGCGAAGGCCTCCCGCTCGATGGTGCTCCACCTTTGCTCTCGAGGGAGTAACCTCCTGCTAATGAAGGCCACTGGCTGAACCAGGCCTTTCTCATTCATCTGGGACAGGACGGCCCTGATGCCATGCTCGGACGCGTTCGTTTGGACCACAAACTCTCGGGAGTAGTCGGGGGCCTGTAACACAGGAGCAGTACACATAGCGTGTTTCAACGCTTCGAACACCTCTTGGCAGGCGGGGGTCCAACTAACTTTCTTCGGCTGGTTTTTGGAGGTCAATTCTGTGAGGGGAACTACGATGCTGCTATACCCCTTTATGAATCTTCGGTAGTATCCCATGAGCCCTAGTAACGCCCGCACCTCCGTCTGGGTGGTGGGGGCCTCCCAGGTAACAATTGCATCGATCTTGGGTTGAAGGGGTGCTACGAGGCCCCTCCCGACCTGGTGCCCCAGGTAGACCACGGACCCCTGTCCGATTTGACATTTGCTGGCTTTGATGGTGAGACCCGCCCTCTGCAGGGCTAACAAGACCTCCCTGAGGTGGAGGAGATGTTCGGTCCAGTGGGATCTAAATACCGCAATATCGTCCAGATACGCGGCACTGAATTCTTCCAACCCCACCAGTACCTGGTTAACCAGCTTCTGGAAGGTGGCAGGGGCGTTTTTCATTCCGAAGGGCATCACCCGGAAATGGTAGTGACCATCCGGGGTAGAGAATGCGGATCTCTCTCTGGCTCCCTCTGTCAGGGCGATCTGCCAGTAGCCGCTGGTCAGGTCGAAGGTGCTGAGATAGCGAGCAGACCCTAGATGGTCAATGAGCTCGTCTGCTCGGGGAATGGGGTGAGCGTCGGTTCTGGTGACTGCGTTGAGCCCTCGGTAGTCCAGACAGGACCTCAGCTCGGGGACAGCACCAGGGGCAGCGGCCTTCGGAACCAGAACCACGGGGCTGGCCCATGGGCTGTCGGAGGCTTCAACCACCCCCAGGGCCAGCATCTTAGAGACTTCTGCCTTTGTGCAGGCTCGCACTCGGTCGGGAGCGCGGTAGACTCTGTGCCGTACCGGAGGGCTGTCCCCGGTGTCCACATCGTGGACGCACCAACTGGTGATGCCGGGGACGAGAGAGAAAAGTTCAGAGAACTGTCCCAGTAGCTGGCGACAGTCCTCGCGCTGCTCAGGGGCGAGGGAGGGGGAGAGACTCACTCCCTCTGCAGAGCCATCTTTTTCCTTCGTACACAAGAGATCGGGGAGAGGATTCGTGTCCTCTGCTGCTCAGTCGTTGGTGGCGAGGAGTAAACTCAACTCGGACCACACAAAGTGGGGTTTAAGGCGGTTCACATGAAGGACCCGCAAGGGGTTCCTGGGGGACTGCACATCGATGAGGTAGGTAACCTGGCTTTTTCGTTCCACCACTTTGAAGGGCCCTGTCCACTTGTCCTGCAAGGCACAAGGTTCCACAGGGGCCATCACCCAGACCTGATGTCCGGGCTGAAATTCGACCAGAGTGGCATTCTGGTCATACCACCTTTTCATCTCTTCTTGACTGGCCTCGAGGTTTGCCTCGGTCAGCTCTCGGAACTTCAGAGTCTGGTTTCGGAGGGCCAGAATGTATCGAAACACATCTGGAGGGGGTCCAGAGATGCCGTCTCCCATCCTTCCTTGACCAGGCTGAGGGGCCCCCGCACGGGGTGTCCATAGAGCAGCTCGAAAGGGCTAAACCCCAAGGACTTTTGGGGAACTTCTCGGTACGCGAACAGGAGGCAGGGAAGGAGGACGTCCCATTTGCGCCTTCAGGGGCTCCTCGAGACCCATAATTATTCCCTTGAGGGTGCGGTTGAACCGCTCAACCAGGCCGTTACCTTGGGGATGGTATGGGGTGGTGAACTTGTACGTCACCCCACACTGTTGCCAGAGGGACTTCATGTACTTGGAGATGAAGTTCGTCCCTCGGTCGCTCACTACTTCTCGCGGGAATCCCACCCGGGAGAAGATCCCCATGAGGGCCCGCCCCACTACGGGGGCCGTCACCGTTCGAAGGGGAATAGCCTCGGGATATCGGGTGGCATGGTCTACTAGGACAAGGATGAACCGGTGGCCTAAGGAGGTTCGGGGGTCAAGGGGGCCCACAATGTCTATTCCCACCCGTTTAAAGGGGGTACTGACCACGGGGAAGGGTTGGAGGGGAGCTTTGCGCCTCCCGCCGCTCTTTCCGCTGGCCTGACATGTGGGGCAAGACTTGCAGTGGGCCTCCACATCGGAGCGCATGTGGGGCCAGTAAAAATGTGTGACCAGATGGTGGAATGTTTTGTCCTGTCCCAAGTGTCCCGCCAAGGACACATCATGGGCGAGGTTCAGGAGAAAGCCGCGGAAACGTAGGGGTACCACCAGCACCCGGGCTGACCCTAGTTCGGTGGACTTTTGCTCGCTATACAGTAGGCCGTTTTCCCAATAGACGTGGTGGGAGCCGGACTGGTCACCGGCGGCCTGGGCGGCGGCCTGCTGCCGCGGCCCTACTTGAGAGGGACAGGAGGTGTGTTCCAGGCAGAACTCTTCTCGAGAGGCCCCCCCTCCTGGCGCCACTGGGCTAGCTCGGGGAGGTTGTCCGTGTTCGGGGTTGATTCACCGGCAGGACCCGGAGAACCCGGGTCGGGGTCATTGCTCTCGCTGGGAAAAAGGTCTAGGCTTTCGGTTCGCCCGCTGCCCTCCGGCTCAGTGGGGACAGGACGAGGGTTCTCGGGTTCCACCCCCTCGGGGGCGGAGGCTCGGGCGGTCATGGATCGGGTGTTCACGCAGGCCCACTCGGGCAGGCCCACCATCTCTAAGTGAGTCCTCCGCTCTACCTGCTTCCACGGGGAGCTCTCCAGGTCGTTACCCAGTAGACAGTCCACGGGCATGTCGGTGCGGACTGCTACTCGTAATTCCCCGGAGACGCCCTCCCACTTGAATGGGACCTGAGCTATTCGGCAGGTGCGGACGGAGTTGTCAGCTGATATCACCCTGCAGGAGGCGTGGGGTATAATTTGGTCTTCCGTAACTAGGTGCCCCCTTACTGCAGTAATGCTAGCCCCTGTGTCTCGGAGGGCCCCTATGATGTGTCCGTTGACGGTCACCTGCTGTCGGTACTTTTCAGTGTTATCGGGCAGGAGGTCTCCGGGAACCATCTCTCTATCCCCCAGGGACACTAAGGTCATGGCTGCTGGTTCCCACCCCTCTGTATCTTCCTCTTCTTTCTCTTCTAGTGCTACGGTGGCTAGCTGGCGTGCGGGGGGGCTTACAGCAGCGGGTTTGTTGTGCATGGGGCAGTTGGGGTCACTGGCATAATGCCCTGTCTGTTGACATCGGTAGCAGGCTGTGCTTATTCTGGGTCCCTGTCTAGCTGGGGGAAACCCTGCCCGTGTGGCAGGAGGAGAGGTCCCGGACTGGTTTCTGGGGGGCTTCGGGGAGGTCCTGTCTGGGGTCCCCTCTGTCTACCCTGGCCCCTCTGTCGGGAATACCCTTGTTCGTTTCGGCCATAATCCCCCACGGGACCCCGGGGGACTCTGGTGCTCACCCATCGATCGGCCTCAACAGCCAGCTTCCGGGGGTCGGCCAATTTGCTGTCCAGAAGATTCTGTCTCAGTTCTACAAAGCAGTTGTTCATAGGCAATGAGGTCAATGAGGCCTTCAAAGGTGGTCACCTTGCTGCCCTTGATCCACCCTTTCAAGGCCCGGCTGTAGAAATTCACATATTCCACCCAAGTGGTGCCGGGGATCTTCTTGCAGTCCCTGAATCGTTGCCGGTACATCTCGGGGGTGAGCCCATATCAAGATAGTAGGGCGTCCTTCATATGGGGGTAGGAGTTCATGACGGTGGTTGGCAGGTCCAGCATGGTGTCTCTCCCCTCACTGAGGAAGCAACCCCATAATCCGGCCCCCCAATCCTTTTCCGGTACTCGATGGGAGGTCATGGCGACCTCATATGCCTTGAACCATTGCTGGATGTCGTCTCCCTTGTAATATTCTTTCACAACATTCTTGGGTATGTGCACTTTAGCTTCGGCCGGGGCAGGGACTTCTCTTCGTTTCTGGCCTTGAGCTCTAGTTCCTTTAAGCTGCGCTCATGTTCCAGCTGGAGTTTCTTGCCTTCATGCTCCCTCTGGAGCTTCTTTTCTTCCAGTTCTCCTTGCAGCCGTAATTGTTCTACGGCCAGTTTCTTTTCAGCTAACTTGAGTTCTCCTTCTATTTTAGGGCGTGCCAGTTCTAGCTCGTGGTTTCTGTTGCGTTCTCGGTCTGTCATTTCTTCTATCGACAGACCTTTCTCCGCGCTGGTGTTTCGTGTCAGGGAGTCGGCTCCCTCTTCTTCCTGGCCGTTGGCGTCTATCGGGGTCTCTTCCTCTATGCCATCTCTTTCTGTCGGGGGGATGTGGGCCCCGCCGTCTACCCAGGCCCCAGGGCTTTCTGGTAGTCGTCTTTGGTACTTAATCCAGTGGTAGTGATGTGGAAGTCTTTGCAGAAATGTTTTAGGTCTCGGTGGGTATAATCTTCCAGCAGGTCTTTTTGGAATGTGGTCTTTTCGCTGGTTCCGGTGAGACTCATGGTTGTTCTTCGTTCGGGTGTTGTGTCAGTCGCTTTACTGTACGATTCCTAGGTGTAGGTTTTAATCCCGTCGCTTGCCACCAATGTTAGAAGGGGCGGCCCCAGAGGTCAGGTTATGTCTACCCGACTGCTCCGTGACCCACCTCTCCTGCCAATAATGGTGAGCCTTGACAAGAGGTCCCCACCTGGGAGGACTTCGAGTAATGAATCGTACACACTGAGACCACACCACACTTACGAACGGACACCACACTGTAGGTTTTCAGTAACACGTTCTTTATGAACAGGAAAAAGGAATCCGGACTCTTATTTACAGGTGATCGAGGGGTCGTAAAGTCTCAGAGATTCGGGTAACAGGGAAGCGGGACAGTCTTAGTTGTTGGGCCAGTACGATGCCTACCCTGCGCACAGCTCTCAATCCTCGAGCCGGGGGGATACGGGAGAGGATGGTCGTACTGGATGTCCTACTCACTTCGGGTTACTCATTTCGTGTTTGGTAGCGTTGATGGTCTAGCCAGACCAGAGTACTCCTCGAGCCGCTGAGGTTCCGTGATTCTGAACCCGTTCAATAAAGGTCGTCGTATCAAGACGATTTTGGTATCAGCGAACCGCAAATGATGAGTGCGGTATGTACGAGTGTTTTCGTCATGATCGATTGATGGATACACTGCGTATTGAGGGATTTCGTTCCAAACCTTCGGGTTCCATTTTGTGCACGGCCGCCATTTTGTGGTTGCCCTCACATAGGCCGATGACTACGACCGAGCGAGTCCTTGGGACACGTACACCTTTAGCTGACTTCTGTGTGACCTGAACGAACTGACTCCCTTGCCCTAAGCTAACCTTGTTGAGCCAGTTCCTTGTTCGGCAGCTGGTCAGATAGAGATCAAAGAGCAGGACATTGCTGAGTTTATGGTACACGCACACACCCTTCTATCTTGCTTCTCATCTGTTTCTGTTCCTTCTTTTATGGCCTGTTTATGATTTGGGTTGTGGGTCTTTTTATTATGGGTTTGTCCGGCCTGTCCGAGCAAGAATGTTGGATTTTCCTTGTCATTGATGGTGGGCTGGACAACTGAAAGTGGGCTTGTCGTTATGCGATACCCTTTGAAATGTCACTGTGTGATTGGACAGTTCATAAATAATTAATGCTAGTCAGGAATGTGATTTTTGGCATAAAAGACGATGTCTCGCAATACGAAAATTGTACAGTCTCTGAGGAACCACCCGTGTTGTGCTTCGTAGACCTCTGTTCCTGGTTGCAGCCAATAAATTTGGTCTTTGCGTCACCGAGAAGTATCCCGTGTCTCTGTATTCTAAGACAGGTGAACCCGAAGACATTGGGTGTGCCCCTGTCGCCGCTGGGTTCTAAAACTCGGTTCTTCAGTTGGCGCCCAACTTGGGGCGACGTCAGTGGTACCGGTCCAAGCCTGAAGATCGTGAGGAGCTTCGTGTGAAAATTCTGGAGGAAGGCCTGCCACTTCATCGACCCCAGTATGTCGTTGTGGTCCGAAAGTCTTTGCTGCGAGGTTCCCCGCTTTCTGACGGCTACGAAGGACTGCTGCCCTGACTGTCGCCCTGTCTTGGAGCCTTTGATGATTTGTAGAGCCAGACGATAGACGGGTCTTCTGGCGATGTCATCGATATTTCAGTTAAGTATGAGTGGAGCGTCTCCCAGTCCTTAGTTAGTTTTTGCGTATCCCCTTGGGATCTTTGATTTGGGACTTGCAAGCTCCAAAGCTGAGGGACTCGTGTATTCACGAGGCTATCGTATTCGATATTCCCTTGAAGTTTGAAGCTAGACTAGTGAGCGAAGATGCCTGGTCTTAGCAGACTTGGAAAGATATTTTGTTGTGGTTGTATTTGGGATTCCCGATTGGGGGACTCGTGTCCGGTGCCTCCGATTGGAACTCCGACCTATGAGCTCTATTTGAAACATGGCGTGGGCCCTATCACGTATAATGAAGTATGGATTAGATATACTAGGAAGGACTGTGTCCTAAAGTGGCCCCAATATGGTAGCTATGATACGGAGATTTTAGATAATCTGGAAGTTAAACTTTTCAAGAAGAAAGCCCGGCCGGCGATGTTTGACTCTTTTCGCCTTTGGCGAAAGGAAGCCAAACAGAAAGAAATTAAATTAGTGAAGAGAAATAAAAGAGAGAAAGGTATCTCAACAATGCAAGCTGCTATACAGTTTAAAGATAACGAAGAAGAACAAGCGAGTGAGCAGTTGCACAGGCAATTTAAAATGGCGATTGATAAGTGTTATCTAGCTTTGCCACCTCATCAGCAAGGTGCAACGAAGAACCTTGAGAAAGATCCTTTGATGTCACATTTGTTGAGTTCGCCACCCCCTTATGTGCAGAGTGCTACAGCACCTCCGCAACCTTTAGTTGCACAACCTCCGGTTGCTTTGCCTCCTGTTGTTCTTCAACCGCCAGCTCCTCTTCAGTTGGCTCCTATTCCTCTGGTGCAGCCTTATCAAGGGCCGTCGACTTTGCTACCTGCCCCGTCTCCGATTCCTACGACTTTGTCTCCTGTATTGTCTACTTCTTCCGATAATCCTTCTGATACTACTTCTACGTATACTTTGTCTCATCCTGTTTTCCGCCTGTTCTTATGTCAACCTCTCCTTCTGTTCGACAGAGAATGACTGATACTGTTACTGGTCTTTTTTCTCCTCTCTTTGGGTCATTGGGTATTTCCCCTATTTCAGCGCGTACACAGTTGTGTAGCCAACTGCCTGGTCCCAATGAGCGGGAAGTATTGGATCATTTAGCGTGTAAATGGGTTATTCATTCTTTAAGATATAATTTAGAGTCTGTTATGGATGTCTTCCATCAATGGGAAGCACCGAAGCAGAGGTATGTTTTTGAGAAGATGTGTACTTTCCTTCGTGAAGAATGGGAAGATGGTGATTTGGGACAGACTCCGCCTGAGTTGTTCCGTGTACAGTCTGAGTTTGCAAAGGGAACTATAGTGAGTCTCCTTCTCAGTCGTTTTTTGAGCCTGATCCTTCAGTTAGCAGAAAAGTGCGACAATATCCAATGAGAGAGGTTCCTCCAGTATGGAAGGAAGCAGTGCCTGCTGGTGCGAACGATAATCCACCAGCTATACTGGCTCATTTTCAGCATGTTTGGGTACATGTTCCATGGAAGCGAGCTGAAGTATTGGCCCTTAAGCAGACTTTTCCTGATCCACGTAAAAATCCTGCAGGGTACTATAAGGAATTATAACAGACTGCAGATTTATGTGTCATGAATCTAGCCGATATAGACATGTTGTTTGGAAATGTAGTTCCACAGCCTTTATGGGGACTGATTCGTCATACGGATCATGCGCAAGAGTTAGGTGATAAATGGGTTAATATTGGTGCTGCAGACGGCCGACAAGTTGGTGGTGCTAAACCTGAGCCTTTAGTTGCAGAACTCCCTGGTAGGATCATTAAATATATGAAGACTTTAATTCCTGCTATGCGAGTAAACTGGGACAAATTGTCTGCATGTAAGCAGAAGAAAGACGAAAGTGTGTCTGATTTCTTCACTAGGTTTGAAGAGACGTTTATCGACCATAGTGGTCAGGACATGAGTACGGAAGGTGGTCAATGGTTGTTTGTTGATAAGTTTGTGCATAATTTGCTTCCGGATTTGTGCACTAAGTTGAAGGATTCAGAGAGTTCTTGGGCTGTTTCTTCGTCAGCGCAGATATTGGCTACTGCACAGTACTACGAGAATAGGGATAAGGATGAGAAAGGTAGAGCCGACAAGAAGACTAAAGAGTTAAAGACGAAGGTTCTTTTGCAGCAAGCATATCCGCCTCGTAGTAATCAGCGCGATTATCAGCAACCTCAGCAGTATCAGAGAAACTCGCACAGGTTCGAGTCTTCTCAACCGCGTTTTCCTGTAGGCCCTAATCAGTGTGCGTATTGCAAGGAAGAGGGTCATTTCAAGAATAGTTGTCCGGTTCTGTTACAGCGCACGAATGGTGCTTCTGGTGTGAGAGGTCGAGGTGTTCAGCAAGCTCCTAGAGGTAGAGGACGTGGTGTGTTCCCCCAGAATGCGCGTTCCTTGCCTCCACAAAATTCGATGAATAGTTTTGATCAGCAGAATGGTGCGTCTGGTAGGACAACTCAGTACTATGCGGACGACTACTATGTCGAAGGTCAGAATAAGGACGGTAATGATTGCTAGGACAGCCATAGACAAAGAGAGGGAGTTGTTTCAGTTCCAGTAGATCAGAGTGGACCTTATGTTGAAGTGATTACATCAGGTGTGTCAGAGCCTTTTCTGTTGGATACTGGTGCTGCGAAGAGTTCTATTATGCATTCTAAACTCCCTAACGCACCTTTTCTGGCTTAACGAATGTTTCAGTAGGTTTTCTGGCGCCCCGGTTAGTAATCCGATTTCTAGTCCTTTGTCTCTTACTGTTGGACCGTGTGAATTTGAAGCACCCCTTATTCTGACGACAGGTTGTGGTGAGAACTTGTTGGAATTAGACTTGTTGAAAAGATTGTATGCGACGCTACATCGTTCTCCTTCAGGAGTACAGCTTACATTGGGTAAGAGAGTGATCTCTCCGATGTATTTATCTAAAGATCGACTTCCAGCTGAATTGTCTTCCCTTCCTGATTCTCTTTGGGCTACTGGTCCTAATGATGTGGGTCTTTTGGAGATTCCGCCATATGTTGTGACGCTGAAAGCGAGTGATGGTGAAAGAGCACTTTTAGCGATCATCTAGGATCTGATTGAGAAAGGTGTGATTGAAGAAACGAGAGGTAATGTGTGCAATAGTCCGGTTTTGCCTGTTTTGAAACGTACTGATTCTTCGTAACCGCCTGTGTATAGGTTTGTGATCGATCTTCGTGAGGTGAATAAGATCGTCGTTCTGCAATTTCCTGTTGTGCCAGATATCACTGCTTTACTGACTCTGATTCCAGCTTCTGCCACGTGGTTTTCAGTGATTGACTTGAAGAATGCTTTCTTCAGCATCCCGATTACCGAGGAGAGTAGAGATATTTTTGCCTTCTCTTTAGGAGGCCGAAGTTTCCGGTTCAAACGCGCTCCTCAAGGCTATTGTAAGAGTCCATCGATCTATAGTCAGGCTTTGAAATCACAGCTTGATACGATTGTTTTACCTGATGGTACTGCTCTTATTCAGTATGTCGACGATTTGTTAGTTGCTGCTGACAGTGAAGAGATTTGTAAAGAGGCCACTTTGTCATTGTTACGTCATTTGTCTGATTTCCATCATAAGGTGTCTCTTTCGAAGTTGCAGTATTGTCGACAAGAAGTGACCTACTTAGGTCATCTCTTATCGAAGGAGGGAAGAAGATTGACCCCAGAACGAATTCAAGCTATTGCGAAAATGAGTGTGCCAACGACACAGAGAGAAGTGCGTGCTCTCCTGGGTATTACATCGTACTGTAGACAGTGGATCCCAAATTTTTCGCTTCTTGAGAAACCTTTGATAGCTCTTACTGTTAAGGATACTCCGAATCCTATTCCTTGTACTGACGAATGTCAGAGGAGTTTTTCAGAATTACGAGATGCATTGTGTTCGGCTCCTGTGTTGGGTACTCCCGACTACAGTAAGCCTTTTACACTCTATATCCACGAGAGAGAGGGATGTGCATTGTCAGTTTTGACACAGCAGTTTGGCGATAAGCAACGTCCATGTGCATATTGCTCGTCGACTTTGGATCCGGTAGCTAGAGCGTTGCCGAGTTGTTTGAGAGCCACAGCGGAAGCGGCTGTTTTTTTTCGACAGTCTGCTGGTTTGGTGATGTATAATACGTTGATTGTGATGGTTCCACATGCAGTGGATACCTTGTTGAACAGGACCAAGACACAGCACTTAACTAGTGCTCGGTTGTCAGGTTACGAGTTGACACTCTTAGCGAGTCATGTGCACATAAAGAGATGTAATATGTTGAATCTAGCTACGTTGTTGCCGATTTCAGTAGAGACAGATGTTTCTGAACAGCATGATTGCTTTCTTAGGACAGAGGAAGAAAGGAAAGGGAGAATAGATCTTAGGGACACTCATCTTGCAAAGTGTGATGGTACCTTATGGGTTGATGGTTCGTGCTTCAAGCTTCCGAATGGTGATACGACTGCGGCATATGAGGTTACGACTTTGCATACGATTGTTGAAGCTGCAAGTATCCCACATAATTCAGTGCAAGCAGCAGAGTTGATTGCATTGACAAGAGCGTGTGTGTTGTCGAAAGGGAAACGAGTGACTGTGTACACTGACAGCCAGTATGCTTTTGGTGTGGCTCATAGTTTTGGACGTTTGTGGAAAGAGCGTGGGTTCCTGACTTTGCATGGAACTAAGATTCTGCATGGTCAGTTGGTGAATGAACTTCTTGAGTCATTTACTTTGCCGTTGCAAGTTGCAATCGTGAAATGCAGTGCACATAAGAAAGTTACTGATGATGCTGGTCGTGGTAATGCGTTTGCAGATGAAGTTGCGAAAGAAACGGCGAGAGATGTGATGAGTCGAATGTATGTTGCGGGTCGGGCGAGATGGGTTCTGGATAGAAGCATGTGTGAAGATACGATAGAGAGTGTGAAGTCGATTCAAGCTGAAGCTACAGAGAAAGAGTTGAATGAATGGAGAGAAAGTAAGGGTAAATTGGATTTGAATGGTTGTTGGGTTGAGTTGTCAGACCATCAGCGATGGTTGTTATGAGATGCTTACATGCTTGCAGTTGTTACGATGGCTCATGGAATGGCTCATATCAGTGTGAAAGGGATTTGTAAGTTGTAGGCTCCAGTATGGCAAAATGCTGGAATTCCTAAGTGATTCAGAAAAGGGGGTGGTGATGAACAGAGTGTCTGAATTAAGCAGACCACTCTTACCCAGTCCAAAGATCAGGGCTTCATCCATCACCGTTTTTTTAGCTCACTGCACCATCCCAGCTCAGAACCTGGCTACATGCAAATTAGTCTGTCCCTGGCCCAGTGCATCATGGGAACAGGGCAGAGCAGACTACCAAGCCAATTCTTCACTGGAAAGGAGACAAGCTTCCGGGGACCGGTTTCTGGCATTTCAGCCGTCGTCGGCCCGGCTTGCTTGAATCCTGATGGTGCAGTGAGCAAGGGACTCATGTCTGAGTATACCCTGCCACACCTATAGTGGCCAAAAACGATTCAGAAAAGGGGGTGGTGATGAACAGAGTGTCTGAATTAAGCAGACCACTCTTACCCAGTCCAAAGATCAGGGCTTGATCCATCACCGTTTTTTAGCTCACTGCACCATCCCAGCTCAGAACCTGGCTACATGCAAATTAGTCTGACCCTGGCCCAGTGCATCATGGGAACAGGGCAGACCAAACTACCAAGCCAATTCTTATACTGGGAAGGAAACAAGCTTCCGGGGACCGGCTTCTGGCATTTCCTAAGTATGCAGAGTAGCAGAGAATCTGGTTAAGAATTGTATGGTTTGTCTGATGTACAATCCTGGTAAGGGAACTCCAACTCCAGCTGGTCATTTTGCACCTCCGACGTATCAGTTTGAGGCTTTGCAATTAGATTTCATCCACATGGAGAGGTGCAACAACTTAAAATATGTGCTTGTGGTTGTTTGTGCCTTCTCGAGATGGGTAGAAGCATACCCCCTGAAAGATAACACTACCTTGTCCACAGCTAAAGCCCTTGTTAGGGAATTTTTCCCTAGGTATAGTTTGCCGAGAATGGTCTGGAGTGACAATGGGAGTGAATTTGTGGGTCAAGTGATGAAGAGAGTGTGTGAAGGTTTGGGAATTCGACAGAAATTCCATGCTGCAAATCACCCCCAATCAGCTGGTCTGGTAGAATGCTATAATGGCACCCTTAAGTTGAAACTAGCCAAGATTCAGACGAGCTCCGGTCTACAATGCTTTGCCGTTAGCACTTCTGTCAACAAGGATGACTGTACATTCACGAGTGGGACTTAGTCCGTATGAAGTTGTTTTTGGTCGCCCGGCAAATATATGGGGAGTGCCGCGGCCGACCAAATTCAGCGAACTATATCTATCTGTACGAATTGCCGGCTAAATTCCGTGTTTTTCACCAACAGGTTCATGATACATTGCCTCAGGCTTCTGAAGATCCAGGACACGCCATCGAACCTGGTTCCTGGGTTTTGATAAAGAATTTCCAGCGGACTAAGAACGATCAGCCCCGCTGGACCGGACCCTACTTGGTGCTATTGTCCATGTTATCCGCAGTGCGAGTGCGCGGGAAAAAGAACTGGATCCACGGCGTACATTGTAAGAGAGACCCTTTTCCTCTGCCATACGACCAGTGGGTCCAGAAAAGTATTCCAGACTCTGAAATTGAAACCGTGCCTCGTTTTCTGCCTTTTAGCGATGCACGTTTAATTGGGACAAACTCTGAGCGTGAAAGCAACGATCTTTTGCAAGAAGCTGTGCCACCGTCAGTTCAACTGAATACAACTGAACCTGAACTTTTGTTCCGTGAACAGACATTGCCTGGTAAAGGCCGTTATAATTTACGACCAAGAGTCATGGGACAAATAAAACAATAATTCTTTCTTTGCTATTTTTGAATGTATGCTCTCTCCTCCGAGGAACTGCTTTGACCGAATTTTGTTTTTCGAACCGCCATCCTGGTTCAGCTGTAGGGTCGCGGTGTAAAGACTTGGGAGTGCAAGCCGAAGACACAAGGTCGACGGTTCTGGTTGGTCTTAGGGCGTTCCCAGGACTGACAGATGCATTCCTTAGCACGGAAGACCCAACCGCCGCGAACAGCACGGTTAGAGGATGGAGTTTTTCGAGATGGAGAGACCTGTTGAAAGAATGAGCTTTAAGAGCAAAATGTGTAAAATAATGAGCAGAAAGTGTTTTTTAATATTATGTCTTTTGATGCTACTTAGTTTAATGATGTTTTTGATAGGATATGTGATTTTCTCTTTCAAAGTGACGTTTACACCAACTACACAACCTATGCCTCCTCCTACTGTTTCTTCGCATTCTTTTCACCCTCTGCCCGAACATGAATCCATTAGAAGATTGGAATTCACCAATAATTCCTTTGTTCAGCTTCTGCACCAACACCAGCTAGTAGTGAACACGACTAATTGTTGGGTGTGTGGTCTTATGCCTCATACTACTGATAAAGGTATTCCTTACCTGGTCCTGCCTTTTAGCTACAATGGTTCTGTGTGGGCAAACAGAACGATGTTCATCTATGCTCGTGAAGTTTACCCCCTACGTTCTGTGAAGGATAGTCCAAAGAATAGTGCTCTAGTTAAGGGTATAGTCGATATGATTAGAGGAATTAGTTCCTATGAGACTATCCCGAGAAATGAGACACTAGCATATATTGGATGGAACATTACTGGATATGGAGTTATTCTGAGTGGAAACCAGCGAGCGAAAAGATCCTGTCCAATTTGGATTGTGCCCCATCAGGGTCATTATTGTCTGCAAGTTAATGGCAAGAATCCGAGAGCTCAGTTAGGGAAGAGTGTCTGCACTGAAACGTATGTTTTTGCGTCCCAGACTTCCCCATCGTTTCTAGCAGCTAAGGGTACCTATTTTGTCTAATACGATAGAGAGTACACATGGTTGCCCCCTGATTTCTCGGGCACATGTTTTGTCTCGTTCCTGTTGCCTCCTACGTATACCGCTGCGGCAGATTACCACAAGACGAGAATTGTTAGAGGTGTCTTCAGTAAGGAAGATACTGCAGGACAAGAATTCGGAGATTTCTTGAAGGGTTTTCTGCAATTTTGGGACCTATGGCTAACATCAGGAACATTCGACAGCTGACGAGAGTGGTTGAGTCCACCATAGTAGAAACTGCTGGTGCCCTTAGTAACTTGACTGCTGAGCTCCAGTCGGATCGTCTTATGACTCTTCAGAACAGAGTTGCATTAGATGTCATACTTGCAGATAGAGGAGGGGTATATCAATTGATTCAATCAAGCTGCTGCGTTTTCATTCCAGACAACGCTCCGACAGTTTACCAAGCCATTTCCAAGCTACATAAGATCTCCGAGTCTGTACATATGGACGAAGGAGATTGGTCGTTAATGGGATGGTTTTGGGGATTGTTATCCACCTGGGGATGGAAGATTCTGATGGTCATTGGGATGATCTTAGCCATTCTTTTCCTGTTCGGTCTTTGTGTACAGTGTGCTCCTGCTATATGTGGCCATTGTGCTACTTCGTGTGCAAGTAGACCTGTCCAGAGACAGTTGCTAAGTAATAGGATGATGCTACAGCAACATCTTGATGATCTGATGAATATAGACCTGGATTCAGACTGACGTGAGTTTGGGTCTATTGCCTAAGGAAGGGTAAAAGGAGGGTCTGAGGTTCCGTGATTCTGAACCCGTTCAATAAAAGTCATCGTATCAAGACGCTTTTGGTATCAGCGAACCGCAAATAATGAGTGTGGTATGTACGAGTGTTTTCGTCATGATCGATTGATGGATACACTGCGTATTGAGGGATTTCGTTCCGAACCTTCGGGTTCCATTTTGTGTACGGCAGCCATTTTGTGGTTGCCCTCACATAGGCCGATGACTACGGCCGAGCGAGTCCTTGGGACACGTACACCTTTAGCTGACTTCTGTGTGACCTGAACGAACTGACTCCCTCGCCCGAGGCTAACCTTGTTGAGCCAGTTCCTTGTTCGGCAGCTGGTCAGATAGAGATCAAAGAGCAGGACATTGCTGAATTTATGGTACACGCACACACCCTTCTATCTTGCTTCTCATCTGTTTCTGTTCCTTCTTTTATGGCCTGTTTATGATTTGGGTTGTGTTTTTTTTTATTATGGGTTTGTCCGGCCTGTCCGAGCAAGAATGTTGGATTTTCCTTGTCATTGATAGTGGGCTGGACAATTGAAAGTGGGCTTGTCGTTATGCGATACCTTTTGAAATGTAACTGTGTGATTGGACAGTTCGTAAATAATTGATGCTAGTCAGGAATGTGATTTTTGGCATAAAAGACGATGTCTCGCAATACGAAAATTGTACAGTCTCTGACGAACCACCCGTGTTGTGCTTCGTAGACCTCTGTTCCTGTTTACAGCCAATAAATTTGGTCTTTGACGTCACCGAGAAGTATCCAGTGTCTCTGTATTCTAAGACAGGTGAACCAGAAGACATTGGGCGTGCCCCTGGCGCCGCTGGGTTCTAAAACCCGGTTCTTCACCACGACGAAGTCAGCAGGGCTCGGTTCCGTAGATAGTTCTTGAGGAGCCGCAACCACGTCAGCAGGGCTCAGGATGTTCGATGAAGATCTTTAAGGTTCAAGATAGAGCCGCGACGAGGTCAGCAGGGCTCCGATGTTCCGGTTCCGTAGATGCAATGAAGAGCCGCGACAGCGTCAGCAGGGCTCGAAGAGTTCCAAAGTTCATTTTTCCCCAAGGGTCAGCCGCGATCAGATCAGCAGGGCTTTCTTGTCCAGGATACAACTGCCCGCTAGTTCTTGGGCGAGCCTTGATATAGTCCAGTGGCTCTTTGATGTCTGGACCCTCGCAAGCGGAGGTCTTAGGCCTTGGGGGCTGGTCGTTGGTGAGGTCCAGCGGTTGGCCCTTTGATCTCTTTGAGGATGCGTCCGGGAATTCCCAGACGCCCAGGAGGGTTTGGAGCCAGCATTCGAAGAGGCCAGAGGTGCAATCGAAACCGGCTCCCAGGGGATGACCAGAAGTGTGACCGAAACCAGTCTCTCAGGGGAGGCCGGTGGTGTAATCGAAACTCCCTGTCTTATCTCACTCGGGGAGCCCTCACCCTCCCAGCGGGGGCTGGGGTCTGAGTGTCGCTGGGGCTGGGGGTCAGGCTAGGCCCAGGGAGAAGGGATCTCGCGAAGGGAAAATGGCTGCCGGTGGGCCTATGGGGCCATGCAGGGTCTGGCGCGCAGGCCGGGGAAGGGTACGGGGGTATGCCGGGGCTGGTCATCGGCGTTTGGGCGGACATGGATAGGACGACCAGGGATTTCTGGGTGTGGGGCTGAGCTAGTGGGGCGCTGAGGATCCGGGGAACCACGCCACGTGGCCAGGTCCAACACTCTGTGTGTGTGTGTGGCTCTGTGTGTGTGTGTGTGTGGCTCTGTGTGTGTATTTGGCTCTGTGTGTGTGTATGTGGCTCTGAGTGTGTGTGTGGCTCTGTGTGTGTGTGTGGCTCTGTGTGTGTGTTCGTCTGTGTGTGTGTGGCTCTGTGTGTGTGTGTGGTTTTGTGTGTGTGGCTCTGTGTGTGTGTGTGGCTCTGTGTGTGGCTCTGTGTGTGGCTCTGTGTGTGTGTGTGGCTCTGTGTGTATGTGTGGCTCTGTGTGTGTGGGGGGCTCTGTGTGTATGTGTGGGGCTCTGTGTGTGTGGGGGGGGGCTCTGTGTGTGTTTGGGGGGGCTTTGTGTGTGTGTGTGGGGGCTCTGTGTGTGTGTGGGGGTGGGCTCTGTGTGTGTGTGTGTGGGGCTCTGTGTGTGTGGGGGGGCTCTATGTGTGTGTGTAGGGCTCTGTGTGTGTGTGTGGGGGGCTGTGTGTGTGGGGGGCTCTGTGTGTGTGTGTGTGGGGCTGTGTGTGTGTGTAGGGCTCTGTGTGTGTGTGTGGGGCTGTGTGTGTGTGTGTGTGTGGGGGGCTCTGTGTGTGTGTGGGGGGGGGGCTCTGTGTGTGTGTGGGGGGGTTCTATGTGTGTGTGTGGGGGGGGCTCTTTGTGTGTGTGTGTGTGTGTGGGGCTCATTGTGTGTGTGTGTTGGGGGCTCTTTGTGTGTGTGTGTGTGTGTGTGGGGGGGGCTCTTTGTGTGTGTGTGGGGCTCTTTGTGTGTGTGGGGCTCTTTGTGTGTGTGTGTGTGTGTGGCTCATTGTGTGTGGGGGGATGGTATTTGAGAGAGATTAAACTAATGGCATTGTAAAGGACAATGCCATTTATTTATCTTCTTTAAATACCAATACAAATGTTGTCATTTACAATGCCAATAGCTCTAACTTTTGCAAAGGCGAGACCGTTGCATTGTAAATGCGTGTTTTAAACGGCAGCACCCACTTGGGATTTACTATTGTTCGGACTGCTAATTACCATTGTGCTTAGCGAATTACGCCAATGGAGGTGAGAGAACTTGCCAGAAGGGGGGACTCTGTTAATAAAAGCAGGTGTTCTGAACTAATATTGTTGTCGCTTTCTTACATGTGCATGGCTCTGGAAGAAGGATTCATTTCCGAAACGCGTCAGCCTTGCAATGTCAACATTGTCTTTGTGGAGAGCAGGAGCCTGCTGCTGACCGGTCTCATGAGGGCTTTCTCAAAAAGGGCAACCTTGGTTTGTGGAGATATATATATATATATATATATATATATATATATATATATATATATATATATATATATATATATATATATATATATATATATATATATATATATATATATATATATATATATATATATATATATATATATATATATATATATATATATATATATATATATATATATATATATATATATATATATATATATATATATATATATATATATATATATATATATATATATATATATATATATATATATATATATATTCACTGAAAAAACCATAGGTTTCACACCAGTTATAGTTAGGAATTAGCATTTAAAAAACCTATTAAATTCACTGAAAAAACCATAGGTTTCACACCAGTTATAGTTAGCTGGAAATTTTACTGATATAAAACCATTGAAATTCCCACGTTATAGTTAGTCGGACTCACTATAACTTGCGCGTGCAATGCACTGCTGATGACATCACATATTACATCACTCATGACATGGTCAGTGACATCACTCATGACACCATCCTTGTGACATAGTGACAGACCTCCTTTCACTATAATGTAACCCTTGAGACACATATTCAAAAATAGAAACTGAAATTTTTTAAAAAATGGAGATACCTATATCAGTTACAACAAGCAATTCAGTAATTCCACTATCTATATACACATCCACTCATTCACCAATAGTTCTATATAGTCACTCATACATATACTCACTCATCATATGAAGTGATACACCTATACATCCTGTTACACACCGACATTCATCCAAAAGTTACTCACACACATATTCACACGTGCAAATAAACTATTGGACATCCATTTATTTGAATATAGAGTTATACACACACTTCCACCTTACTTCTATTTAAAATTACACATATTTATTCTCTTAAACAATCACTTATAGAAACACATACTTATTTAAACAGGAACTCTTACAATCTCTTACTCTCACATATACTCACTTATATACATCAATATTCATATATACTAGATTAAAACATATGTAGTTACTGATAAAGACACTAGTGAGACAGTCATTCACTCACTAACAAACACATATAGACACTCATCCACCCATACAGTCCTGTACATATGTTGTCTTCAAAACACATACAAACAAAGAGTCAGTCACTCATGCATCTATGTGCTAAGTAATACCCCCACCAAACCATATAGACACTCATACTGATACTAATAAAAATATCTAATAACCCATATACATACACATGAGTGGATGTGTATTAGATGGTGATATTACTGAATTGGTTGTTGTAACTGGTATGGGTATATCCACTTTTTTGAAAATATTAGTTTCTATTTTTGAATATGTGTTTCATGGGTTACATTACACTGAAAGGAGGTCTGTCACTGTGTCACAAGGATGGTGTCATCAGTGATGTCATGAGTGATGTCACTGACCATGTCATGAGTGATGTAATATGTGATGTCATCAGCAGTGCATTGCACGCGCAAGTTATAGTGAGTCCGACTAACTATAACGTGGGAATTTCAATGGTTTTATATCAGTAAAATTTCCAGCTAACTATAACTGGTGTGAAACCTATGGTTTTTTCAGTGAATTTAATAGGTTTTTTAAATGCTAATTCCTAACTATAACTGGTGTGAAACCTATGGTTTTTTCAGTGAATTTCATAGGTTTTTTAAATGCTAATTCCTAACTATAACTGGTGTGAAACCTATGGTTTTTTCAGTGAATTTCATAGGTTTTTTAAATGCTAATTCCTTTGTATATCGAGTTTCTAACCTTTTTTTTTTTTACAATTTGCTGTTTTTTTTTAAGTATTCATTTTTTCTTATAATTTTTTTCTTTTGCGCTCTGGGTGCGCGCTCCGGGAAGCTTTCAGCTAAGCTCTCCTGTAAGCTTCTCCGAGAGCTCATCTGAAAGCGCACCCAGAGCGCAACTGTCGTTCGTGAAAAAAAAATATGAATGAAAAGTTAATAATAATGCAAAACATTTCGTACCATACAAATAAAATTAGTTTTTTTTAATATGGAAAATGATTATGCATTTCTATAAAAGATTGATGACGTCACTTCGGCGCGCAACGTAAGTGCCCTCGGAAGCGCATACGTGCGCGGCGCATAAACGCACGGAAAAGCGCCTACGATCGCGCCACGTTTGCGCCCCGGAAGCGCCTACGATCGCGCTGCGTAAACGCACCCGGAAGTGCTCCGGAGCGCGCAGCGTAAACGCGTCGGGTCATGTGACCCTCAAATAACACTTTTCATTGGTTGCTAACAGTTTTTTTTTACAATGAATGAAATCCCCACCCATTTCCTTCACTTCTTCTTTCACTTTTGTGACTGAAAGACCTGCCTTTTTTGCTGCTCCATATTCCTGGATTCATCATGGCTGCCAGACCATCCAGCAGTGAAGATGACTTCATTGATGAAGAGCCTCCTACCCCAAAGGTGAAGGAACATTTCATTTGGAAATTTTTTAAGTTTCCAGAAGGCCAGAAGAAGGTGAATGCACCAAAAGTAGAGTGCAGGATCTGCAAACAGGTCCTGTCACGGGGTAACCCCCAAAAAAAATACTCTTTTGGGAACTTTACGATGATCCGACATGTGGAGAGGAGGCACCCCCAGAATTTTGCCCGGGAAAGTGTCAGGGCTCTGGCACAGGAGGTTCCCAGAGATGGGGCCTCTACATCAACAGGAGGAGCAACTTCTTCTGGAAGAGAACAATCTCAGGGGCAGGTAGCAAACATTCAACCTGCATTCAACCATGGGGTCGTCAAATGCAGATACTGCAATCAACTCCTCACCTATGGGGAGCAAAGTGTCCTGCTCATGGTTCGGGCATTGGAGAACCATCACTGCCCTTCCCACCCCTAATTTTTTTCTTTTCTTTTTGCTCCTGTTGAGCAGTTTCTATTCCCTGTTTTTGTTCCTCTTCAGTTAAAAGAAGAAAACCAAAAGTTCTTTTCAGAACTACCTCCAATTCTCATCAAAGAGCTATAATCTTAAAAAATGAAGAGTAAGTGAAATATAGTGCATTGATAATTGAAAGGAGAATGAGTAAGAAAGAACAGAAAGGTATGAGAGGTGAAAGGAAGTGAAGTAGGAGGAATGAAAGAAGGTGAGTGTTAGAAAAGAAAGTTATGACACAGTGAATAAACTGGAGTATTTCTGACATATCTGTAAACACAAAAGTAACGCATTGCAGGAGTGCGTCACAAAAGTGACGCAACTCCAGTAATGTGTCCTTTCACATGGAAAAAGCACCATGTGAAAGGTTTGCTGTGAAGCAGGCGCAAGATTTTGGCGCAACTGCATCCTAAAAGTGACGCACTGCGTCATTATTACCAAGCTTTTTGCAAGGAACACCCCCTCTGCATGCATTATACCTGACACTATTTTTTAAAAAGTGACGCATCTAGGTACATGGGTCACTTTTTAAAACTCTGCGCCATATTGTATCTGCATCAGGTATATTGTATGCAGAGGGGCAATCCCGCGCAAAAAGCTTGGTAATAACAACGTACTGAAATCTATGAGATTTCCCTGCGTCACTTTTAGGATGCTATTGCGTCAAAATTTTGCGCCGGCCTCGCATCACTTTTATGTTTACACATATGTCAGAAATACTGACGTATCTGTAGCTCCTTGCAACATGATTCGTCATACATTAAATATGACACATCTGGAATGTCATAAGGACTGTGGACAGAAAAGTGACGCATCACACCAGCAGTGTAATAAAATGTGCCTCGTTGCACTATATTTAAAGGATGCAACAGCATCCTAAAAGTGACGCAGTGAAATCTCAAACATTTCACTGCGTCGCTATTACAAAGCTTTTAGTGGGAGAACACCCCCTCTGCATGCATTATACCTCACGCAGATATAATGTGGCGCTTGATTTTAAAAAGTGACCCATCTACCTAGATACCTCACTTTTTAAATATAACGCAACGCGGCACATTTTTTTACACTACTGGTGCAATGCGTCACTTTTCTGTGCGCACTCCTTATGACATTCCAAGTAACGCATTGCTGGAGTGCGTCACAAAAGTGACGCAACTCCAGTAATGTGTCCTTTCAAATGGGGAAAGCAGCATATGAAAGGTCTTGCCTCAGTCTAACACCTGCTGTAAAGCAGGCACAAGATTTTGACGCAACAGCATCCTAAAACTGACGCAGTGAAATCTGAAAGATTTCACTGCGTCGCTATTACAAAGCTTTTTGCGGGAGAACACCCCCTCTGCATGCATTATACCTGACGCTATTTTTAAAAAGTGACGCATCTAGGTACATGGGTCACTTTTTAAAACTCTGCGCCATATTGTATCTGCAACATGATTCGTCATACATTAAATATGACACATCTGGAATGTCATAAGGAGTGCGCACAGAAAAGTGACGCATAACACCAGCAGTGTAATAAAATGTACCTCGTTGCACTATATTTAAAAAGTGACGCATCTAGATAGATGCGTCACTTTTTAAATATTGCATAACAATGCGCATTTTTTTACACCGCTGGTGCGTCACAAAAATTGACGCACAGGAAGCGCAAAACTAACAGCGCAAGGCCTTCATAAATATAATCCTGGATTTTCCCCGTGCTTCGCCGGTGCGCGTACCATGCGCTTCCCCCGCGCAAAACGAAAAAAAAATTTTAATGCCCTGCAGGACCCTATTTTAGTCCCTACATCAAACCTAGGGGGTCAGAGGGGGTCTACTCTTCCCCCTTATGGTCATTTGCCCCTTTTTTTTTCAAACCCCTTGTGTCTCGATTTTACCGAGACACAAGATGGCGGCCGCTCCGGACTGTTTAGAATGTTTACAGACAACTGAGAGCCAATCAGCTTCCTGCGCGCAAGTCGCGTGCCGCGCCTGGAGCGCACTCGGGTGCGCGCACGGGAGAGCGCCTATAGATATATATATTTTTTTGAACCTAAATTACTCAAAATCCACTGGAGCACATATCTTGAGACATAGCAAAGGCACATCGGGCTACCAGTCCCTACAATTTTGCCAAGTTTGGTGGAAATCCATTCAGCCGTTCGGGCTAAAAGTGAAATCGACCGCCCTATGGAAATTAACATGGGGAAAACGCGTTTTGGGACCCCCCTTTTATCTCGGCCCCCGCTTGACGAATCCCCCCCAAACTTTCAGGGAAGGACCGGACCGCCATGAGACCATTTTCCTGAAAATTTCAGGCAGATTCGTCAACCGGCGCCAAAGTTATTCAAAATAGAATGTTGAGATTTAACATTGAAAATTATCCTAACTATAACTACCTACTGGCGACTGCCAGTAGGTAATATATATATATATATATATATATATATATATATATGTATTTTCGTTGCAGATTTTTATAGCACTAACTCGACCTGAGGGTTTTGGAATGCTTTACATGAGCACCAGTTACATTACACAAGGAGACATTCAAATGTACTATAGGGGGCCATTAACCATTTGGTGGACAGGAAATTTGACTGTGCATTGATTGCACGCCGGCATCGCTAAACCCACACTTTCCTGGCCTCATTTAGAGATGGGGAACACCTAGAACTCAGATGGCGGAGCCTCAGCTGGGTCCAACATCGGAATAATTGTAAGGGAGAGAATGTGGCTTTATAGCTAGAGTGGGTCGACCATGACGCTGGTGGACCCGAATCCCTGTTCGAATCTGGGCAGGGACACTCAACATCCTGTGATTCTCCGCAAATCACTTAATCTCCCCGGACCTAACCAAAAAAAATATGTATGTGTCTGTAACCCAGCTCATGGGCGTCCGCAGGGGGGGGCAAGAGGGGGTGCTTGCCCCCCCCTGGATTCAGGCCTGGTTCTAGAGGATGGGCCCACATACCTGGGCCGATTTTTCTACCTGAAAGGTTGCTACAGCCCCTAGTGTGACTCTCAGCAGGTCACAGAGTGAGGCCGGTTCATTGCCATGGGCAGAATGACAATGGGCCGGCAGAGGAGGCACAGCATGAAGCATCTCCGCCCATCCCAGGCCTCAGGAGATGAGCAACACAATTAGCAAGTCTTAGGCAGGGGACGGGAGCTTTAGTCTCTCACAGCAGGCCACAACAATCAGATAAAAAGCTACGGGCGCGGGTGGGGGCGTTTGGGGAGCGGGGTTAGTGCAAACATTCTTAGTTTAAAAACTGGGAAGTGACAGACCGGATTGAAATTGAAACTTTATTATGAAATTCCATCCGTTTGTGCCATGGGGAGAACGCTGTATACAGCTAACAGTGAAAAAACTCTCCAAAAAACACTAAGGACTGAAATAACTACATTTAAAGAACAATATGACTAAAAATGGAGAAAAAAATGAAAATTCGATTTTGACAATGTTGTAGTGAAAATTTTTATTTCTCCTCCATTTTGTGGCCAAGGGAGATGTAAGAGCAGAGGAGAGATAAAGAGAGAGACAGAGCCAAAAGGAAAAATAAGAGATGTAGTGGGGAGTAGAGACAAACGGAGAGGGGGAGAGGAAAGACGGAGAAATGATTGACGAGAGAAGATAGGAAAAGAGGCGAGAGGGGGACATAATTATAGATAAACACAATGAGGGAAGGAGACGGAGGGAGACAGAGGGCGACAGACAGAGGGAGAAAGACAGAGGGAAGGGGCGACAGAGGGAGGGAGACAGATAGAGGGAGCTACAGGGTGGGATACAGACAGAGACAGACAGAGGGAGGAAGACAGAGAGGGAAAGAGAGTGAGACAGAGAGAGAGAGAGGGAGACAGACAGAGAGAGGGAGACCAAGAGAGAGGGAGACAGAAATAGGGAGACAGAGGGAGACCGAGAGAGAGGGAGACAGAGGGAGGGAGACAGAGAGAGGGAGAGAGAGGGAAGGAGACCGAGGGAGGGAGACAAAGACAGACAGAGGGAGACAGAGAGAGAGGGAGACAGGGCGGGAGACTTAGGGAGAGAGGGAGGGAGACAGAGGGAGGGAGACAGAGAAAGGGAGACCGAGGGAAGGAGACCGAGGGAAGGAGACCAAGGGAGGGAGACAGAGACAGACAGAGGGAGACAGAGAGAGAGGGAGACAGATAGGCAGGAGACAGAGGAAGAGAGAGAGAGAGAGAGAGAGTGGGAGACAGAAGGAGGAAGACAAAGGGCGACAGACAGAGGTATGGGGGTGACAGAGGGAGGCAGGCAGGGAGACAGATAGAGGGAGACAGACAGAGACAGACAGAGGGAGGGAGACAGAGAGAGAGGGAAAGACGGAGACAGAGGGGGAGACAGAGAGAGAGATGAAGAAAGAGAGAGGGAGATAGAGAGAGGGAGGCAGAGGGAAACAGAGAGAGAGGGAGACAGAGAGAGAGATGAAGAAAGAGAGAGGGAGACAGAGAGAGAGGGAGACAGAGAGGGAGGGAGGCAGCGGGATGGAGGGAGACTGAGGGACAGAGACTGAGGGAGGGAGCGAGAACAGAGAGAGGGAGACAGAGAGAGAGAGAGGGAGACAGAGAGAGAAAGAGGGAGACAGACAGAGAGAGGGAGACAGACAGAGTGAGTGAGACAGAAGGATACAGAGGGAGACAGAGAGAGAGAGAGAGAGAGAGAGAGAGAGAGAGGGAGAGCGAGAGAGAGAGGGAGACAGAGAGGGAGGGAGACAAAAGAGAGAGGGAGGGAGGGAGACAGAGACAGATAGAGACAGACAGAGACAGATGGAGGCAGAGACAGGGACAAGGGAAGACACGCAGAGACAGACAGAGAGACAGAGAGGGAGACAGAGGGAGGGAAACAGGGACAGATAGAGACAGACAGATAGAGGCAGAGACAGGGACAGACAGATAGGGGCAGAGACTAAGACACACAGAGAGACAGATAGACATAGAGGGAGACGGAGGGAGAGAGAGAGGAAGGGAACAGAGGGCGACAGAGGGAGACAGAGAGGGAGACAGAGAGAGGGAGATAGAGGGAGGGAGACATAGGGATGGAGACAGGCAGAGGGAGACAGACAGAGGGAGACAGTCAGAGGAAGACAGTCAGAGGGCAACAGACAGAGGGCAACAGACAGAGGGAGACAATCAGAGGGAGGGAGACAGAGGGAGGGAGACAGAGGGAGGGAGACAAAGGGAGGGATCCAAAGGGAGGGAGACAAAGGGAGGGAGACAGAGTGAGACAGAGAGGGAGACAGAGAGAGAGAGGGAGACAGAGGGAGGGAGACAGAGGAAGGGAGCAAGACAGAGGGAGATAGATTGACAAAGGGCAACAGACAGAGGGCGACAGAGGGAGACAGACAGGGGGAGGAGGGCGACAGAGGGAGGTAGACAGATAGAGGGAGAGAGACAGACAGAGGGAGGGAGAGAAGATGAGGGAGGGAGACAGAGGGAGAGAGAGGGAGGGAGACAGGGAGTGAGAGCAAGATAGACTGACAGAGTGAGTGAGACAGAAGGAGACAGAGAGGGGGAGAGGTAGGGAGAGAGAGAGATAGAGAGAGAAGGAGGGAGACAGTGAGACAGAGAGGGAGACAGGGAGAGAGAGGGAGACAGAGGGAGGGAGACAGACAGAGGGCGACAGACAAAGGGCAACAGACAGAGGGAGACAGACAAAGGGAGGAGGGCGACAGAGGGAGGTAGACAGAAAGAGGGAGAGAGATAGACAGAGGGAGGGAGGGAGACAGAGGGAGGGAGACAGAGGGAGAGAGAGGGGGAGACAGGGAGAGAGAGGGAGGGAGACAGAGTAAGAGCGAGGGGGAGAGAGATAGACAGAGTGTGTGAGACAGAGGGAGACAGGGAGAGGGAGGGAGACAGAGAGAGAGGGAGGGAGACAGAGAGAGAGAGGGAGACAGAGAGAGAGAGAGGGAGACAGACAGAGAGAGGGAGACAGACAGAGTGAGTGAGTGAGACAGAGGGATACAGAGGGAGACAGACAGAGAGAGAGAGAGCGAGGGAGAGCGAGAGAGAGAGGGAGACAGAGAGGGAGGGAGACAGAGAGAGAGGGAGGGAGGGAGACAGAGACAGCTAGTGACAGACAGAGACAGATGGAGGCAGAGACAGGAACAGGGGAAGACACGCAAAGACAGACAGAGAGACGGAGAGGGAGACAGAGGGAGGGAAACAGGGACAGATAGAGACAGACAGATAGAGGCAGAGACAGGGACAGACAGATAGGGGCAGAGACTAAGACACACAGAGAGGCAGATAGACATAGAGGGAGACGGAGGGAGAGAGAGAGGAAGGGAACAGAGGGTGACAGAGGGAGACAGAAAGAGAGAGACAGAGAGAGGGAGATAGAGGGAAGGAGACAAAGGGATCGAGACAGGCAGAGGGAGACAGACAGAGGGAGACAGTCAGAGGAAGACAGTCAGAGGGCAACAGATAGAGGGCAACAGACAGAGGGCAACAGACAGAGGAAGACAATCAGAGGGAGGGAGACAAAGGGAGGGAGACAAAGGGAGGGATTCTAAGGGAGGGAGACAAAGGGAGAGAGACAGAGTGAAACAGAGAGGGAGACAGAGAGAGAGAGGGAGACAGAGGGAGGGAGACAGAGGGAGGGAGCAAGACAGAGGGAGATAGATTGACAAAGGGCAACAGACAGAGGGCGACAGAGGGAGACAGACAGAGGGAGGAGGGTGACAGAGGGAGGTAGACAGATAGAGGGAGAGAGACAGACAGAGGGAGGGAGAGAAAATGAGGGAGGGAGACAGAGGGAGAGAGAGGGAGGGAGACAGGGAGAGGGAGCGAGATAGACAGACAGAGTGAGTGAGACAGAGGGAGACAGAGAGGGGGAGAGGTAGGGAGAGAGAGATAGAGAGAGAAGGAGGGAGACAGTGAGACAGAGAGGGAGGCAGGGAGAGAGAGAGGGAGGAGGAGACAGAGGGAGGGAGACAGACAGAGGGCGACAGACAAAGGGCGACAGACAGAGGGAGACAGACAGAGGGAGGAGGGCGACAGAGGGAGGTAGACAGAAAGAGGGAGAGAGATAGACAGAGGGAGGGAGACAGAGGGAGGGAGACAGAGGGAGAGAGAGGGGGGAGACAGGGAGAGAGAGGGAGGGAGACAGAGAAAGAGCGAGGGAGAGAGAGATAGACAGAGTATGTGAGACAGAGGGAAACAGGGAGAGGGAGGGAGACAGAGAGATAGAGAGAGGGAGGGAGACAGAGAGGGAGGGAGGGAGACAGAGAGAGATGGAGGGAGACAGAGAGACAGAGAGAGAGAGAGAGAGAGAGAGAGAGAGAGAGGAGAGAGAGAGAGAGAGAGAGAGAGAGAGAGAGAGAGAGAGAGAGAGAGAGAGAGAGAGAGAGAGAGAGAGAGATGTGTGTATGGTGTATGCCGGGTCTGGTGGCTAAGTGGATGAAGGCGTCCGCTGCAGGGACCTGTGTTCAACCCTCATGGGCATAGTTTTTTGTTGCTCTAGCCTCTCCCCCCTCTCCCACTGACCCTGCCTCCACCGGTGCGGCACTCAGCCACAAACCACACTTTAAATTTGCCCCCTGAGAGAAAGTTTGTGAGTACCTATGCTCTAGAACCACATCAACCTGATTTAAAATGTTTTTGTTTTTTTCCGGTCATTTTTAGTTTTTCCCTCTGTTTTATTGTAGTTGCCAGGTCATCAGCTGTGGCACCTCACAAGATTTTTCTCTTCCCCCTATGGGTTTCTTTGTTTATTTAAGCTCTTTGTCTTATTAGATTTGTTTTAATGTATTTAATACTTGTGCTCAATCATGTCGGAGGATGGTGATGAAGTTAAAATGTTGCCCCCCCCTGGAAACATTTCTGCGGATGCCCATGACCCAGCTGGTGCTCACATAAAGCACTCTGATTCCTTCGGGTCTAGGTTGCGCAGTATAAAACTCCGCAAAGAAAAAAAGGAAGGGCGCATCGGCCACAAGATCACATTGGCAGATGCCCCCATCCTATTTAGTGTGATAGCCTAGGCAGGGAAATTGAAAAAAATGTCCCGCCCCACAGGAAGAAAACTTCCTGTGTGCAGGCACATGGATTTTGTTTGTCTCAGCAACAACCCCTTGTGGGGATCTCCAAGTAGAAAGGGTGATTCCAAAGGAGTAGACAGAACATGAAAATGCCCCGTACTTTCAACTAAGCTTCTGATGACACCAAATGAGCAAAGGAAGTAAGCACTGCCTTCCTTCCCTCCCTCCCTCCCCCCCTCCTCTCCCTCCCTCCCTCCCTCCTCCTCCCTCCCTCCCTCCCTCCCTCCCTCCCTCCCTCCCTCCCTTCCTTCCTTCCTTCCTTCCTTCCCCCTTCCTTCCTTCCTTCCTTCCTTCCTTCCTTCCTTTCCTTCCTTCCTTCCTTCCTTCCTTCCTTCCTTCCTTCCTTCCTTCCTTCCTTCCTTCCTTCCTCCCTCCCTCCCTCCCTCCCTCCCTCCCTCCCTCCCTCCCTCCCTCCCTCCCTCCTTCCTTCCCTCCCTCCCTCCCTCCCTCCCTCCTTCCTTCCTTCCTTCCTTCCTTCCTTCCTTCCTTCCTTCCTTCCTTCCTTCCTTCCTTCCTTCCTTCCTTCCTTCCTTCCTTCCTTCCTTCCTTCCTCCCTCCCTCCCTCCCTCCCTCCCTCCCTCCCTCCCTCCCTCCCTCCCTCCCTCCCTCATCCCTCCCTCCCTCTCTCCCTCCCTCCCTTTCACTATCCATTCTTTCACCTTTCCATCCTTTCACCCATCCATCTTTTCACCCACCCGTCTTTCCCTTTTCTATCCAGTCATCCAATTATCATTTTGTTCAGAAGTCGCTCATCCATATGTTTACTGTTCCATCCATTCATTCTTTCACCTTTCCATCCTTTCACCCACCTATCCTTTCGCCTTTGCATCTGACCACACATGTAGTCATACACCCAATCATCATTTTGTTCACAAGTCGATAATCCATCCTTTCACTGTTCTGTCCATTCGTCCTTTCAACTTTCTGTTAATCCTTCCATCTACCTATCAATAGATCCTTCAACCCTTTCTTCCGTCCTTTCAACTGATCCTTTCACCCTTCAATCATCCATTTTTTCATCCTTCCTACCACCCTTCTTTACTTTGTTCTTTTCACCCACGTCCCTTCCACTTTTCATTTTACCTTCCTTTTCTTCCATATTTTCTACCTTTCACCTTTGCCCCTTTCTTCCTTCTTCTCTTCCCCCTTATTTTCCAGTTTCTTTCCCCACATTCTTTTCTTTCATATATTTCTCCTCCCTGTAGCTCTTTTGCTACTGTGTGCAGTTTCTGTCTCCCTCATTGAACTTTGACTCACTTAGCAGCCGTTCTCAGCAGCGTACAGACAGAAGAGGGGCAAGATACTCAGAGAATAACTTTATCAGGCCCAAGATTTAAAACAAGGCCATCGGGTGCAGTGGCTCTTAAGCTGCTAAACCCTGGTGTTCGTGACGAAACAGGGTGAACCAGGAGGCAGCAGCAAGGCCCTCCAACATTATGCAGTCTGCAATTAGTAAAGAGTAAGCAACCTGCCTTCAATCATGTGTAATGAAAAAATGACATTGAAACTGAGAATATGGATGAGGAAAGGCCCTTTGAGCAGTTTCATCCACACTTTTTGCCCCTAATTGCAGCTAGATTTTGTGGTGGTTTGATGACTTTGAACACTGGGGTGCTGATGCCCAGTGCCCAGTAAATGTGCTTTGTACCCTAAAGTAAATGTGCAATTGGCTAATACCTGATTGGCACATTTAACTTACGTGATAGTCCCTAGTAGGTGGTTCTCTTTGCAATCAGGGCACAGTAAGTTAAATGTTTCTAGCTGACTGCAGCACTGATTGTGTCACCAGTGCAGTGACAATGTAAAAATATGACTCTCGGCCTGCCACTATAGCATAGCATCACAGTTTTAAATCTGCCAATTCAACCTGTCATCATGTAACCCCATGTGAGCCACCCCTAAGGTGGGCACAAAGTGCCCATTGGGCAAGTTGCATAGTATTAAAAAGAACAACATCTGTGTTTACTGTTTTACAAGCCCTGGTAGTGAAAAATACCTGAAGTCGATTTTAACTAGTGAATAGCTGGCATTTAATAGATTAACATTGGGTTACACAAAACAGCTAGAATGTTGGTTCAGCCTATCAAACTAATAGTTAAATTAAATACAAACCCGTGCCGAAGTCAGATTTAAGATAACTATTATAGGAAAGGCAATTTAGAAGTTGCATTTTCTTTTACCTAAAAGCGCTGAGTAGCCTTTCTGTGTACGCAACAGCTGTCACCTTTCATTTTGCTGGCTTCCCCTTTATTAGGTGTAAATGGCTCTCAGGAACAAAGAATAAAAGGTAATCTGCTGGGAGGAAGAGTAACTTCCAGTAACATTTGAGCCTGGGGTGGCTGTGGCCACTTGGCCAGTGCACTTCGAAGGCAGGCTTCCTTGCTGGCATAGATGTATCTAACACAAGTCCTACCCCTTCCTGTTGTTTGTTAGCTAGCCTGTGTCTGCCTTAATTAAGTTAGTGGCATCCTGAAGGAGGTGTGTTGCCCCTTTCCTTAGCCACACCTCTGCGTGGGCAGGGGCTCTCGCTTACCTCCTACTAAGTTCCAAGAACCCAAAGCTGCAAGAAGCCTGCAACAAAGAAGTGCCTGCTGACCAGTTCCACTGTATATACCCTGGACCCTACTGATGGCTTCTGTGAGATTGAGTCCTAACTCTGTGGTGCACTGCCCTACAGGTCCTGCACCCTTGACTGGTGTTAGACCCACTCAAAATTGCAAATGTGGTCACCTGCAATCTTTTTCTGAACTTTTTCCTAAAAGAACTAGAGGCTACCACGTGCCCACCACCGATATCATATCGCTGGTCAGATTCAACTTTCTGGATTGCTGAAAGCAGCCCGACTTCCAGAATCGTTTTTAAGTTCAAACGTGGAGGATTTAACCGGGACTAACACCAAGCAGCACCTCTCCATCATTGAGTCCTCCATCGGATCCAGCTAGCAGCCCATCCCACCAACAAGAAAATACTTTCAGACAAAAAGACAAAGTCAGAAGGTAAACTTTTGACCAGGACAAACTGCTCTGTGTATCCAACCAGCGCTCATCATAATCAGTCTTAACTTTTGATTTTCAACTTTCTAGCGCAACCAGATACCGGCAATCGGTGCTTTGCATTTTTTGGCATTAGAAAACTTTAAAACTTCCAAAAATCATATCTCCAGTTCCCCTGATTTGATATATGTTGTTTTGGTGTCCATTCTTCTATTAAAATGTATACTATTTTTGTAGATTTGAGTGGGATTTTTAGTGTGTTGTGTTTTTGACTTAACTGTTTTGGATACTGATTCATGCTAAGCACTTTTTTTCTTTTGAGTTAAGCCTGGCTGCTCTGTGCCAGAGCTACGCAGGACTGAGTTATGATTTAAATTAAAGTAACCTAACTGGGCCTGAAATAGAATAGTGACATTATTACTTGGTGAAGTCTAACAACCACCCCAACTAATAATCCACTTTCTCATAATGTGTGTCAGAGTAAAATTGGACATAAATAAGCTATGGTGGTAATGGAATCTCTGTTAAAATAAAAATACACACCACCATAGAAAACAAGAAACAAGCATTGGCAAAGCCAATTGGTCTCGCCTTGAAGACCTTTTGACTTTGCCAATGATTTTTAGCAATACTATGTAGCTGGCTAAAGTGAAACCTTCCGTGCCAAAAAAAGATGTGCCCGCAAATTAACTTGGACATATTTTTTCTTTTTATTCACTGATCCAAGTTGTTTTGATAAATAAAAAAAAAGAATAGTCCTGAAAGACTTTTTTTTGTAAAGTGGGTGGCGAAGCAACATGGAGGGTGTGGTTCCGGGAAGCAACACCAAAAGCATGGGTAGAAGGATTTAACATAGAGGGCATGGGTGGGGGGAAGAAACAAAGAGGGTGCAGATGATCTGAAGCAACATGGAGGGTGCATGTGAGGGAAAGCAAGATGGAGGGCGGGGAGCAACACAGAGGGTGGGATAAGAAGTTCAGAACAAGGATGAGAGAGAGCAACCTGGAGGGCGAAGGGAAGAAGAGATTGAATCACACAGGTGAGAAATCAATGGGGGATAGCACACGAGGATAGGCACAACACAGAGGGAGCCATGGGAGTGGCACACAGGTGAAAGAGAGCATCACAGAGCATGGAAGACGTGGGGAGGCAAGTACAACATGGAGACAACCGGAAAATAGGAGCACTCTCATGTAGCCATAACCACAAAGAAAACAACATAGTGCCTGAGCATTGGAAGGACACAAGTAGTAAGGGAATGCTCCAGGAGAGGGACCAACAAAAGAAGAAGAAGGAAAGCCTACAAAAGCTAACAAATAAAAAGAAAGGAAATGAGAGTGACAATTAATCCAACCAATGGTAAACAATGGGTGGGTTATAAATCCACTGTAAGCTGACAGTAATGTTAATTTTTAAAACAGGCTGCTAGTGCAGTTTGGTAGATGAGTCCTAATAAGGGACAAAGGGCTAGATGTAGGTAATCTCATTTTACCGATTCCTAAATACCGAATTTTACTGATTCGGTATTTCGGAATCGGTAAATATGATGTAGGTAATAAATCAGTAAAATTTACTGATTGGGTAATATTCCTTATTACCGATTCGGTAATACCGATTCGGTAATAAGAAATACCTTCCCATTTATTCCTATGGAAGCCATTCACTATTACCGATTCGGTATTTACCGAATCGGTAATAGCGGAAGCATATTCAAGGGTGGCAGGGTGTCACATTGACACCCTGTTGCACCCCTGAATTGTGCATGTGTGCACATGTGGCGCACATACATGCCCTAAGGGCATGTATGCCTACCACATGGCACCTTGAAACAAGCAAATTATTGCTTTTTTAAAGGTATTCCGTATTTACCACCAACTTGTAGTTGGTGATAAATAACGAATCCTTAAAGCAAAAATGCGCTCACTTGAGTGCTACCTACATAGGTAATAAGGATTCGGTAATTTACAGATTCCTTAAAACAAGGAATTGGTAAATTACCGAATCCTTATTTCCTGCCTCCTACATTAGAAAGGGCTAAATACCGGTTGGTAACGGGAAAATCACTGATTTTCGGACGTTACCGACCGGTATTTAGCTGCCTACATCTGGTCCAAAATGCTTTAAATAACACCCTATTGGAAATAACCTTACATAAATAAAATTTATCTGCCTTTCAGAATATGTATATATTTTGTTTCATTTTAAAAAAATACATAATTGTTAAAAAAAAATTATTCTAAAATGTAATAATATACTTCATTTAAAGATAAAGTTTAACTTTTTAATGTTTGTTACCAATCAGAAATATGCTATTTTAATTCAAGGGATAACACGTAACACAATATAATTCATATTAAATACACATGTTATAGTGGGTGCGAATAGTGTAACAACTATTGTTTATGAGATGTTATTTATAAATTAATTAAATATATCACAATTAATTATTTAATATATATTTAATGTAATGAGTTATGTCCTGTACTATACTTTTTCATTTTTACTATGTTAATAATGAATATTTTGCATTTGTATCTTTTCGTAAAGTGTTTTTATGCTATTAAAGAATATTATACATGAGGGGGCGCTAGAGGGCGCACACCAAGATGGCCGCACTGCTGTGAGGCTCCGCCTGACCGAGTAATCCTCCGACCAAGATCTGCTGCATCCTGCGCTCCTGAAGTCTTCTAAAACCCGGTCGTGCCCTGTTGTCAGCTCCTGCACTGCCTGGGATGAATTTCGGTGCTTATAACCTGTCCTTGGCAGAGATCTGCGGCTACTTGTCTGTCTCGTGGATTGGCCTGTAAATGGCCGCCGCTGGGTTTCTGTAAGCCGCTGTACGGAGGAACTGCCTGGAGCCTGTGAGCTGTCTACGCGGCCCCTCTGGGCATAGGAGAGCGCTGATGCTGCGGGGATAGCTGTGTGTACACTGCGGCTGGTGTGGGGCGGCGTGCTCGTAGCCTGCCCGACTTGGATGAGACAAGCGGTGAAGTTGGCGAGCCACGGGGGCAGCACTACCAGCGGGGCCTGAGGCTGACAGCGTGGACCTGAGGCAGTGGAGGAGAGGTTCTGCATTTCCAGATAACAGTGCCCATCGGCGCCGGATGCGGTGAGTGGGTTAGCCCGTCTGTTGGCTCGGACTGCGGAGGTGGGATTGGGCTGGGGACCGGGGCTGTGCCCGGCTCGTTGTGTCCAGTGCGGGACTAAGTGCGACAGCAGAGGGGCGGTCGGCGTGCTGCAGTGTCTTCGACTCGTGGGGACCCCCTTGGACAACGAGTGCTGGGAGCTGACGTGTGCCGGCTGAGAGGGCATCTGCGGCTGTGGCGATTCCTGCTGGGACCCGGGCCTACTTGTTTCTTGGTACCATTGGGCCTAGCGCGTTCAGGTTTGGAGGGCGCCAGCTTTGCCTGCGGAGTCATCGGCAGCAGGCCCTCACTGCGTAGGGCTACGTAATCCAGGCTGAAGCTGTTTCTTTTTTCTTCTTGCAGCCATTCTCCTATTCTGCAATTCCTGCCTTGCTCTGGGCCCGTGGTGACCTTGGGTCCCATACTGACTTTGCTGAACTTTAGTCTCCCCTCATGACTGGTGACATGTGCCGCCTCTAATCTCTGCCATATACCCTGACACGACCCGGTACCTGGGCTGGATTGATTGGTGGACTGGGTTGGGAAGTATCTGAGTGGTTGGGGGTCTGCTGTGGTTGTGTTTAGGATTAGAGTTCTCTGCGGGAGCTGTGTGACAACTGGGGCAACTTGTGGGACTGCTTTGTCTCCCCTTGCCTGGCAGTGCGTGGTGTGGTCCTGGGAAGACTATTGAGCCTGGGGTTCCTAGTCCCTGCCTTCTATCCTGCATTGGTGCTTGCGACGCGGCCTGCGAACATGGGTCGGAGAGATAAAAATCAATCTAAACTCACCTTTGAGTCACGGCGGCCACCTAAGACCCCGCAAAAGGCTGCTACGGACTCAGAGGCGGACGCAGCGACAGATGGGTCCCCCACGTTGGAAGAAACATTGGTGGTAATGCAGCGGACTCTACAATCGATTGAAGGCGCTATGGCAGCTGTCAATCACAGACTTGATCACATGTCCTCTCAACTTGAAAAGCAGAGCGCATGCATGGGGGAAGTGGAACAAAGGGTCATGGCCACGGAGGATGGGCTGTCCAGGGTTACTGATAAGGCACAGAATATGGGAAAAGTCCTTTCTCTCATCCAGGCAAAGAACGAGGACTTAGAGGCGTGGTCCCGACGCAACAACATTCGCGTTACGGGACTACCGGAGTCCACAAATGTGGGCAGGATGGAGACTTATATGGAGCGCCTCATCACAGACATTTTTGGCACGGAACAGTTGTCTAATATGTTCATTGTGGAACGTGCCCACCGCTCTTTAGCTGCTCGTCCTGTCTCGGGGGCTCCTCCCCGTCCCATAATAGCTAGGGTACTGAACTATAGGGACCGGGATACCATTTTGCGCCTGGCAAGAGAGAAGGGAAAGATTGAACATCAAGGGAATACACTTGCCTTTTCCCCAGATTTCATGGTCACCGTCCAAGCCGCAAGGAGGGAGTTCGGCACTGTGAAGCAGTTTTTGCGTAATGAGGGTGTCCCATGTGCCATGCTGCATCCATCCCGACTCCAAATCGACGCGGTAGCAGATAAGATCTTTTCTTCCCCAAAGGCTGCAATTGATTATGCAAAAAAACTGAAACGCAGGAAGCGCAACTCTACTGAGGCTCTCGAGGGGGAGGAGCAGGAGGATGCTGAATGCTGATGGTTCCCTTCTGCGAAGTACTGTGACTTCTTCTCTAGGGACTTCTGCTTATTTTGGAATCTGTATGTGCCACCATGGTACCATGTTACTTTACTGTCATGCCTTACTTGTATTTTTAATATTATAGAGAAGGTCTTTACATATGGGAGAATGCTGGTGAAGTTCTGATCGTCCGTTGCCTTACAACCTGTTGGGTGGACTGACTGCACTGCCTCTTCTGTTTATTGTGGTAGCTGTTGTTAAGTGGGGTTCCCGCTTGCTTTAGTCCAACTCCTATGCGCCCCTTTCAGTGGGGCCGGGGCCTGTGGGCTCACCTTAGGTCTTGTTTCAATGAGTTATCCTACTCCACTAGTATACATATAGTTTGTCAAGTTGAGCTGGGATGTTTGGATATTGACTGCTCGGTCACCTCCTGCTATGCAGGAGGACTGCGCTTCTGTGCCCCCTTCATATGGGTGTACCCCAAACTTTGATCGTTGTTGGTATGGGGGGTTAGGATGGGTTCTGGGATGGCTTTGGCATGGTTGGGGTGCTGAAGTGGGTGGTGGGTGGGTAGGGCTGGGATTGGAGATGGGGGAATTGTTCTTTGTTTTTTCACCAGGCGTAAAGATACGATGTGCAGTATTCGCTGCGGCTTGTGGTCATATTGTTATGCATTTAGCGATTGCTGCTTGATTTTCCTACAACCAGGTACTGGGTAGCTCTATTAAGTTTGCCACTTGGAACGTCCGTGGCCTGAATTCACAGCGGAAAATCAGGATGGTGTTTGCGGTTCTAGATCGTATGGGAGTGAGTGTTGCTTTCCTTCAGGAAACACATTTCACTGCTGCGTCAGTGCGGAACGTGTGGGCACGCTGGGCTAGTGTGTGCCCGTCTTCCCCCTATTCCTCGAGTGCAAGAGGGGTGCTCACGTTGATGAAGAAAGGTGTTCCCTTCACCGAAATTAAAGCTGAAATGGATGATAGTGGACGGTTTGTGATACTACATGGTAGGTTGGGAGGTGAAAGCGTGCTCTTGGTGAACATTTATGGACCTAATGTGGATCACCCTGCGTTTTTTCCGGATGTGTTGCGCAGGATCCTGTTATTCCCTCCTGCTGAAATCATTTGGGGAGGAGATTTTAATGTGTATCTGGAGACGTTCAAGGATTGGCATATTTCTGGTGAGATCAGGCAAAATGAGAGCTTCAGATGTGTTGTGGGGTCTTATTGATGCTGGGCATGTGCATGATATTTGGCGCATGCGTCACCTGGAGGCTTGCGAGAGTACATGTGTGTCTTCGGGGTATGGCTCATGGTCACGTATTGATTATTGGTTGATTTCGGGGGAGGTTGGTCACTGGGTCAAGAGTGTTTCTCATGCTGCCAGAACACTTTCGGACCACTCCCCGATACATATGGAGTTAACATTGCAGGAATATAGGGCGCCACAGTTTGCTTGGAGGCTGCAACCGTCCGAGCTTAAAGACCCAGTGTTCAAGCAAACTATAAAGGAGGCGATCAACAATTATTGTAAGGAAAAAGAAGGCACTCTAGACAGTGTGGGGGTCCTCTGGGAGGCCTTCAAGGTCACCATCAGAGGAGCCTGTATAGGGGCACAATCTGGAGTTCTGTGAGATATCAGGCGCCGGATACGGAAGATGGCTGCAGACATCACTGTCCTGGAGCGATCATTTGATACTGATCCCACTGTAGAGAAGCTGGCACAGATACGGGACCTTGTCACTGAGCACAATGAAACCGTAGACCAGGAGTTGCGGCATTGCTCTCGTTATCGGATAGCTCCGTATTATGGGGAGGGTTGGCGGCCGGGCCGCTCTCTCGCCCAGAAACTGAGGGAGACCCGAAGTCAGGATCCCATAAATGGGCTACTTGATGACACTGGCACGCCCCGTCACTCGACGGAAGAGCTCTGTGATATAGTGCTGAAATTCTACATGGATCTGTATGCTGCTAGGGAGTCCCATCCATCTGAGGAAACACATGGTTACCTTGACGAAGTGGCACTGGGCTGGCTGTCTAAGACACATTATGAATACTTGGTGCAGTCGTTTGGTGAGGAGGATGTGCTGGATGCTATAATGGCTTTGCATACGTGTAAGGCCGCTGGACCGGATGGTCTGCCAAGTGAATTTTATGAGACATTTGCGACAGCCTTGGCTCCGTGGTTGCTGGAGGTTTACGCGGAGGCCTATGATAGCGGGACTCGGCCACCGTCGCTTCTGGAGGCCTTACTGGTCACCCTGCTGAAACCGGACAAGCCCCCTAACCAGTGCGGATCATACCGGCCACTCCCCATCATCAATATTGATACCAAAATATTACCAAAAATGATAGCCACTAGACTCCAACCCCTGGTTCCCTTGCTGGTCTTACCGGATCAGTTCGGTTTTGTGATGAGAGATCTACCATGCACAATCTACGCACGTTATTCTCCATGCTACATTGTTTCAAACCAGACTTTCAAGCCGTTGCTGTGTTAATTGACGCAGCAAAGGCGTTTGATTCCGAGCCTACAACTCTTCAGGCATTACAGGCCATGCTGGCAGGAGAGAGCCGTAAGGGACTTATTACTAAGTTTTTACTATGCTTACCAGCGGGAGCAGGAGTTCGAGGACCACCAGTCGCGCCAACGTTGGCAGGCCGTGGTAAGTAGTCCAATCTCGATGTAGGTATGGTCGGCATGTTGTCAACTCACAGGACGACTTACGGCCAACTGCAACCTCAGTATCATTCACTTTAAATTTCTGCATCAAATATAATATTCACTTCTGCAACTCCATAAGTATGGCCTGAGGGAATCGGCGAGGTGTGTGCGATGTGGCACTGGTGATGCGGATTTCTATCATGTTGCCTGGGTGTGTGGGACAGTGTTTGCATTCTGGACGGAAGTGGCTCGTATATTGTCGGAGGTGGTGCTAGAACCAGTGGCCTGTACGCCTGAATTATGTCTTCTAGGGTATGTGAAACATTTGAAACCTGCCAATAGACGCCTCGTGGCGGTCTCCACTCTGCTGGCAAAGCGGGTAGTGTCAAAGAGATGGGGTTCGCGGTCTGCCCCTACTATAAAAATTTGGCTTAAGGATCTAGCTTATTGCAGGGACCAGTTGCATGTGTATGAGGAAGAGCTGCCTGAAGCCTCTCACCCTAAAGATTTTTGGAGCCCTATAACAGCGTACCTGCTGGCACATCCTGATTTATTTTGAGGGGCGATGCTTCATGAATGCGGACGCTCTTGCTGAACTATCACTGACCAGGAAATACTCCACTATTCGACCTAAATGCTCTGTTATGATATGTTTTATGATGATGCTCACTGTCTGTAACTAGCCGCTATGCAGCACATGTTCTAGCTGTGTCGCCTCGGAGAGGGGCTCTGAAGTACTCTTATCGCCTGGTGGATGTTTAGGGAGGAGGTGGGAGGGTTAGGAGGAGTTTTAGTGTTTTTACCGTATTTGCTTGAATATGTACGGAGATGTTTTGCCGCAGTAACAGCATATTACTGGTTTATGCATATGTACGTTGTGGGTGATGCATATGTCACCAAAGGATATACGCTGTATGTTGCCCTGTCGAAATTCCAATAAAAAGTTTAATTTAAAAAAAACATTTAACAAAGTAAAAAAAAATTTAAAAAGGATATTATACATTAATATTTTACCCATACAGTCCCATTGGAAGATCTGCGCCACAGTGAAGGAGACCTTCATCAATGGGTGAAAAGTTACTAATAGTGACTTTACACTTGTACATACAAAGTTAGAAGTCTTCACCCTGTAAGTCACCACGCATGTTTAAGCCTACACTTAGAAATGGCAATAAGCAGTAAAGTGTAGATTTACAGCAAGATGCAGGAGTAGAGTTACAAATGAGTAAAATTACACATGTAACTTGACCTTTATGAATAGACCACAAAGATATTTGAGGATTAGATGTCTGAGTATATTGCCACCGTCTTTAAAGTATGGGGTCCTGAGGGAAGAAACAACAATTCACAGTATTCCTGCAAGCATAAGAAACATTCTCACATGGGCTGTAAAACCGAATGTGTGCTGTATAAACAACATTAGCAACAACCAGCACTCTACTTATAAGCAGTGGAATGCCGCACACACCTGTTTATCCTGCTGGGACTGAATTATTCAGAAAACAAAATGTTGTAGTTGATTTGTAGACCGAGGACAAAGCTTGGGGAGTTTTATTTTTTTTAAAACCATTTCATTGGTATCCCATGAATATTTTAGGTTTTTTACAGTGGAAGTCATGTAGAGACTGCTAAAAAATTATTAGAAACATCCTCATCCTGTTCTCCGGACTCCTTCCTGGAGTTTGTTGACTCCTATGTCATTTTGGATTTGGATACTGGAGAGAACGCATCATTCATCCTTTGCATCATTTCTTGAATTAATTAGTAAAGTGAAGTAAGTTCTTGGTAAGATATTTTTGTTTGATGAGCATGAAAAGCAGCATCAATAATTCATTCTACTTTCTGGATTTTGTCATCGTTTCTTAAGGTCTTGTCAAATGAAGATGCCTTTCAAGGGCAGGCCCATGCGGACTGGAAGGAACAAGATAACCTAGGGTACTCCTAGTGCCCCCCACATAAGCACTAGCACTTGGCGCATCAGGAGCACTCGTGCTGTTGTTGGGCGTGAAGACGGAGAGCAGTCTCTTTTATTTTCAAATTCAGGTTGGATTGAAGAGGCTTGGGTGAGCACACAGAGGAGATCTAAATTGTTTCTGTAGCTCACTTCTTTTAGTTCCTATCCTTATATGATATTAATTAAGTCCTGCTAGGAAGTTCCTTAGGAATTCCATACAGTGGTCCAGCGCCGGTGTTTTAATTCATTCAAAGCCGTAGCTCCCAGCTAGGACTCAAGCTCCTTGCAACCCTTACTCACCTCCATCCATGCAGCTCTTCGTCACCCCGCCAGCCAGGGCTTCAACTCCATGTCTCACCTTCCTTTGAGCCCGTACCATTTGTTTCATTTTTCTAAAGTCCTCTGAAGACCCGACTGTCAGATCCCAGGTGCATGCAGCCCTTTATATCTATGGCATCTAGATATTTAAATATCAGATCAACATCTTCTTTTGGGTTGTATGAAAGTTGATCACATGGCTATACCACTCGTGCCTCTACCAGGCAGCCTGAACCACAAATTCATCTTAACCGCTCATATCTTTACCAGGCATGCCTTTATCACACAATTAAGGCATGATTTATAAGGGGGCATGCGTGGTTAAGATCGCCACTACCTCTATCCCCTTTCCAACCCTAAAATCCCATCCCCCTACCTTGCCCACCAAGGCCTGAGGCCTAAAACCTACCCTGCCCTTACAACTACCCCTTCCCCTCCCCCTGCCCTGAGGCCTAAACCCTGCCCCCTATCATTAACTACCTTGACCCCATCCCCCCCAAGAGCCGTAAAACCTTCCCCATGCTGTCCATAAAATTACCCCAACTCCTTCCACTGCCCTGAGGCCTAAAACCCTGCCTGCAATTAAAAAATGTACTCCAACACCCCCGCCCTGAGCCCTAAAAATGTCCCACTCCTAAAAATAATCCCAAACCCAGTTCCTAAAATTACCGCTACCCCTCCCCCTTCCCTGAGTCCTAAAACTCTACCCCCTTTCCAAAAGTACCCTAACCCCAGGGGCGGATTGGCAAGGCAGGCATTCGGGCATGGGCCGAAGGGCCGGTGCCTCAGTGCCCTCTGTGGCCGTTTATTTCCTCCCCTGTCCCAGTCCACAGAGAGTAGACTAGGAAAGGGGAGAAAAAAAACGGCCCACAGAGTGCATGGAGACAGACAGAGAAAATGAAAGCAGCCTCGCTGTGCAGCCAGCCAGCAATTGTCAGCTGTGGCCTCTCCTTCACCCCTACCCTGCCAAGCAATCAAGCTGAGGCTGGGCTGGGGAGGGGTGATTGTTTGCAATAAACGGCCTCCCTGGGGGCCAGGTGTTTCTCAGGCCTTTGAGCCATTTTCACCTTGTGCCCCCCTGTGGCCCATGCAGCCCAGAAACGGTGTTAGTCTTAACACCTCGCCCACAGCCCTTCACATTCAGGGCATAGTGGGCGAGGAAGAATGGGTCTTGCTGTGGGGGCCTGTTGATGTTTGGAATTTTTTTGTTTTATTTATTTATTTATGCGATTTTATATAGTGCGGACTTTACCTGAAGGTGTCTGAGCGCTTCACACTAGGAACAGCAATAATACATGAGGAGAGAATTATAAGTGGACAAATTACAAAAGCAAACGTTAAGTTGAATGAATCAAAAGTGACAATAGTGAGCAACTAAAATACAAGAGGAGCAAATGATACATTACAGGAGGAAAAAGTGATATGTGTGCAGGTTACAAAAGCGTACAAAGAACAAGTACAGGTATAATACTGCAATACATGGCAGACACTCCAGCACAAGAACAAACGTTACGTAGGCAATGGTGGCACTTGTGCAAGTATCTAAAGCAAACAAAAGTGAGAGGTAGCAAACAGTGTGTTACAAGAGAAAAGTGATGTGTGCAAGTTACAAAAGGGTACCATACACAGGTACAAGGGTAATACTACAGTAAATGGTAAATACTCAAACTGCCAGAACACACTTGTAAGGCACTTCCCATGCACCAGCTTCACCTCAGCCTCCCCCCTGGCTACCTGGCTACCTTGGATGACCCTGAAAGCTGTGTTTTCTGCTCCCCTGCCAGGACATTTTCCCAAGGCCTGGAGGGTTGAATAATTTACTAATTGCAGGGGCCTTACCTCTGTTCATGTGCTCCCGAGCTGAAAGTCTAGGGAGGGCTAAGTAGGTTAGTAATAGCAGGGGCTTTGCTGCTTTTCAGGTGCTCCTGTGCTGGAGGGCTGGAATAATTTTGTGAAAAAAAGGGGCCTTGCTATTTTTTTAGTTGCTCAGCATGTAGGCCATTGTCACCTTGGCCCTGTGTTCTGTGCAAGAACAGTATCCTCCCACTTTTATTCCTTGTCTGTGCAAATGGTGTTTCATGAAAGGGCACGCCCCTTGAATGTGGGCCACGCCCCTTGAATGTGGGCCACGCCCCTTGAATGTGGGCCACGCCCCTTATATATGGGCCACGCCTCTTGAATGTGGGCCACTTTTTTTCGTCAGTGCCCGGGCCGAATTGTGATCCCAATCCGACCCTGCCTAACTCCCCAGCCCTCAGACCTAAAAGCGATCACAGCCCTAAAAACTACACCCCCAAACCCTACACCAGCCCCACTTACCTGTCCTTGTCCATGTCCAGGGCTTCCTGTTCCAACACTTCCTCCTCTTCTCCCCGCCCATCCTGAACACTAGACCACCCGTACGCGTGGTTAAGACAGATGCGTGGTTCAGGGAAGTGTGGTTGCGCTTGCGATGAAACGGCATGCTTGGCTTTGCCCACGTTTTCCAGCCACCCATTTCCCCTTCTTTTACACAGAAACAATTGAGAGATTAATAAACGGGGGATGGTGGAGAGATGCTTTCATACAAAAATTAAAATAGGAACTAGTACAACATCAAGTTTACCCATGCATCAAGCCAGAGCCTACTCCCAGAGTGCAGCTGTAATCAGATGTTCGTGGGATGTTAGGTCATCCCACATAACAGCACAAAAAGTTGTCCCTGTAATACAGAAGCATCTGCATACAGATAGAGAGAATGCAGGTACAAGGAAAAGCTGTAATGTAGGTGCACAGTACACTGTTAAGTCTCTTCAGTCCACCCGGCTTGTCTGCTGTCGGCAGTGTGCCACCTTGGGCTCTGTCATCCCTATTTGTCGATGTTGATTCCGTCTTCGCACCCCTCGTCTTCTGTCTGTGTTGGAATTATTCCATATCACATAGAAAGAAGGTGTACAGCTGCCCCTTAACCTCTTCTAAGTATTAATAATAAAAGCAACCTGTGTTTTCTATATGCCACCATACATTGATGCTGTTTCTTAGCATTGCAAAAACAAGTTATCATTACTCAGTGTATGGTACACAAGGCAGAGATGTAGGGAAGGATGGAAGGCTCAGTCTAACAGGGTATTAAAACCCATGGCAACTGAGCAGCCCCGGGGTGAACTTTGTGTCTTTATCGATTGTACTTGTTGGAAATGAGGGTCTCTAATTGGAATAGGTATGTACCTTGCTCCAAGCACATATCCTTGCTTTTAGTCAAGGTAAGGAGGATACACACTCTAGATAACCCCTGCTCACCCCCCCCTTGGTAGCTGGCATGAACAGACTGGCTTATCCCCAAGGCAATGTGTGAAGTATTTGTATTCAAAACGCATATGAACACAGTGAAAACGCCACAAATGGACACCACCCAAGTTTAGAAATATAAGGTGTGTTTATCTAAACCAAACAAGAACAAAATGACAAAAATCCAGCACAAATGTATAAAAAATCCAGTTATTGCAGAAATGGAACCTGTAGAAACAAAATGCTCCACCTGGGGCTATTACGACATTGGGAAGGTGAGATTTTTGATCGATTATCAGATCACCCTGACTCCTATCTCACTTAAGTCTTTTGGATCGATTGTTGACTGTCATTGAGTAAAAGGCAAACCCTACATAAGTCAAACCAGCCCAAAACTGACACAACTCTAAAGAACCACTTACTACGGATAAGTTTAAAGATTTATTATAAAGCCAAAATTAGTTGCAGGTACAAACATCTCAATATAAGATTCAACAGATACACAGGCAGTAAGATGAACATGAACTCTCTGAGAGATCTTAATCGGCAGAAGAAAACTACCAAAACCAATTCAAAAATCAGTAAGTTAAATATCATCGACACAAGATGAATCTTAAGCGTCATTTACAGAAAAGAAACAAATCAGGTTAGACTGACCCTACAATAGACTAGATGACATCCCTGCTTAGCAAGTTCTTTACCTAAAAAGGTGTCAGCCGTGTTGACTTCCAGAGAAGTTCAATCTCTCTCTCTCTTAGTCTTAGATGGAAAACCTATGCATTGTAGCAGTACCCTTTCTGCCTACCCATCCGCTCTCTAAGGGTCCTCAGGCCATCTGCTCTACCTCCTCCCCAGGGTGCTGTCCCTAATACAGAATCACAGTATGGGTGGAACGCCCCTCTGAGACGCCCACCACGTACACAATTCACGTGGTCTCGATTCTGGTTTTTTCCATAGTTTCGCTTCTTTGGGCCGTCTGTTAAAGTTGACCTTGCTTCCCAGGCTCCGTCTCCAGCGTGCTGGTACCCCCATGACATTCCAGTAGACTTCTCCGGACCCGAGCCTATCTCCTCGAACAGAGCTCTATTCATCAAGCTCTTGATTGGTACCCCCCTCGCACCTGCAAACAGACACTTCGAAGCAGGGCCCCAAATTCCAGGCTCCCCTTATCAGGCTAGGCCATAAAACTTCGACCAGCATTGCCAATTTATTTTAACGAGGCTTGACTTTTAACTAACATGTGCAGATCAAAGAAGACCCTTTATCTCTCCGGGCCTACTAAATTACATGCAGTAGCCTGCACCCTGTGAACCATTATTTCCTTAACTTAAAATAATATGCTAACACACCACTCTCTGGTTATACAAAACACATCTATAAAACATAGCCTTTAACATATAAGCAAAATCATTGAGTAATATTGAATCCACGTTACGTGAAAGATGCAATGGTACATTTCGTTTTTATACAGTGCCATGTGGTCTGCACGTTTCTTCATTTTGCATTTTACATCCTTCTTCATTTAGCAGCTACATAACATGGAACCTGATTAACACATCTAACATTTCTAAGCATTTCCACACATTTCTATATTAGCCCACACTCTATATGTGCTCTCTATATCTAACAAAGCAATCGTGAGTAAATGCGGATACATATTCTCATATCTCTAGTTACCTTAGCTAACTTTACGCAACTGGTTTGTAAATATGGCGTATTCATACATTTCATTCAAATTGCGCTCTCTCAGTTCCCCCCTTTGATGACCTCTAGGGGTCATCACCAATACACCAATTTGAATGGATCAAACAGAACTTGTTGCAAGGCTCCCCCTTTTTATCGTTTCTAGAGCCCTCAGACTCCTATACTGATGATCTTGCATAGCAGCTAACCTCTGCTCCTGTTCTCTCATAGACCTTTGCAATCTGTTCGACCTATACCATTTGTACAGTCTCACTAAACCCCACAATATGATTACGCAAATCACAATTATGATGATAGGCTTCAGAATATACCAGACAAAACTCTTCCCGAGATTGGCAAACCAACCTCCAACTTTACCCACCCCATGACCTACTTTTTCCCAGACATTTACTCTTGTTAGGTCCTCAATTTCTTGATGTATCTTTGTAATATTCTGTATGCCCTTCTCAAGAGTTTTTGAATTGTCCGGAATGTAAGTGCAGCATTCCTGGACCTTCAAAGCCTTACAGACTCCGCCCTCTTTTGCTAGCAGAACGTCTAAAGCAAGACGGTTCTGAAGAACCATTGCCCTTATCGATTGCATCTCCCCTTCTACCAGCATTAGTGATCTTGCAGTACTTGCGGACAGTCTGTCTACAACTGTAGCCAGTCTCCTGATTTTGACATCATTAAGTATCAATCCTAAAAGAGGAAACATAGCGCCAAATACATCTCCAACTACCTCAGCATCACCTACATCTCTTTTCCCCCTTGCTGAGGCTTTTCCCTCTATGATCTCTAAATCTTTTGCATGATATATTTTGGGGAAAACAATTGCCAAATAACATGAACCGTACCAATTGTCAGGCAGTTTCACGTAGGCATTTCTTCCACATACAAAATATACATTAGGAATCACTTGCATTCCCTTTAAGAAATCCTTGGTATAGTATTCTAATCGAAAAGCATGTTCACAACTAACTTCACCTACAAACACACTCTCATAATATGTTTTGCTTCTGTGTAGGCATAACTTCCCTTTCTGTGTTCTATCTAAAGCTATTGGACCATTACCACCCTTCCTTTTGCGGGCCTTCTCCTCCTCGGTCCAATCTGTTTTCCACTGTCCTGACATTTTCAGAATCTTTTGCCTTCTGTAACGGTCATCAACTTGCCCTATAAACTTCTTCTCGATCTCTGATACCTTGCAAGTTAGATTGTTTCTGCGTGCATATGAAGTATCCAGTGTATCCCAAGGAAGGAAGAATTTCGCCAATCTATCTTCCTTCTTGTAATAGTCCCATTTATTCATCTGTTTATAGTTCGGGACTTCTGGTAATACTGAATCATAATTCGAGAAATAATACTCAAAACCATCTCGTCCATAAAATATACTAAGCAACAAACTACATGTAATACCATAAGTCAATGGAAGATGATGATACCGAATGCCTTCATCTACAGAAGCCGGTAATTGCATGCAGACATAGCAATCCTTGGCCTCCCTGACGTCAATGTATTCATATAACAGTTTGGCATAAGCGTTGGTTTTAAAATTGCCCTGTGACTCATCTACATGTAACCTACGGGCCTCTGCTGCCAGCAACGCTTTCTCCTGAATTGCATTGTCCTCCTCCTTTTTCCCAGCAACAATTAAGGTTTCGATGTCGCTACAGGCTTTACATCTGTTGCCTTTGTTACACTCGCATGTCCCACTATGTATGAAACAGTAACTACTATGACTATAAGAGAAATCACTACTGCTATAAGTGTGCCTACTATGCATTTTGCCTTGCAGTTCGGACCCCCGGCCTCCATGTTGTCAAACAGTGTAGTTTCTTTCTGAAAAGTCTCTTTTGATTTCTTCACTCTGCTTTCATTTCGCTTTCTCAGTCTGTTAACCACACTTGGAAGCTGATAAAGTCCTTTTGCAATTCAGTCTCTTTAATTTCAACAACAGACAACCCTAGCCCTTCTCCATCCACTAAATGAAATGTCCCTAAATTTTTTTCTTCTTCCACTAGGCGCTAGGTTATCTTCTCTCTCTGGCTTATTTACAAAGTCTTTAGGTATCTACAATAATTCTTGTTCCAGCGGCTCTAATAGCATATTCCAACAATTTCAAACGAAGGATGGTTTCCTCGTGCTCTGGTACTGGGTGACCCAAAGTTGGAAATTCTAATCTGTTCAGCACCAGGTCTTTGATCCTGCTTAAATACAGAGGGACGGGGAGAGTGAACGTTAACAACCCTTCGGTCTCAATTCCAGGTGTCAACAGTCTTACTTCCACCGTTACGATTGGATCAAGGTTGGTCACCTGCACTTCCCTCACCCTCCCGGATCTCTGTCCCCAAGACATCTGCCGCCAAGTAGGTCCACTCAGGAGTGGCGTATCTTCTGCAGGGCACACATACCTTCCTTGATCTTTTTGGACCCTCAGAGTCTGAGTCCACTGCACCTTCGTCTATGTCTGAGTCTTCAGAAATTGGAACAAGAGTTCTCTCTGGATTTGTTCTCAGGCTTGGCCTTCTCCTTCTTTCCGGCCAGCTAGCCTCTCCACTCCTTGTTCTCCTGCTCCTTGTTCTTGCACTCGACTCTTGACCACTTGCAGCTTGATCAGTGTCCGATTCGTACTCCCAGCTACTTTCTCCTTCTGTGGCAACTTCAGTTTCGCTGGTGTATTGACCGTCCTCGGCCTGGTCAGACGCGCTCCCAGTCTCTTCTGGCACCTCTACAGCTGGACTGGTCTCCTCCGTTGATTCTCCATTCTCAGCTGGATTTTCATCCGAGGGAGGAGCTGTTTCTTCTGGAGGTGCTGGAACTCTTCGGGTGTGTGAGGCGTGGATCCAGTTGGGCAAGCCTCCACACTTCACTGCAGTGTTCGTTACCAGTATGATCTGGTAGGGCCCACGCCAGCGCACGTCTAAGCAATTCTTCCTTACGTGCTTCTTCACCACGACCCAGTCCCCAGGGCACAGGTCGTGGCACAAGTCTTGGGACGATGGAACTTCAGCGGCCTGCACCTGAAGGGACACAGAATGAATGGCGTCAGAGAGTCCCTTACCATAGTCCAGGATCAAATCATCTGTGATGTTCAACAGTGCTGTAGTTGGAACTGATGGCAGTCTCATAGCCCTCCCCATTAACACCTCGTGTGGAGAGAGACCTGTCCTTCTGTCTGGTGTGCTACGTATGCTCATAAGGACCAGTGGCAGTGCATCAGGCCAGCTCAAGGATGTCGATGAACAAACTTTGGCAATTCGGGACTTAATCGTGCTGTTGATCTGTTCCACAATTCCTGAAGCTTCTGGTCGATAACTACAGTGCAGCTTCTGGTCTATATTTAGGGCTGAGCAAAGCATCTTCACAATTTCGCTGTTGAAATGTGTTCCCCTATCTGATTCCAAAGAGGCCGGCACCCCGAAGCGCGGTATCAGTTCTCTAAGCAATAATTTTGCTACTGTGAGTGTGTCACACCTACGTGTGGGGTAAGCCTCAACCCATCTGGAAAAAATGCAGACAACCACCAGGACGTATCTGAGGCGGTTACACCTTGGCATTTCAATGAAGTCTAGTTGCATTCTATTGAATGGCCCCCCAGACCTCCCTATGTGACTCAATGTGACTGGTGTTCTCTTTCCTACATTCAGTTGTTGGCAGATCACGCAATGTTGACATACTGCTTCTGCCGCTACTCTAAACTTGGGGTTGTACCAGGTTTGCCTGAATACCCTCACCATAGCATCTCTACCTATGTGTGCTGGCCCATGTATTCTCCTTGCCATTGGACTAACTAATTCGTTTGGTAATACTGCTCTCCCATCTGCGGAGACCCAAAAGTCCATTTCACTCTTTGTGCAACCTGCAGTTTCCCATGTCTTTTTCTCGAAATCAGGTGCATTCTCTTGTATACATTTCAACTCATCCCAAGTGTCTACAGTTTCCAACAACATGGTTAATTCGGTCCTTTCCTGAATCCCACTCACTTCCACCTCTGTAAAAGAATATCCTTGTTCTGCACAGTAGCGTGCAACCTCGTCGGCATACCTATTGCCTTGCGACACAAAATCGGTGTTTTTAGTGTGAGCTGTGCATTTTACAACGGCAATAGCTGCCGGACCTTGTAATGCTTCCAACAATAGTCGAACAAATTCCCCATTTCGAATAGGTGAACCTGAAGAGGTCATGTAACCTCTTTGAGACCATAACTGCCCATAGTCATGAACTACCCCGAAACCATACTGGCTATCGGTGTAAATGGTGACTAGAATTTTGTTACCTGCTAAACAGGCGCGTGTCAAGGCAATGATTTCAGCTACCTGAGCGGAGTGTACTCCTTCCAGGCAAGCGGCTTCCGCAACTCCGGTAATGGTGCAAGCGGCATAAGCTGCTCTCAGCTGACCAATATCGTCTCTTACGCATGAGCCATCAACAAAGAATATTTCATCAGGGTCAGTCAAGGGCTCATCTACGATATCTGGTCTTGGTTTGGTGCATAGTTCAGTCACATCAAGGCAGTCATGATCTGTACATAAATCATCATCAATGTCATTTGGAAGTGGCATCAAAGTGGCAGGATTCAAAACAGAGCATCTCTTGAGGGTCACGTTCTCGGCAGCCAGAATGACTTGCTCATAGCGCGTGAGCCTGCTATTGGTTAGATGCTGTGTCTTGGTCCTGGTCATTAACAGTTCTACAGAATGAGGCACATACACCACTAACTGGTGTCCCATTACAATGTTCTCGCAACGCTCAATGCTGACACCCGTTGCAGCAACGGATTTGAGACATCCGGGCAACGCTGCGGCTACTGGATCTAAGGTAGCCGAGAAGTATGCAACTGGTCTACGGGCATTTCCATGGATTTGGGCCAAAACTGACAAAGCACATCCTTCCCTCTCACAGCAGTAAAGTAAGAATGGCTTCTCGTAATCTGGCATTCCCAGAGCAGGGGCTCGACACAAGTCCTCCCTCAGCTGTAAGAATGCCATCAAACAATCCTTGTCCCATGGTACCGGATCACTCACCCCCTTGTGCGTCAGTTTTTGTAAAGGTTTTACCTTCAGTTAAAAGTTAGCTATCCACTGCCGGCAATAACCAACCATTCCTAGAAACATCCTGACTTCTCTCTGTGTTGTGGGCGAATTCATTTTCATGATCGCCTCTATTCTGTCTGGTGACACCTTTCGTTTCCCTTTTTCAATTCTGTGACCCAAGTACTGCACTTCTGTCAAGCAGTACTGTAATTTGCTCGGAGACACCTTGTGTCCGTTCTCAGCCAAGTGATTCAGTAAGGTGATGGTGTCTATTTTGCAAGCTTCCTCAGTTTCTGACGCCACAAGTAGGTCGTCTATGTACTGGACCAGAACCGAGTTCTGTGGCAGTACTAGACTTTCAAGATTTTTCTTCAACAGCTGGTTAAAAATCGATGAGCTCTCTGTATACCCCTGTGGGATACAACACCATGTTAAAACGCGATTTTCCAGCTTAAAAGCGAAAAGATATTGGCTCTCCTCATCTAAGGGAATTGAAAAGAAGGCCTGGCAAAGGTCTATCACTGTGAACCACTCTGCTTGGAATGGTATCTGAAACAATATCACTGATGGATTCGGTACCACTGGACAACACGAAACAACTATGTTATTAATCTTTCGAAGGTCCTGCACTATTCTGTATTTCCCACTAGGCTTCTGCAAACCCATAATCGGGGAGTTACATGGGCTTCCCACGATTTCCTTCAGTATTCCCTGCTTAATCATGGATTCGATCACAGGCTTTATTCCTGCAATCGTCTCCGGAGTCAACTTGTATTGGGGTGTTCTGGGATACTCAGCATTTGGTTTTACCATGATCTTCACTGGCTCCACCCCTTTGATCAGTCCTATTTCTTCCCCAGTGAAATCCCACACTTCAGATGACACCGCACCTCTTAAGTCCCATGGAAGCTCTTCCACCGTCAAGGTGGGATACAGCTCCACGCACACCCTTGAATTTGCAACTTTGAAATCAGCGTCATCATCGTTAGTTAGTACCTCCACTCCCTGGGGGGGGGCAGTATATTGTACAATTCAGTTTGCACAATAAATCCCTTCCCAACAAACACACAGGGCTGGAGTCACAGACCACAAACTGATGTTCATCACTGTATTTCCCTATTTTCACTGATACTGGTTCTGTCAAAGGATTAGTCATTCTCCTATTTGCGACTCCTACCACTTGAATTGTTTCTCCTGACATTGGCAGACCTGTCTATAGGTCTTTCCCCCTGTCGCAATTCTGGGTGGTTGAGGGAACTGGGCTCGAGGAGTCGGGGTCCCCCCTTTGATAATCTTTCCCTTGTGTATCGTTGTCCCCTTCGCCAAACTGCTCTGGACCTCGTCCTCCTCTGGTTCTAGTTCTCCAGTCTCAATATTATAGGGGCACTCGCGTTTCCAATGCCCCACCTCGTTACACTAGTGACATCTGGTCGTCTTTTTCAATGTCGCAATATCTACCCTAGGTCTCTGTTTTTCCTCATCGTCTTTATTCTGATTATTTTGCTTCCTTCCTAATGTCCCTGTTCCCTGTTGCCGCTGTCCACCCTTTCCAGCCGACTGCATCTGCACCATCATCAGTTTCTCCTTAAGTTTCTTTGCTTTGGAGTCTATCTCATCACTGCAGTACCTTGCATATCTCAAAATTTCATCCAATGGTTTGTTTTGCCAACAAATTAAATGTTGCTGGATCATCAAACTAATATCAGGTCTCAAACCCAGAACGAACTTTGATACAAACTGTCCTATGTCTCTGGGATCCATCGCATCCAACCCACTGTACTGTTTGAATGCTTTCAGCAATCTCTCATAATACTCATGGACAGTCTCTTTAGGTTCTTGAGTGGTCCGATCTATCTTAACCCAATCTATGTCTTGCAACGGCACCTTATTCTTCAGCCATGCCATTACCCTTTCGTACTTTTCCATGACTTTCTCTGATGGTCCGTTTGTCTGGGCATCCCTATCCGGTTCGGATGTTGGCCATTCGACGCTAACCTTACATGCTGTCCACAAGTCCCCTGGCACTACAATGTCAAACAGGGTGTTCAGGTCAACCCATAGTACTTTGGATATCTTTACAAACCTCTCTACCTGCTTATACCACTCCACGGGGTTCTCCCTTAGCTTAGGAAAAGAATTGGTAAATGCCGCTAAGTCCCCCCTACTCCAGGGCACATGCACATAGCTTCCATTCGCAATTTCTCGCAAAGGGTATGCTTCCATTCTCTGTGGCCCTCCCTCTGGGGACATCCCAATTGTGCTCCTTCTGACGGTCCCTCTCTTAGACCATCTTTCCTCCCATTTATCCAACTCTCTCCACGTTCTTATACCCATGATCAGTTCTTTTATGTGTGTTTTCAACCCGATCGTCCTCCTTTCGTCTAAATCCTGATCCGTGCAATGCAGCCTATGGTTACCCTGTAGTGCTTTAGTCCTTGATAGGTCTACTGTGTACTTGTCTGCCAATTCAGATAGTCTTTCATGTACTGCCCTCGCTTTCTGAGTAACATCCTTTGCCATAAACAGTACCTCGTCTTGTTCGTACAGGTCGATCCTCTCCATTGGCAATGTGCCGTCTATTATTTCATCTAAGTCCGATTTTAAACTGGTTACATCGAGTCTCTTTGCCTTTACCTCAGCTCTTAGTACCTCATTCTTAGATGGGCCGTTTACATTCCTCCCGTCCCAACTCCGAGTCCTACGCCTAGGTTCAGGTGAGTTATGAGGAGTCCTCCCTTGTTCCCATCTTTCTAAATCCCATGCTCTTCCATCTTCCCTCGGTGTTCGGTGAAACAATGCTCTATTTCCCACCATCCCATTCTGTCTCTTCGGTTCAGCCTCTCTAGGCACACGATAAGATCCCCCACTATTCTCTAAGCCTTCGCCATTCCTTTGCTCTCTAGTGTCACTCAATACTCGATAAGGTCCCTCACAGCTCTCCGTGTTCCCGCGATCCCGTCCATGATCACTGGATGCATGGTGAAACCCCTCGCGACTCTCCATACTCCCGCGACTCCAATGTTGTACACCTGTAACTGTCCCTGTACTCCTGCGTTCTCCGATCTCCCTCACTGAGAATGGGGCGAGGCACCCCTCCGCATCCTGCATTCCTATCCTCATGTTCCTGTCTACTTCCACTCCTGATATGGCGAGTATCTCCCTTACCGTCCTGACTCTTCCCGTCCCACTCAGGACCGCTTTCGCCAGCTCCGCAGTGAGACAGGGTACTCGGTTTCCCCATTCTGCTTCCGCTTCTAACCTGTTGTTTTGAGTTTCTACGGCCGCATCCCATTCTTTCAAGTACTCCCTTAACTCCTTAAAGGATTTCGGCCGTGGTCCTCTCAGATCCAACTGCCCTCTCTGACCCCCTTGATCTATTATGGGATCCACTACCGAATCCAGTGGTGTGCTCCGACCTCTTGGTCCTAGCAACTGCCTTTGTGAATTAATTGTATTGTTCCTGCTTTCCATCTCTGCTCTTTCCCTGTCCAATCGTACCTGTTCCCCCTTTTGCGCTCTTTCTGGGTCGTAAATCGATACTACAGGGCCTATGGTAACGGGTACCTGAAGAGCGTCCGGCAGTTGGTACGACCTTGCACACTCTCTTTCCGGCACCTTTTGTACCACAAACCTTCCAACCACTGTCTGTACTGGACTAGGTTGAGGTATTTCCTCGCCTTTGTTGGGTTCCCAATCTGTTATGGGGAGCGGTCTATATTCCCCTTTTCCGGCCCGTCCCCTTTTTGGAGCTCGGGACGTTCAGCCTCTCTATTGTACGGAGGTGGTCTGTCCAACAATAACCTATTTATCAGGCTGTCATCTGTCTCGCTCTCATCATCCTCCACTGGAGGCTTCTTTTCTCCTGTGACTTCTATCACTGGATACAGTTTATCTACTTCAATTCTCTCAACTCTCCACTTTTTAGCTTCTTCATCCCATTTGGCATCCTGTACTGCTCTTACCGATCTTCTTACTCTTTCTTGACGCCTGTTCAAACTCCGATCGTATGCCGCCCTAAACCATGCATTGAGGGCTTCGAACTGTGTTGCTCTGGGTAGAGGTCTCGTTGCAAGCATTACTGCTTTCAGCTGGTTCAATGCTTCCAGCCTAAACGTTCCGTATTTCGGGAACGTCAGTTCCTCATTTCCCTCCGTTATCTTGCTCCACTCAGAGATCCACAGTATAGTATGTAACCCTACGTTCGTGGCCATGTAGTGAGCGGGTGTGCCCTCCGGCGGGGCCTCTTCCCCCTCATAAGAATCCCTCCCTTCTCTTTTAAAGATCGCTCTCAAACATTTAAAACACTTCATTTTCAAGAATCTACGATTTTCACTTCCTTGTTTACTTCCCGATGGTGATCCACCAATCCCTGCGCGGCTCTACACCAACCAGCCTATCACAGCGCGGCTTGCGTCAACCGGCCTATCCCAGCGCGGCTTCACGCCAACCGGCCTATCACAGCGCGGCTCTCTCTGACGTCACTCGTCCCCTTTGCAGCAGTTCCCCTCCTTTCTCAGCTCGTCTCCCGGTCATGCATGCGTCCCATTCATACACCGAAAAATGACTACTTCCGACCAAGCAATCACTTTTCTTGACTGTACGTCCACAGTCTAACTGTAATTGTCACCTCAACTGACGAAACGTCTTCCGTAAACGTTCAGACGATCGCCTTAACTGATAGGTTACTTACACACAGTAAACGTCCGACCAGCGTCCGTTACTCATACACTCACTCTTACGTTCCCCCTATCACGGTCCTACGGGCGATCAATGGTACCTCATGACCCCCTTCACAATGGTAGACAATTACTCTGGATGTCCGATACACCCGAACCACTTAAGCTCTTCCCTGAACTTAAGATTTTCACCAGGTTGCGCGCGCTCACAACCGTCTCACAATCACACTACAGGCATTCAACTCCGCTTGACATTACAACACAGGTACGACACAAACACCGCAATCTGACAACGCATGACCCTTATACTCACTCTCGACCGATTCTGCTGCTTTTCTCTCTCGCACCGTCAGCACCTTCTTCGGCAGGTGGTTCTTCTTCTGGTCGTCGATCACTAGGGGCCTTGGGGTAATATTGACCTAATCTAGGTCGCCTTCCTCAAGAAGCCAACCATCTTTCTCTGCTACCAACTGGGAAGGTGAGATTTTTGATCGATTATCAGATCACCCTGACTCCTATCTCACTTAAGTCTTTTGGATCGATTGTTGACTGTCATTGAGTAAAAGGCAAACCCTACATAAGTCAAACCAGCCCAAAACTGACACAACTCTAAAGAACCACTTACTACGGATAAGTTTAAAGATTTATTATAAAGCCAAAATTAGTTGCAGGTACAAACATCTCAATATAAGATTCAACAGATACACAGGCAGTAAGATGAACATGAACTCTCTGAGAGATCTTAATCGGCAGAAGAAAACTACCAAAACCAATTCAAAAATCAGTAAGTTAAATATCATCGACACAAGATGAATCTTAAGCGTCATTTACAGAAAAGAAACAAATCAGGTTAGACTGACCCTACACTAGACTAGATGACATCCCTACTTAGCAAGTTCTTTACCTAAAAAGGTGTCAGCCGTGTTGACTTCCAGAGAAGTTCAATCTCTCTCTCTCTTAGTCTTAGATGGAAAACCTATGCATTGTAGCAGTACCCTTTCTGCCTACCCATCCGCTCTCTAAGGGTCCTCAGGCCATCTGCTCTACCTCCTCCCCAGGGTGCTGTCCCTAATACAGAATCACAGTATGGGTGGAACGCCCCTCTGAGACGCCCACCACGTACACAATTCACGTGGTCTCGATTCTGGTTTTTTCCATAGTTTCGCTTCTTTGGGCCGTCTGTTAAAGTTGACCTTGCTTCCCAGGCTCCGTCTCCAGCGTGCTGGTACCCCCATGACATTCCAGTAGACTCCTCCGGACCCGAGCCTATCTCCTCGAACAGAGCTCTATTCATCAAGCTCTTGATTGGTACCCCCTCGCACCTGCAAACAGACACTTCGAAGCAGGGCCCCAAATTCCAGGCTCCCCTTATCAGGCTAGGCCATAAAACTTCGACCAGCATTGGCAATTTATTTTAACGAGGCTTGACTTTTAACTAACACGTGCAGATCAAAGAAGACCCTTTATCTCTCCGGGCCTACTAAATTACATGCAGTAGCCTGCACCCTGTGAACCATTATTTCCTTAACTTAAAATAATATGCTAACACACCACTCTCTGGTTATACAAAACACATCTATAAAACATAGCCTTTAACATATAAGCAAAATCATTGAGTAATATTGAATCCACGTTACGTGAAAGATGCAATGGTACATTTCGTTTTTATACAGTGCCATGTGGTCTGCACGTTTCTTCATTTTGCATTTTACATCCTTCTTCATTTAGCAGCTACATAACATGGAACCTGATTAACACATCTAACATTTCTAAGCATTTCCACACATTTCTATATTAGCCCACTCTCTATATGTGCTCTCTATATCTAACAAAGCAATCGTGAGTAAATGCGGATACATATTCTCATATCTCTAGTTACCTTAGCTAACTTTACGCAACTGGTTTGTAAATATGGCGTATTCATACATTTCATTCAAATTGCGCTCTCTCAACATCGTGACAGGAATAAATCCAAAGTACAATGCCGACCGTGAGGTACGCAACGTTGGGCCTGAAGTCACAGGGACCCCCAAATAACAGTACATTGAAAACAAAGTCTAAGGACGATGCACGGTATCGTAGAGATGAGGTGTCGGTCCTGAGGGAGACGCAGGTTCCCCAGTTGCCACAGGGGAGGCAAGGGGTCGTATCCGTGTGGAGGTGCGGCATTGAAACCAGGAAAGGTGAAGTTGGTAGTGAGGAGTCAGTTCTGGTGAGGTGATGCGAAGTTGAAGAGTTCATGAAGTCATCCTTGTCAGTTATCAGCTCCGCGATAACTTGATGCTGGTGCTGGCAGCATCGGCGCGAGCACTAGCGTCGGGAATCCCAACAACTACAGGCATCGGCAGGCGTTGAAGATCATTGGAGCTACATTGCAGGCGGGCAGAACGTCATGCACTTCACAAGCGGTGCCCCAGACTCAGTGCAGGTCACGGAGTCACCAGCGGCGTCACTGGTGGTGCTGCGGTGGCGGCAGAGTTGTTTTCTTGCTTTTGCAGCACCAACCACACAATTCTCAGGGCTTAGTAACTGGAATTGGAACCCTTTTCAATGCAGGAATCCACACATGATTACAGGTGCTGGTCAGTGGATTGCAAGTGAGGTCTTTGAGTCCCTGAGAATTCAGAACAGGAGGCCAGCACATATAGGCCCTTGGAGAATCTTCTTAAAGCAGGTTCACAGCAAAGTTCCAGTCTTTGTCCTCTCCTTGGCAGGAGCAGCAAGTACACTACCAAGACGATTGCTTTCCTCAAGCCTACACTTTCCAGCAGTCACATGAGCATCCATCTTTGTGACCTGTACACCGACATCAAACCTCATTGAGAAGGCATACATAATGGTACGGATGGTCTATCAAATATGATTTAATGATGTTGGTAATTTTAACCTACATATGCTTCATTTTCTAGTAATTTGTTTTTCAAAATGACACTTTGAAGACAATCCCCACATGACCAATGTGATGGGTGCCATGGTCTAGTAACTTTTAAAAATCTTCTCTAGAGAGGCTCCTCAAAACTCCTTTTGTAGTTGGCTTTGACTTTTCTATGCTTTTTAATTTGGAAAAGCAAAACGTCCTTGGTCAAACTCCAGACTTCACTATTTGAGAGTATTCATATAATAGATTACGGGCCTTGCTATATTGGGGGGAAACATCTAATTATGGCCAGAATCCAGCCTCATGACAATGAAGCATCTATCATGTCCAGCAGGAAGTGCATCCTCTGGACATGGTTTCAGCAAGATTTGGGCAATGAATGTCATCAAAATATGGAGAGATAGACCATGATAATAATAACCAAAAATGTCATTCCTATAGATTATGAGGCTCCACCAGAAAAACTGATAGAGAGGTGGGGTATTTTTCTACCCATCATAATGACCGAGCCTTTAGAAGCAACCTCTGATGAAAATCAAAGGTAGATTATGCACTAACGCAGTAAGCGTTGTAGAAAATAAAAAAGAGTAAGAAAATCACTACTTTTGCGCATTTATGTGTTCAAACGTTTTTCCATTCTAAATCAATAAACTAAGTGGACCTGGAGGAATACGATGCAAACCTGTTAAACTAGGGTCAAACAAAGGCACACCTAATTTAACCTTCAGGCCAACCACTTACTTTCCAACGAACAACAGCATTTCCACTAGAAGCTGCCCCTGCCCTAGAGAACTAAATGTCACATGTGGTACCAATATCTTGAATTCCAGCTCAGCTGTCATTACTGAGGTTCAGAAACTGTACTGTTTTTGTGGCTTCTTTGGAAGAAGAGATGCTCTGGATGCAGGTGGTTTGAAATAATGACTACAGGCTCAAGTGTAAATGTAAAGCGATGAATGTTGTTTGAGGGGCTTTCCAAAGCTTCCATTGGTCATTATGTTGTTGACTAGGATACATGCAGCTGGCTGAGGCACCCACAGGGGGCCACTAGAGAGGTCAGCTCTCTGGTGTTGCCTGGGCACCCCCCCCCCCGCCCCCTTCAGGGGCAGGGACTCTGGTTGGAGTCTCCCCTCTCCAGCCTCGTAGCTGCGCACAGGGGGAGTCACTTCCTGGGCACCCAGGACTTGGGGCTGGGTATATATCCCTCCACCACCATTTTAGCGATCTCTTTGATGGCTGTACACGCCGTCTCGTGGTTGTCCCCCTTTTGTCGTGGTCGTCCACCGTTGCTTCTTCGGGTCAGGAGCTGCTGTTTTGGTGCAGTGAGTCTGTACGGCCCAACTGCTATCTCCCCCTTCCTGTCCTCCTATGAGGCGGAGAGCGGGGTACTGCCCTTGTGTTCCGGGCTGCGCTTTGGAAGGGGTGGGAGCAGCCTGCTCCGAGGGGGCTCCGTGATGCAGCGCACTTGTGCACAGGCTAATACGTACAAGGAGCCCCCCATAATGATCCGGAGGCATGCGGCATCCCAGGCATCGCGTGGATGGTAGTGGGTTCTTCTTGGGGAGGACCCTTATCCAGGTGCCTTCTGCCTTGGGGGGTTAATGAAACTTAAAAAGGCAACAATTAGGACCGTGTGCGGCTGACCAGGCACGCGGCGCTCGTCTCCTAAGGGTCAGGTCTTGCGGTAGACGGTTGGGCGGGGTTGCCCTGCGGGCGGGTTGCCTGTGTTTAGGGGTACCGCCTTCTGCCCGCCATGGTACCCCCACTTCTCCCGTTCCCCACGACGCCCTTCCAGGTAACCTGAGTATGCGGGGGAGGGCTCGCGACTTCCCGTCCGGGGACCGGGCTTGTGACTTCCCGTAGTTCTGTTGGAGGTGGGGTGTGAGCTGGCCAGTACCCGGGTTTGGGAATGCTGGCGGGGCGCATGTGGCCGCAGTGCCCATTTGGAGGTGATGTTCTCTCTGCGGTCTCGTTTCGGGTTCCCCCTTCAATGCGTTATCTGCGGCGGGGACCGTGTCCTGGCAGTGTGGCTACCTGCGAACTGCGGCGGGCCTCCAACCGGGTGGACTTGTGCCCTCCGTGGTTTTAAAATGCTTGCAAGCTCACGGGGTGGCGGTGGTGGTAGGAACGGGGGCGGTGACCACGTGCCAATTTCACGTATTGTGCTTGAACCCCCCCCTTGCTTCCCCAGCAGACGTACAGCGAGCAATGCCGGATCTCCGGTGTTGTGTTCTCATGTACTTGCCTGCTTCGCGCTGGCATCCATATTATCTCGTGCTTGCCTACTCCGCGCTGACATGCTTCGCGCTGGCATTCACGTGCATGTGTTTACCTTCAAATGTATCTCGTGACATGTTTTATTTCAAATGTGTATTCCTCGCTACACTGTACTGTTTACAACGTACCACACTGTATTATCATGTTAACGTACATCAGTTACTGCAGTTGCACGGAGCCATCGGATGTGTGCCGGGGATTGCCTTTTAACTTGGAATAAACTTACTTACCAAACTACTTGTTCTCCTGAATATTGACTTAACAATTTGGCGACGAGGGACGGAGCATTCACGGACCATTTGGAGGCAATTTCCTGACATTTTACAAATTTTCGATGGATTTTTAAACACGCTACTGAATACGCGTGTGTTTCATCTTTCAACGGGATTTCAAAACTGCAAGTCGGACTGTCTTAAATTCTACAAGTTAGACTATCACCGATCTACTGTGGTTTGATCACATTTTAACCCTTCCTGCATACCTCCTCTTATCCTCTCTTCAGTCTTCTGCTACGCTCTGCCTGAGCATCTCCGTGTGAGTAATTGTGAAGCGGAAGAGGATTGTGGGCAGTAAAAGATTAGCGCATTTCCGTTAGACGCTACTCTTCGCCCATTTTAGTAAAAAGGAAAGAGGTGACTTCCCGCTTCTCCGTTTTCCTTCAGTTTCTTTAAAAAAAAAACGGAAGAAAGCATTTTTTGGCTTACGGAGCGTGAGGAAGAAAAGGAAAGAAGGTGAATTTCTTGATTCTGTGGTACAGAACTACAACAAAACATCGTTTTCTTGAAGGAGCTTGGAATTACTCGTTTTTCTTCTCCTTCATCAACTTACAAGTACTTTGATTTATCCGAATTGAATTTTACCATCCCGTTTTCTTTAACATTTAATTGATCATTTGTTTGTACTTTTATAGTGAATCTTTATTAAGCCTTACAACCTACTCCATTATGTGTGCACAAGGATATACCCTTTCCCCACCACAAAGTTACTGGTCAGCAGGCAGTTCTCCTTGTATGCCATGGATAGAATGGAAGGCATATTTCTTAAATTACATAGAAACTTTAGATGCAAATGGTAAGATGAAAGCTCCTGAAAAAAAAGGTATTTTTTTGCATTCACTAGGACCAGAGGGTTTAAAGGCATTTAATCAATTACCTATTTCACAAGCCAGTGGAGATATGAATGTCTTTGATAAGGCTATTTATGACTTTGATAAATATTGTTCTCCTAAAGTTTGTATAGGAATTTCTAGATTCAAGTTTTTCCAGAGAAAACAGCAAACTGAGGAATCTGTTGATAATTTTGTATCCTCTTTAAAAACTCTTGCATTAGATTGCAAATTTGGCAACTTACAAGAAGATTTAATTAGGGATCAAGTTGTCATGCACTCAAAGAATGAAACGATACAAGAGAGGTTGTGGATTAATGGTGATGAGAATTTAGATTTCATTTTATCCATTGTGAGAAAAGCAGAACTCTCTTGTAGGAGTGCACAACAAGTTAAAGGGAAGGAAGTCTCTGTCAGTAAAGACATTGTATCCAAAATTAACCAAAAGTATGATAACAAAAATAGAGATTTTTCAAAAAAGAAACAGATATTTTCTCAAAAAGGGAACTCAGAAGGTTCCAAAAGTAATTTAAGGTGTTTTAGGTGCAACAGTAAATCGCATTTAGCCAATGACAAAAGTTGCCCTGGTCTAAAACAAAAATGTTCAAATTGTGGCTTAATGGGTCATTTCACTTCTGCATGTAGAAGGAGTAAAACTAACCAGAAGGTAAAATGCATTGAGTTAAGCGACTATAGTGATGATGAGGATCTCAATGATTACTCTAACAACTGTTCCTTCGTTCTTAATATAAAATAATCTGCCATTCTGAATGTTAATGATACCACTATTAAGAAAAAACCTTTATGTGATATGATTATTGGTGGTGTAAAGATCAACATGTATGCAGATTCTGGATCTCCTTATTCTATTGTGTGTGAATCTGTTTGGAGAAAAATGTTTGTTCCCAGATTGGGCAGTCATCTAGAGGAAAGTGACATCAACCCAGAAGGGTATTCCGGCGGAACAATAGATATTTTAGGGTTCAGGACTCTAGTCTTCAGATTTAAAAATAGAAAATGTATTGCAAAGTTATATGTTTCTAAGAAAGGTCCTTCAGTGCTTAGTTGGTTTGATTTTGGAAAACTTGACATCATACTTGATCCCAATAGTCCCAATCCTGTAATGTTAGTTGATGAACAGAATGGGATTTCTTCACTAATGTTAAGTAAATTTCCTAACGTTTTTTCTAAAGGTATTGGGAAGTTAACCAATTTTAAACATGAAATTCGGTTAAAAGAGAATTCTTGCCCTAAAGTGCATAAAGCGAGAAATATACCTTTTGCTGTCAGGGAAGAGGTGAAAAATGAATTAGATGGTTTGGTGGAAGGGGGCATAATAGAAAGAATCGAATCATCTGAATGGGTTTCGCCCATAGTGGTTGCCAGACGGGCCAATGGTAAAGTGAGACTCTGCATTGATCTTCGCCACCTCAACAATAATATCATTGTAGATCAGTTTCCTCTTCCCCGCATTTCAGAGATGCTATCTGTGGTTGGTGGTTCTAAGTTTTTCTCAACCATAGATTTATCTGCGGCTTATCACCAGATAGAACTTAATGAAAAAAGCAAGGATTTAACCGCATTCATTACACCTTTTGGGTGTTTCAGATTCAACAGGATGCCTTTTGGTTTGGCATCTGCGGCAGCCATTTTTCAAAGAGTAATGCAAGATATCCTGAAAGACTGCAAAAATGCCATCTGCTTTCAGGATGATATTTTGGTGTTTAATGATGACAAAGATAAACATATTGCTGCTTTAGAAGAGGTGTTAAGTGCGCTTAATGTACATGGCCTCACTATAAAGCATGAGAAGTGTAAATTTGGTGTTCATTCTGTGAATTATTTAGGACATGAACTCTGTGAGGAAGGTATCAAACCTAAACCTTCTCTCTTAGAAGCAATTAAGTCTGCACCTCATCCTCAATCAAAGGATGATGTAAGATCATTTTTAGGATTAGTGGAATTCTATGCAAGGTATGTACCTGATTTTTCATGCAGAACATACAACATTAGGCAGCTAATAAAGAATAGGGTTGTTTTTGAATGGACTGATGAATGTGAGAAGGAGTTTCGTGATGTGAAAGGTGCCATTTGCTCTGCCAGTGCTCTTGCTTGTTTTGAACCATCTTTACAAAATATCATCACTACTGACGCTAGCTCGAAGGGCCTAGGAGCTGTGTTTACTCAAAAGACTAAGGAAGGAAAAGAGGTTGTTATTGCACATGCTTCTAGGGCTCTTACCCCTGCTGAAGAAAAGTACTCCACAATAGAAAGGGAGACTTTAGCGTGCATATGGGCTTTGGAACATTTCAGAGTATTTATTTGGGGCAAAGAATGTGTACTGAGGAGTGATCATAAACCACTGGTACGCCTTCTTACCACTGAAGGAATGTTAAGAGCCTCTGCCCGTATTGCGCGCATGTCCATGCGCTTACAGGATTTCATTTACGACATACAATATGTACCCGGGAAAGAGAATGTTTCCGCTGATTTCTTGTCTAGGATGCCCTTACCTATTCAAGAAGATTTGCATAATGAGTGGGACGATTTCCAAATTGCTTTGATTCATGATGAAGGCCCTATTTCCATAGATCAGACTTTGTGGAGAGAGAAAAGTGAAGTTGATGAAACTTTAAAATGTGTGACAGAATATGTTACAAGTGACTGGCCTGATAAAAAGTATCTTGATTCTAATTTGAAGAGCTTCTGGGAAGTAAGATCAGAGCTTTCATGTTGTGAGGACATCATTAAGAGAGGGGAACGTATTGTCCCACCGATTGGTGTGAGGAAAACTATTGTCTTACAAAGTCATGAAGGACATAGCGGCATGGTCAGAACTAAACAGCAAGTTAAGCGTCTATTTTGGTGGCCTGGGATGGATGTGTTTATTGAGCGAATGGTGAGGAATTGTGTCGTATGTGCGAACTCTGACAAGTCTTTAGTCACTCTGAAGCCAAATATGGGGGCGCACACCATTCCTGACAATCCATGGGAGACCATTGCTATTGACATTATGGGCCCTGTCGGTTGTGATTCTAAGTATGTAATTGCAGCAATTGATGTTTTTTCTAAGTGGCCTGTGATCAAAATTGTTCAAGGAATAGATACTGATTCAGTACTTTGTTTCTTAGATAGAGTTTTCATTGAAGAAGGACTGCCAGTAAGGATTATATCTGACAATGGAGTTCAATTCAATTCAAAGAAAGCCAAAGATTATTTTGCTAGGCTTGGCATAGCACATTCTACCACCTCACTATATAATCCCAGTGGCAATGGAGTTATAGAGAGGTTCAATAGAGTTCTCAAGAGCGCCATACAGGCTGTTGGCAAAGATGATAAGAAATGGGAGGTTGAAGTCTTTAAAAAAATTTGGATGTATAGAACAACCATGAACTCAATGACCGGTTATTCCCCGTTTGAAATCATGAGGGGGAGAACTCCTAGAACCAAGGTGAATCCATCATGGTTAGTGAAGTCATCTTTCTCCAGTGTGGATCTGAAGAAGGTCAAAGAGAACCTTATTCGTACACATTGTTCTAATAAGAAGCATTTTGATGAGAAATGTGGTTCTAAAACAGATCCAAAGTTAGAAATTGGGATGATGGTGAAAGTTAAAAAACCCTGGAAGGTCAAGAAAGGGGAGAGTGCGTTCATGGGTCCTTTTGAAGTCATTGAAATCTTAAAAAACTCTGTAAGATTGTCAGACAATAAAGTCTGGAACCTAAGTAGAATTGCCATTCTCAAAGCTGATAAAGGTGTTTATCATAAAGATTCTACATTAAAAAATTCTGACCTTTCACATTTAGATGAGGATTTGAGTAGAAACATTGTATTGGAAGAACCCTGTTGCTCCACCTCCAGCGACACCAATCTTAGTGGAGATGTGACACCTTGTTATTCCAGCACCAGAAATTTCAATCAGGGTATTCCTCATTCCCATGGTGATAATGTACCTTTACAGAAAAGAACCACTAAAAAACCAGGATGGTTGTCAGATTTTGTTGCCTATATGATGGGAAAATTTTGAGTTTTATTTTTTTTTTATTTTTTTTTTGTGTTGTTTTTTTTTGTTCATTTTATAAGGGAGGAAGGTGTGTTGTGTTCTCATGTACTTGCCTGCTTCGCGCTGGCATCCATATTATCTCGTGCTTGCCTACTCCGCGCTGACATGCTTCGCGCTGGCATTCACGTGCATGTGTTTACCTTCAAATGTATCTCGTGACATGTTTTATTTCAAATGTGTATTCCTCGCTACACTGTACTGTTTACAACGTACCACACTGTATTATCATGTTAACGTACATCAGTTACTGCAGTTGCACGGAGCCATCGGATGTGTGCCGGGGATTGCCTTTTATCTTGGAATAAACTTACTTACCAAACTACTTGTTCTCCTGAATATTGACTTAACATCCGGCTATTTAGTTATAAGCAGCCACGTTGGTGCAGGGCGCAGGCCGCGTCACCACCGGCCCGCATTAACCCTCTCGGGTTGGCGGGTTGGACAGAGGAATGCATGTGGCGGGGTCAGTGTCTCCCGGTATCCAAGCTCGTCAGGGTCGCAAGGGTAGACATTCCGCTCTCGGGGGTAACGAGGAAAGGTGGTGCGCCAGGCCAGGGGGGGACGGCGCACTTCAGGAGGACAGTAAGAGCCCTGATACTAAATTATTGTTGGGGCTGCGTGCTGTGGTTCAGCGGGTTGCACAGATTCATTGCGTCTGGTAGGCTGCGGGTGTGCTTGGTGCGCCTCAGGGGCATTTGAGTAAGAGCCCTGATACTAAATTATTGTTGGTGCTGCGTGCTGTGGTTTAGCGGGTTGCGTGCACCCACTGCGCCCGGTAGGCCACTGGTGTGCTTGGCGGCCCCCAGGGGCATTCGAACATAACTGGTGATTCTCATGGGGCTCCGGTGATTTTAACGATAAACTCTCCATAATAAGTTTCTTCTATTACTTCATTGCTTGTTAAATAAAATCGAATGACATTGTCACTCTTTCGAATTTGCATTTTGGTCACAGTTTGTAATTTTGTCACAGTTTATACATAAAAGGAGGCACTAATTGTTAAACCTCGGCGGAGTCCTCCTTGTGTTGGTTTCAGTGAGTTATTGCAATATAAGTTTTGCATTAATACTTTACACAATTGCCTCCTAATTAACCTGACTGCTCTGTGCCAAGCTACCTGTGGGTAACAGTTGGATCACTGGCAGAGTTAAGAAGCACATGCTTCGCCTGGGATATGATTATGTGTATGACCCCACCCCCGCCACATGCCTTCGGGCACACCTCATCCCGCATTTGTTTGTTTTTCAACTGCTCGACGTTCACCCCCCCACCCCCTCCCCCTCCTGAGGCACTGCGCTACAACCTAGTGGATAAGGGCAGGCCGGCACGGTGGAGACGAGGTTTAAGGTAATAAAGTTGGGCTAGAGAGTTGTAGGTTGCCTCCTGGGAGGGGAGCCACTTTTAAGAAGGGCGTAGGGGTTGGCACCTCTGCCCGTATGTGAGAGAGAGGACCCTGGACAGGGTTCAAGGACAGCACTGTGCCTTTAAGAGCCTTATTCTTGGTTTTGTCTCCACAAGCAGGTCAGGCCTGGACCCTCAGCGCAGATAGCACCGGATTTCCATGGGGACACACGCCCGCCGGGTATAGGGGGCGACTCTGATTAGCAGGTCACTGAGCAAGTCAGGCCGAATGAGGGTGGTGAAGGGCATGCCCGGTCCGTCCAGAAACGTAACAACACATGGTCATGGGTAGCGCCCGCGTCAATGGTGGGCGCTAGGCACAGAGGGCGTGGTGCATAGGGAGGCCATGGGGGAAGTTCTAACCTCTGCCTTCATCTCCTCATACAGAGTCCATTGAAGCACATATCAGACCATCACTATCGATATGTGGATAGCCCCCTTGGTTGTAAGTAAGTATGGAGCAAAAGGGGGGGGTCGATTCAGGGGTACTTGATCGGAAGCAGGGCAAGACTGGCACATGGGCGATAGCAAAATGCTAAACATTTTACTTCTCTTCCAGATTGCGTACCAATCGCAGGAGACAGATGGATAGCCAGGGATCCCCTCCTCTTTTCTAGCAGAGGTCACAAGTTTATGAGACACAGCCAGGCACCTCCCAAGATGCACAGATCGTGGCCTTCCTCGCCTTGGCAAAGACCAAGGGATTGGCTTGGGCCACAGAACTATTGAAGGCCAATAATCCGGCGGATTCTGGATTCGCCAGTGAGGTCCCGCACACGGAGCACAAACCCAGTGAAGAGGCAGGCCCCACTAGGTCCCAGAGGGCTCGCAAGCCAATGGTCAAAGTCGGGCCATGACCACCACTTGCATCACTGCCACACCTTTGCCGGAACCCCCGGCACCTGGACCAGTAACCCCCACGGCCAGTAACTCGCTCCCAGTGGCCTACGCAACAACTGAGGAGTTGGGTAAGCTCACTGGCTCTCTGAGGAGCTTCATGGCGGAGGTCAGAGCAGGACTAGCGGGTGCCAGCTCGCCCAGTGGGGTGGGGTGTGCCACAACAGCCCCTGAGGGGGGTTTGCTTGGGGTCCCGTCGACCACTCAAGTTTGGGGAGGTGGTGTCGGCACAGCGAGTACATCTCTTCCTCAAGGGGGGGGGAGTGTCTATGGGCAGCCCCCAGGGTTGGGGGGACAGCAAGGGTTGGTGGCGGCCACTCTGTCACCTGTACCTGCCCCACCCCCGCAGTACCGCCCCCGGTGGTGATCCCGCCCACGGCACCGCAAGCCACCACTATCTCGCAGTCGGCGGAGTTGCCTATTGTAGCTGTTGTGCCCAAGCCGCTGGTCACAAGTGCGTCAATGCTTTCTGGACGATGCTCTTTGGGGTGGAAGGTTCCTTTGGCCACGAAAGAGGGGATTTGGAGGAGAGAGTTCATCAACATATTTACTCTGCTCATGCATGGCGCGGAGGGGGTCGATACTAGAAAGATGGATGGCAAGGATGAGGACAAGAAGGTGTGTTACCAAGCTTGGCCAGAGAAGAATATTGCCACATGGGGCCAAGCTTTCGCCATTCTGGCAGCAGTGATAATGGAAAAAGAGTACCCTGATCAAGGGCAAGGGTTGTTTCAGTACGCTAGCATTATCACAAGTGAGGCAGAGACCAGCGGGGGATGGGATGGTACCGCTATGACTGTGATTTCCGTAAGAAGATGGCCATTTGTCCAGAGTTGGAGTGGGACTAAATGGAGGTTAAGCTTTGGGGCAAACACATGGGAAAGTGCACAGTTGAGGTGACAGACAAGATGAGCACGACCAATAGCGGGGGGGACAAGCCCAGGGGCCAGAAACAGGAAGCAAAGGGTCAATTCAAGAAGTCCTTTCGGTGGGGCCGAGGTGGGGGCCGGAAGCAAGGAACAAGGACAGTGTATAACGGGACCTGCAGGTTATTCAACGCAGGGTCATGTTCCTGGGGGGAAGCCTGCAGGTTCTCCCACACTTGTAGCAAGTGTGGGGGCACACATCCAACCTCTTCCTGCAACAAGGCAGGACAAGTAGGCCGGTATCACCTTCCTGCCCCGAATACCCTTCCCCCCACTCCCTTTCTTACTCAGTAGGGATGTCCCTAGCTTGCACTCTGGGGGTGGGCCTCCGTCTGAACTCTTGGCTAAGGGTCCATCACCTTTTATCATCTCCAACCTCCTCCCCCTGATCCACGAGTATCCCAACCCCAAGGATAGACTGCTCCTAGTTGATGGGTATGTGGAAGGTTTCAGATTACCATACCAGGGTCCACTAGTGAGCAGGGACGCTGAAAATCTCAAATCAGCCAGTGACCAACCTGAAGTAGTTCTGGCAAATATAAATAAGAAAGTGGTCATGGGGAGGGTGGCGGGACCCTTCCACCAGCCACCTCTTGATCATTTTGTTATCTCCCCGCTGGGGGTAGTACCCAAGAAAGGGCCAGGCGCCTTTAGGTTGATCCAGCATCTGTCTTATCCTGAAGGGGATTCAGTGAAATCCTGGTTAGATGAGGGGACGTGCTCGGTGTCGTACTGCTCCCTGGACTTAGCGGCGGATATGGTCAGGAGGGCTGGGAAGGGAGCATGGTTGGCTAAGTCAGACATTGAGTCTACTTTCCGCATGCTGCCGGTCCACCCTGACAGCCAACACCTCCTGGGTTTCAAGTGGCAGGGTGAGGTTTTCTTTGATAAGTGTACGCACATGGGATAATCCATGTCTTGTGCCTTCTTTGAAGCATTCATCTCTTTTCTGCAGTCTGTGCTGGCTAGAGTGTTCAAGGTAGAAGGGGTAACCCACAACTTGGATGACTTCCTTTTCATCGGGGGGCCAGATACACAGGAGTGCAGTAGAGGTTTGCAGTGCTTTCAGGACATGGCTAGGCATCTGGGTGTTCCGTTGGCACCCGGCAAGACTGAAGGTCCAGCGCTAGTCCCGACTCTTTTAGGCATCGAGCTGGACACGATCAAGGGCGAGTCCAGACTCCCTGCGGACAAGGTATGGGCACTGCATCAGGACATTCAGGCATTGCTGGGGAAAGACAAAGCCACACTGAGTGACATCCAATGCCTCTTGGGCAAACTTAACTTCGCTGCCAAGGTGATTCCCTTAGGGAGGGTTTTTGCCAGGAGACTAGCCAGGGTAACTACAAAGGTTAAGAAGAAGCACCATTGGGTCCGTTTGGGGTCAGGCTTGAAGAAGGACCTCTTTATGTGGTGTGACTTTCTGACGCAGTTCAATGGGACAGTGATCTGGAGGGCACCCTGGGCTCACAGTCCGGAGCTCTGCCTCTCCACAGATGCATCAGGTAGAGAGGGCTTTGGGGCAATCTTGGGTGCTGAGTGGTGTGCCCAGGAGTGGCCCAATGCCTTGCGCAGGTGAAACATCACGGCGAACATCACGGTCTTGGAATTGTTCCCGATTGTCATTGCGCTACATCTATGGCCTAAGACTCTATCAGACAGTAAGGTCCTATTCTGATTACATGGCGATAGTGCAGGCCATCAATGGGCAGACTGCCAAATGCCCTTTGGTTCTCTGCCTGCTCAGAGAGTTGGTCAGGGCTTGCTTGCGCTGTAATGTTGAATTCAGGGCAAGGCATATTGAGGGGGTCAAAAATGTGGCGGCTGATGCTCTTTCTCGTTTTCAGTGGCTCCGCTTCCGGGGGGTCTGGCTGCGGGCAAGAGCAGAGATGACCCCTTTCCCAGCACACTTCTGGAGGATCTTGCAGTGAACCAACGACTGAGGGCAATGGGGAAAGTTCGCTGGCGCCAGGTATAGGGCACACCTGGCCACCTTCATGACAGTGTCACAATCACTGGGACTTTCTTCTCTACCAATCGAGGGCAGAGTGCAGGCATTCGTGGTATGGGCTAAGGAACAGGGGAGGAGCCACTCCTGGGTGTGTGGCCACCGGGCGGCCGTGAGCCACGACGCCAGGCTGATGGGTGGGGCCGACCCTACTAAATCATTTGTCATCCGTGCGGCCCTCAAAGGTTGGGCCAGAGATGAGCCCAGGGCCCCAGACGGCAGGGCTCCCATTGACTTTGACATTCTCAAGGGGATGCTGGATGTGTTAGAGGGGGTCACCTATTCGAAGTTTGAGGCAACACTCTTTGCAGCAGCCTTCTGTTTGGCTTTCTTTGGTGCTTTTTGCATTAGTGAACTGGTGGCAAGATCTAAGCCCGACAATTCAGGGGATGCCTTAAGCATCCAAGATGTGGCCCTTGCAGACACCCTATCCATCTGCCTTAGGAAGTCCAAAACAGATCAGGCAGGACTGGGGGTGGATGTGGTGCTCAGGCTGTTGGGGGATCTTAGATATTGCCCAGTCACCAAGGTCAGGGAGTACTTGCTTGCCGTCCCAATGCCCCTGGTTACCTATTGATCCATCCTGACCAGGCCCCCCTTACTAGGTACCAGATGGAAATGCTGATGAGGGCGAGCTTAGCTAGGGCAGGCTTGTCTCCGCCAGATAAGAAATACTCTAGCCACTCCTTCAGGATAGGGGCAGCTACGGCTGCTTTCAAGGCAGGAATGCAGCCAGAAGGCGTAAAGAAGGTTGGGCGGTGGGATTCCAAATGCTACAAACGCTACGTCCACCCATGATGGTCCTTGTGTATTAGTGTGCAGTAAATTGCAGTGTACTTAAAAATGTCTATTGTTTATTATGCGTGCTATGGATAATCATTAAAAGAGTAAAATGTGTAATCGTGTCTCTTCCTTTACTAGGGCCCCAGGTATGGGTGATCGGGCATTCATGCATCCACAGGGTGGCTCAGTGGGCGGCGCACCGGAATTGGATGCAGGGATTTCCCCAGACACAGTTTGAGTGGATGGGTTTCCATGGCATGAGATGGAGAAGCCTCGGGAACAGATTGGAGGAGAGACTAGCGGGACAGGGAGCTCCCCCTCAAATTTTAGTGATACACCTCGGGGGGAATGACCTCATTGAAATTGGTAGGAGGTTACTCTTGCAGGTCATAAAAAGTGATTTGGGTGAAATCAGCAAGCCCATGGGTCAATGCGAGGTGTACTGGTCAGCAATGATTCCACGTAGAATGTGGCGAGGGGCAAAATCTAGAGAGGCAGTCGAACATTCCCGTAGGCGAGTTAACGGGGCAATGCGCAAGTTTACTGACCAGAGAGGTCTAGGATTCATCCGACACGAGATGATTCAAGAGAAGGTAAAAGGGTACTTTGAGGCTGATGGGGTCCACTTATCGCCGGTCGGCATGGACCTTTTTCTCTTAGACTTAATTGAGATGCTAGAAATGAGAGTGTGCAGGTAAGACCATAGCTGTGGTGGGGGGCTCTTGAGGTGACGGTGGCCACCTCCAGAGCTGTGGCCAAGTTGCAGGGCGATCTGGAAGAAAAGGGGCACAGAAGGGTACCTCTGCGCGGCACCATGGTGGGTGCCAGAGCCAAATCCGAGGAGCCTCATGGGAGGGTCCTTGAAACCGTGTTGGCGCCCTGCTATGTGTTGTGTGTTTATTTATGGGAAATGTATATTATGTTGGGGGGGGGTGGAAAAGGATGCCAATGGCAATACTATGCAGCTGGGTGAGGTACCCACAGGGGGCCACTAGAGAGGTCAGCTCTTTAGTGACGCCTGGGCACCACACACACCCTGCCCCCTTCAGGGGCAGGGTTTCTGGTTGGAGTCCCCCCCCTCTCCAGCCTCGTAGCGGCGCACAGGGGGCGTCACTTCCTGGGCAGCCAGGACTTGGGGGGGTATATATCCCTCCCCAACCATTTTGGTCATCTCTTTGATCACTGTACACGCCGTCTCCCTCCCTACCGCTTACCTGGCATGGTGGTGGCTGGAGGGGGGCAGAGAATATTGTAATGTTTTCCTTTTTCATTGCAGGCGGAGTTACAGGGCGATCTGGAAGCAAAGGGGTACAGAAGGGTACCTCTGTGCGGCACCATGGTGCGTGCCATAGCCAAATCCGAGGAGCCTCATGGGAGGGTCCTTGAAACTGTGTCGTGGCCTGCTAGTCCTTCGGGCGGTTGTGGGCCTTAACAACTGGGGCGTTTGCTAGGCGATGCTACGCCCTGAAAGGGGCGTGAGTAATGTACCAACGGTCACGTGATCCGGGAGAGGATCACTAGTAAGGGCAGCATAGGCGGGTTTCGCCCCAGTGCTGCCTGGCTCATCAGGCGGGAAGGCGGCCCAGTTGGTTGCCTGCCCTTGGATCGCCCGTAAGATAACCCACCTATTACATAACGGTGTATGTAATAAACCTGCAGCCACTTTACCCAAACCAAAAATGTGTTGTGTGTTTATTTATGGGAAATGTATATTATGTTGGGGGGGTGGAAAAGGATGCCAATAGCGATACTATGCTGCGTGTCTGGTGGATGAATGGGTGAACTTTCCTGCTTATCTTTAAGATGAAATACTGGCTATAGAGAGAGACCAGAGTTTTGTCTAGTGGCAGTTTTGACTGCCATAAAGTTGCGCAGAGGGTTATTGTGCCTGCTACAAAGAACAGATCTGTATCTAAAGTGGATAGCTGAGTGGATTAGTAAAGCCATCCTTTACCAGCGCACCAGCGCTTTAAAACAAATGAAATGTATGCAAGAGAGGGGCTTTGGAGAGATGAGAGATCTTTTTGCCTGGGTGCTAGTGAGGGAAACTGAGGAGGAGGTCATGGAGGGGGTGCACTAACAAAGATTGACGCAGCGGACGCCACCAGTGCTAAAGCCGGCCATGAATGTGAGTGTATAGTGCATGTGCACTACAGAGTCGCCTCTCAAGGTGTGGGGCAAGGCGGCCTAGAGTTCATCATGGCAGCCCTTTGAATATACACAGAAAGAGAGAGTTCTCCCAGTTAATTTTAGGTCCAGAGGGGGGAGACAAAGACAAGCAAAAAATACGAAATACCTCTATAGGGACCTGCATTACTTTAACATTGAATAAATCCAAGCTATTTTTATAGCCCTTTGAATATATCTGCTCTGGGATATCAGAACACTTACAGGTCTGATAAGCGATGCCCAATGAATATCTAGCCTTTTGATACAAGTGCAGGTGTAGGTTAGTACAGAGGTGTATCATGGAAGCCAAGCTGTACTGGAATATTAGTGCAGGATATAGGTTAGTACATATACCTTGACCATCGGTTCCCGCTGAAAGTCTTAATAGTGAAATATAAGCATGTGACGTAAGGCAAACCAGAGGGTTAATAAGCAGGCTCTGCAGTTGTTTCAGTACAGGGGCACAGCTATGAGAGCTTGGTGAATGATCCAGAAATGGCCAGGCTGGGAAAAAAAGGTGTTCCCTGGCAAAAATATTCAATTCATCCAAGGGGGCTGTGTGTGTGTGTTTTGATTGTACCAGACACTTGGGCATATTATCAAGGGGGTTTATCTCCACTTTTTTGGCTTTAAAAGCCAAGAAATCGGAGATAAAATTATCTCCCTATTACCTAGCTGTCGCTAACATCAGTTAGCGACAGCTAGTTGGAGATAGCGACCATCTTGGGCCCCGCTTTGCATGTCAGTTATATTTATCACTAATGACATGCAAAGTGGGCGTGCCAAGATGTTAGCGACTGGAAACAGTCGCTAACATCGCTATCTCCTACTACCAACTTTTGGAGATATTCGCGCTAAGCGCAAATTATTCCAAAACCTAACACCTGCCCCTGAGCAGTTCTTAGCCATGTTATCCAATGGTAGGTGGATAACATGGCTAAGAGCATTAGCTTGGTAATGCATGAATATCGCTGACTTTTCAGCGATATTCATGCATTTTTGCTGATTTTTATCGCATTTGCGATAAACCTTGGTAGTACCAAGGTTTATCTGCGATAAAAATCGCCGCAGCTCGACGATAATTTATTATCTCTAACCAAGCAATAGCGATAATTATCGCTATTGCTTGGTAATATGCCCCACTATTTTTTGGGGTGGGAGAGAGGGGATGGGTTCTCCAAAAACAGAACGTGGCTCAATTGCACAATCTTTTTTATTACATTGGCTAAAAAGTCAAAGGATGTACAGACCTTTCTGCAGTGAAACTAATCAAATATTCAACTACTTCCGAGCCACCTAAGGTACCCATGGAGGCAAATAGATAAAAATCCCTGATGTGCATGTGAACATTTGTTTCGGTTATAGCAGTTATTGGTAAGGAGCGATCTGTCTCATTCAACTGGGAACCAAACACCCTGGCGGCTTCAATGTGGATGATGAACTATCAATACACATTTAGTAATAACCAGTGGTTTTCTCACCCATTTACACTATGCTTTTAAGGATTACAACTTGGGGCACTGTATCTGTAACATCCCTGATTTTTGATTTGCTGAAATTATATTAAATAATCTTGATTTATACACTCTGAGATAATACATTATCTGGCTATTCTTCTAGGGCCTTATTGAAGCATCAAATTACATGAACGCTTCATGAAAACATTCTAGATGTGACTTCGATCATGCTAATATCAGTTGCATGCCTGCTGCACAAAAAAGACTGATAGGGACTAGGAACAACCAGGTACCACTTTTCTGCACTATCGTTGTATATGATACATTCTTTTTCTATGCACAACATGTCAGAAGCGTATTTAAGAAGCACCTACTATAGATATTAAGCAACATTTCTATGTTCATCCCCCCCTATTGTTACCAGTGTACACATTGCTACAATATATTTTGCTGGACTACTTTATTTTGCATTTTTGGTATTGTATTATCAGAATTTGATTGATTGGCTCTGATATTACTACATGGGGTAACGCACATAATTGCATTATACTGTCTAGGAAGCCAACTGGGGCATCGGATAGTAATTTCCATATATCAGTGTCTGATTACATGGACTATATGCATAGACACACTGATGTTGTTCCAATTGTAGGGACATAGCCATTTGCCTGAAGTATAACATACCTTACTAGGACTGAGGACAACCCTGTACCTCTTTTATATCATTATTATATGTTGTACTTTGGTTCACAATGTTTACCATATTGTGAATATATCCATGCCAACCAGGGTATATTTTGTTACACCCTCTTTGCAAATATTGCATTATATGTTTTTTCCTGTTTTCCCTGCACTATATTATTCTGTTTACACCTAGTGTAGGTGAAAAGATGTGGCACACGCTGCTAAAAGGTTGACTGATAAGTGAACAGGAGATTTAATAATTTCTCAATATTTGTATCATTATAATACTCTTTGGAGCATGGTTTTCATAATGGTTTCAAGAAGTGGATTATGTACATTGTAAGTGCAACATTGTTTGGAAAAAAAAGTATGGCATTGACATGCGTTCATGTCTCTTTTCTATGAGTGCATTAGTACATTATTTATATCTTTATACTAGTCCCTTTACTCATTGCTTGAGAAAGGTGCTCTTGCACTGCAACAACTATGCATACACTGCACAGAACCTACACCTTGGAATGTGAGCGTCCTTCTTTCAGTGAGGAAGAAATTTGCAAATACTCGATGGGGCGGCACCTGTCAGCCCTGAACTGATGAACTGGTGGTAGAGTGGCTGTCTCACAAAGAGTGAGCATATATACATGCATATTCTCCACACTCTGGTTACAACCTTGCATATTACATCACTTATACCATGTGAAAATATATCATTCATTTTTTTTTAAACAGATTTTATTGAGGTTTTACGCATTAAGAACAGACAGCATTTTCAGACTGTCCCCGAATGCAGGTTGCTCGCTTTATGTCCTATGTGTCAATGCAGACAGAATAGAATATTGCGTCACCCTTCTGCAAGTCAGTTGCACTCCCAGTAATCTCAGTGTGCAGTGCCCAGCTGTTTTGGTGACGGGTGTCATATCGTCGCCACCTAGCAGCACATTTCCTCAGGGCACCAGCCGTTTAATCCTCAAGCATGATAGACATAGACTCGTTGCCCTTCAATAGATCAAGTAACCGAACATCCAACTCTCTTTCCCCCCTCCCCCTCAACATACTCACACCCAACCGTGTAAGAGAAAGTCCTGCGCCGGCAGTTCATGCCTGTCCACCAGTTCTTGAAACGGTAGGAGTGCACCTTCTTCGTATAGATCCCCGAGGGTGGAGATCCCGAACTCTTCCCACTCATGTAGCCGCTGCCAATTCCCCCCATGGGGAAGCTCCATGCAGAGCCCTATCGGGATCTCAGGCGAGTACGCCAAACCACCTTTCTGGCGTCGTAGGGCCCTCTTCCAGCAGAGCCTCAGGACCCAGAGGTCCCCGGGGACCTCTCCAGCCCACAGGGGGAGCCATAAAAGGATCCGCTCCAAATGGTGCATCTCTGCGTCCCAACCTCTCTGAGCTATGTCCAGACCTAATCTCCCCACTAATCTTTGGGTAAGCCATAGAAATTGGGCCGCATGGTAGTAGGCCTCAAAATCAGGCGCTGCAAGACCTCCCTCCCGTCTGGGGCGCATCAGGGTAGGTAGTGCCACCCTGCGCCTTCCTGATCCCCATAGGAAGCCAGAGATCATGGAATTGAGCTGGGCAAAGTACCTCCCTGGTATCCAGAGTGGCAGAGTCACAAAGTAATAGAGCAATCGGGGGAGGGTTATCATTTTCAGAAGTTCGCCCGGTGACCGATAAGGGTAATGACCCCCAGAATTCCAGGTTACTCTTGGTGCTGCGCAATGCCCGGCCTATGTTACCTTCAAAGAGATCGGCTGCCCCATGGTAAATCAGCACCCCCAAGTACGGTAAGCAGTGACCCTCCCATCTCACATCCAGCCCTTCGGGGGGAGCACCTCGGTCACCCCACACCGGAAATAGACAGGTCTTAGCCCAGCTAACCCTGAGTCCCGCCTCCTCCCCCAGTCTCTCCAGCAGTTCCCGAGCTCCACGGAGCGCACCATCGTTATCGGCAAGGAACATCAGTAAGTCGTCCATATAAGGCAATGTGGTGTATTCGACCCTGCACTTCCAGGCACCTGTGGTGCTCTCCCCCCTGTGCACGCACCGCTAGGGGCTCCCTTGCCAGGGCAAACAGGAGGGGAGATAGAGGGCAGCCCTGTCTCGTCCCTCTACCCACCGTACACGCCTCCGAGATCACCCCTCCCATCCAGACTCTGGCCGTCGAATTTGTGTATAGGATCTGTGTCCATGCTACGAACCCCTCACCTAGGCCGAATGCCCTCGGGACCCGAAGCAAGTATGGCCAATCTAGGCTATCAAAGGCCTTTTCGATGTCAACCGATAGCACACATGCCTCCTCGCCCTCGGCCCCTGACGCCTGTAGCAATTGGCACAGTCTCCTGATATTCACCGCCGTATTCCGGGTGGGGATGAAACCAGATTGGTCCTTGTGCACCAGGGTCGTCATGTGGCCCATCAGGCGATGCGGCAGAATGCCACTCAGTACCTTGTAATCAATGTTTAACATCGCGAGGGGGCAATACGCAGTGCGATCCCACTCCGGTTTCCCAGGTTTAAGGATCAGGACTATCACCGCCTCTCTTGTCGAGGTGGGCAAATAACCAACCTGCTTTGATCGATTATATAAGGACACCAGTTGCGGGCCAGTGCATCATGTAAGTGACATAAAACTTATCGACGGGAACCCGTCAGTGCCTGGGGTTTTGTTCTTAGCCATGCGTTTGAGGGCTCTCCGGACTTTACCCACTTCCACCGGGTGGCCCAGCTCCTCAGCCTCCTCTGCTTTAATCTGCGGGAGTTCTATAGCTAGGAAATCCTCGTTTCCCAGGTCTCTGGGGTCCAGCGCGCTACGATACAGCGTGGAGTAGTAATCCAAAAATTGCGTATTGATTGCTTGCTGCCCGAAGTGGGGTGAAAATATATCATTCATAACAACACTTATGACATGCCAAATGACAAAATTTGTCGCAACACAGTGAGTGGTAGAGTAGCGATGATAGTTATAGTAGTGTAGCAAGTAAGGTGACAATATAGTGTACGGAGGTCCATGACATATAGTAAATTCAAGATGGTGCATAAATTATAAATTAAAGTTATATCTATAGCTTTCGAATTTCTAATGTTTGTGCAGTTTAAGTTGGGTTTCCATAGATAGAATAACGTTTTCCTAAGAATTACTTATCCCTAACCTTTGCTCTTTTATTGAATTTGATTTTTTTTTATTTTTTTTAATAAAAATGTGTTTCAATATGTCGTGTTGAGTGTCATTCATTTGAGTCTTGTTAAGTGGAGCATAGTATAGGACAGTGTTGCAGAGTCTAGTGTTGTTGATTGGAATATAGCAGAGTGGAATAGAGTGGAGTGGTGTACCGTACTGTAGAGTAAAGTGTTATACAGTGCAGTGATGTGGTTTGTCATATAATGGAGTGGAGTATCCTAGAGTGGAGTTGCATGTTGTACAGTGGAGTGGCATGTCACACAGTACGGTGGACGGTGGTACAGTGGAGTGTCGTGGAGTAGAGTGTTATAGAGGGGAGTAGAATGTAAAACAGTGTTGTGCCAGAGTAGAGTATAGTGTGGCAAAGTGTCGTACAGCTCAGTGTTGCTGAGTGGAGTGTTGTACAGTAGAATGGCGGAGAATCTCGTACAGTGTAGTTTTGTACAATGGAGTGTCGTAGAGTAGCGTATTGTTCAGTGGACTGTGGTAGTGTATCGTACAGTGGTGGAGAGTGACATAGAAGGGAGTCCTGTGTCAAATAGGGGAGTGGCATTTAGTAGAGAGGAGTACAGTAGTGTGTTCTAGAGTGTCGTACAGTGTAGTAGAGTGGTGTAGAGGTATAGGCATAGAATGGAGTAGAGTATCATACAGTGGCATACAATGTAGTAGAGTGTTGTGCAGCAGAATGTAGGGCTATAGAGTGGAGTAAACTGTTGAAGAGTGTCATACAGTGTAGTAGAATCTTGTAGAGTATAGAATACAGTAGGGTGTTGGAGTTGCATCTAGTGGATTGCTGTGAATTGGCGTAGAGTGAGGAAAGTTTTATACAGTGAAGTAGTGTCAAGTAGAGTGGAGTGGCGTAAAATATTTTGGAGTAAAGTATAATAGATTTTATCGGCATGACAAAAAGTAGAGTGGTGTAGCGTAGAGTGAAGTGATGTAGCATATAATTGAGTAAACTGTCATAAACTAGAGTGTTATATTGTGTTAGAATTTTTTTTAGAGTGCATTAGATTATTATACAATGGCATGTAAGGCATAGAGTGTATGGTGATAGAGTGGAGTATTATCGTAGAGTCAGTAAAGTATAGTAGATTTTTAAAGAGTGATAATAATAATAATAATGACTGCATTGCATAATTAATTAAAACCTTTGCAAACAAATAAAACATTAATTCACATAATGTAACTTCCCCTTTAAATAATACTAAAAGATTACAAAATATGTTGTAATTCTATAAAATTGCAGGGAAATAAAAACTGAGGTAAGATAGTTCATCATAGTTAGTAAAATAGTTCGTCATAAGGCTTGTTCACGTGGATGGATGCACCCCGTGAAGCAATGTTTATGGAGAATACAAAGCTCGATGAACTCGAAGCCGGCCCATGCAGACTGCTGACAGCTTAGCAACCAAGGAGGTATACGTAGATCTAATCAAAAGCCCAAATGGTCGGGGCTATTATGCTTGTCTCATAAACCGGCTGGCGTAGCATAAAGACCGGTATCTTACGGATCTTCCAGACTTAACTTTACATTTGCTTCCCTCATAAACCGAACAAGGCTGCAAGACAGACGGATATTACTGCCCTCAAAACAGGCCTTTGCCACCTCCCTGCAAGATCGAACCTGACTTACAATCAGGAGCTGTTTTAGAAACTGTCTCCTTTCCCCTCTCAAGCCTTTGCAGATGCATAGTAGATGTATTATGTCTTCGTTTGGATCTCCACACAGTCTGCAGCAATTAGAGGAGATTGTTCGTTTCCATGGAGGAAGGTGGGGCTTTGCTGGTAGGATTCCCAGCCATAGATGAAGGAACTGTTCTTTTGTTATTCTTGAAAAACCAGTTCCTAAGTATAATTGCGGCTTTGTTAACTTGTAGCTCTGGATTACGAACCAGCCGTGGGCCCTCCTGCTAAGGGCAGCTTTAGCTTCTGCGAGAGATACAATCTTTACTGACTTATTTACCAGGACCTTAAAGCTTTTCTGGGATGGGCAGGAGTCCCATAGGTCCTGTAAAGCTAGCAGCTTGATTGCTGAATGAAGGTAACTCATCGCTGGGCTATCATTTCTCCTTGAGATTTCCAACCACACGTGTGAATTCGATGTGCCCGGCTCGGCCCCCTTTATTTTTGTAGAGTGGAGTTATATAGAGTGCAGGAGAGTGTTTTACAGTGAGGTATAATGGAGTGGCGTAGAGTGGAGTAGCGTACAGTGGAGTAGAATACAGTGGAGTAACGTACAGTGGAGTGGCATACAGGGGACTAGAGTAGAGTAGAGTGGAGTGGTATATAGTGGAGTAGTGTAGAGTGGAGTAGCGTAGAGTGGAGTGACGTTCAGTGGAGTGTTGTAGACTGGAGCAGCGTATAGTGGGGTCTAACAGAGTGGAATAGCATACAATGGAGTGACCTAGAGTGGAGTGGTGTCCAATGTAATAGAAAAGAATGGAATGTCGTGGAGTTGAGTGGCATACACTGGAGTGTTGTAGAGTGGGGTACCATACAGTGGAGTAGCACACAGTGGAATAGAGTAGAGTGGCATACAAAGGGGTGGTGTAGAGTAGCATAGAGTGGAGTAGCGTATAGTAGAGTGATGTAGAATGGAATGGTGTAGACAGGAGTGGCGTACAGTATAGTGGGGAATAGTGTAATAGCATACAGGGAATGGGCATAGAGTGGAGTGAAGTGCCATGAAATAGATTTGAATGGAGTGCTGTAGAGTGAAGAGGCGTACATTGGAGTGGTGTAGAGAGGAGTAGTGAACAGTAAATTGACATACAATGGAATAGTATAAAGGGGAGTGTCATAGAGAGGAGGGGCATACAATGGAATAGTGCAGAGTGGAGTACAGTGGAGTGGTGTAGAGTTGAATAGCGTAAAGTGGAGTAGCGCACTTTGGAGTGGGGTAGACTGGAGTGGCGTACAGTGGAGGGGGAAGAGTGGAGTAGCATTCATTGGGCTGGCGTAGAGTGGAGTAGTATCCAATGGAATAGCATAGAATGCACTGGAGTGGGGTAGAGTTGACTGGCATACAGCGGAGCGCCATTCAGTGGAATAACATAGAGTGGTGTGTCGTAGATTGGAGTGGCATACTGGTGAATACAGTACCGTGGAATGACATAAAATGGAGTGGCATAGACTGGAGTAGCATATAATGGAGTGGGGTACAGTGGAGTAGCATAGAGTGGAGTGCCAACCCATGAAACAGCGAAGAATAGAGTAGAGTAGTGTAGACTGGAGTGGCGTACAGTGGAGTGGTATACAGTGGAATAGCATACAGGCGGATTGATGTACAGTGGAGTGTCGTACAGTGGAACAGCAAATAATTGAGTAACGTAAAATGGAATGGCATACATTGCAGTGACAAAGACTGCACTGGTGTACAGTGGAGTGGGGTAGAGTTGAATACCAGCAAATTGCACTAACTTGCATTTCTCCATATTTACCAAGCAACACAGGGCCACGCATGAGGGGCTTGCTATCTAAATCTGACTTGTGTGATACAAAGGTAACCCACTACAATAATACAGCTAGGCTTTAGTTATAAGTTGTGCCACGGTATACCATGGTAACGTTGTGGTATACTGTGGTACATGGCAATGACAAAACAGTATATGATTGGCTAAAGGCTGTTTTTACAAAATTAAAAGGCAGCCATATTGTTGTTACTTCACTTTGGCTGTGTTCTGGGTTAGGACCTCAGATATAGGTAAGTAGGTAAGTAGTAGGCTTTATTGTTGTTCCCTACCTTTTAACACTAGTACCTAACAAATTCCATATTTTTTATCTAATGTACCTTTTTTTAAATGTTTTTAAGTTGCACTGAATTTTTTACGTATTTCTGCAGTACTCTGTCCATTTTTCACAAATTGAAATATTTAAAATATATAAATACACCATAGTCCACTATATTTGTGAAATGTAGTGTATTGCACTATTTTTTCAACATATTACTTTTTTTAGTACTGCTGTACTTTCTAGGTAGTACCCTTGTACTCCCTGATTATTTTTTTTAATATATAGTGAAGTGATAATAGGTACGGGAAACTTTAAAAAAACGTAATACTTACTTATTTCTAAGACCTTAACTCATAACACAGGCAACATGTGATTAAAACAACATAGCTCCCTTTAACCACTTGGATGCTAAGGGTGGTGCCTGCATATCAATGTAATTTCCATTGAAATCAATGGAAATTCCATGACGAGTTACCCTTGTCATTAGCGGCGAAGAGGTTAACTATTTGTAAACGCAGTCATTAGCCAATCACACAATGACTTGTCAGTTCCATGTACTGCAGTATTTTCGTGAAATTTTGCAAATTACCACAGCCACAGATACCACTATGTTTTTATGCCCTATAACTTAAAAATACTTACCAGTTGTACCAAAAAATCACACAACATAATCTATTATCCTATCAAATTTAATTCAGTTTCATTCAGCTGTTGTAGTACTACGCATGACACAAAAGCCTGTTACAAAATGCAGTGGTGGAAAAACCTGTTTTGAGGCCCCCTTCTTTTCACCTCCTTAACAAATCATTATGAAAATTTCAAAATGAAATAAATGAATTATCAATCGATATTTATTTTTAAAAAACAATATTTTTACATTTTTTGGCAATATTTTCTTCCAATATATGTTTGATAACATATTGAGTTTACATTGCAAGTATATTACCAAGATATCTTTGTACACAATATTTTTGACACAATATTCATGACAAACGATATTTTTGTTCACAATACTCATGTCATATAACCATGTGATGCACTATTGACATGTTCAGAGCTTAATTTGAGCAGGAGATTGCCAGTGGGGGGCACCAGCACTCTGTTTTGGGGACCAGCACTTATTTCCCCTCATCAGACAGTTTCGAAGTGCAAGAGAGTGAAACCAATCCTACGGGAACAAGCACTGGCGTTGCCAATAGGTCTCGCAGTAGGAAAGTTGGAGCTATTACAATTGCAAATAACAATGCCTTTTTTTTGTTTTCATTTTAAAAACATAAAGGGCTTTGTCATTTACAAAACCAATAGCTCCAACTTTCCTACTGCGAGACCTATTGGCAATGCCAGTGCTTGTTTAGGTTCTTGCTTTCTCCCTTGAAACTTTTTTTCCTTCTTCTTTTACCCTTGTGTGTTTTTTCTCTCTCTTGTTTCTGGGTCAAAGTCTTATGAGGAAAAATAGGTGCTGGTGAGCCCCACAAGGAACCACTGGCTCAAATTAACCATTGGCTACGCACCTTGAGTGTTGGGGTTATTCACTGCAGACTGCAACAGGTGATGGGATAATAAAGTGTGCACAAGCAGAGGGGTCAACACAGACGGGGGCTCTGACTACTACTGTGTTGGATCCATTTGTGACAGGCACCTATCAATGGCAGGCCATGTAAAAAGACGCAAAGTCCCTGATGGCTCCTTTTCTTGCACAAACTGTGCTATAAAATGTATCTATATGCCCTCTACTTTTCAAAATTTTGTTGAGAGAGACTAACGCAGTAACCCCTTGAAAAAGCTGGTCTGGTGTGCTTCGTAGCTAAATCCAATACGGGTGACATATTTACGCCCCCACCTCTTTTAAATTGCACCATACACCACTGCCTCCAAAAAGAATATACCCAACTGTGGTGAATGGAAAACCTACAACCTTCTCTGCACCTGGCCTGATGATCTATGGACACCTCCAAAAATATCTAATGGAATGGTAGGCCTTCCACGCACAGAAACATGGCATTTATAAGGAAACATGAGAATCAGTGACACCCCTTGTGCGCCGACGGGTAAACGGAAGCTTTGGTGCAGAGACAGTGAATCCAGTTCAAAAGTTCTTCTGAAAGGGATTGCATTAGCAGCAAAACTCTCCGTTAGTGGGAGGTCCAGTAGGCTTCTCCCAGGAGTTGCCTCATCCAGTCTTATCTTTGTGCAAATGCAGTACTTGTATTTTTCCAAAACAGAATGCCAGTAGGATAGCTCAGTGAGTTAACACCATGCGCGCTAGCGGAATTCCGCTCGCACGCTGGGTTTTGCGGAAACGCACTTTACGTGTCGAGCTGGGCTCGTCATCAGCGTGCGAGGAGGCTACGCCATGACGAGCCCAGCTCGTCATCAGCGTCGAAGGGGTTAAACACGTGCCCGCTGTGCTTGAGATGCACAGTGGTCTAGAATCTTGGCAAGGTCGACACACAGTCCGCTCTTTTTCCGAGGTCAGTTTTATTAAATTGGACAATAGGAAACCTTATTTTTCACAGTGCTTAGAAACGCCAGGCGTGAGGTATACAGCGCTATATAAAAAGCAAATAATCCTTGTCAGATGGGCTTGAAAACAGACTGGAAACCTGCTCGTGCTAACGTGCCTTATTTACACTAGACCGCAGCTGGTAGCATCGCAGTATCCGAGTTGGTAGCCGAAAGGGAAAGCGGAATGACAACTCTCGCCTTCCTCCGCCCACCAGTGGCTCACTCGGGCGCCACATTGTGGCCCACCTCAAGCCGCCCGCCCAGCTCGGGCTCCCGAGTGGAGCAGCTCTCGTGCTGTAGCGATGACTTCATGTCTGAGGGCGGCGGGCCCTGGCCCGGCTCCCGTGCCAACTGGCAGACTCCCGGCAGCATGGCGGCAGCTCTGCGCCTAGCTGCCCACCGGCACCGAACACCTTCATTCACAAGCGTCCAGAGTGGAGTGCCCGCACATCTGGACGCTGCTTTTGAACCGGCAGCCCAGAACCCTGCTGCCAGCTGCTTGACAGGGATCACACCAGGCGCCCTAACCGGGCGGACACATCTGGGCCCCAGCACCATCCAACACAGCAAGAGACCGCTCAGCTCCGTTTCCTGCAGTTATAGAAACTGTCTATAAGCCTCAAATAGGGCAACAGGAGCTGCTAAGGTAGCTCGGCAGGTTGAGTGCCTGCGGCAGTGGCGAGTGGTTCACACCACACCTCTCCCCATGCCTTTCTCCTACAGCCATACGTATTTGCCTGTTTATTTTACAATGCAGTTTGACCCAGGCCTGTCATACATGGCACAATACTGCGCACACAGGTCACACTGCATCCACGCACAAGCATCCATCTTAAACATCTTAGCACACTCCTTTTCACTTCCATTTCACACCCAGGAACAGCTACAAAGCCAGGTAAGATTACAAATATGGGTCGTGGAAATGACATCAGACCATTGCCCATAGAAATCTTTTACATCAACTGCAAAATAGAAAGCTGCCTATCCACAAATGTGCTTTGACGCCTCGATTGGTGTACGAAGTGCTATGTAAATAAAACTATAATGCATTGCACTTTCAGTACCAAGAGGCTGATTAGTTTGTGCAGAGTGCTATTGGATTGACCATTATTATCATAAAATGATGATTAAAAAAACAAGCTTAGCTTTTGAGGCCCCTGGATTTCACTATGGTAGAGTCAAGCAATTGGAACTTTCAAAATGCCCAGGATCACAATGTTGGTCGGTTAGAACATGCAGACATTTATTTGTAAAAGTTAATAATGTGAGGCCACTAAGAGAGAGCGGCCGGGAAACTGAAAGTACGGCCGGCCGGCCAGCCATGATTAATTAGGGGAGGAGAAGCGTGGTAGGGGAGGAGAAGGCATATGGTGTTTGAGTGAGCAGCCTTTGATGTGCGAGCGAGTGGGAGGGAACAGCAGGGGGCGGAGAAGCAGATTGCCTTCAAGGCAGGAGGCAGGCAGAAGGCTCGGGCAAGCTCGTGCACGAGAGCACATGCACTCGTGAAAAACCTCTTTTTTGGGCTCATGGTGAAACTCTAGGTTTCACTGCTATAGACTCGTCCTATTCCATTCCTGCGGAATGGAAATAGGCCGAGACCTAAAAAAGGAGGAAGACAAAAGACGAAAAAACCTCTCTGAAGTTAGAAAGCAGGGACCTATAAGAGTGAGATAAAGGGACATGGGTGTCTGAAGTAAATCAAAGAGGCAGAAGGTGGATTCAGGACTAAGCAGCATTGGTCTTCGTCATTCTTACACTTAATAGTGCCAAGCGCGGGTTTCTGAGCACCACTTTCGGGACTGGCACTATTGCTATGATCCCCATAGTGTCCCAGTACACAGTGGTGGCTCCTGCAGCGTAAAAGTTGGTGAAAAGGTTACTACGCCAGTTAGCCGTCTCTGAGGTGCTCTTTGAAAAGTGTTTGGAACAGCAAGGACTTCCACGGCCTGTGTTCAGCAATGCACTCCTATGTCACATGATGCTAAAAGAGGATGCTCCTCATGGCTTTCAACACCTGACCCTAGGAAAAGAAGCCTCTTTACAGTTGTCCATTCCAGGTCGGTGTGTGCTTACATCTGGCTGTCTGAGGCCCCTGTGAGAGGCTGGCTCAGTATATGATGGACACTTATGTAAGTGGACACCTTGCACTGATCCAGACAACCCCTATGGGGATTTTAGTGGTCTTAGACAACCTTAGAAAGCTCTCTAAGTGGTAGCTGTTGACAGCAGCCTTAAGGCTTAGTCCAGAAGGAGTGTAAAGCAGTTTGTTTTACTGGAACATAATCTTTTAGGCATAGATTTAGTGAAAGAGAACCACACAGTGTATTTATAAAAAATATGTATTTATTATAAGACACTCACTAACATATACCGATATTTCTTAGCCGGAGATATACACAATAGACACAATACTTTCCAATAGAAACAGGTACATAGCACAGAATACACAGTGGTCCTCAGGGGGAGACAAACCATATACTAAAATAGTGGTATGCGAACCACGACTCGAGTAAAGACAATAGTCAGAGGACGTAGAAGTGCCGGGGACACAAGGAATCACGCAAGGTGAATATCTAGGAGCCCCACGGAAGTCGTGTGCAGTGTAGGAACACAACTGCGTTCCTCGTACAAATCAACGTGTAAGTCACAGTTGCAATTTTAAAGAACAACCCTTCCCAGTGGACCCTGAAGAAACGCTGTGGAAGACAAGAGGTTGGCGAGCCACCCCACATGTAGATATCTTAGGAACCAGGATACCTGCACCAGGGAAGCCAGGTACATCGGTGTGAAGTGGCGTCGGAAACCGTATTCAAATTCAATAGGAGACTTCAGAAAGATGCAGCTGCTGGAGAAGGTGAAAGTGTCCAGTGGAACCCAAAGGTGGATTCAAGATGTGAAGAACCTGCAAGCAGAGAAGACAGAGTCTATGCCATTCAGGAGTGACCAGGAGGCACTGAAGACGAATGGTCACCGATGTCGGGTGTTGTAGGAGAGCTGACGGTGACCTTGGAACTACAGCTGTGTGGACCAGGCGACTTACACAAGCTGTCCCATGTCGGATGTCGAGAGTTGAGGGGTCGGTATTCGAAGGGGGCACCAACAAGCCTTGTCCACTGCAAACTACAAGGAAGTTGAAGAAGGTGCAATGTTGGGACCAGCAAAGGTACCGGAGACTCACCACAAGCAGGGGATTCAGGTCAGGCCCTGGGCAATATGTAGAGCCCAAAAGAATTCAAAGGAGACCCTCAAGAGGACCCACAGGCCGGAGGCACTGGAGTAGCAGAGGACCTCGAGCAGCTCACCAAAGATGCAGGCCTATGGTGCAAGTGATGCGGTGAGGTTGGGGCTACTTGGAGCTCAAAGATCTTGATGGAAGGACCCCAACAAGCCTTTGCAACTGAAAGTCGATGCAGTGACAGGGTATCTGTTCCTGCGGCTTCGACGAGGGATACAGTCTTCAAACTTGGTGAGAAGTCAGGGCAGGCCTCGTAGGATGTGAAGAACCACCACCCATGTTGCTGAGCCTTTCAGAGTCCGTGGGAGCCCAGGATCAGCAGACCGGTCAGCTTAGTTGCTGTGCCTGCAGATGCAGGGAAGTGACTCCTTCACTTCGAGGGAGATTCCTGCAGGTGTCTTGGATGCTCACAGGCCTTGGAAGGTTTCCTGTATGGAGCACAGGCACAGACATTGCAGCAGACAAGCAAGGCAAAGAGCTCAGGAGCAGCAGGAGTCTTCCTGGTTGCAACCTTGGTGCCCCGAGCAAAGTCCAGCATGCCCAGTTGGCCGAAGTTGAATTGGTGTCTGAATTGAATCGTGTCCCACAACAAATTTAGGGACCCACCCTCAGGTAAGCCCTTAAGTACCCTAAGGAAAGGGTTTGGTTGATTCAGGGGGCTCTACCTAAGGAGGGGCTGGACAAGGGGGAGGATACTCCCTGTCCTTTTTCCACTTTCACGCCAGAGCGGGAGCCAGCGGCTCCCTGAACTGGATTGAACTATGCATGGAGGGCACCAAATGTGCCCTGCATGCAGACTATGTAGCGCTGGCAAATGCACTCCTACCAGTCCCCATTACACTAAACCTTATCTGAGAGGTGGTCACACCTCCCAGTGACAGGATGCCGATTATTCTGTCTTCCCCTGCTCGAGCTTGGCTCAGCAGCAGGAAGGCAGAATCGTGTCTCTGGTCTGCAGCAGCCATGTTGTGCTGTCCAAGTCTAGAAGACTGGTACCAGGATCACTGAGGGCCTAATGGAGGGCCTTTACAGTATTTGGAATCATTCCCCCCACGCTGTTTACGGTGTGTGAGGTATGATTCCGACATGTTTGATACCAAACGTGACCGGGTTCATTACAGCCAGTTTTCGAGATAGTCATCGCTTAGTGACACAGTGCTCCTCTATATTTTATATGGCTGTCTCATTTACAACCCGGGAGAATGTACTCCGAAGGCTGGAGGGGTGTGCTGCAGAAGCACCCTCACACTTAGAACCGAGCGCCCTGCCTTCATGATTGAAAAGGCCTGCTGTAGGGGTGATTTATAGGTTTTAAGTGCAGTGACCCTAGATATAGGGAAACCTATATCTTTTGTAATTGGTGCTAGCACCAGCTTACACAGGCTGCAATGACAGGCCGGTACTGATAGTTGGAATAGTCTCCCATATGTGGCATAATACAGGCTTCAGCCTGTGGAAGGGCCTCTGGGGTACCTATGCCCTGGGTCCTCTTGCACCATATAGTAGGGACTTATAAGGGTCCCCCAGTATCCAATCTGGGATGTACCTAAGTACTTACCATAACAATTTAGGTGAGAAAACAGAGAGACTGGTGTCCTCATTAGCAGGATCCCTGCCAGACTAGTCAGAAACAGCATTACATCAAGCAAAAAGTGGGGGTAATCATAGAAGCAGATCCTACTTTCCTATAGTCCCCAACACATGTTCTCACCTCCCCAATCAAGGATGGGTATCAGGCTACTCTGCCAACTCCATTCATGCACAGAACTGCCTGGCTTCTATCTGTACTGCAGAGTGCCCTGAAGCCACAGCCCTGCCTCTAACTTTCATCATTTAACTAGGACATGCACTGTGTGACCCTCTGCCGCGCGCCACCACCCACCGGTGCTGCAGTGTTGAAAAGAGTGTACTCCTGGGGCACAGTGATCATTTTACTGTCTCTGTGTTTGGATCTCAAAATAGCACAGTATAAAGTTCCTTCATTTCTAATCTATTTTTCCCTGGACAGCGCCTATTTATATTTCCTTTTTCTAGGTTATTCTATACTATCGGTATTTTGTTTTTTATTTTCTCCCCCTTCAGGTGCTGTGTCTGGCACAACAACACTTGCTTGTACCCCGGTGCCTCGAAACATAAAGTGCAGCACCGTCACTTTCATGCGCACACCTACATAGGGAACTGTGTACAAAGTCCCCTGGAGGCATTGACACCAAGAGCTGCCTACCCGCACCAGGTCACCTACTCCCCATTGGTTCACTCACCCTCAGAGAGGACGCCGAGGGGAAAACACCCCTTTTCAGCCCTCAGTTGGCTTGCTAAATCTTCAAAATTAGCAATCCAGGCCTGTGCCAGTCATACCTCAGGGTGGAGTGGATGTGGGTGCTGCCATGCAGTGCACAACACAGCCAAGGGGCCTCCTGACTCACTGATCCGCCTCGCTTCCGGGGTCAGGGTCTCTGCACTGGCGTAACATGGAGGGGGCCCCTCTGGACTCTCTCAGGCAGGGTACTGAAGTGAGGGCCCCCCCTGGAGCTCGGGCCCCTGCGCACTGCGGGGGCTGCAGGGGCTTTCTCATGCCAGTGGGTCTCTGCTTCTCCCTCTGTCTTGGTGGGAGGCAGTGGAGGATGCTGCTGGGCTATGTTCTTCTATCGCAACTTGGAGAGGCCCTGGCATGAGTCAACAGACACTTGTACTGAGGGCCTGGTCGACCCTTAATGTGAATTAATAACCCCAAGTCAAAGCGTTTATGCATGCAACGCCTCCCATTAGAACTTCTCTAACTGATCAAGAACTGAGTAATAATGTATCTTTTGGAAAAGAGTTCAGTATAAAGTGTCCAAGTACATGCTATCCAGCAACACATGAGAATAGTGTTAAATAAATGACAACTAAATAAACTAGAAAAAGGCCTCATAACTACGTGGAAGAGACCTTAACGTTCTCCTAAAACATCAAATTTAATAAGAGTGTCAAAAAAGATGTAATATAAAACTTCAAAGTGCCTAAAACAATACCGCCTGGCTTATCCTCACTACAAAATGCTACGATCGCATCTGGCCCACCTTATAACGTTTCACTGATTACATATCAAAGAAAGAGCCCAGTTCAAGACAGTGCTTGGTCCACAAGACGCTGCAAGACAGGACCCCAGGGTATCCTGCTTGGGCATTCTAGCCCTATTACCGCTAGAGGAATTTGAAGTCATCCCACTATAACACGATTGACCCAGGTTTAGACATACAATTGGGCGGCTTCCATGTACAGCGACCTACCCTCAGGAACCACCTACATGTGCGCCTAAGGCTTGAAAAAGACTAAAGAAAATCTGGTGTGAAATGGAGACTCGCTACCCACTCAGCCTATGGTTAAAAACCTTATACTCTTCTTTAAACTGTGACCACACAGACTTACATCTGATCAGTTGCCAGGGGAACGGATTTTTCCAATCTGCCACTAGACCCTGCAGCTCACTGGACAACTTCCCCATCTGATAGTCTGGAGCATACTAGCTTTACTAAAAAAAATAAAAATATACATTTCACACTGTCATCGTATCTCACTCCTGAGTGAATAACCTAGTTAGAGGACCAGACTGGAAGTAAATTAATTTAGGAATTTGTTATAATCTTTACTAAGTCACAGTTTTCACAGATGTAATTTTAAATACAAAAAAAACATGTTTTTTCAATGATTCCATAGGAGGATAAGCAGGACCACTTCGGATGCCTCCATGGAAGGCATTGCTTGTGGAGTTTGTCAGGCCCCCGCTCTCCCTGGGATTGCTAATGATTCTGATCTCCTGTTGTTTTCACCAAACGAGGTATTAAAAGGGAAGCGCATTTTCAATCTGCTTAAAGCTTTGATATGCGAGAGTAAGAGATGCTGTATCGATTAGCAACAACATTAGAAGATCGATGAGAGGTACTGTATGCCGAAATTGACATGCACGGATAATTCTCATTGGCGCGGATGCGGCCGGAGAGTAGCTGAGGCCTCCGCACTGCAACAAGTGCCCGAAATCAAAGACTCGGAGGTAAAGAGGGGGGCTGGGGCTCGGGGTCGATAATTCCATTAGAAGCAGAGATTTGTACACGCGCAGTGATAAAGAAGCGTTAAACTGCCGGAGTTGTTGCAAGATCTTTTCTAGTCATTAACAACTCCCGTCCTCGCCGATATCACTGACAGAAGTCAAGCGCTCCCACCGATACGAAAGATTATGGGGCTTATTTACAGAATGGGAAGAAGTGACGTAACATTGGCGCATCTCGTCACAGGCTGGTGAAATGATGCCTTCGGTGCAGCTCACAATATGTCCTTTGAGCTCGAAAATACAGGAGGAAATTCCTAGCGCTGCAAAAAGCTAGAGTACTGCGCCTAGAAGCCTGAGAGTGGTTGGATCCCTCCACTAGCCTTAGTCTTCCTGCACTGTTCCAACTAACTCCTAGATAATAGGCAGATGTTTCTTGAATCCCCTGAGTGTGAAACCATCTGCCAGGGCGTATGAACTGAGCTGGTTGAAGACGATTGGCTCACACTTCATCTTTCAATGACCTCTCCCTCCCTACTTTCCTCCAGTTCCCCCCCTGATTTCTTCTGGTAACGGGGTAGCCCCTGGATTTCAAGGCTATAGAAATAGAGTTCAAATCAGTCTTGTCCCTGCTCCAATAGGAACAATTGAGCCCAAACTGCCAGGCCAGGTCCACCCTGAACACTAGCAAGGTTGATTTGCATATGGTTGGGTCCAAACTTAAGTGGCATAGTGGGCAAAAGAATGATGGCTTGGAATGCTACCCCGAGGGGTGCAAGTCTTGAGACTTATTGCACGTTACAATAAAGGGGGTTGAACCCATGCAGTCGCGGGGACCTGGGCGCTATATGGTACATATAAGGAGAGGGTCCCCGCAAGGGAAGCGTGTTGTATGCTACACACACTAACACTACTTTAGACTAACAAACAAAAATATCACAAGGGATTTACAGGTATTGTCATTTATTTTTCAACACCAGATATCTACCATTACCAAATTACTTCACATTCAATAAATAGCCCCAAACGGGGAGAGGAAAGGAAGGAGAGGAAGGGGTGGTGCTCAAGGGAGTGTAAAGTCAAAGAAAATCAGCACAGTCAAAAAACAAGTGATAAATACAATATTCCAAATAGAATCATAACAATTCAGATACAAAAGCCAAAAATCAAGGCATCCATTGATAAACTGTTAACTAATGACATTCAACGGTCACATACTAAAAATCAGAACTGTCAGGGGCATGTGCCGGAAGTCCAAGAAAAGAGCCGTCGACGTTTCGACACCTATCTGTAGGCTACGTTAAGTCCTTTAGTGGGGTCTTCATCAGGACATATACAGGAAAGAAGTGGAGTGGGGCAATCCTATCATGGAGTCAAGGCCCAGCTGGGCTCTAAACGTAGGAATTGAGTAAGCCACGCAAAGAGTTGTGGTCGATCTCAGCGATAATGTTTCGCAAAAAAACTTCAACCATTCGGCCAAATGGTGAGTTTAGTGTTGCCGCCCAGTTGTCATTTGTCGTATTCAGATGTCTGAAAAGCCGAGGGTGCAAACAGGGTGCACAGGATGAAAAATCTTGAAAAAGCGGTGAGGACCAAGAGCCGCTAGTTGTCTTTAACCATGGGACACAATTCCTTGCATAATTCGGTAACAAATGAGGTCTAAGGCATCAGGTCTTTTAATGCTGAAGATCGCTCCAGATTAACAGCGGGAGAGAAACCTAATTGAGCAGCCGACCTTCAATACAGCACATGTGTGCTCTGTGGTGAAAACGACGACAACTGTCCGTTACACCGCAAACCTGAGGATCAAGAAGGCAAAGGACGGACAGCCGTTCCGTCAGCCTCAATGCGAGTCAATCAGACACCCGGGAGGGCCGCTATAGTTAAGGCCGTCAGCATAAACTCTGCATTAGCGGTTTTGCAGAGTTTATGCTGACCGGCCTTGACTACAGCGGCCCTCCCGGGTGTCTGATTGACTCGCATTGAGGCTGACGGAACGGCTGTCCGTCCTTTGCCTTCTTGATCCTCAGGTTTGCGGTGTAACGGACGTTGTCGTCGTTTTCACCACAGAGCACACATGTGCTTTATTGAAGGTCGGCTGCTCAATTAGGTTTCTCTCCCGAAAAGACCCGATGCCTTAGACCTCATTTGTTACGGAATTATGCAAGGAATTGTGTCCCATGGTTAAAGACAACTAGCGGCTCTTGGTCCTCACCGCTTTTTCAAGATTTTTCATCCCGTACACCCTTTTTGCACCCTCGGCTTTTCAGACATCTGAATACGACAAATGACAACTGGGGGGCAACACTAAACTCACCATTCGGTCGAATGGTTGAAGTTTTTTTGCGAAACATTATCGCTGAGATCGACCACGACTCTTTGCGTGGCTTACTCAATTCCTACGTTTAGAGCCCAGCTGGGCCTTGACTCCATGATAGGATTGCCCCACTCCACTTCTTTCCTGTATATGTCCTGATGAAGACCCCGCTAAAGGACTTAACGTAGCCTACAGATAGGGGTCGAAACGTCGACGGCTCTTTTCTTGGACTTCCGGCACATGCCCCTGACAGTTCTGATTTTTAGTATGTGACCGTTGAATGTCATTAGTTAACAGTTTATCAATGGATGCCTTGAGTTTTGGCTTTTGTATCTGAATTGTTATGATTCTATTTGGAATATTGTATTTATCACTTGTTTTTTGACTGTGCTTATTTTCTTTGACTTTACACTCCCTTGAGCACCACCCCTTCCTCTCCTTCCTTTCCTCTCCCCGTTTGGGGCTATTTATTGAATGTGAAGTAATTTGGTAATGGTAGATATCTGGTGTTGAAAAATAAATGACAATACCTGTAAATCCCTTGTGATATTTTTGTTTGTTAGTCTAAAGTAGTGTTAGTGTGTGTAGCATACAACACCCTTGAGACTTATTGCAAGCATTCCTCCCATCACCCTTTGTGTGTTTGACTTCAATGACATTTATCACTTTATAGCATGAAAATAGATATCCACCAACCTGTGTTTGATGTACCACCCTCAGTGGCAAGGATATGCCCAGATGTGGGTCTCATGTCCGCTGTGCCACTGGAGTCAAGTTCTACCCAACTGACAAGCTCCAATAAGGGCAAAACTAGTCTTGGGTTGCTTGTGTTCTGGTTCAGGGAAAACCTGGCCTGGCAGTTTGGGCTGGACTGTTCCTATTGAACCGTGTGAAGACTGATTTGCATATGGCTGGGTTCAACCTGAAGTACGTAAAAGGTAAAAGAACAATGGATTGAAATGCTACCCAGAGCGACTGTCAGTGGGTATACTTATTGCAAGCATTCCTCCCATCACCTTTAGTGTGTTTGACATCAATGACATTTATCACTTTATAGCATGAAAATAGATATCCACCAACCTGTGTCAGAACCTCCCCAAATGTATCATCTAATTAAGGACAATATCACTTGGGCGGAAGGATTCCTTCCGTAGCTCAGATAACAGATGCCACTAATAAAGGTCTCTCTGGAATATCATATCAATAATCTCCTACCTTAAATTTTCAATGCTGCGGGTATCAGTATATACAGGAAGGAGGTCATAGCGCAAGATTCCAAGTTTATTTCAATGGTCCTCACAGAAATGAGCAAAGAAATTGGGAAAATCCATGTGAATCATGATTTTTCTGCAGTTTTGAGCCCAGTCATTTCGCCAGTTTCCAGTTGGTATAATGGCCTTTGAAAGACTATGGGAATGTTGTATTTCTGCATCCCTTGTAATTCTAGTTCAGTTAGAAACACAATTTCTAGTTAATTGTGAATTATGCAGGATCCATGATGGGGGCAAGAGGGTGTTGTTTTGCACCATCATGGGAAAATGGTGAAGAGATTGAGACAGTTGCCTGCAACTCATTGTGTGATCTTGCTAGGTAGCTTTTGCTAGGGAAATTGAGCACACAAATTCAGCTGTCCACCCCCACTAGTTATTCCATAATCAGAGGAGAAACTCCGGACTCAACATAATATTTCTCCTATGAAAGAGTAGGCAGCACAGGCCGTCTTGTGAAACCTTGCAGGTACAGCTTCACTTTGACTAGATTACTCTTGGAGGCTCTGATAGAGGAATGTCCTACGCAAGATGCTCCCAGCATGTTTGTCTCCCGCATGTCTCCTTGCACACCCACCCTGATGGGGCTGCCTGGCCCCAACCAGCACCTATACTCAGAGTACTGTGTGCCTGAAAGGCTTCCCATTCAGTGCTAATGTCATCCTGATGTATTTTGTAGAGGCTAAGTCATTCGTACTCACAAACATTTACTCAGGGCCCACACCGTACACTACAGTCTGGATGTACGTCGTTACAACGCATGCTTTTACAACGCATGCCTTTACAACGCAACTTTTACAACGCAAGTCGTTACAACGACTTGCGTTGGGGGGCGCTGTATAGTGAATAGTTTAATTTACTATTCCAACTCCAGTCCCCGTGGATAGTAGGGAAGGTGTTGGATAGTAAATTAGAACTATTCCCTATCCTAGAGCGCCCCCCAGCGCAAGTCGTTGTAATGACTTGCGTTGTAATGGTTGCGTCGTAAAGGTACTTCGTTGTAAAAGTTGTGTTGTAAACGCTGTTCCCCCTACAGTCTACTATGTGCCCAACGGCCGCATCAAAGCTGTGTGGCATCCCCAAGCAGACAGTGTTAGGTGAGGAATTATGGGGATGGAAAAAAACCCTCACCTTTTCCAAAGATTTCTAGGAAATGAATTCTTTCTAATCTTTCTTGTACATTTTACATTCTGTTACCTGTAGGTTATAAAACCAGAAATAGATACAAAATATTTTGCCTGCCTGCTCCCCTACCCACACTCACTGACCCTGCCCCACTGTACTCATGATCATAATTTCCTTACCTTGTTTAATGCACCTCCGCTGTTCTTCCAGCTAAGCCTGTGATGCCTACGAGCAGGGATGCCTTGCTGAAAGTACAAGCTGAACTTGCTGTTGAAACAAAGCCCAAAACACGAAAAGCATGAACAGCATCCCTTTGCAAAGTCGTTTTCATAGCTCTTCCGATTTTGGATATTGTTTCTAGAGTAATTCCAGCTTGTTCTATGAGCAGGGCAGCCTTGATCATAAAACAAGGAGAACTAACTTTAGAAACAAAGCCCCGAATCACAAATTGATGTTGCTTGGCTAGAATTAACCATAAATGGACCTTGAGCAGCTTTCTCTGCTGCAAACAGGGATCCCAGAGGGAGCTCTGTAGGTTGCAAGGAAAGGTCTGCTGGGCCGTACTTTGAGTACCACTGGGCCTAGTCATGGGAAGCAGCCCCCTTCAAGTTTGATGTCGGTGTCTTTGAGTCTTACTATCCCTGAGTAACTAGAGAATGCCATTAATCCAGAAATCCTATAGAAGGAACAAGTAGCCAGCTGCACCTTGGAAAAAAGATTCAGGAACCACGTACGTCTACTGAAATAAACAGGATCCTGGCGACCTCCCAGAGCCCAGTGTAGGACAGCATCACAATCTGCATATTATCTAAAACCATCACTAAACTTTGTTAACGCCGGATTCTTATCTAGATTTTTAATCTTCTCTTACCAATTCGAGAACCCTCTTTCCGTTGGACCTTTCTTGTCTGCTAGGAAGTGTAAAGGGGAGAACTCTTTTCATTTGCAATATACCAATGACCAAATCAATCTAATTCAATAAACTACTGACTACAGAAATAAGTTTAAAGATTTAATACAAAGCCAACAACAGTTTGACATACAAACACCTCAGCAAGAGGTTAAGAAGATAAACAGGCACTAATACAAACATAATCCTATGCAGGAGTCTCAGACGACTCACGATTATAATCAAGGTGATCTCCAAAATCATCAGGCAAACGATTATGGTCCCCACTTGAAGTGTAGAACGCATTGGCCTAAAGGAAAAAATAACAATTAATCTATACCTACTCTATCACTAAAGTGGCATTCCTACTTAGCATCATCCCCAGGCTAGAGAAAAGGTGTCAGCAGTGATGACTTCCTCAGAAGTGCACTCACTATGCAAAAGGAAATTAGCCAAAGCTATAGAGCTTGTTCTAAGAAGCGCCCTCTAGCTTCCCCTCTAGTCCTCTTCTGCTCCACCCTCGGGGGTACTGTCCCTAATACAAAATCCCCAAAACAGTAGACACGCCCTGAGCACACCCCCCTAGGCAGGCCTTCTCTCTGGAAATTTCCGTCTAACTCTGACTTCATCCAAGAACCGTTGGGCCGACCTTGACTTCCAGACACCGTGTTCGCTTAAAGTATCATATCAGCATTTCTGGACCCTCACGTGGCACCTGCTCCAACCGACCTAACTCCTAAAACAAAAGAGTTATTCTGCCTAACGAGACATGCGTCCTTGTACCTTCAACTGAAACTTGTAAACATCTAGACCTTGTCTGCATACAGTTTTTACTGACTTTATTCAACTAAAGAAAAGAGCCTTCCCAAGGAAAAATACATTTCGGGCCTACTGATTCAGCTAACATAAGAAATCACAAATAGGCCTCTTCTTGTACTTATATGCAATTTGGCCTTTACACATTTAAGCACACATTTCTAAAGACACAATATGAGCATTACATTTAGAAATGTCTAATGCATTACTTCCTATTACACGAGTAAGCAAATATACACGTGCAAACTTTAATATGGTGCACGTTCATTCTAATGCATCACTATATACGTGAACTAATACATTTTGCATTACCTAAGGCACATTCTCGGTTCAACACTACATTAGTCTTTAAAATTACATGGATATATTTCTAAGCACTCCTAATATATGCAATTTTAATACTACATTTCTAATAGCCACACGTTAATACAGTCCTTTAAATATGCAGGTGCTGACTAGCCAAGATATGACGCACCCTACATTTTTCAGAATAACATGGCGCTTGTCAACTTGTTCCGCACATCATTCTATATTAAATTTAGGCTTCTTTTGAAAGGATCCATTAACCATTGTACCTCTTCCTGATGGGAAGCCTGTCATTGCAGTGGCCATTTAGGGGGCAATTTAGAGTTTGACAAACAGCTTACTCCATCACAAATGCAATGCAATACTCTTTCCACCAAAATGCAGGTCTGCCTGCTCCACTTAGTTTCGAGAAGACAATCCGCTTTCCTTTAGTGGAGCCCCCATTGGATCTGTCAACAGAAAGCTTGCTCCAATTGTCCAACAGAGCCGGGTCCATCGGAGGAAATGCATTACACCACCTGCTTTATTTAGAGTAGGGGATGTGATACTCTTTTTTAGTTAGTCCGCCACCGCCAGGTAAAACCTAGCTGTTAGGGACATTAAACAATAGATAATGACTCCACTTTCGGCGAAATAGCATCCTGGGTATGAGGGCCATTGTTTATGTGTTTCCCAATAACAAACTCCCACCCTGAGTTTGTAAACGTTTGATAAACGGTTGTCAAAACTGATGGCAGCCATCTGCCAAACATTTTATACCTTGACAGAAACCATCATAACAACAGTTTTTGTCATGATACAGAGATTACTGCTGGGCCATCGGTGATCTAAAAATCTGGCAGATGGTAGTCTATCAGGTTGGCAGACATAATGGCTTCTGCAAATCTAAAGAACGGGCTAATGTCCACTAACCTCTAACTTTGGCCCCCATTTCCTGGTGGCTTTTGTGCCTATTAGTATTGGGCTGAGGAGAGCCATGCACCTTATCTCTTAGCTTCTTGGTTGCCCACTAGTCACACACATTACCCCTAAAGTACTTTGTGCCTTCTGCACATACTTAACTACTTTTCAGAATTGGGAAGGAATTAGGTAAACGCATGTAACTAGTGCTTCTTTCTTGATCTCTTTTTATTTGTCACCCTAAACCAGTTCCATAATCCACTTGTTTCCACTGAGGGACAATCTACCCCCTAGACCAATTGCTTCTTTCTCTTCAGTGAGTGTTCCTATCTCACAAGTTACCTGCTACCCTTTATTAGCTAGAGGGAGTGTCCTGATATTCCTTTTTGGCATTCTCTTGAGTCTAATCTAATGTATCTCCATTATATGCATCTCAAATGCAAAAGGGACAAGGTCAGCTTGTTGGGACGAAAAAGTCCCCTGTATGGCATTGGAGGGTGTGTATCCGCGAGGTGTGTTTCCCATAGCAAGTCTCTGATGATATTTGGATGTTTGATCAGCATGTGTGTGAGAGCTGAGGACCTACTGTGACATTAAATGCAACCCACAGCTGTGCACTGCAGTCTGCTGGGGCACACCTTCTGGATACTTCTTTACTTTTTGGCTACTGTCAGATTAGTATGCAGTGGAAGACAATGGGGGCAGCAACAGATTGTAGTGGCAGGAATGGCATTTTTACCCGTTACCTGGCGCAGATAGTTGCCTACTAGTGTTTCCAGTTTTCAAATTGGCCTGTCAGTCCCTCACAACCAGGTGTTTCACTCCAACCATGTAGGACATGGATGCCACATGTATGTTTACCCTATTTGTGGTGGGGGCAAACCAGGAGTGCATTTTGATTGCCTGAACTCGAGTGGTACATAAGATGGAGCATGGATAGGGCCCAGAGAGCAATATGAATTGCAGGGCTTCTTATGGAATGTCTGAAATCCTTTTAGTGGACTCCAGTGGTAAAAGGATCTCACTAATACATTTTGAACCCCACACTCCTGATTGCCCTGCGACGCCTAACATTTTTTCAAATAGAGTGCTACAGAGGAAGACCTAGCAGGGGAAGAATAGAAGATGTAGCACTGCATCATGGGTCAGCAATTGAGTGGGAGCTCCCTTGCTATCTCATGCAGTGCAAATACTATTTCAATACATCTCACAGAAGCTCCGCTTTAGCCACCGTACAATCCTGGAGACACCTTGCCTTGTAGGCAGCTTGGAGCTCATCCATGTTGCATTGCTCCCTATTATGAGTCTCATTAATGAAGTTTGTCTGCCACATTTACTCTCTTGCTGTTAGAAACAGTATACTCTATCACGGTGTCACCTACAGACTGAGACCTGAACTCACAATGGATACCAGCAGTACCACGCCTTTGCTTCATGTCTCGGGGTAAGCACTGGCTACTGGGCAGTTCAATACTAGAGAGCATTGGTTTATCCGGCACCGTGGGTACTCTTGTACTGCCCTTTGGGTGTCATAGATTCCTATTTGGGTGTTCGCTCTGCAGAGAGTAGAGTAATTGAACACTCAAGGCTCACATTTTAATGTTTTTGGAAGTATGTAAAAATTGTTTTGAAATGAAAAATTCTTGTATTGCAATGGTTTTAACGAACTATGCAAATAAAAATACACATTGGGGGGGCGATGGGGGCTTGAAGGACACATATAGTAAGACATAAAGGAATATACTTCTCAGATTTATTTATTTTTAAGCGCTGATAGGTCTTTAATTGCAAAAGAATAGTTCAAAGCATTAGAAGACAAGAGGTGCATAGAAGGTAGCAGAACATAGCACCTTCTGTGCCAAGGATAGAATAACAGGTGTATTTATAGCGCTTACGCAGTAAGATGCTGCAATGCAGTTAACACCGAAGTCTATGGACAATTTTAACAACACAGGCTGGAGATCTCTGGTCCTCAGTAAACTCTATAAATCTTTGGGATAGTGTTTCTTAATGATTCTTGGTATCAGCGTGATATTACAAGTGTAACCTTGGTCTAGCAGGACAACTGACACAAGAGATGCCCAAAAGAATAAAACCCAAAGCAAACTGGGGTTTGCAGCTAGCCCACAAAGTCGATGGCAAAGAGAAAGCCATCTAAATTCAAATGTTCCATTGCCCAATAAATGAAGCCACTGATAATCTGGGTGCCCAATTATTGGGTAAACACCACAGTTTTGAAGAGACAAGTTACAGCTCCAAGTGTTCAAGGATTGTCAGGAAGGCACACAATTTTAAGGGTCTGTATCTTGTAGCCAAACAGTTGCAGTTAAAAGTTTTGATGATGTGAGAATCCAGAGCCCAAGGGGGTACCCACTCAACCAGCCTGTACGCACTGGTTACTGTGGGAAGTACTGGTTTAGGGTCAATGTCCTATCACACCTTTAAGCAGCAACAGTATGTCATAGGAGGACAATTACAGAATCAAGCTTACCAATTCCAGCCATCAGGCGTAGTTGGAAGGTCAGGGCCGGTGTAGTTGCAACTGGACCTGAGCTTATTGTTTATTTATTTATTTATTTTATTTATTTTTAGAGTTTTCTATAGCGCGAACTTGAACCGATAAGGTTATCAGAGTGCTTTACATAGCACCAGTTCCGTTCCATGTTGTCACAGCAGTTTACATAGAATCAGTTACGTTGCACATTTCAGGATCTTGAACCGATTAGGTTATCAGAGCGCTTTACATAAGACAGCATTCGATGTCCAGTGCCCTCCTCCGCCGTGTAGCGGGGGACCTCATCCAGCCCTCCGAAAGTCGTCGAGCTGTCGGGACTAGGCTCCTGGAATTTCAGCTGACTTAGGATTACACGCGTTACAAAAAGGTGCAAATAGAAAAGAAAAAAAATTGCAAATGTACAAGAGATAGAATACACGAGGAGGAGATACAAATGGATATACTCTAGGCCTATACTGGTCAGAGGCAATAAGAGAGACAGTAGGAAAGTCAAAAGGACAGTGAGAGATCACTAAAATGGCGGAAGAAAAAGTTAGTAGAAGAGGCACATCATATAGAGATAATGGCGGGGAGCGCGAAGGTCTGAGTCCGAAGGTTAAGAAAGAGGGCTGGCATAGCCAGCAGGTCCAGGGGGGGACAGGCAGTCTGCAGCAAAGTCGCAGCCTCATCGTTCAAGAGGAGCTGGGCAGGGGAGTTCAATCCGGAGACCAGAGGAGGGTCAGGGGAGAAAGACCCCCGGCGCCCAGGCAGAGATGGAAGGCAGCAAAGTTTGAAGCAAAGGTTTCCCCTGGCATGCGTTCGTGTCCCTGGAGCCTGTGTCCGCCGGTCATCGGAAGCGTGTCCCCAAGGGCGCCATCTTGGAGTCAGGCACCGTTTGTGCGAAGCAGCGTGGTCAGTGAGGGGGGGTGGGGGGGGGCACATTTCTAACCTCGGGCCCAGGCCCGTCTGTTGCGAATAATGGATGCATGGCCCCCCGGAGCAGGTAGGTGAGGATAGTCTCGAGGCAGCGCCGTCGTTAGCAGAGGGCGCCGCCGTCAATCACCGGCCCCTTTCGGGTGTAACCGCAGAATCTCGGGTGGGGGGTACTGAGTTTAGAAATAACATGTGTTTAAAAGCACCTGCTGCAGAGTTCCTTGTGTGTCCAGCAGTTTTCAGGCGGCAATAAAAATATCAAGATAACGCTGGTGATGAATGTTTCTGCTGGCGAGAGATTTGAGCTTTGTCTAGTGGCAGCTTTGACTCATCATAAAGTAGCACAGAGGGTTAATTTACACATGTATAATTCATTGCCTCTGTATAATGTGTGTGTGATGGAAAGTGCTCCGACACCCTGCACTGGTATGTGTGGTCCTATAGAACAAATGAAATGTATGTGAGAGGGGGCTAAGGAGAGATGTGGGGCACTGTTGGACGGTGGTAGTGAGGGAATCTGTGGAGATGGAGGTCATGGGGAGGGGGCGTCAAAAAACATTATTGCACTGGCCATCATCAGCACTAAAGCCAGCCCTGCTGAACATCCCTGGGTGAAAGCAAAATATCACTTATTGTTTTGAGGTCTGGGGATAAGGTCAATGCTTTGTGCATTTGGATCAGTCTAGCTAACCTGCAGGGTTTATTTGCTGTTCCTCTGAAGCCATTCTACTTGCAGGTTTAAGTTCAGCTGATCCATGCTCAAGTCTCAAGGTCAAGCAACTCCTAGCTTCCCTTATGCAGATCTGACCCAAATCTTCAAGTCAAGGCACTGCCGCATCTCTTCCAGATCCTGGAAGAGAAAAGCATGATGGAGTCCTGATACTGGTTAGAGACCTTCTCTAGGTTATTCTCTATAGCTTCTTTCAACTTTAAAGCAAATACAAGGGACTATTGGGGACCAGTTCTTATCCAGTTCTTATGCACCACAACGCACTTTCAAATCACTGGGACAATATCTACGTCAAGTTGTCAGTAAGAGGATTTTTGCGTTTAGTAAGAGCAACAGCGAAAGCTTGGAATAATCTCCCCTTGACCTCTTGTCTTCAATAGCACCTTGGGATTTCAGATTGTTTGGAAACCCTTTGGGTCTCCACTCACTCCATGGTCTTGGTTTGTGTGTGTGTGTAGTTTTCAATAGCACAAAGAAGCTGTGGTGTACATAGCACGTTAGAAGTACTACTAACCATTTTAAATAGTGGCCATGGTAGGAAGCCAGGGCACATCACATGTAGCGTCTTCAAAAATCATATTTTCAACCAATACAATGTATGGAATCTCTGTTTAACTTAAGTGGATGGGTACAAGTAAATGATCAAAAGGGCTGCAGGACATACGGCCACATGCATCATTGTTGCCGTTTGCGATTTCTTAATTGCGAAAATTAAGGAATCGCAATTAAGAAATCACAAACGGCTATGCACCAAGAAATCACAATTTTTTTTCTTAAATTTCCTTAATTGCGATTCACAATTTGTGAATCACAATTAAGGGAATCCCTTCCCATTGATTCCTATGGGCCTAGAGGCCCATAGCAATGAATGGGAAGTCATTTTCAATTTGCGATTAGCAATTTGCGAATAGCAAATTGAAAATGCAATTTCAAGGGTGCAGGAGGGGTCCAAAGGACCCCCCCATGAACCCTCCCTGCACCCCTGAAATATAACTTCAAGTGCATTTTTCACACACACATGCCCTAAGGGCATGTGTGTGTGTAAAATGAAACTTTCAAAAATGCACTTTTGTGCATTTTTGAAAGTTTTCGCAAATTACCATGAAGGTCAACTTCATGGTAATTTACCTCTCCTTATTTGCGATTTCGCAAATTTAAAATGTTCATGCATTGCAGTTAAGAAATCTCAAATTGCGATTTCTTAAATGCAATCGAAATTTTGGAAATCGCAACGTGATTGCATTTTCTAAAATTGCAAAAAACATGATGCATCCCAATTTTGTCAATTGCATTCGCAAACGGCCGAAAATTGCGATTCGCACCATTTGCGAATGCAATTGACAATGATGCATGTGCCCGATAGTGCTTTCCACGCCGTGAGGGCAACGGCATTGTCCTGGTTTTCCGCCGTGAAGGGAACGGCAAGAGTCTCCACACACCACACGCCGAGAGGGCAACGGCAGTAGTTCCAACAACGCCGAACTTCATTTCCCAGCTGCCTTGGGGACCGGCGCAACAGTGACGCTCCTGACGCGGCAGGAGGCGCTTTAAGAACGCGGAACGCCTCCGGCCTCACGGGACGCCCGTGGGCGGCGCCGGGAGAAGCCCGGGACAAGGGCGGGACCGTCCTAGGCCGTCAGAGGCCGAAGGAGTCTGGGCTGGGCCACTCCCTTTGGCCCTTAGGCTGTGGACCTTTCATTTCGGTTGGAGTGATATTAACTGGTGCCTCGAGAAGGAGTAACAGAAGGACTACCGAACTGAACACTGGGCCCTCAAAAACTGTAAGCTAAAAGAAGAGTTCTAGTGGGGGGCTCCTTGGTCCGTGGTATATGTGTTAATGTGCGGGGCTTGGAGTGCTTTTGGGGGAGTGCTTTAATACAAGAAATTGGGGTAGTTACCTGTTGACGAAACATAGTATGGTTAACAAAGCAAATACCCGTGCTGCAAAATCAAAATCAAATGTCCCCCTCACACCAAGGATAATCATTCAGGATCTCAACTCATTGCCCCCTCCTAAAATATAACCTACTGCGATTGATCGCATTTTGCGGAAAGCCCTAGGGGCAGTTTCCAATGAAATAGAGCGCACGGAGAGACGACTATCGTTAACGCCAGTGATTGACCAGCTCATTCCACCTCAGGACAATATCAATGAGAGAACAGTTGTTTCCCCATGCACTAGCCTTGAGTCACTCTCCCAGGCCATTTCTTGCGCTCAGTTGCCTATTGGTGATGTCCAGGTGACATCCTTGCCAGATAAGAAAGCCCCCACCAGTAAGAAAAGAAGAGCATGTCAGAAGAACCCAGGCACTAAGAAAATTAAATTAAGGTCAACTATCCCCCAAACCAGACACATAGAAGAAGAGGTTTTTGAAGTCCAAGGCGCCCAACAGCTAGCAGCCCCAAGCTGGATGGCTCAGGTGGTTATAAATTTACAAAAATCTTTAGAACTATTTATAGTTAGCCAGATCAAACCACTAGTCAGCAGATTGTACAAAATTATAAATGATTTACATAAGAGGGGAAGGACAATGGGCAGCCCTGTGAACTCCAGTGATAAAGGTAGCATTTTCACATCAGACACTAGCCCAGTCCTTGTCTGCCACACTTTCTGATTGTACTGCCAGTAATCTACAAAGTGTAACACAAGACCCAACACCCCGAGGTTTACCGATGCAAATAAATGCTGTACCCCGCCAGGACGGAGGTACTAGTGTTGTAGATAGAGGGTCTAGCATGTTAACAGCTCAATTGCAAAACAATAAGCCGTTGATTAATAAACCATCAGAGACACAACATCTAAGTTCAGAAACCAATCCTAGATTAACCAATTCCCCACCTAGTATAAATCTTCCGCCTGAGGCATGCCCCTATGTAGTGGTACTTGGGGGAGTCCCAGAATTGAAGCCAGATCAGAAGGAATCCTACCCTGAACTTAAAAACAAGACAATAGCCTGGCTGAATAAGAACAGACCACTGGCAGGGAATAAAAGTGGATAAATCCTGCATGTCAGAAGGGTGAATTGGATTGGTAGGAAAAGCAAAGACCTGGTGGGTAATTGCATAATTGTGAACTTCAGGGACATCAGATTGGTGGAGCACATATTAACTAGTGGCTCTTTTCAACCAGCAAGTAACATAAGCACGTTGCCACTGGGATATTTCTATCCCATGCAATGTGCCCTACACGACCCAAGGCAATACCTGGGGAGACCGGGGATGTGCCAAAATGTCAATGGGATTTGAAGCTATCCCATGAACGATGCTCTGGTAAAAGAACAAGATGTTTCCAATTGGGCAAACAGATTTGGTCCCCTTATGTCCCTAGAAGATAATGATTGACCACGAATTTCAACAGATCAAGTAGTGGAGTCAATCAGGAGTGAGGGCGTTAAAATTAGCTAACCGGACTGGGCAGGAAGAGGGTTGAGGGGGATTAAAAATGATGTCTCACCACAACCCCCTGTAAGTAAAGCACCTCATTTATTAATAAGCCCCAATAAGGAGTTCCTCCAGGAGACTGAAAATCAACCTAGCCCCCAAACACGTAGTATTCTGGAAGAGAGTATGAGGGGGTATCAGCCCCGCCACCAACACAGAGCCCTGGGACACAAATCACACCTCCAAGTACTGAGGAAGGGCTGAGGGTCCAAAGTCAGAGCGATAAAAACTCATGTAGGGAACCTCAAGCGGAGGGGGAGCTAAAGATATTATTGTGGAATATTGCGGGCCTGGCATGAACATTTAATAACAAAGAATGGAGACAGTACATCAGTGGGTTTCAGATAATTAGCCTACAAGAGACCTGGGCGGTTGACAGTAATCCCCTTTACATGGCAGGGCACAAATGTTTTTTTGTGCCAGCTCAAGAAGCTAGTTCAGGAAGAGTGATTGGAGGTTTATCACTATATTTAGACCGAAACCTGGAAGGAGTTTGGACCAGTCCATCTTGGTCATCACACACCATCCAGGCGTTAGGTTTTACTAGTTTCGGGCTAAGGTTGACTTTGTTCAACTTAGATAATGTAGGGACTACAAAAAAAGGAAATAATCCCACATTAAATGAATTAGACTATAGACTTCATCAAGAACTAGCCCATAGAAAAGGGGCTTTAGAAACCTCTATACTAATAATGGGTGATTTTAACTGTCATTTGTGTCCAACCCTGTTCGCCTTGAATGCAGATTGGTCCTGTTGTCCCATTGAGAAGGGCCCACACTTTGAACATTCCCTAGAGGGACCTGCCCTTAGTAATCTCCTTAGGACTCATGATTTGGAACACACGATTGACTTGGTTCGCCTGGAGGAAGATGGGTCCCTTATTCCAACTTTTAAAGGGAGAGGATGTTCCTCTTATATAGACTATATACTAGGATCCAGGCAAGTACAAAATTGGATTAGCATGGAGGGGATTGATTGAAGTGCGCTTAGCAACCACAAACCCCTAACCGTAAAACTAACACAGCGGTGCCGACCCAAGACACGCCCCCAGGTGGACAGTGAGTTGAAGGTAACTGACCAGGGAAGGCGGCTTAGATGGTCAAAAATTGACAGTGAAGCATTTTATAAAGAATTATTGGTAAAAGGGAAAGTGCAGATTGATGAATGCTTAGATCCCATGATAGAGGGTGTTAGAAGTTGGCCTGATATGTAGTGCTCACTATTCTAGTGATCACTCTGTATCATTCCAAACGACCCTTATTGATGATTGGTTGTAAGTCAACCTTATAGACCAGCTATCCTAGTAGCATGGACAAGAGCAGTCTTTAGGCTAAACTCTAGAGGGCGTGTTAAGCCAGCTGTTATACCATCACATATACCCCTTGAACACCAAGTTAAAGGACACCACACAAGTTGTTATGAAAATAAAAGGATATTTATTAATAACAAGTCTACCCTGAACTCTTTATGAGTCAGGGAGCTAAGCACACAACAAAACTCTTACGAAAATACTTTAAGTCGCACAATTTACACAAATGCCCGAGGGGCACGAAAAACCATATACTACAAAAGTGGAATGCGAAATACTAGCAGGTAAGTAACAAGATCCAGAGGCTTTAAGTTCGCTAGGACTACACTACTGAACCTTCAGGTTAGGAGCAGGAGGCCTAGGGGGATCGGGTGCAGAGTGTGCACTCTCACGCGGGATGCGGGACAAAGTCTATGGGTGCTAGATTTTGTAAAGTTAGTGTTATCGGACGAATCCGACTAGTTAGGCTGAAAACGAAAAAGGATCTGGACACTTAGATAGTGAACCTACGTTGGAGCACCGAAATGCTCAAGTTACCTAGCCCAGGGGCTGCGGCTGCATAGGGTTCAAAAGACCTCAGGAATCCTCGTTACAGTCTATGGAGCCTGAAAGAAGAAGTTACTGGCAGGCGACCAGTGATGAAGTTCGATGTGATCCAAGCCTGGATCGAAGATGGAGACGACCTGAAAGCAGAGGGGACTCAGTTCTTGATCACTAGCCAGTGATCAGATGGGCACCAGGATGGCACCGGATGAAGTCACCTCGACCAGGTGAGTGGGCGACGCTGGGCTCTGCAGTCTCTCGGACCAGGAGGCGTTGTCGGTGACCAGGATGGAGGTGCGAGCTGTCCCACGAAGGTATCTGCTGTCGGGGATGCTGGACCCGCATTTGACGAGACGCTCTTGTGACTGAACTTCGCCATATCTCGAGGCGGTGCAGGACGGATGACTGCTCGCTAGTCTACTTGTTTCAACTTAATCTGACTGTAATTGCTCCATATTGATCCCCGTGATTGGCAAGATTTCAACCCCATTCACAGTGGACGATCCCAGTTCCACAAAGTACCTGTACTTTATGAATGAAGATTCAACCTCACGTTCGGATTTAATTAAATTCTGACAACGAATAGTCATGTTTTAAAGATACCTCGCCCTACAAACAAACCGTTTTTGATGAAGTGGCAGCACTGTTACACGCAGATTACAATATCTCTATACAGATTACAATTGATAACAGTCCTGAGGATGGTTTCAGCAATTAATTCCTAAGAAACCGAAACGTCGACAGCGCATCTTATCCCTTTTCCTTGTTTTATTCAATGTATTCTGGGATAGGTGTTTTTTAGGTTCTGTTGAGTCACTTAGTAATTTACGTATGTGTGTACCCACAGTCCTAAATCTTATTTGCTTATTTATCTGTATATGAAGTTGTTTTCCTTTAATGAATTATTTGATATAAAAACATCTTTTCGTATACACCTTGTGTCTTTGTTTATGTGTTATATGTTATATGTTGAGAACAGTAATTATACTTTGATAATAGATTTATGATTAACTCACTTTAGAGACGATCGATTGGTCTCGCTTATAATAACGTGAATCAACAAATACAGATTAAACAAAGTCCCTTGAAGGCAACTTTACCCTTTCATTTACATTACCCAAGCCCTCAAGGGTATTTCGGGTCGCTCACTTTCTTTATAAGGATCCAGGATTGGGGCAACAACTCTTGGCAAATGCAAGCCCACGCGGTGGACTCAAAATGGCGTCTGGAGTGGACTAGGAGGGTCCGGGGTGCTCCTCTGTTGGAGGGGAGCAAAGGCCAGTCTGGAGCAACCAGACCAGCGATGGAAGTGTCGTGGTTCGTCGTCAGGAGGGCCGCAAGCCAGCAGGCAAGTAGCCGGACAACACGGTGAGCAGAAAAGAGCAGAAGGGCCCCACGCAGATCTCGTGGATGCTGGGGGGCTGGACTTCGGTGCTGGAGCTGCTCAGGGTCAGGGCTTCTCAAACCCCAAAGCACTCACTCGAGGATCCCTTGGCAGTTGTGCTGGATAAGCGTTGTGCAGTCTTGAAGATGGCCGGTCCCTCGAGGTCTCGTCACACCCACGAATCTCAGCTGGGCTGATGATGTAGGTAGATGTCAGAGGTGCCAGGGAATCCGGGTCACGTCGAGCTGGGCAGTCTTGATCCGGAGGATGGACGTACAGCAAACAGCATGCGCTTAGATGGTGCCCGCTGGTGCAGGGTGGCTACTCCTTAGCCACAAGGGAGAGTCTTCAGAAAGGTTCAAGAGTTCTTTCATGGAAAGTCATCAAGATTCAGAATTATCTAATTTGGGAAGGGGGCCCGCTCCTACCTTTATACTAAAGAAAGGGGCAGGCACGCGACTAGGTCCTGCCCATGGGTGGGACCAGGAGGGGGGTGGTTACACCCCTCTCTCTTGTCCGGACTTTCCCCAGCTCAGGGGCTGGTGTGCCCCTGGAACTGGTTCAACCCGGCAGATGCATAGTGAGCACCGGGGTGCCACTTGCAGTCACCTTCCATTCAGCCCTGCCTACCTGGGATACACAAAACCCTGTCTGGGATGGTGCTAGCACTGCCCTTGACAGGAAACCCTTTGTCCAAGCTCTCCTCGCTGGAAGGACTCCCAGCAGCAGGAGGTCAGACTTGTGTCTGTGGTGGCAGCATCCATTTTGTGATGCTGAGGCTCGAGTTAACTTTAACCGGGGTTCACAGTTACATACATGTCGTGTCCCTCTAGAAGGGTGGAATGCTAACCCTGTCGCCAGAATTGGCGAGGGGTTAGTATTCCAATTCGTATGACACCTTACTCGACATGTTTTGATAAAGCGATACCAAAGATAGCAAATAACCGCGAGGATTATAATGCACTTAAGAGTATATGGTACGCGTTATCATAGAACAGCTATTAGGACTTGGTTCCGCAAGCTGCAGACGGGCTCAGCTCATTCCAGAGCACCATCTCACATAATTCCAAGCACTCTGCCTTCAGGATTGTTAAGGCCTGCCATAGGAGTGACTGATAGAAATACATGTGTCCATTTTAGGGTTAGATATAGGAATACTATATCTAAAGCAAAGGGTGATTACACCACCTTACCCCAGCTGTCGTGCAGCCAGTTGTGTCAGATTTGGATGGCCAGCCAGGGGTGGTATAATACATGCTGCAGCCCCTGGTAGGCCCTGGGTACACCTATGCCCTGGGTACCTATGGTACACTGTACAGGGACTGATAGGGTGACTCAGTATCCAATTAGATATGTACCTAAGGTACATGGAATCCATTTTAGAGAGAGAGCAGTAGGCCTGGGCCCTGAATAGCAGGGTCCCAGGTCAACTAAGTCGAAAGACCAGCAAAACACCAGGCAAAAAGGTGGGGGTAACCATAGTCAGGTATCCACCTTCCTACATAACCACCCCAAACGAAAGGAGATAAGGCTATCCTTGGCCAGGTAAGCCTGTATTGCCTGAGTGGCCATATGAGGTGGTACATGCACTGGCATGGTTACCCCCTGTATCATTGTCCACTAAGCAATCCCTCACCCTAAGGGTATCTGAGGGTCTCCACCATAGGGAATCTCTACCTGTGGTGTGTTTTGGCAAAGTAAAAGGCTGGGATGGAGTACTGAAGTGAGACTCCACTAATGTTGGGCTCAACTTCCTCCAATCACTTTCCACCATATGTGCCTTTCTTTCCAGGACTGAGTTGCTGTGAGCTCTCAGGGTCAACCTCTGGCTACCTAAAGCTGGAGGCTGAGTCCCTCTGTTTGGCTTACTGGTGGGACAGGTCAGGTTTGGGGTTTTTAGGCCCCAGGTTTGGCTGTGCCCAACAGTGTCCATCTGTGGGAGGTTCCTAGCTAATTTTAAGGGGGATCCCTCAGGAATTTGTTTTATTTTCACTGGGCTAGGATTACTAGCTTCAGTGCCCTTAATCTGCTGATTGGGGAGTTCTTCTGGACAGGGGGCCCTTTGGGGTCCACCACTGGCCTCCCTGACCTCTACAGCCCTGAGCTGACTGATGCAGGGTAGAGAGGGGCAGGTTACCTGCTCCATACTGGGTCCCACCTTGGAAGGGTCCACTGACATCAGAGGCTCTGCCAGGCTAGGCCTGACTACCTCTGGGGCAGTTTCTTCACAAGGGGTCAGATCAGTTCCCTGAGGAGGCTGATCCTTTCCTAACGTCTGGTGGGAGGGAGATTTCTCTTCCTCCTCAATGCTCTCTGTCTGAGTGGAGTGATCCATAGTTTCAGGCTTCACAACACTACTATCTGTCTGAGTTTGAGCTGTGGCCATCACAACTCCACCAACCTTTTCAGGAAGGGACTCAGTTTGGGTATGGGCTGTGACCATCACAGCCTTGCCAACCTGTTCAGGGAAGGAATCTGTTTGAGATTGGGCTGTGACTGGCACAGCCCTCCTGACCTGTTCAGGGAGGACATCATGGACTGGGGCTGTGGCTATCACTGCCCCACTAACCTTACCATGGAAGTTTACCATTTTAAAATGGGTTTCTTGCTCTACCTCAGCCCAGGCTACGATCTCTAAATCATTCCCCAGTAGGCAATCTACAGGCAAGTTTGGTGACACTGCCACTCTCTTGTGGCCAGTGACACCTCCCCAGCTGAGATTGATCACTGCTATGGGATGATCTCTCTGCACTCCATCAATGTTGGTTACCTGGTATGTGGCTCCAGGTATAAGTTGCCTTGAGGGGACTAGGCTCTCAGTCACCATGGTGATGCTAGCCCCTGTGTCTCTGTAGGCCTCAACTTTTGAACCATTGATGAGGGGCTCCTGTCTGTACTTGCCCAAAGTGTTGGGACAAGCTGTGAAGTTGGCAAACCCCATGCCAGTCTCACAGACAAGAGTATCTAAGTCAGGGGACCTGGTTAGGCCAGAGTCCCCAGGAACTCCCAAAGTAAATGCACCCAGATTCTTGGGGGCACTCCCACCACCTGGGGGATTACTACTAGTAGTAACAGGAGGCTGGGAAGTTTTACTTGGGGGTATGCTCTCCTTATTGTCGTTGGCCCTTGGGCAACTGCTGTCAGTTTTGTAATGGCCTACCTGTTTGCAGGTATGACAATAAGGTTTCTTTTGGGAATTGGAAGGATTTTGGGACCCACCCTTTTCAGAGGATTTTTGGGGCCCTGTGGTTTGATCAGAAGATTTATTCCCACCCTTCTCTTGAGGCTTGGTTGATTCCTTCTTTTGGTCACCACCCTGGTTCTTAGGCCTAATCCTGGTTCTGACCCATTTGTCTGTCCTCTTACCCAATTCTTGTGGAGAGGTCAGATCAGAGTCTACCAGGTGCTGGTGTAATAACTGGTTCTGACAATTATTTAAGACTTGCTCTCTCATAATAAGATTATACAATCCTGTGAAGTCAGTAACTTTACTACCCAATAGCCAGCCTTCTAGAGCCTTAGTGGCACATTCAACAAAGTCAGTCCAACCCTGAGACTGAGTTTTCTGGGTGTCTTTGAACATCAACCTGTACTGTTCAGTTGTTAAGCCAAACCCATCAACCAGTGTATTCTTCAGGACTTGGTAATTATTAGCATCCTCAGCTCTAGTAGTGAGGAGCTTATCTCTACCTTTACCTTCAAAGGAGAGCCACAGTATAGCTGCCCACTGACTCTGGGGGATGCACTGGACAGTGCAGGCCCTCTCCAAAGCAGTCATCCATTTGTGGATGTCATCCCCTTGTTTAAAGGGGGACACTATCTTACTCAGGTGTCTAGTGTCTACACTCCTGTCTTTTTCTCTTGGGAGAATGCTGCCACCAGTGGGGTCTGCCCCACTCAATTTCTGCTCTCTAGCAAAGGCAAGTCTCTCTTTGGCCTGGGCAAGTTCTTCCCTTTCAATCCTCAGATTGACTTCCCTCATCTTAGCTTCATGCTCTCTTCTCTGAGGGGATGTCATCCCTCTGTGAGAAGAGGTCTGAGAGCCATTGGTTCGAATGGATCTGTTAGAGCCTCTGGATAGAGACCTAACTCGTCCATTCCCAATGTTAAGCCTGCCTGAGAGTGGGCCTAGGGGTCCCCCAAGTCCATTTTCATACATGCTTAAGTTGGTCCTGGTGAGTCTACTGACTTCTACCTGACCCTTGTCTGCCTCATCCCCTGACAACTCCTGATCCTCTTCCTCTCCTTCACTCACTGTTCAATTGAGGTTGAGGTCAGGGTCCCCAAGGGTTCCCTCTAAGGGGGGCATGCTCCCATCTGGATTAGGAGGGCCTGTGTTAGAAGCCCTCCTGGCATCATAAGTCTCTAAGAGACCAATCAGGAATGGGATGGTAGGGTTAGAACCCTGTTTTAGCTTCCTGGAGGTACACACTTGTCTCATCTCCTGGAAGCTAAGAGCTGCATATCTTGATATGACATGTGGAGGGTCAACTGACACAAGGGGGGCCTCTGAGTTCCCTCCTTTGTCTGACAAGCTTTTCTAGTGAGGTGTAAGTGGTGCAACAACCTACACTATTTGTTTGCCTACTGATCCCTTGCTAAGAGTTGTAGTCAGGGTGTGCTAAGCCCTGTTAAACTACAACAGCTGGTTCAGTAGAACTCAGAGTATTCTAAGCTAAGTTATATGCACCTTCGGACTTATGTGATCTTTCAAATGATATTCTTAGGATACGTGTGGTAAAACAACAGCAAGCTCAAATCCCAACCGCAGCTCACCAATGTGAGAAGTTGGCCTGATATGTAGTGCTCACTATTCTAGTGATCACTGTGTATCATTTCAAACGACCCTTATTGATGATTGGTTGTAAGTCAACCTAATAGACCAGCTATCCTAGTAGCATGGACAAGAGCAGTCTTTAGGCTAAACTCTAGAGGGCGTGTTAAGCCAGCTGTTATACCATCACATATACCCCTTGAACACCAAGTGAAAGGACACCACACAAGTTGTTATGAAAATAAAAGGATATTTATTCATAACAAGTCTACCCTGAACTCTTTATGAGTCAGGGAGCTAAGCACACAACAAAACTCTTACGAAAATAATTTACACAAATACCAGAGGGGCACGAAAAACCATATACTACAAAAGTGGAATGCGAAATACTAGCAGGTAAGTAACAAGATCCAGAGGCTTTAGGATCGCTAGGACTACACTACTGAACCTTCAGGTTAGGACCAGGAGGCCTAGGGGGATCGGGTGCAGAGTGTGCACTCTCACGCGGGATGCGGGACAAAGTCTATGGGTGCTAGATTTCGTAAAGTTAGTGTTATCGAACGAATCCGACTAGTTAGGCTGAAAACGAAAAAGGATCTGGACACTTAGATAGTGAACCTACGTTGGAGCACCGAAATGCTCAAGTTACCTAGCCCAGGGGCTGCAGCTGCATAGGGTTCAAAGGACGTCGGGAATCCTCGTTACAGTCTATGGAGCCTGAAAGAAGAAGTTGCTGGCAGGCGGCCAGTGATGAAGTTCGATGTGATCCAAGCCTGGATCGAAGATGGAGACGACTTGAAAGCAGAGGGGACTCAGTTCTTGATCACTAGCCAGTGATCAGATGGGCACCAGGATGGCACGGGATGAAGTCACCTCGACCAGGTGAGTGGGCGACGCTGGGCTCTGCAGTCTCTCGGACCAGGAGGCGTTGTCGCCGACCAGGATGGAGGTGCGAGCTGTCCCACGAAGGTATCTGCTGTCGGGGATGCTGGACCCAGGATTAGGGCAACAACTCTTGGCAAATGCAAGCCCACACGGTGGACTCAAAATGGCGTCTGGAGTGGACCAGGAGGGTCCGGGGTGCTCCTCTGTTGGAGGGGAGCAAGGGCCAGTCTGAAACAACCAGACCAGCGATGGAAGTGTTGTGGTTCGTCGTCAGGAGGGCCACAAGCCAGCGGGCAAGTAGCCGGACAACGAGGTGAGCAGAAAAGAGCAGAAGGCCCCACGCAGATCTCGTGGATGCTGGGGGGCTGGACTTCGGTGCTGGAGCTGCTCAGGGTCAGGGCTTCTCAAACCCCAAAGCACTCACTCGAGGATCCCTCGGCGATCGTGCTGGATAAGCGTCGTGCAGTCTTGAAGATGGTCGGTCCCTCGAGGTCTCGTCACACCCACGAATCTCAGCTGGGCTGATGATGTAGGTAGAGGTCGGAGGTGCCAGGGAATCTGGGTCTCATCGAGCTGGGCAGTCTTGATCCGGAGGATGGACGTACAGCAAACCGCATGCGCTTAGATGGTGCCCGCTGGTGCAGGGTGGCTACTCCTTAGCCACAAGGGAGAGTCTTCAGAAAGGTTCAAGAGTTCTTTCGTGGAAAGTCATCAAGATTCAGAATTATCTAATTTGGGGAGGGGGCCCGCTCCTACCTTTATACTAAAGAAAGGGGCCAGCACGTGACTAGGTCCTGCCCATGGGTGGGGCCAGGAGGGGGGTGGTTACACCCCTCTCCCTTGTCCGGACTTTCCCGAGCTCAGGGGCTGGTGTGCCCCTGGAACTGGTTCAACCCGGCAGATGCATAGTGAGCACCGGGGTGCCACTTGCAGTCACCTTCCATTCAGCCCTGCCTACCTGGGATACACAAAACCCTGTCTGGGATGGTGCTAGCACCGCCCCTGACAGGAAACCCTTTGTCCAAGCTCTCCTCGCTGGAAGGACTCCCAGCAGCAGGAGGTCAGTCTTGTGTCTGTGGTGGCAGCATCCATTTTGTGATGCTGAGGCTCGAGTTAACTTTAACCGGGGTTCACAGTTACATACATGTCGTGTCCCTCTAGAAGGGTGGAATGCTAACCCCGTCACCAGAATTGGTTAGGGGTTAGTATTCCAATTCGTATGACACCTTACTCGACATGTTTTGATAAAACGATACCAAAGATAGCAAATAACCGCGAGGATTATAATGCACTTAAGAGTATATGGTACGCGTTATCATAGAACAGCTATTAGGACTTGGTTCCGCAAGCTGCAGATGGTCTCAGCTCATGCCAGAGCACCATCTCACATAATTCCAAGCACTCTGCCTTCAGGATTGTTAAGGCCTGCCATAGGAGTGACTGATAGGAATACATGTGCCCATTTTAGGGTTAGATATAGGAATACTATATCTAAAGCAAAGGGTGATTACACCACCTTGCCCCAGCTGTCGTGCAGCCAGTTGTGTCAGATTTGGATGGCCAGCCAGGGGTGGCATAATACATGCTGCAGCCCCTGGTAGGCCCTGGGTACACCTATGCCCTGGGTACCTATGGACACTGTACAGGGACTGATAAGGTGACTCAGTATCCAATTAGATATGTATGTCATCGGCGCTGGCCACGCCCACCTTCAGGCCACGCCCCCTTCCCGCCCTTGAGGCCGCCTACATCAATGTGCAACTTCAGAACGTGCAGCGGACGAGCGCAGCGGGAGCGCCGTTTGCGCGCCGAAGGCGCGCCTAAGGCAAGCCCGTCTGCGCCCGTCCGCGGCCGGACGGGGCTAGGGGCACGATACCATGCCAAAATCATGTCATATTCCTCCAAGGAACTTATCGCCCTCCAAGGCCATTGGCCACTTCCGGATCCCGTCCGCAGGCTCGTCTCCTCATTAGGCCTTGCTCCTTCCTCCCCTACGACACCACACCCTCCGTTACGTGCTCCCCCGTCACCTTGTCCCCCCCCACTCGACCCTCACCCCATCACTCCGTCATTGTCTGTCTTTCTACTCAACACCAGGTCAGCGGTCAAGCACCACCACGAGCTGTTTGTCCTACTCGACTCAGAGAAGCCTGACCTACTGCTCCTGACCGAAACCTGGTATTGTGATTCCTCCCTCCCTGTTCTCCTGGCTACCCTACCCCCCTCCTACGTGGCTTTACGTGCCGACTGCCCGGCAGGCAGGGTTGGTGGTGGGGTCGCCTTAATCGCTCGGTCGGAATTGAACTTTCAATCACTTCCCTTTCCCCCCATTCCCCCTGCTGACTTCCTGGTAGTCCGTTCTCTCTCATCCTCCCCCCCATTACTTGCCTCTTAATGTACCGCCCTCCTCAGCCTTCGTCTTCATTCCTACCGGCATTTCAAGACCTGCTGGCCAACTTGGTGGTCAACTACGCCTCGGTCTTGGTGCTAGGGGACTTCAATTACTGGCCCTCAGACCCACATGAGTGTTCAGCCTCAAAAGAATTCACAGAATCCCTTTCATCCCTCAACTTTGTACCGCATATAACTGTCCCCACTCATTCTCACGGGCACATACTTGACCAGGTCTGGTCCCTCAACCTCCCAGTGGCCTCGGCGGCTGTTTCTCCGTGCCCATGGTCCGACCATGCCCTCATCTCCTTCTCCATTCTCCGTAACCCGTTATCCAAAACTCCGCATGCCAAAAATACCTGGGCGCGGAATTGGAACAGACTGGATTTTCCCTCCTTGACCTCCCTGCTTCGAAACTCCACTCCCACCCTTTCTGGCTTATCATCTGCCTCTCAAGCCAAGGCCATTAACACCTGGCTGGCTGGAGGCTGCGACTCAGTGGCCCCCCTACGTCGCATTTCCATCCGTCGTCCTAAGGATTCCAACAGATGGTTTAACGACCACCTGAAAGAGCTTAAACTGAGCGCCCGACGGGCGGAGAGGCAATGGAGGAAAAATTACTGTCCCTTATCAAAAACCCACTTTCTCACATCACTGGCCAAATACAAAACAGCAATCCTCGCCGCAAAAACCACCTACTTCTCAACAAAAATAACGTCTGCTGAAAATAAACCCAGAGAAATCTTTGGCATAGTGAATGACCTGGCATTCTCAGACCGAACCGAACCCCAAATCCCTCCATCCCAGCCTCTTTGTGATCAACTCAACACTTATTTCTTGGACAAGATCGTAACCATCAAGGCCAACATCCCACCACCCTCGTCTGCTTTTGTTGATCCCTCCCCCCCCACCGTTCAATGCCTTCTCACCTCCATTCCCCCCTCACTCAGGAATCATTTCTGGAGATACTCCCCAAAGTGAAGTCGGGGTCTCCGGCGGACGTCTGCCCGGCACGAATCCTGCAGCAAATTTACTCTGGCTGTCCTGAACCCCCCATCGCTTTCCTCAATAGCTCCCTAGTACAGGGTGTAGTGACCCCTGTGCTAAAGGCAGCCACCATAGTGCCCATCTTGAAGAAACCTGGCGCGGACCCTTCCATCTCGGCCAACTACCGCCCCATCTCCCTGCTGCCCTTTCTGGGCAAGGTGATGGAACGCCACGTCACCGCGGTACTCAGCGCCCATATTGAGGCGAATGGGGGGCTGGCATCCCGCCAGGCCGGCTTCCGTCCCAGGCATTCGACCGAATCGGTCGTGGTCTCAGTCTTAGACAACCTCAGAAAGGGTATGGATGATAACAAATACCAGGCACTGGTCCTCCTTGATCTTTCCGCCGCCTTTGACAGGGTGGACCATACCATCTTACTTTCCCGTGTCAAGGCGGCCGGAATCGGGGGATCAGCTCTGGTTTGGCTCTCCTCCTTTCTGAGGGACCGCACCCAGGCGGTCCGGCTAGGCGACTTCACTACCACTCCTCTCCCTGTCACTTGTGGTGTCCCCCAGGGATCCTCTCTCTCTCCCTTACTTTTCAATCTTTATATCTTTCCTCTTATCTTCGCACTCCAGCAGCTGGAGGTCACCGTGTACAACTACGCGGATGATCTCCAGCTCATCTTTGATCTGTCCTCTTCTTCCCTCTCTGTCTCTAACTTCCAGTCAACAATGACATTCATCAGGGACTGGATGAACCACAACCACCTTAAGCTGAGCCCGGATAAAACCGAATTGGTTCTCACCGGTGGTTCATCCAGCCCCTGGAACTCCCTCTTCTGGCCCCCCTCTCTTGGTCCTGCACCTTCCCCTTCAACCACGGTCAAAACACTGGGTGTCAAAATGAATAATCAGCTCACCCTCCATTCACAAATCAGTTTCGTGGTCTCCTCCTGTTTCCTCACTCTCTGAACCATCCGCTCTGTCTCCCGCTTCTTCTCCCCTCAGGCACTTAAGATTATCATGGCCGCCCTGGTGATATCGCGGCTGGACTACGCCAACGCTCTCTATCATGGCATCCCTGCATACAGCCTGCGAAGACTCCAGACGATCCAGAACCAGGCGGCCCGGCTGGTCTGTGGCCTCCCACGTCATCACCACTCCACCCCCCTTCTCAGGGAGCTTCACTGGCTTCCCGTAAAAGAACGCTCCCTTTTCAAGACCGGCTGCATGGTCTTCCAGGCCCGCCAGGGCACTGCCCCCGCCTTCATCTCTTCATTAATAAAACCTTATGTTCCCGCAAGAGAGCTCCGGTCTTCCTCTAAGTCCCTTCTTCAGATCCCACGCTTTACACGCAAAAAGTGGGGTGGGTCCAACTTTTCCACCCTGGCTCCAACATTTTGGAATTCCCTCCCTGACCATCTCCGTTCTGCTACCCAGTATCTCTCCTTTCGCAAAGACCTGAAAACTTTCCTCTTCAATCAGGCCTTCCCCGCTTAATTCTCCATACCTTTCCCTCTGGTCTTTTCCCTCAGCTGCCGAACCCCTACTAGCGCCAAGAAACCGCAAGGTGTACGCTGCGCTCTAGAAATGTTTTAAATTAGAAATTAGAAATTAGAAATTAGTACCTAAGGTACATGGAATCCATTTTAGAGAGAGAGCAGTAGGCCTAGGGCCCTGAATAGCAGGGTCCCAGGTCAACTAAGTCGAAACACCAGCAAAACACCAGGCAAAAAGTTGGGGGTAACCATAGTCAGGTATCCACCTTCCTACGGAGGGGAGTAACTTGGTTAGGGCATTTAGGTCAGTGACCAAATTGGTAGATGGCCTACTAAAGACAAAAGCCCCCATGAGGAAAAACATGCAACCAAGATGGTTCGACAGCAAGTGCTCGCGAGCCCTAAGAGATTTAAAATACAGTTTAAAATCTAACCCCAGGGACAATGTAAGAATAGTCCAGTGCAGACGGACATACAAACATGCGCTGAAACAAAGAAAGAGCACTCTTCAAAATGAAGCATGGGCAGACCTAAGAGAGTTTGGAGAAAGAAGGGACATGACTCAATTATGGAGGATTGTTAATAACCCATGCTTTCAGGATAGTAACACACCTGAGATTGGGACGAACATCTTACCGGAACAGTGGGTATCACATTTTGAGGGATTGTATAATCACAACCAGGACATAGATCTGGAGAGGGGGTGGGCTGATCAAGAGGGCCCAGTTATCGAGTTCTCTCTAGCTGAAATAACACAGGGGATCCAGGGCCTCACACGTAACAAAGCTCCAGGCCCCGATGGCTCAACACCTGATTTGTATTTGAGCAATGTTGATTGAGCATGGGCGCAAAATCCGTTACGCTTGCGGATTTTGCGGATTTTCGGTAAATTCGCAATCCGCGAACGCTCGCGAATTTACCGAAGATCCGCAAATTCGCACGCAGCGGATTTTTTTTTCTTGGTGATACAATTTTGCGGCGCGCGGCGTTTACTTACCGTCATTCAGCGTTTGCCGAGTTGTTTTTCTTGATATTTTGCGAGTGCTGCGCCATTTTGGATCTTGCTGCGGGATCCCGCGGGAATTTGGCGAGCGCGATTACGTAATCGCGGCTTGCCAACTTGCACAGCAAGAGTTTGTCAACGCGAGTACGCCGTGATCACGTATCGCGGGACCTCGCAATTGCGAGCTTGTAGATGCGGCGAGCAGCAACAATCTCGCACTCGCGAAAATACAAAATTTGCAATTCTGCACAGGAAATCCACCAGCAAGCAGCATAAACCTTCTGGAAATGATGATTTTTATTTGAATAACTCCTCAGGTTGACATTTGCCTGCACTTTATTTGCGAGGAGTCCATTTTAGGGAGGGGGGGTGGGAGGAAGGAAGTGCCCCACAGTCTTCAACTTCCTGTTCCTGTCCAGCAGGCTCCTCCCAGTGCTTTGTCCATCTCCTGGTCACTTTTCATTTGGATCTGGAGCTGGAAGGATTACTTTTTGTGGATGCTGCTGGATATTTGGATTTGAGGCCTTTTTGACTTTCTTTGGATCACTTTTGGATTAGAAATTTCACAAGTAAGTTTGTTTGGGGCATTACAGTTGCTGCAACTACAATTTTGGAATTTTCGATTTTTGGGCTGTTTTGGGGCCTTTTGCCCAGGGGTACTCAGTGGTGGGTGCACTGAGTCTTTCTGTGGGGTGTTTTGAATTTAAACATCATGGAGAGGCTGGATGGCTTGGGATTGTGCTGATTTTTGTGTGATTTTTGTTTTTTTTGGCCTGTTGTTGTGGCCTTTTCACCAGGGGTAGTGAGTGTTGCATGGGCCTAGTCTTTCTGTGGGGTGTCTTGAATTTAAACATCATGGAGGGCCTGGATGGTTTGGGATTGTGCTGATTTTTCTGTGATTTTCATTTTTTGGCCTGTTGTTGTGGCCTTTTCACCAGGGGTAGTGAGTGTTGCATGGGCCTAGTCTTTCTGTGGGGTGTCTTGAATTTAAACATCATGGAGGGCCTGGATGGTTTGGGATTGTTCTGATTTTTCTGTGTTTTTCGATTTTTTGGGGTGTTCATGGGGACAGGCCATGTGGGTGGGGGCCATTTTGAGTGCTGGTACAGGCAGGCCATGTGCTGGGAGGCAAGTGGCCATTTTGAATGCAGTCAGTGTTGTTAGGCCTGCAACCGTTTTGCCTACTTTTAAACCTTTATGCCCAGGGGTAGTGAGTGTTGCATGTACCTAGTCTTTCTGTGGGGTGTCTTGAATTTAAACATCATGGAGGGCCTGGATGGCTTGGGATTGTGCTGATTTTTCTGTGTTTTTCGATTTTTTGGGGTGTTCATGGGGACAGGCCATGTGGGTGGGGGCCATTTTGAGTGCTGGTACAGGCAGGCCATGTGCTGAGAGGCAAGTGGCCATTTTGAATGCAGTCAGTGTTGTTAGGCCTGCAACCATTTTGCCTACTTTTCAACCTTTATGCCCAGGGGTAGTGAGTGTTGCATGTGCCTAGTCTTTCTGTGGGGTGTCTTGAATGTAAACATCATGGAGGGCCTGGATGGCTTGGGATTGTGCTGATTTTTCTGTGTTTTTCGATTTTTTGGGGTGTTCATGGGGACAGGCCATGTGGGTGGGGGCCATTTTGAGTGCTGGTACAGGCATGCCATGTGCTGGGAGGCAAGTGGCCATTTTGAATGCAGTCAGTGTTGTTAGGCCTGCAACCATTTTGCCTACTTTTCAACCTTTATGCCCAGGGGTAGTGAGTGTTGCATGTACCTAGTCTTTCTGTGGGGTGTCTTGAATTTAAACATCATGGAGGTCCTGGATGGCTTGGGATTGTGCTGATTTTTCTGTGTTTTTCGATTTTTTGGATGTTCATGGGGACAGGCCATGTGGGTGGGGGCCATTTTGAGTGCTGGTACAGGCAGGCCATGTGCTGGGAGGCAAGTGGCCATTTTGAATGCAGTCAGTGTTGTTAGGCCTGCAACCATTTTGCCTACTTTTCAACCTTTATGCCCAGGGGTAGTGAGTGTTGCATGTGCCTAGTCTTTCTGTGGGGTGTCTTGAATTTAAACATCATGGAGGGCCTGGATGGTTTGTGATTGTGCTGATTTTTCTGTGGTTTTCGTTTTTTTGGCCTGTTGTTGTCGCCTTTTCACCAGGGGTAGTGAGTGTTGCATGGGCCTAGTCTTTCTGTGGGGTGTCTTGAATTTAAACATCATGGAGGGCCTGGATGGTTTGGGATTGTGCTAATTTTTCTTTGTTTTTCGATTTTTTGGGGTGCTCATGGGTACAGGCCATGTGGGTGGGGGCCATTTTGAGTGCTGGTACAGGCAGGCCATGTGCTGGGAGGCAAGTGGCCATTTTGAATGCAGTCAGTGTTGTTAGGCCTGCAACCATTTTGCCTACTTTTCAACCTTTATGCCCAGGGGTAGTGAGTGTTGCATGTGCCTAGTCTTTCTGTGGGGTGTCTTGAATTTAAACATCATGGAGGGCATGGGATTGTGCTGATTTTTCTGTGTTTTTTCGATTTTTTTGGGGTGTATAACTGAACTGATGTTCCTCTGTCTTCCATTGCTTTTAGGTGCACAAGACTCAAGAGAACCACCAGTGCCAGGGAGAAGTCCTGCAGCGGTGTGTGTGTGCAGCATAACGTCACGCGACGTCACGTCTGGCCACAGACAACTCTGCAACTCGTGCAACTGCGGCCTGCTGTTCTGACCTGCTCTGAAGAAGATGGCCCCAAAAAGAGTTCCCCGTAGCTCCTCTAGCAAGAAAGTTGCCAGTAAGGAGCAGAAGAAGCAAGTTACCAAGGAGGCTAGTGTGCCGGCCGCCACGTTTTTTGGGAGTAAAAAAAAAGTACGCCTGCAGCAGCAGCGGGATCTGCTGGGGACCAAGCTGGGAGCAGCACCCCCGCTCCATTGGGCTCAGTGCCGCCACCACCACCACCACGCCAACTTAAGTCCAAGCCCTTGAGTGCTGCAGAAGCAGTCAGTGTACTTCTTCAATCACCATCGACCAGTGATGTTGGCTCATCGCAAGAAAGTAGCAGCAATGTCCCTGAATCAACACAAGTTGTTGTAACTCATCTGACAAGTGTTGAACAACCACAGCCGCAACAACAACCACATGTGCAAGTACAAGCCCAAGTACATGTGGAAGGAGAGGCAGCGCAAGGAGATGCGCAAGCAGAGGTGCATGGAGGGTCACAAGTGCCCACAATAGTTGTTCCTCCTGAAGTAGGGGCACATCAGGAAATCGACAATCAAACCGAGGTATTATTTGAGGAAGCCACTCCTCCTGATGATCATTCATTGTCTTCCACATCCCTAGCAAGGAAAAGATCAAGGGGGGTGTCTACATCTTCTTTAAGCCCACCTACTTCTGATGATCTGGATGAAGATTGGGAACCATCACGGCCGTCTGAGAGTGAGACACACCATGATCTGACAAAGGTACTTAAGCGTAAAAGGAAGGTCGTCGAAAAACTCATAGTTATGGAGTGTGATGAGGCTCAACAAGAAGTGGCAGATACTGCTGCTGATGAAGCCTTTCACGACGACGAGCCAGTCATCATAAAGGTCACTGCAGCCCCAGCGGGCATGCAGCAAAGAGAAATTTTGACCCTAGCCCGAGAAGCTGCTGAGCGTGATGATGATGTCGACGAGGAGGCAATGGAAACACAACAATCATTGGAGTTAACTAGTACACCAACACCTACCGCTTCCATATTTCTTCCTCACAAGAAGGGACCTCCATCCACCTCGACCTCAATTAGTGGTGGTGAAAGTGCACAACTTACTAAAGTTCGGCAATCCACATCCTCCACTTCATCTGGCATTAGCAGCAAGACCACCGCCACCAGTATCACCGCCTCCTCCGGCCCCCACAGACAATTCAAGTCCCCAGCTTGGGACTTCTTTAGTGTTTGCCCAAAAAGGGAAAATGTCGCCATTTGTAGCATTTGTAAGGTTGCAGTTAGTCGTGGTAAGTTTGGTACCAACTATGGTACCGGAGGCCAGAGAGGTCATCTTAAGAGACAGCACCCTGTCCAATGGTTTGCGCACCTACAGGCGGTCAAGGAAGCCCTAATTTCACGTAATGAAAACGTTGATTTTTCATCTGATGATGACGAGGAGGAAGAAGACGTGTCAAACACTTCTCTTACACCCAGTACCCCTGTCAGCAGCACACCCCATGTGAGCCACACTAAGAGTGTGGGAGAGAGTGAAACACCAAAGCGAAAAAGTTCATCAGCGAGCATAACTTGGTCGAAGATATCATCATCATCCCGTAAATGCTTGGTCCAGGGCAACATTAAAAAGATGTTGTTTACAGAAGCGCAATATAAACGCAACCACCCACTGACGCGTCTGTATAACACTAAGCTGGCTAAAATGCTAGCTCTGGACCTTCTCCCTTTTTCTTTTGTAGAAGGGGTTGTTTTTCTAGAATTAGTGGCAGCGCTCTGCCCTAAATGGAAGGTTCCTAGCCGGTTCTATTTTGCCAGAGTTGCGGTTCCAGCACTACATGAAGATGTGCTGGAGGTGATTGGGGCAGCTTGCAGAAGAGTGCTGTTCACACTATACATCTGACAACAGACATGTGGACCACTGGCGCAGGGGCTGATTACATGTGCATCACTGCACACTGGGTCTCTTTTTCAGGGGTTAAAGCAAAGCTAAACGCAGGTGTTGACCCGGACCAAGTTTTTAAAGCTGCTCGGAAACATGCAACACTAGCCATGTTTGGTTTGGAGAAACGTCACACAGCACAAAACATTTTGGATGAGTTTAACACAAAGGTCATTGACTGGCTGTCCCCAAAAAAACGCCAGATTGGTTTTGTTTCCACGGATAATGGTGCCAATGTAGTTAAGGCCATGGAGCTGGGTCAGTATTTCAGAGTGCCGTGTTTGGCGCCCTGTATAAACCTGGTTGTCAAAAAATTCTTGAGTGATAAAGACAGTCCAGCGTACGAGGTAGTGGAGACCTGCTGAAAAATGTGCAACCATTTCAGCCATTCTTTTAAGGCCCGGAAGCATCTGAGGAGCCTGCTACATGAACGCCGAATGCCAGTGAAAGCACTCATCCAGGAGGTGGCAACACGTTGGAACTCAACCTTCTACATGCTTGAGAGTCTGTATGAGCAGTATACGGTACTCGATCACTATTTCTTAACACAGGGTACAGCTCAAAAGGACCTGAGGATAGGTGCGGCACAATGGGACATGGTTAAAAGCCTGACACACATGCTTCGTCCTTTTGAGGTCTTCACGCGTGCAGTCAGCAAGGAGGACTGTAATTTGGGAAAAGCTATCCCATTGTTGTACATGCTGGAGCACCAACTGAAGGAGGTGTGTTCTGTGTTTCAAAAAGATGAAAAAACAAAGACGCTTTTGTTTTGGCGGAGAAATTATTAGAGCACCTACAAGGTGATGAACGTCTTAAAATGATCCACTCAAACCAGCATTACATTTGTGCTACTATTCTGGATCCACGCTAAAAAAAGGCGCTGGCAGGCCGAGCATTCTTTCCTTTTGATGATGAACATGTTCCAAAGTACAAACGTTGGCTAGCCTTGTCAGCCAAGAGGTTTGAAAGAGAACGGCAGAAAATTGAAGGAAAAGGCAGTACATCAGCATCATCAGGCCATCCCCAGTCAAAACAATCCACTTCTGCACCTGTGGCTGTGGCACAAGTGACCTCTCAGCCGTTAAAGACACCGGAAACCGGATCATCTGCACCAGACACAACAGAAACATTGGAGGCTGAAGAGGATTGGCTAGCTCGGCTTGGGTTTGGTTCTCAAAAGGTCACAGCAACAGCTAAGCAAAGTGGAGGAACCTTGGAGGAGGACCTTGAGTCGATGGTGAAGGACTATCTGAATGACTCAACAGAGGTCTATGTTAATGCTGACCCATTGGCGTATTGGCATGGGAAAAAAGAAATGTGGCCACAGCTCTCCAACCTGGCTTTAAACTACTTGTCTTGCCCACTCGCAAGCGTGTCTTCTGAACGTGTTTTCAGTGCTGCTGGTGCCATTGTAACTCCCAAACGGAGCCGCCTCTCGCCCAAAAATGTGGAGAGGTTAACAATGATCAAGATGAATCAGCACCTCATACCACCAGATTACAGAGTACGAGAAAGCGCGCCGGATGAAGACGAGGTGGACAGCAACGTAGATGAGGGAATTTCTACTCTGTCAGGTGACACTGAGCTCACCCTGCCTGAATTCACAGAGTATGATGACGAAGCCTTATTCTTATTCCTGGACCTTAACACCGAGCCCTGAAAATGAGACAATGAATCAATAACTTTCTTTTTCGTCCTTATTCACTTTCATTCCTGTGTGTCTGTCTTTCTTTGTTGTGCACAGTTAATATAATTCAAACTTTCATCACCTAATCATAAAAACAAGCCCATCAATAGAACTGTCTTCACTTGTTTGCTTATTGATTTGAAGGTGCCACAGTCTGCATTCCTCAGGTTCACAAGTTCAGAAGAACATGCTCCTCTATCCTCCTCCTCCAGACTCCTATTTCCATCAAAGCAGAGGGCTGGATTACGCCCAATGAAGAAAGACTCAGCACTTGTGGGGGTGTTCTACTTCTTTGCGGGTGAGTTGGCAGTTCTGGAGCCATTGCTGGGAAGCTCCAATACCGGATAAAAGTGGTTTGGACCAAATCGGAGGCGGAATTTTTTTTGTGTTTTTGCTGACTTGCTTGCCTTTGAGGAGCTCTTTGGGGGGGTTCCGGCTGTTTGTGGGTGAGTTTTGGGGTCTGGGAGCACTGCTGGGACAGTCTAATCTTGATTGCATTTGCTTTTCAGGAAATCTGTGGTGGAAAACTGGAGTTATGGCCTAGCTGCACAGCGCGTTTGGACCGAAGGCCGAGAAATATTGTAAGTATATAGCGGTGTTGTGCTTTTTGGAGGGTGGGTTGGCGGGTCTTGGGGCATTCCTGGGAAGGTCTAATACCGGATAGAAGTGGTTGGGACAAAATCCATAAGGAAAAGCCTTTTGGCACTTTTTGTAACTTAGGGTTTGTTAGAGTTAGCCCTAACAGCAGGATTGCATGTGTTTTGGGGTGTTCTAGATTTTTGCAACTGAGTTCTGGGGTCTTAGAGCACTTGTGAGAATTTGTAATTTTGGTTGCAAGTCATTTGAAGAAAATCCATGGTGGGAAAGGGGGGATTTGGCATAGTTAAAGAAAGCCTCTGCCACTATTCTTAACTTAGGGCTCGTTAGGGTTAGCAGTATTTCTATTGCATGTGTTTGGGTGGGGGGGTTTTCGAGTCTTGGAGCGATGCTGGCTATGGATACTTTTGCTTGCTTGCAAGTGGTTTGAATACAATTTGGTAAGGGGGTATTTGGGCCTACTTTTACTTTCAAAGTACATTTTATCACCAATTTTCTGCTAGGCCTCGTTTTTTGAGATCTGATTGGGGGTCTTCTACATTTTTGCAACTGGCTTTAGTAAGGGTCTGGGTGGAAGCACTGCTGAGAAGGTCTAATTTTGTTCTAAAACACAGTTTACAGTACACCTAGTTTGAGGGGAAAGATCCGCTAAATTAATTTGCCCATACTTATTTATCCTTGAAAAGGTGACTCAGACAGAGTACGCACTTTCAAAAATGTTGTACTGTCTATTAGGAAAATCAAAGTGTGACTTTTTGCACTACACAGCGTACATACCTTATATTTATTTATCAGTGCTGTTTTTCGTTCAATAATTACAGGCCGGGTTTCAGTCTGCAATGGGGAAAAAAGGATGGAGTCAGGCTTCACATTAGCGAGCCGCAATTCAGCATCCACCAGGCAGGCAGTGGACAGGGTGTCTTCTGGTCACCAACATTGATGGACGAAGCGTCAGCTGTAATGGAGGAGTGCCGCTAATAAGAGGAATTGTTTGCTGCATGCAACTTACTTACCAAATTCAACAGGACAACTACAACAATACAGATACAGTATCCATTCTTTTATTCAATGAGTGTGTGTGACTGCATTTCTTGGATCTCTCTCTGCTTCTAAATTGATCCCTACAGCCATTCTATAGGTTTTACTTCGGCTATTTTTTAAACCTAATTTAATGTAGCCCTGTACTGTCGCATTCTGTCATTCACGGTTGTCGAAAGTACTACTTACTTTTCTGTAGCAATGCATTCAGTAGTGCATGCACTTCCTTTATGTCACGTAAAAGATTTGTGGTTAGCTTTGTAGCCAAAAATGTCTTCATGTTCAATTATTGTTTGTCCATGCTGTGCTTTTTTTTTTTCTCTCAACAAAACCTACCCAAAAAGAAACCCCCATTCCTATCCATTTTACAAACCCTAACCCTCTTCCCCCGGGTTGTGTGGTTTTGCTTGATGTGTGACTAAATGACATCAATAATTCCACACACTTGCTGGGGAGGATAAGGTCATAGCAACAGGCTGGTGAAGGAATCCGAGGATATATTCTAGACTTACTCAGCTTCAGTACTATTTCTTGTAGTAGTAGCCAATGTCAAAGAAATCCTACACAAGTACAAGTTATACTATCAATACTTTACCATTTGTTAGGCTACATTGTGGCACTGTTGTAGTCTAGTGTACTGTCACCTGCTATATTCTCTATCGTACCATTGTAATGCTACAGTAGGGACAAACCAGGTTTCATTTTCTTTTTTTCCATAGCCATGCAACTGCCACTGTGTCACACCACTAGTACCACCGCAATGAGGAGGAAATTTCAGCCGCCCTGGATTGCAACCTTAATCGCCATTTCCCGTGGAGCCAGCCCTGGGCCTAGCCCTACTTTCAAACAGAAATTACAGGTAAGATAAGCATTTGGTTGGAGGTAGTATAATGGAGTATTAGGAGAGACGAGAGATTGACGGTAGTACTACTAAAGTCCTAGGACTATTCAGGAAAACAAACTTACTGTTAAACCCCCACCCACCAGACTCAAAAGCAGTAAAACACAGGTATGGTCAGATAAAGTTTCAAAAAGTATATTTTTATAGCCCTAACAAAATAATCTCCCGCAAGACCCTCCCTAACCCCAACGATTGTCCTTCAAAAGTCCCCAAAAAACCCAACTCCCAATTCCCACCCCCCAAAAGTCTCTAAAAAAGGGGCAAGGGACACTATGGCAGGGTGCTGTTGACTTTAGCAGCGGGGGCATCATGCTCCTTGCGGAGGGTGGCTTGTTCGAAGCGGAGGCCCTCCACCAAGTTCTTATAGTTCAGGACCTCCTGCTCCAGGTAGGACAGTCTGAGGGATAAGCGGTGCCGGCGTGCCTTGCAAATCCTGTGGGGGGCAGCTGCTGTCTTTGCTGCTCAGCGGTGGCGTTTGGCTTTGGTAGCCCGGCTCCGTACCGCTGGAGCACTGCGCTGGCTGGCAGCCCGCACGGAGGAGGATGCAGCTGTCCCAGTGGACATTGTTGTAGTACCAGACTGCGCCTCCTCCTCCTCCAGGGCCACCAGCCGCCGATATTCAGCGACAGTGGCATCCAGCCTCCGTTGCCGGGCCATTCGAGCCAGCTCCTTCCTCCTTGATGGTCTCTTGGATTTGAAAGGAGCAACTATATGAAGAAAGAAAGACATAGTCTGTAACCAATGCTCCTTAAGATTAACACAAAATGATTGAGCAGAAAGTTGTCACAGTACAAGTAGCAAATTGAAAGCACAGTACATAACTATTGAGGACAGTATCTATGTAACCTCCGACTTCTTCATCCTTGCTCTAACATTAGTGGGAGTTTAAGGAACAAATTCTACGAGCACTATGGACTTCCATTACAGTCGAATATGACAGTACACCAGTCTTATTCTTCTTCTTCTCTCTTGTTTAGGAAAATTGGTACGTTATCTTATGCAAGCCGGCATAATGCCAGCGCAGTGAACTTGCACCCGAGAAAAACAGACGCACATCATGGTGAGTGAGACAGACTTGCGTTACTGTACCGGTCCAGTACATGCAGGTGGTGAAGCTCTTACTTTTCTATTACGTGTGGCACTGAGAATACTCTGTTAAAAGGGCTACTGCTTAATTAATTTAGCTTTCACCCTACAGTGCAAATGAGTATTAGAAAAGGAAAATGAAGAAGCTAAATAATCTGATTATCTATCACTTCACATGGGATGTATTTGATGACATATGGGATGACTTTAGGTGCTTTGCTTATTATTGAGTGAACAGTGATACACCCACACATGAATGACGTACTACTACCAAACTAAAGTTATTAAGAGAGGTAGGGAGTGTCCACCGTAATAACCGGATATATGCTGTGCTTGCAGTTGCAATACAAACTACTGCTACTATTCATGGTAGTATTTGGACAAAATTACAACTTCTTTTCCTTGCCTTTCCTACACTGGAACGGACGTGCGGGTGCGGTGTTACGTGCTCTTCAAAGTAACACTTAGTTCATCCAGTGACCGTCTACTCTCTCTAGATATACATATGCTATCTAAGAGTCAGATAGTACCATGATCCAGGCATCCATCCATTCAAAGTATATGCACACATAAAGTTTCTGATTCACCCACCCAGGCTGTTCTCCTTCCACCCGTCCTTGCTTCATCATTCACCCAGCCATGCACCATACCATATTCTTTCCTTCCCAGCCACCTCGGGGACCAAGCAAACACATATCATTCTTCTTTGCCAGTCATCATTACATTTCTCGTCCTTCCACACTTACTTACACCCTTCTTTCGCTTTTTTGTTCATCCCATCCATCAAGTTCATCTCAGATCTGATTGGGATTCTTCTCGCCAAAAACTTCACAGCTAAGTCGAAGTACATTTAGAGGAGGCTACTACCTGGTTTATTTATAATACACCCTTGCAGAAAGCACACTCTGCAGTCTTCAATCTCAATGAGTAAGGAATATATAGCTGACCTCTGCCCGCCACCACCGTGTTATCCATCACAGGCATGTCCTTGTCCGGCACTTGCACCGCCTCCTCCCCAGAGTTGTCCTCCTCGTCCAATGCCGCCACCACCTCCGCACTGGCCCCGCCTCCAGATGTTCCACCTACAAAGTACATTTAATAATGTTAGAATACACCACTCACTACTATATAATATTTGGTATAGGAGGAAGAAAGAAATGTGAAAAAAACAGTATACAATTTAATAATTTGTGACTGTCTACTCTAAAGCAAAAATGTCCCTTTTTCCAGGGAAGGCTGTTGCCTTGCTGCGCTTTTTGGCAGGCTAAAGGGGGAAACAAGGGAACCCTACTCACAGCGGAACCAGGGCAATATGTTTATCCAAAGAACAGTGGTTCCTGGCATATTTATTTGACACAATATTTAATATAACAGCTTAAATAAGCACTATTAAATTATAACAGAAAAGGGTCTGGCAAGGAAAGAAGCACACATATATACCAAATTTTTTAAGAAATTATTTTTTGTATTTCAACTTTCAGACACTCAGTCTAATAGTTATAACAGCGACATATATACAAAAAATTGTGCAATGTGTCCCCAGTGGTTTGTGAACAAAAAAACAGAACATGAAACAATAAGTGATCTGTACAGTTTTGTTGTTATGAATATTTACAAAGGGAAAATGGTAATCTTGAGTAGAACTACTCTGTTATCGGACAGACGACCGGGGAAACGCGATCAAGCGTTCCGAGTTCTGCGAGCAGGCATTTTCCTGTCTTCTGCTACCATTTATCGATTGTCAGCCTTACATTCAAGATTACCACGGATTCCACCGACAGTGGCATTTTCCTGTCTTCTGTTGCCATTTATCGATTGTCAGCCTTATACTCAAGATTACCACGTATTCCACCGACAGTGTGCCCGGTTGGGTACACTGTAAGTCAATTCCAATTCTCTATCACGCATGGGTTGCATTAATAAAAGACACCACAAGATGTCCCTCACTGTCTAGTCCTGACGAGACCTTTACCGAGCAGGTCGAAACGCCGTCGACACCATAGGGAATGAACCTTTTCAAGCACAGTGTTCTATGATTGTAGATAGTCACTGATAAGAATTGCTTTATTATTGCGCTTGGTCATTTTCCCTTTGTAAATATTCATAACAACAAAACTGTACAGATCACTTATTGTTTCATGTTCTGTTTTTTTGTTCTCATCAGGACTAGACAGTGAGGGACAGTGAGGGACATCTTGTGGTGTCTTTTATTAATGCAACCCATGCGTGATAGAGAATTGGAATTGCTTGTGGTGTCTTTTATTAATGCAACCCATGCGTGATAGAGAATTGGAATTGCTTGAAGCAGACGTACGGCTTGACGCAGCATTGGGGAGATAGGGCACCCCAGGGCATTGATGGAGCTGCGCCATCGTTGCGACGCAACTCTAGCAGTGCGCCGCCTTTACGGCACAGATGCGTAACGCTTTGGTGACGTTTTGGGCCCAAGGTGCGCCGCATTGTAAATACAGCGCACCATGGGTGATGGTGGCGTGGCGCACGATTACTGGCGCATCCCTGCTACTTTGCAGGGATGCGCCGGTAATTAAAAATCTGAAACTTAGTTTGTAGCATTACGCAGTTCTTTAAACTACACTCATACATAATTTCAACGGCCAATGAAATGAACACAAAATTGAAAACAAATAAGCATAGTAGCAACACTACTGAGAAGGAGAGCAGTGCACCTGAAATGCACAGAAGATTTTGAAATATAATTTACCTACAATGTAATGAGCAGCATTATTGCTCTTGGTAAAAAACACAAATTTGCAATATAATAACACAGCAGGAGAAAACAGAGTAGTAAAGAAATAGCTACTACTACTCACCAAGCCCGGGGATCTCGAGGCCAAGCAGGTCGAGCAGATCTCGTTCACGGGTCAGGTCCAGCGGTGGGTGGCCTGGTTGTAGGTGCGCCAGACCCGAGAGTGGTGGTACATGGCCCGGCACACCTTATCCCACCTCTTCCGGCGCTCCCGGATCCAGTACCCGACACCGATCCTGCCGCCTGCCATGATGGTCCTGGGGAGGCGGCGCTGAACACAAAAAATGATTTCGCCCACCTCCTCCGGGCTAAAGATCTCCCTGGGTACGACCTGCTCCCCCCTCAAACGCCCGCACGGGAGCCGGGCACGGGGTGCGGGACCCTTCCCCTTCTCTGGATGCTTCCCGGCTCCCTTCACCATGGTCTGGGCAGAAAGGAATGAAGAAAATAGAATAGGGAAGAGAAGAAAAGAAAAGAGTTTAAAAAAGTAGTTTAAAATTAACCAAAAGTAGCAGTAAACACAAAAATATAGGGCTAGAAAAATAGAGGGATAGATAATAAGTAAAATAGATTAAAAAAAACTTCAAACAAGCAAAGTATGGCAGAGATTTAGAGAGGATACAAAGAGCATGCCCAGAACCATAGCAATGAATGAGAAACAAGATGGCCGTGCCCGTTCACGACCGCGCGGGTAAGTTCGCGCGAGATTTTCCTCGCGAACACTCGCGAAATTGTACCGGCGAGCCGCACACTTTGCGAGATTAAACTTCGCGCCCGGAAACGGAAATATCTCATGCAAACAAGATGGCCGCACCCTTGAACGACCGCGAGGGTAACTTTGCGCCTTGCGCTACAAGCGGCTCGTGAAAACGCATAAAACCTTGTGAACTAACACGCCGCAAAAAAACAAATCGCATATTCGCACGAATTTGCGGCTTCCGAATCCGATCTCGCGCGTGTTCGCGCCCCGCGAATCCCGCGAAATTGCAAAAAACGAGTTTTGCAAAACTGAAAGCACTCGGCAGGTGCAAGAGTTCAAACTCATCATTAGTAACCATTCCCTGTAGTGCTTCCTGACTGGGGCCCCTCCAGAGTCCAGTTGCTAGTTGCAACAATTGTATGACCCTGCTCTGACCCTCACAGCAGGCTCATAGAATAGCTACAAGTAGGCCACAAAGGTCCTGGAAAAAAAATTGCACTGCAAAGGAAAGCAAATTACTGATAAGGAAGCAGGTGCCAGACCTGGAACTTTAAAACAGTGACACATTAATAAACTAACCCCAAATTAATTCATGACAGTTGAAGCAGGGCAGGTGTGCTTGCTTTTCCCCCCCATAATCTACAGTGATGATGAACCAGAGGGTGGCATTGATGTAACAGAGGGTGGCATGGGTGAAACAGAGGGTGGCAGGTGTGAAACAGAGGGTGCTGGGAACCTATGATGATGAACCAGATGTAGAAACAACATAGTCGCGACCATTGCGAGCCGACAAGTAAGTTCGCAATTGCGAACTAGTACCAAACCCTCGCGAACTGGCAGAAACCCTTGCGAACACAAAAAAAGAAAAAAAATCCGCAAATTCGCGAGAATTCGTGGATTTTGCGGATTGCGAGTTCGCAAATTCGCAAAATTCGCAAAATTCGCGAACGCCAGATTCGCAAAATTCGCCCATGCTTAATGTTGATTTTTGGGCTCCCATTCTTACTAGAGTCTTAAATGCGGCTGTCCAGCATGATTTACCTCACTCCTGGTCGACTGCAGTCATCGTCCCCATCTTCAAGAAGGGTAACAGGGACAATCCGCAATGCTACAGACCAATCTCCTTGATTGATGTATCACCCAAAATCTTGGGGCGGGTAATTTTGCAGCGGCTGATGGAATGGACAGAAGACCACCACATAATAACGGATATCCAGTATGGCTTTAGAACAGGGAGGTTAACAAGTGAACAATGCCTAAATCTTTATTTGCTGGTTACAAAATATACCAAAGCCAGCAATGAAGCTATGTATCTGGGGTTCATGGACCTAGCAGCTGCTTTTGACCATGTTAACAGGAAAAAGCTATGGTGTTTGATGAGGGATATGGGAATTGACCTAGGTCTGATTAACATCCTCAGAGAGTTGCATCGGGACACGATAGCCAAAGTTTGTTACAACACGGAGGGGGGGAATACAGAATCATTCCCTTGTACGAGCGGATTGAGACAGGGCTGCATTCTTGCCCCCTTCTTGTTCTCGCTCTACATTAACAACTTAGAGCAGCCTTTGATTGATTTGAATACAGATTACCCAAGAGTCGGACCGCGCCACATACCGGTGCTTTTATACGCGGATGACACGGTCCTGCTTGCACGCACCCCGAGGGGCCTGCAATGTTTAATCAATGGATTTGTTAAATTTATGGCCACCTTGGATCTGATGGTGAACCTGACCAAGTCCTTCGTGATGATGGCTGGATCTAAACCTTGTAAGAGGTTCTCATACAAAATAGGGAACCACACACTAGGAATGGTCCAGTCTTTCTCTTACCTGGGGTTGCTATTTGATGGAGCACTAAAATTCAGATCCCTAGTGGAGGACCGCTGTGCAAAACTAATATCCGCAAATGGTGCCGTAGCAAATTTTGGCAGAAGGCTAGGTCGTTGGTCCCCAGGACAGGTCATTAACCTTTATAGCTCGATAGACTGTCATGTACGGATCAGAAGTGTGGGGTTATGTCAATGTGGAGCAATTGCAACTGGAGGAAAATACATTTATGCGAAGGATTTTAAAAGTCCCTCCGAGTACCCCAGGTGCAATTGTACAAAGGGAATTGGGTAGACCTTTCATAGAGGACCAGGGCAAGTTAAGAACCATCATGGCTTGGTTAAAAATCTGGGTAAACCCTGAGGCAGATCTAAGCAGACACATTTTGAGAGACTGTCTGCACAGGGATAAAGGTTTACCAATTACCATGGTTAAAGTATGTTAAGGCTACCTTGGAGGGTATTGACCGGAAGGACCTTTTTATTTACCCCAACACTATCTCACATCCTGATAAATTGAAAATCAAAAGAATGTTGTCTGATCAATTCTCCACACGTAGAGCAGAAGGGGAGATGACCAAACGCACTGTAGAAGCCCACAGTTTTATAAAGAATAATGAGGGCATGGAGCCATACTTGTATTTGATGCACAACGCACAGGATAGGTTTTTAATGACCCGTTTTAGGCTCAATTTATTACCTCACATACTGGCTGATCCGCCAGGTATTACATTGACAATTGAGCAGAAGGGTGCCTGCGGCTGCGACAATCGGTCTCCACAGGGCACCCTTCATTTTGTACTTTTGTGCCCCTTTTTTGAGTATCCTAGGCGTAAATCTTTGGTGGAGATTTTAAAAAAAGAGAAGTTTTGTCATGACAAAACCGCTTTACTTTTTTTGCAAAGAGCCTACGACCCATGGACACTCTGTTGTATCATGAATTTTATTAAGATTGCAGTGAGGTTAAGAAACACAAGAAGAGAGGGCTAATGATTGGACCACTGAAGAATATTTTTTTTACCTGATTTTATATGCAAATTAAGATGTTGTTCAGATGAAATTCAATTCTTTTTTTAACTTTGTATATATGTGTACCTTTATGATGTTTTTAAATCATTGAATAAAGAATTACTGAACACTGGGACAATATCTACGTCAAGTTGTCAGTATGAGGATTTTTGCGTTTAGTAATAGCAACAGCGAAAGCTTGGAATAATCTCCGCTTGACCTCTTGTCTTCAATAGCACCTTGGGATTTCAGAAAGGCTGAAGACTCTGCTTTGTGATTATTAGTTTGTTTGGAAACCCTTTGGGTCTCCACTCACTCCATGGTCTTGGTTTGTGTGTGTGTAGTTTTCAATAGCACAAAGAAGCTGCGGTGTACATAGCACGTTAGAAGTACTACTAACCATTTTAAATCGTGGCTATGGTAGGAAGCCAGGGCACATCACAACATGTAGCTTCTTCAAAATTCCTATTTCCAACCAATACAATGTATGGAATCTCTGTTTAACTTATGTGGATGGGTACAAGTAAATGATCAAAAGGGCATTACTTTAAAAAAAAGAGTTTTGACTTTGTCAGTATGGCCACTGCTCTTTCCAGACATCTGAAATGTTAACATGAAAGGGAAATGCATAGCTGGCCTCTGGAACATGTATTGGGCCTGTGGATCAGACCTGCAGAGGAAGGGTAAAATATCAATCACAAAATCTGGACGAAGTTTTCTAGGCAGCCTTCCAGTTAGGCCATCACAGTTTCTGGTCACTGCTCAGGTAGCACTGCTAGCATTTGAAAGCCATAATCCCATTGAGGTGATTTGCAAAGCAGCTATACAGATTATATGCCTCACTTTTCTACAACTACTATGCGCTAAACCACAACTCAAGACAACCCTCGGAGTGGTCAGGCATTGCTCAGAAGTATGACCAGACATTTGCCTGATTTAAGATGTCAACTTCCCAAACTCTTCTCCAGCTAGGGAAGAAATGCAGAAATGAAAATGGCTAATGACCTACGAGTAAATACAGGTTTTCCGTAGAAGGATTCCTGAATAGCTCTGCTTATGTACAAAAACCTAGAAACACATCAAAGAAATCACACCTTTTAAAGCAAGCATTAGGAAATGCATTAGGTTTCGCCTACGTGATTAATAATAAGCTGTTTTCACTGTACGTTGTAGCTTGCTGAGTAGTTGTACTATATAAGCTGCAGAAAGCTCGTTAACGTGTTCTGACTTGTTTATGTACAAAAAGGCAATATTTTGTGCTGTTGCTACTGGCATTATAAAGTGAGCGATTAGGTGAATGGTGGAGGGCAAAGATTTAAAAAAATGTACCTGATAAGTAGGTTTCAAAGTGGTGCAGCCATGAGAGCATGGGTAAAGGGTGGCTGAAAAAAAAAACATACAAGTACAGCGTGTGCCTTCTTTTTGCAAATCCAAAAAACAAGATTACGAAAACTAGATGAAAAGGATTTGTTTGATTACTGTCCATTGCTAAGATAAACAAATGAAAATTAACTTTTCAAATGAGCGTGTGAGCAGTTGTGCAATATAAGTGAAAGAAATACACTGCAAGTGAGATTATTGTTTTATTGAAATTGGCATGTTTTATTTTTATTACAGATTTGTCTTACAAATGTCTTTTTTTTATTTTACACTGCACATTTGTTTTATTATTGCAACAAAAACATAAACATAAACTCTGAAACAATAATGAGCATATAGTAAACGTGCACTTGCATTCATTGGCATTGTGTTAGTTAGGGTTTACAATATTTCTTTATTTAAACAACTAGCAGCCCGACCTTGTCCGTGAGCAATCAGGCTTCCCCGACCCCCGCCCGCCCCAACATTGTCCAGAAGCCGGGGCCCCCGCCCGGCCCGTCCCCCTACCTGCCCGCCCCCCGCCTGCCCCGACATTGTCCATGGGTCCCCTTAACTCAGCCACCGCTCCTCCCCCTCGCTCCTCAGTTTACCGCTCTGCCGCTCCTCGCTCCTCGCTCCTCACCGCCGCTGGTCACCGCTCCACCCGCCTGTCCGCTGCTTGTCACCTCACTGCCGCTGGTCACCGCTCCTCCGGCCTGTCCGCTGCTCCTCAAGTCACCGCTCCCCCCCGCGCCATGTCCGCCGCTCCTCGTCGCGCTCCTGGACGCCGCTCCTCCCTGCGCTCCTGACGTGTGCACTCAAGTCGCGGCCGGCGCTACTTCGGAGGGACTACTTTTTTTTTATTGTACATTTTTTAAATAACGTTTTATTTTTACATTTATATAGCCTATAACCATCTGCACACCCTGACGATTACAACGATGTATCGGGTGTGTGGATTGGCGCTGTGGTTCCCGAGTTTACCCGCCTCAAAGCCTCAAAGTTCTTCCTTTATTATAGTAGTATAGATACACTGTGACATTTTCAATTATTGTGCTATATACTTTAAAGTTTGTATGTTATAACAAATGCTATATTTTTTTCCAAGGCATTTGTTATACTAAGTCCTGGTGCCACTGCAGCATTAAAATCATGCCCCTAGTGCGTGTTACATAACTGCACTTTGCCTGTTTTAAGAATGTGCAGTTGGTGTTTTTTACAGTATATAACAACGAAAATACAGGAAGCTGTTTAAATTACTTTGGAGAATTCAATCCCTTTTTAGAAATGACTATGCAAAAAAAGCAACCTTAAAGCGAGTTTCATTAGACAAAGTGTTTGCTATTTTAAGAATGTGCAGTTGTTGTTCTTTAATTTATAAAACAACAACAATTCAGGAGGCTGTTTAAATTACTTTGGAGAACTCAAACCCTATTTAGCAATTATTAAGATAAAATACCATGCATTAAAAGTATGCAAATAAATATGAATACATTACATCCACGGCAAGATAAAGTGCAAAATGCTCACTATTAGGAAATAAGTCTTGCTTCAGTTTACAGAATGAAGTAAACACAAGGAGATGATGGATGGAGCACTGAACTTTTTCAAACATTCACCCCCAGTCACAGAACTCTGTTGAATCCATCATCATTCTTTAGCTCACTTAGCCACCCCAGTTCAGACCCAGCCATATGCAAATCAGTCTTGACCCTAGTACCTCATGGGAACAGTCCAGCCCAGACTGCCAAGCCAGGTCTTCCCTGGACCAGAAACAAGTATCCTGGGACCGGTTTTGGGGTAACATCCCTAATCAGCCAGGCTAGCTTGAATCCAGTGGCAAAGTGAGCAAGGGAACCATGTCTGGGCATACCCTGCGAACGAAGGGCAAATAGAGCAAACACAAGGAGATGATGGACAGTGCGCTGAAACTTTTCAGACACTCAACCTGAGTCACAGATCTAGGTCAAATTCATCATGGTTCTTTAGCTCACTTCGCCACCCCGGTTCAGACCCAGCCATATGCAAATCAGTCTTGACCCTGTTCCTTATGGAAACTGTCCAGCCTGAACTGCCAAACCATGTCTTCCCTGGAATAGAAACAAGCATCCTGGAACCGGTTTCACAATAACACTCCTCATCAGCCAGGCTAGCTTGAACACATTGCAAAGTGAGCAAGTAACCCATGTCTGGGCATACCCTGCCAACTAAGGGTGAACAAAGCAAACACATGGAGATGATGGACGGAGCACTGAAACTTTTCAGACACTCACCCCCAGTCAGAGATCTGGGTTGACTCCATCATCGTTATTTAGCTCACTTCACACACCCCAGTTTAGACCCAGCCATAAGCAAATCAGTCTTGACAGTGTTCCTCATGGGATCAGTCTAGCCTGAACTGCCAAACCAGGTCTTCACTGGACCGGAAACAAGCATCCTGGGATCGGTATTGGGGTAACACCCCTCATCAACCATGCTGGTTGAATCCAGTGGCAAAGTGAGCAAGGGACATACATCTAGGCATACCCTGCCAACTTAGGCATCGAACAAAGCAAACACAAGGTGATGATGGACAGAATGCTAAACCTTTTAGACACTCACGCCAAGTCACAGATCTGAGTTGAATCCATCACCATTCTTTAGCTCACTTCGCTATCCCAGTTCAGACTCAGCCATATGCAAATTAATCTTGACCCTGTTCCTCATGGGAACAGTCCAGTCTGAACTGCCAAGCCAGATCTTCCCTGCACCGGTAACAAGCATCCTGGGACCGGCTTCGGAGGGACACCTCTCACTGCTCTTGAAACTATACAGGCTCTCTTCTCTGCCTGTAGAAGGAACAGGCTACAATCACAAAACTCGAGGAATACTTTCAGAACAGGCATTTGACCATGTGTACAGTCCAAGACTCTGCGGCATTTGTCCAGCGCTGTAATGTTATACAGAAACTGTCCCAAAGGATAAAGGAGGCTAAAACATCCCTTCAGAGCACCACGGAGCGTGCTTATGTAAAGGACTGCAATCACTTTGTTCAGGTTTACACTACATAATGCAACAACAAACACATGACACAGATTTTTTTTTTTATTAGCGACAAACACATGGCAGGAAAAAATTACATTCTATTAGCGCAACAGTTTCATTAAAAAATGTGAAATTAGTTAAAAGTTCCACCCACTAAACCAGAGTTAAACACACATGTCTTAAATGTGTGTAGCCAAGGGAAAATAAGTATTGGCAAACAGTAAATGCTATGCGGCCTTATTGTAAGAAAAACAGTTGCTACTGCACCTGCTGTAACATTCAAATCATGACCCTAGTGCATGCAAGATATCTTCACTTGTGACTGCCTATTTAGCTGTAAAAGATAGCAATAATCAGTGTTTGGTGGGGTGCCTCGAGATTTTGGTCCCAGTGCCACTGCACTTGCTGCACGATTGAAATCACGGCACT